>NC_090333.1:4763111-5390880 GCF_035084215.1 Heptranchias perlo | reverse complement strand
CAGCTCCAACAACACTCAAGAGCTCCACACCATCCAGGACAAAGCAGCCCGCTTGATTGGCACCCCATCCAGCACCCTAAACATTCACTCCCTTCACCACCGGCACACCGTGGCTGCAGTGTGTACCATCCACAGGATGCACTGCAGCAACTCGCTAAGGCTTCTTCGACAGCACCTCCCAAACCCGCGACCGCTACCACCTAGAAGGACAAGAGCAGCAGGCGCATGGGAACAACACCACCTGCATGTTCCCCTCCAAGTCACACACCATCCCGACTTGGAAATACATCGCCGTTCCTTCATCGTCGCTGGGTCAAGATCCTGGAACTCCCTTCCTAACAGCACTGTGGGAGAACCTTCACCACACGCAGTGCAGCGGTTCAAGAAAGCGGCTCACCACCACCTTCTCAAGGGCAATTAGGGATGGGCAATAAACGCTGGCCATGCCAGCAATGCCCACATCCCATGAACGAATTTTTAAAATGTAACACGTGAAATAGCAACGGGCAAGGGTGCTGATGTAGGGGGAAAAAAAGGGTACCTCTTGCAACTCGTAGAAATTTTGCGACTTTTTTATATTGATTCCAAAAATGTTGAGGATGCCTCTGTGGATGTTCAAAATATCTCCAGGCAAGTCTGCAGGGGCGTAAATATTTCCGACTCGGCCGTTACTGTATTCAAACTTCACGGGCTTCATCACCTCTGGAGCCAGTTTCTGCGTCAGCTTACGTGCTGAGATGAAGGGTTCCCTCGGCCAAATGCCATTGTACTCTTGAATCTGAAAGTCTGTGACCTGAGAGACGAATTGAGAAATTGTGTGTTAACACAGATGCTGAAAGCTGTGCGGTGCTGACAGGCTCAAGGTTGTCTCGGTGTCAGTGAAAGAACTTATGCAGAACCTTTTAACGTAGTGAAACCTCCCCAGGGCACTTCACAAATTGTGGGGTGGAGAGAAATGAGCTCTGAGCAGAAAGTAGAGGAGATAATCAGAGGTGTGGTCAGAGGTGGTTTTTAAGGAGGCCTTTGAAGGTGTGGATAGGTTTAAGGAGGGAATTCCAAAATGGGGGAGTAGGTTAGCTGAATGCACAATATATTTCAAAATTTAGATGTTTCTTTTACAACTGCGGCCATTTCCCAATACTTTTTAATTGCGCTCTCTACAAAAGTTAACTTCCACAGGCAAGCCTGCACTACCCATGAATCAAAACTTGACCGTATAGATAAAATATATGGAATAGGCTGCTACTGGATGAACAATATATCATTAGCATATGCACAGGACACGAAACATACAAATGAACAACGACAGATAGGAAAAGACCCTCTGGTCCATCCAGCCTGTCCCACACAATCATGGTACCTTGTGTATCATAATACACTCCCCACACCACCCAAAACCACGTGATCTCCTGGGAGAGGTGAAAAAACAGATTAAAAAAACAAGCCAATTTGGGGGAAAGAAATCTGGGAAATTCCTCTCCGACCCCTTTGGTGATCGAAACTAGTCCAGGGGATCTCTCTGGCCCTGATAATTCTATGGGTATCTACCTTTTTGTAAGAGGTGATCTCCGCCCCAGCTCTCACTTGAAGGAATTCAGCGAATCGGCGTCCACCGCACGAGACAGCAGACTGTTCCAGAGGTCGACTATTCTCTGGGGAAAGAACCATCTCCTGACATCGAACCCAGATCTGGCCTTGTACAATTTAAAATTGTGACCCCTGGTCCTCCCTAACCTATTTAATTGGAACAAACTGTCAACTGGAACACAGTCTATTCCTTTCATCATCTTATAAACCTCAATCAGATCACCCCTAAGTCTACGTTTCTCTAAAGTGTAGAGTCCCAGCTCTTTTAGCCTATCTTGATAACTAAGATGCTTTAAGCTGGGAATTAGTCTAATGGTCCTCGTCTGCACCCTTTCCAAATCCTCAATATCACCCACCAGGTGAAGAGACCAAAGCTGGACACAGTATTCCAGATGAGACCTGACCACGGTCTTGTACATGGTGAAAACAGTTTGCTTTGTCTTATAGTTAATTGTCCTATAAATGCACCCCAACGCCCTGTTCACTCTGGCTATCGCTTCACGGCATTGCTCGTGAACCTTTAGAGATCTATGCAGTAGAACTCCCAGATCTATTTCTTTCTCCACCTGCTTTAATGCTTTTCCCTGAAGGCTGGATGCATGTTGAGCATTTTTCCTGCCCACATGCATAACACTGCACTTCTCCGAATTTAACATCATTTGTTAGTCACACGACCAATCCCCCAACACGACAAGATTCCCCTGAAGCAGTCGAGCATCGTCTACAGTCCTGAAACTCGCACAGATCTTGATGTCATCTGCAAATTTGCAGATCGTGCCCCCAATAAAAGTAGTGAAGAGACGCCATTGTATACTTCTGATCTCTATGAACTGACAGAAAAATGTTGTGTCACTCAGCATAAACTACTCATTCAAATTTATCAAAAGAAGTAAAATTATACATAAGCAAAAAGATAAACCAGAAGAAAATAACAAACAGGACTTCATTTTTACCAGTGCATTAAACTGTTGTCTGAGTTCAACCTATCAAATCGTTAGAATCCTAGCCTTTTACCCTCCCTAAGCCTCTCCTCCTCTCTACCTCTCTCTATTCCTTTAAGACACTCCTTAAAACCTATCTCTTTGTCCTAAGCTGTCCTAACATCTCCTTATGTAGCTCGGTGTCAAATTTTGTCTGATTACGCTCCTGTGAATTGCCTTGGGACATTTTACTACATTAAAGATGCTATATAAATGCAAGTTGTTGTTGTTTTTCAACATTCATTGAACTGAGGTTCATGAAGCAAGACATGGATCTAAGCTCCATAGAGTCTGTTCTTGCCGCAGTGACTTGGACACGTGTTTCCAAGCGAACTAAAGGCACTTCAGGTACCATACAGCAATATCTGGTCTGGGCACTTGTTCACATCTGAAAGCAAAAGCAACTTTCTTTCAGCAAGTTCCGTTTTTAATTTTTGTTTTATGGTCATCCATGTTAGTGAAAGGAAATTGAACTTTTCCCATTTCAGGTACTGCATGTAAGCAACATCAAGCACTCCCAGGTCAGGTAGAGAACAGCCAGATGCAAAGTAAAGATCCTTCTACTCTGTCCCAACAACGTATCTCATCCCCAAACTCAGAAGAGGATATCCTACTGCCCCAGTGTGACTCCTTTTTTCATTTCCCACAACAACCCTCGGGCCACCTCTCTGAGTAAGTTTATCACTAAGGTCAGTTTTGTGCTGTAGGACAAAGCCCACTAGAAACTGGATTGAGACTATCTAAAACATTTCACATAGGACCCTTACACTTGCAATCAGAGGTGACTTTCAACCTTCAGTCTGAGCATGATTTGAACCCAGATCCCAAAGGCCAGTGTCCAATCCAGTGCCACCAGCCAGCCAGTCCCAAGCAAGCTCCTCTAATGAAGTCCCAGATTATTTCTTATAAGGTAAGTAAACAAGGTTTTAATTAATGACATCTTCCAGACAGATAGAACATGGATGTTGAATCTTCTGACACTTTATAGGCATTACAAAATAACACAACCATTGCAGTACAAACAACAACAACAACTTGCATTTATATAGTGCCTTTAATGTAGTAAAACGCCCCAAGGCGCTTTACATGAGCATTATCAAACAAAATTTGACACCGGGCCACATAAGGAGATATTAGGACAGGTGAACAAAAACTTGGATAAAGAGATAGGTTTGAAGGAGTGTCATAAAGGAGGAGAGAGAGGTGGAGAGGCGGAGGGGTTTAAGGAGGGAATTCCAGAGCTTAGGGCCTAGGCAGCTGAAGGCACGGCCGCCAATGGTGGAGTGAAGAAAATTGGGGATGTGCAAGAGGACAGAATTGGAGGAGCGCAGAGATCTCGGTAGGTTGTGGAGCTGGAGGAGGTTAGCGAGATAGGGAGCGGCGAGGCCAGGGAGCAATTTGAACACAAGAATGAGAATTTTAAAATCGAGGTGTTGCGGGACCGGGAGCCAATGTAGGTCAGCGAGCACAGGGGTGGTGGGTGAAAGGGGCTTGGTGCGAGTTAGGATACGGGCAGCAGAGTTTTGGATGAGCTCAAGTTTACGGAGGGTGCAAGGTGGGAAGTCAGCCAGGAAAGCATATAGTGTCACACATGGATCAAATAGCATTTCCTTGTGTTGGGAGTTAACAGTGGATATTTTGGGCAAATTTTAAGCTCATATTCATCCACGGGATGACATTGTGCCAGCATATTCACGAGTATTGAAGCAATGCGCACATAGACAACTCCAATGCAACAAGAGTCTCTATATGCTTTTGTAATTCACCCGTGACTGTGCATTGTATTATTTTCTGCAAACCAGTTTTCTTTTCCAATCATGATTGTAGTCGCCACAACCTTAGGGTGAGTGAACCAGGCAAGTGATGAGGTCATCAGACATGTGGCATCACAAATGGCACCAACACCATGTTGATATAACCAAGGCCTGGATAGCAGGACACTAAGTACACATGGATAGCACTTTCAATGGGCACACAGAAATGTTCCTGTTCCTAAATAATTATGGCCTTTGGAAGGAAAACATGAAACAAAGTGAAAACAATGGCCCAGAAATTGCTCATGAAATAGCGGCGAGGCTAACAGGGCTCATCGTTATTTCAGGGCAAATGGAAGAGCATGCACAGTCAAACACAGAAATCCAGAAATTGCTCTACCCTTTGCCCTGCTTGTTTGAAAGCTTTGCATTAAAGAGATCTCCCCGGCTGAATGAATAGGCCAGCGTGAACTTGCTGCACTGCCCAGCTGGTAACGAACTAATCTCTCCATAAAAAAGGTACGCTGGGTTTTTTAGGCCTGAACTAACATTTAACAGTGGGGTTAGTATTAATGTCTGCCAAACAATCTCTCTGACACTGAAAATTAACTTTTAAAAACATGGAGTCTCATTCCTCCTGATATTAATTGTTGTTGGACATTTAATAAAAAATGTTTTTAAATTTAAATTTGTTTTTCTCTACTAATTATTCCTGTCTCTTTTACCTCTGTCTTTTAATCTTACTCTCTCTTTATTTTGCTTTCTCTAACTAATTTTATGGAGAATTTACTAATCTGCCTGACACTTCCTGGTTCTTAGCCTGCGTGGCTTGTGAAGGAAGCTTTCACTTCCTGGTTCTGACTGCATCAAGCTGATTGTTTTGAGGGGATGGAGAGATCCTTACCCCCCACCCCCCCTCTCATAGCTCAGAGAAGCCCAGGAAGGACCGCTGCACTTCTTGCAGGTCTCAATTAAAGCCCTGAAGCTCGTGAAAAGTTTGCGGATGAGTTAGTTACTTATGACTGGCAGCCGATATCCATTCACCTCTCAGCTCAATTTCCGGGCCAATATGTATTTGCTTCGCAACTAACTATTCAGTAGGTAACAGTTATAAGTAGTTAACAACAATTGATGAGTTTCACTGATCACCAGCGTGCCTCGATACAGAACACCTTCAATCATCACCCAGACTCACACAGAGTTACATCGAGTCTGCAGCACAGAGATAGGCCATTCGGCCCGACTGCTCCACGTGAGCCTCCTCCCACCCCTTTTCATCTAACCCTATCAGCAATCTTCTCGAAAAGGTAGAGTACACTGAGCTATGGATGTGGGGAAAACACCGTAACTGTCTTCAGACATTCCTGTTTGTTTGGCAATAGGAATATGGACCAGTGCCATAGCTAAACAAGCCAACGGTGTGTCCATAAAAGACTGATCTCCGTTGGGTTAACTTCTCCCTTTCTTCAATCTTCTTGGGCCAATAAACCCTAATACCTTCCCCCCCCTTCCATCTGTGAATTGTCCATAGACATTTCTTTTAATGATAAGACAGTTGCTAACATATTCCTAGATTTGCTCACCTTAAGAAGGAAGGTTTTGTGCACCAGTGGAACTATTTCCAGTCCACACTTTATTCTCACACCAGCTCTGTTGAAACCACTTTCTGGAAGTCCAGTCAGAATAACACCTTCGTACATGTAAACATGTATCATGCCTTCGGTGAAACTGGGTTCTGCAAGCAAGTTAAAATAGCAGTAAGATATTGGTCGCAAAATCTACTGAATGAAACTTGTGTTCAAAACATTCCTCTGTTTAACTAAGAAAAGTGGCGCTTACCATACTTTAACTTTTGACTACCTAGAGGAACAAATGAAGAGGAATGAGCATAATTTAATATTGAATATTCGGAATCTACCCTTTAAAATGAGGATAAAGGTACAGAGGATATGTGTAACACAAAAAATGTTTATAAACTCACCCACAAGGGATACCATCAACATGAAAATGATTCCCCTCATGTTGACTACAGAATAGAACTCGATGGATCCTATCCAGTGATAATATAGCAGTGAGTTGAGTACCACATGACCACACACTTTTGTTAAATAATTGATTTCTTATGGATACCAAATTATTTTTGGAACAGTATGATTTGGGCATAAACGACCATTGACTTGACACAGATTTAGTGTAATTGCACAGGTTATAGTGACCTGGATGGAGCTAAAGCCAACTTTTTGGGACAACAAATATGTGGCACATGTTTTGTTTAATCAGGTTTCTTTGTTGACTGAGCACTTGCACAATTATGAGCTGACGAAAGAAAGTCAGCACGGATTTGTGAAGGGTAAGTCATGTCCGACAAATATAGTTGAATTTTTTGAGGCGGTCACGAGCATGGTGGATAGGGGAGTGCCTATGAACGTTATCGATATGGATTTCAGAAAACATTTACTAAGGTTCCACACAAGAGATTATTAGCAAAAATGAAAACATGGAATTGGAGGTAACCTTGTGACATGGGATGGTAATTAGTTGACAGAGAATAGGGATAAAGAGAATATTCTCTGGCTGGTGGGATATAACAAGTGGTGCTCCCCAAGGATCTATACTAGGGCCTCAGCTTTTCACCATGTATATCAATGACTTGGATGAAGGAATAGAGAGTTGTATCTCCAAGTTTGACACTAAGTTAGGAGGCATACTAAGTTGAATAGATCAGAGCAAGAAGCTACAAAGGCATACGGACAGACCGAGTGGGCAAAACTATGGCAGATGGAGTTCAACATGGGGAAGTGTGAGGTCATCCACTTTGGATCTGAGAATGACAAGTCGGAATATTTTCTTAATGGTGAGAGACTAGGAGCATTGAAGGACCAAAGGCGTCCGTGTACACAAATCACAAAAAGCTAGTACGCAGGTACAAAAAGTAATCAAAAAGACTAATGGAATGTTGGCCTTTATCTCAAGGGGGCTGGAATACAAAAGTGAGGAAGTGATGCTTCGATTCTGCAGAGCTTTGGTCAGACGCCATCTGGAGTATTGTGTTCAGTTCTGGGCACCGCATCTTAAGAAAGAATGATTTGGCCTTGGAGGGGGTGCAGCATAGATTCACCAGAATGATACCAGGGCTTAAAGGATTACATTATGAGGACAGGTTGCATGAACTTAGTTTGTGTTCTCTTGAGTTTGGAAGGTTGAGGGGTGATCTAATCACAATGTTTAAAATGATAAAGGGATTCGGCAGGTAAATGCGGAGAAACCCTTTTCTCTGGTGTGGAAATCCAGAACAAGGGTGCACAATCTTAAAATTAAAGCTAGGCCAATTAGGATTGAAATCAGAAAGCAATTATCCAGACAAAGGGTAGTGTAAATGTGGAATTCTCTCCCCCAAAAAGGCTGTCCGTGCTGGGTCAATTGAAATTTTCAAGACTGGTATCATTGGATTTCTGTTCGGTAAGGATAGCGAAGGATATGGAGCAAAGGCAGCTACATGGGGTCGTATTGCAGCTCAGCCATGTTTTAATTGAATGGCGGAACAGGCACGAGGGGCTAAATGGCCTACTGCTGTTCCTATGTTCCTAGTTCTATTGTGAACACTAAAGCAGCAATGGCACATTGAAGTATCTGCACAATAATTATTAATTAAAAAAAAGTATCACAGGAGTTAGAAAAAACAATTGTAAGTTCAATGGTACAAAATCCACAAGCCTAAACATTCACTCCCTCCACCACCGGCGCACTGTGGCTGCAGTGTGAAACGTTTACAGGATGCACTGCAGCAACTCACCAAGGCTTCTTTGACAGCACCTCCCAAACCGTGACTTCCAACACCTAGTAGGATAAAGGCAGCAGGCGCATGGGAACACCTTCATCTCCAAGTACCCCTCCAAGTCACACACCCTCCTGACTTGGGTCAAAATCCTGGAACTTCCTACCTAGCAGCTTTGTGAGAGCACTTTCACCACACAGCGGTTCAAAAAGTCCCATCACCACCTTCTCAAAGGCAACTAGGGATTGGGCAATAAATGCCGCCCTTGTCAGTGAGACCTTGATCTCAAGAATGATTAAAAAATTATTATATTTATTTTCTATATTGAGAGGGTAGCAAAGGAGCAAACCAGGTCAATGGGTATTTGAATTGTTGTGGCTGGTTTCGTTGTACAATTTGCCACCCACACGCAGCATGATTAATTGATTGTAGTTATGATGGTAACAAGGATCTGACCTGTTTCAGGCCATTCAATTTCTTTGTCATATTCATTCATCAAAATTTCAGGAAGAACAGAGCATAGCTGATATTTCCGTTAAGTTTTCCTGCGTCTAATAAAGAACTCCTTCTGGAGACCATACAAAATAATGACAAATTTAAACTGATTTCTGTTAACTGCTTTTTCAGAAGTGATTTTTGAGAGAGAAACAGAGAGAAAGAAAAAGAAAGAGAGAGAGATTATCTATAATGGACAACCCCATCGGGGTATAATGCTGCGAAGGTAGTTGCCTCAAAATGAACTATCTGTGATATGAAGACTTCCTTTGTCATAAAAGTTCTGTGACAGCTTTACATTGTTATTCTCTTCATTTGTTTGAACTATATGTCCAAATCACTGTGGCAAAACAGAACTCCATGAACCTTAAAGCACGCATATTATGATCTCTGAAGGACAGTTATGAAAACTCTGAAAAGGGATTCTATTAACAAACTCAAAACAGTGTACTATTTTGGTTTCAGAAAGCAGTTAAATAGCAGAGAAATTTAATTGCTGCATTGCTATTTTATTTCTATATTTACTTTTATTTCTGTAAGAATTTACGACTTACAATAAATTCTCGTTAGTAGTTTTAGACTGAGTGACATTCTTTAATGGCAGAGGGATTTCCCTCTCTCAGAGAGTATGTTATGAGTATCTCACACTATTTAGTGTATAACTCATCGACAAAAGGGTAAGGTATTAGCTCAGAGCTCGCTCTACCCATCCCATTAATGCTAACCAGTTTGTAATAGGTGTGAGCCTACTTATGGAAGTTGTCTTTTGTGTTTAGCATGTGAGCACAAAATCCAGGCTGACACTTCAGTGCTGCAATGTTGGAGGTGCCGCCTTTCGGCTGAGACATTAAACCGAGGCCCCGTCTGCCCTCTCAGGTGGACGTAAAAGATTGCGTGGCATTATTTCGAAGAAGAGCAGGGGAGTTCTCCCTGGTGTCCTGGCCAATATCTATCCCTCAACCAATATCACTAAAACTGATGATCTAGTCATTTATCTCATTGCTGTTTGTGGGACCTTGCTATGTGCAAATTGGCTGCCGTGTTTCCTACATTACAACAATGACTACACTTCAAAAGTATTTCATTGGCTGTAAAGCACTTTGGGATGTAAAGTCATGAAAGGTGCTATATAAATGCAAGTTCTTTCTTTCTTTTTAAAGAATATAGGGAGCCAACTTATAGGGAAACCTGTCCTGGAGGGAAAATTGTAACAGTAGTCTTTGTCAAAGATCCCTCCTTCCTCCTAATACCTTCGAGTACAGTTTACAGCAACAATACAAATAAAAATAATGGATGTGCATATTCTTGAATAGTGCAATCCATTAGATGAAATGAGGGGTGGAGCCAAATTGTTGGCTAGTTGGTGAAACAAGTAAATACTATCACTGAGCCATGCCTGACACCACTAAGGAGGAAGAACAGCTTGGTGGAGAAAACTGAGGCCTCCCAGAAAATTCAATTGGTGGAAAAAGAGGCAGAAAATAAGCCATCAACAGCAATTAAATAGAAACCTAATGAGTGTAATGTTGGTGGAAGATTGTAACTTGTTTAGTTGTGCACTCTGCCAAGCTCCTGGAGATTCACAGGGCAATAGCAAATGAATCATGACCCTTCCCGCCATTGTATACTGAGGGGTTGCAATCAGGGGAAAGCCCCCCGGGCAGAATGTAAAATTCAAATTGCTGTAATGTACCTGTAATGAATCTATAATCAATAATCTGTATTGAGTATAATAAGAACATAAGAACATAAGAAATAGGAGCAGGAGTAGGCCAATCGGCCCCTCGAGCCTGCTCCGCCATTCAATAAGATCATGGCTGATCTGATCCTAACCTCAAATCTAAATTCATGTCCAATTTCCTGCCCGCTCCCCGTAACCCCTAATTCCCTTTACTTCTAGGAAACTGTCTATTTCTGTTTTAAATTTATTTAATGATGTAGCTTCCACAGCTTCTTGGGGCAGCAAATTCCACAGACCTACTACCCTCTGAGTGAAGAAGTTTCTCCTCATCTCAGTTTTGAAAGAGCAGCACCTTATTCTAAGATTATGCCCCATAGTTCTAGTTTCACCCATCCTTGGGAACATCCTTACTGCATCCACCCGATCAAGCCCCTTCACAATCTTATATGTTTCAATAAGATCGCCTCTCATTCTTCTGAACTCCAATGAGTAGAGTCCCAATCTACTCAACCTCTCCTCATATGTCCACCCCCTCATCCCCGGGATTAACCGAGTGAACCTTCTTTGTACTGCCTCGAGAGCAAGTATGTCTTTTCTTAAGTATGCAATGAGACACCCCAGAGTGTCATGAACTGTAATTACGCACAATGTGTTCATTGAACTGTACTTGATGAAACCTGCAAATTGTATAATCTGTATTGTGTACGATTGGAATGTGATATGACAAATGTATTGTATGTTTTTGCTACAAATTTTATGAATAAAGTATATTTTTGGGAAAAAAAAGAAACTGTCTCAGGACTCTGTGCTCTATGGGCTGTTCCCGGGGACGCACACTGAGACGGACATCAACTGCTGCTGGAAGGCCATCAACTCGGTGAAAGACGCCCTTTGGTCTGCCCGAAACTTGCTGGTCTTCCAGCACAAGGAGCTGTCCTCGACCGAGTGTTGCAGACTGGCACATTCCAAGGTCCAGGACTACGTGCTCAGGGACGCACTAAAGCAAATTAACTTATGCGAAGGCTCTGTGGGGAAAGGCAACCAATTTGAGCCTTCCCGCCATTGTATACCGAGGGGCTACAATCAGGGAAAAATCCCCCCGGGCAGAATGTAAAATTAAAATCGCTGTAATGTACCTGTAATGAATCTGTAATCAATAATCATTATTGAGAGTATTGCAATGAGACACCCCAGAGTGTCATGAACTGTAATTACGTCCAATGTGTTCATTGAACTGTACTTGATGTAACCTGCAAATTGTATAATCTGTATTGTGTACGTTTGGAATGTGATATGACAACTGTATTGTATGTTTTGCTACAAATTTTATGAATAAAGTATATTTTTCGAAAAAAAATTAAACTGTCTCAGAGCAAAGCACCAGTACTGTGCAACATAGATAAGATTTACCACATTGGATCCTACCGACTGTTGCTCTATGTTGAGAACCAGACTGCTGCATTAAGCCAGAACTTTCTAAGTGATGGATAATTTGAGAATTAACAGCACCATTCCATAACGTTAGAAGGTACAGGTGTTTGGGCAGTAGGTCAATTACTTAGAAGGGTAAAAAGAGATTACATTTCTTAGGGGTAGGGCATGAGTGAATCTCCAAGGAGAAGAAAATAAGAGAGTCTGAAGAGACAGAATAGGAGAGAGTAATTTTGGAGCCCTACATCTTAAGGAGAATAGGAAGGATACCATTGGGATTTGAGGTCTTGCTGCAGTCCAGGGGTATTCAAGGAAGTGATACTTCCTCTTAATGGAAGATGTACAATGTGTTGGATAAAACTTTAGTGGCATAATTTTCTCAAACAAATGAAATTCAGAAACAATCTGCAACAAAAAATAAGATGGAGCTTAAGAGCTGTCCATTCATCATCCAACCAAGATATTATTGATTTATCACCAATAGTTGAAACTTGCTTTATGCTGAGATATTGACTAAAAGAAAAGTAAGTTCACAGGAAACCCATAAAGGTTCTGACGTTAACTTGCTCAGAGCCAAATTTAAGTCCAATGTAGAAATGGCCAAATGAATGAAAGGTCACACTTTCCAGGCACGTTCATAAACTAGGACATCATGGGGGCTTTCCCAGATTTCTATCTCCAAAGGTGAACGATTAAGAAGACTTACAACAAGCTCAGAGAGAGTCCCTGATCCAGCAGCATTAGAGAACCACTGGTACATCACAGCTCAGTGGGCTGAAGTAGCACTTGTGGTATGGATGACCAATATGCTTCTGTTTGGCTTTGTAAGCCTTCAAGGTAAGCCACTCTCGGGCATTAGAAACAAAGCTTACACTTCTATCGTGTTCCTCGTGTACATAAAGAGCTGGGAGCGCAGTGTGGTCACAAGCAATTCTTGGAACCCAATCTCCTAGAAGCTGGGCCTTGCAAGAGCTATGACATCAGTTGGAAGCTCTGCAGGGGTAGAAGAGGTTGGTGGAGGTCATTGCTCTGCCAATTCTTCACCTGAGTCAAAAATGGTATTTTGACTGGGTCAGTTGATGATTGGGGCAAAAGATCACAAAGCATTTCTTCCTCTGCCAACAGCAAGTCTACAGAACAGCTGTTGATTTTTCAAATAAAGTCATACAAATGATTTGTGCTATGAGGGAAAGCCAGGGGATAAAGAGGTACAGAAATCTTATCCCATTAAGGGGATTCAAAATTCTTCCTATTCTGCTGTCCTCACGGCCTCCCATCTTCCACCATCCATAAACTTGAGCTCATCCAAAACTCTGCTCCCTGTATCCTAACTTGCACCAAGCTCCGTTCTCCCATCACCCCTGTGCTCGCTGACCTACACTGGCTCCCAGTGCAGGAACACCTCAATTTTAAAATTCTAATCCTTGTTTTCAAATCCCTCCGTGGCCTCGCCCCTCCCTATCTCTGTAACCTCCTCCAGCCCTACAACCCTGCGAGATCTCTGCGCTCCTCCAATTCTCCAATGGGTGGCCTCTTGCACATCCCCGATTTTAATCACTCCACTGTTGGTGGCCGTGCCTTCAGCTGCCTAGGCCCTTGGTTCTGGAATACCCTCCCTAAATTCCCTCCCTAAACCTCTCCACCTCTCTCCCCTTCTTTAAGACACTCATTGAAACCTAGCTCTTTGACCAAGCTTTTGGTCACCTGTCCTAATATGTCCTTATGTGGCTCGGTGGCAAATTTTGTTCGAAAATCGCTCCTGCGAAGCGCCTTGAGTTGTTTTACTACTTTAAAGGCGCTATATAAATGCAAGTTGTTGTTGTCCTGGTATTTCAGAATTTATGCAGAACTCATGCACCCCTTTGTTGTGTGATGTGGTGAACGGATTCTGGTCCTTCAGTAACGTCAGAGATCACGTCGGACTGCTTGTCTGCCATGTGCGGAAGCTTCTGAGACGACGCTGAGACTTGGAAGCAAATAGGCTTCGAAGCTACGCACAGCAACAACAATGGCCCCGACGAATATCAGGAGGCACCGGCAACCAACCCACGGCTGTGGTGGAGTGTCTTAATCGATACCACTCCAATAGATTAGACAAAACAGTGACTACTGAAGACTTTAACCTGTGCCTCTCTTAAATCGGAGCTTGTTTGATGCAGATATGAAAGCAGAGGTGAGGTCTGAAGAAGGAAAGGCACCTAAGTTAAGGTGTGCAACTGGAATCAGGAGATTCTGAAGAAGAGGAAACGTCAGGGGATGTCTAGAAACACCGGTAAAGAAGGACAGGGAGACGATGCGTCAGGCCAGCTCCCAAGACTGGGGATGAGGGGGCGGACATATGAGGAGAGGTTGAGTAGATTGGGACTCTACTCATTGGAGTTCAGAAGAATGAGAGGCGATCTTATTGAAACATATAAGATTGTGAAGGGGCTTGATCGGGTGGATGCGGTAAGGATGTTCCCAAGGATGGGTGAAACTAGAACGAGGGGGCATAATCTTGGAATAAGGGGCTGCTCTTTCAAAACTGAGATGAGGAGAAACTTCTTCACTCAGAGGGTAGTAGGTCTGTGGAATTTGCTGCCCCAGGAAGCTGTGGAAGCTACATCATTAAATAAATTTAAAACAGAAATAGACAGTTTCCTAGAAGTAAAGGGAATTAGGGGTTACGGGGAGCTGACAGGAAATTGGACATGAATTTAGATTTGAGGTTAGGATCAGATCAGCCATGATCTTATTGAATGGCGGAGCAAGCTCGAGGGGCCGATTGGCCTACTCCTGCTCCTATTTCTTATGTTCTTATGTTCTTATAAGACTGAGGATCTGATCAACCCCAGGTCTTGAGTGTTACCCTCCAAGTTGTATCACTGTCATTCTAGCCACATACAACCAGTGTCAGCTTCATTAGTAAAATTCATCTTGAATTGACAAAGTAAGGGACGTTTATCTCTCTCTCCGTAATCAGTGGTCCCTACGGGTTGGACTTACGATAAGGAACAGATAGATATGATCTGGAGTTTAGAAGAATGAGAGGTGATCTCATTGAAACATAGAAGATTCTGAGGGGGCTCGACAGGGTAGATGCTGAGAGGTTGTTTCCCCTGGTTGGAGAGTCTAGAACTAGAGGGCATAGTCTCAGGAAAGGGGTCGGCCATTCAAGACTGAGATGAGGAGGAATTTCTTCGCTCAGACGGTTGTGAATCTTTGGAATTCTCTACCCCAGAGGGCTGTGGATGCTGAGTTTTTGAGTATATTCAAGGCTGAGATCGATAGATTTTTAGACTCACCTCTCCGAGTTCCTCCCCGACATCGACCGCCATCGACTGCAGCTGGAGCAGATCCTGTATGCTTTTCTGGAGTCCTCTGTCTCACTCTCACCTTTGAGGATGAAGAACCTCTGCTTACTTATCTATGATGTGGAGATGCCGGTGATGGACTGGGGTTGACAATTGCAAACAATTTTACAACACCAAGTTATAGTCCAGCAATTTTATTTTAAATTCACAAGCTTTCGGAGGCTTCCTCCTTCCTCAGGTGAACGAAATGAAATCCTCGAAATGAAATCGCATTTATAATTCACAGAACAATGCTTGGTGATTACAGACAGTTTTTTCAACTGCCCGTTGCCAAGGCAATCAGTGTTCAGACAGACAGGTGTTACCTGCAAGGTCTCAGAATATACAAATCACCAAAAAAAAACAACAAACAAAAAAAAAACAGAGATAGAGAGGTCGAAACATAGAAAAGACAGCAACTGACCCGTTATATTATATTATACTTATCTATGACTTAATATCGTCGCTCTGCCTTGGGTTATGACGTCGCTTTTTGAATGTCTTTCCTTCTAACTGTTTCAGACTCACTGCTCCTTTATACTGTGGAAATGCATAAAGAGATACCTGACCATATTAACTCTCTCTAATACACCTAACCCATGAATGTAGAAATGCATCATGGATATTTGACCATATTAACTGACCAGCTAATTCAATTTAAAGCTCACATAATAGTTTCAGAGAAGCACAATTGTGTAATTACGTTTAAGCCTTGGTATGTTGATAATTAAGTTAGCTGAGCAGGTGCTTAGTACCGTCTGGCCCCCCTAGCAGATAAGGGTATTGCTGACTATAAAATATAATGAGAATACAGTTTCTTGAAAGGCCATGTGGCCTTGAGACTGACTTCAGCCCTACTGATAACCAGGACAAGAATGTGGGGAGAATAAGTGTGCTCAGGCCTACGAGGCCTACGTGCCAATATAGGAAAGAGCTATGGACGTTCAGAGGGGGCAGGCTCACTACTTGATTGACCAACTACCTGAACCAATAAAGAATGTACGTGTACGCCCATATTCTACGACAGGTGGGCATTGCTGATTAACTGTATAAACATGAGCTGTTTCACTGACTCGAAGAAGTTGCACCTTCAACCTTTGCTTGAGGGCGCTCTTCCCTTGTATACAAGTCAATTAAAGTAAAATTTTTCCCTTTGTGATACTGGTCTGGGTGTGTTAGTGCATTGGTATAGTGTTAAGTTTCTACAATACCGGGCCGCTGGAGGAGATTCCTGCACTTTCTCTGGGCTGCTCTCTCAACACTTGGCTGCTTCTTTATTTATCGCCCTCTGTTGGTGTCTCTCTGTATCACTGTACTCCTTCATGTCACACCTTTATCCATCTCCCTCTATGAGTGTCTCTCTGTATCACTCACTGTATTCAGTCCAACACTGTATTCAGTACAACAAGTTGCATTTATACAGCGCCGTTAACATAGTAAAATGTCCCAAGGCGCTTCACAGGAGCGTTTATCAAACAAAATTTAACACCGAGACAAATACAGAGATATTAGGACAGGTGACCAAAAGCTTGGTCAAAGAGGTTGGTATTAAGCAGCATCTTAAAGGAGGAGAGAGAGGTAGAGAGGCGGAGAGGTTTAGGGAGGGAATTCCAGAGCTTAGGGCCTAGGCAGCTGAAGGCTCGGCCTCCAACGGTGGAGTGGTTAAAATCGGGGATGCGCGAGAGGCCAGAATTGGAGGAGCGCAGAGATCTCGGAGGGTTGTAGAGCTGGAGGAGGTTACAGAGATAGGGAGGGGTGAGGCCATGGAGGGATTTGAAGACAAGGATTAGAATTTTAAAATTGAGGTGTTCCTGCACCGGGAGCCAATGTAGGTCAGCAAGCACAGGGGTGATGGGAGAACGGGGCTTGGTGCAAGTTAGGATACAGGGAGCAGAGTTTTGGATGAGCTCAAGTTTATGGAGGGTGGAGGATGGGAGGCCGGTGGGGGAGCATTGGAATAGTTCAGTCTGGACGTAACAAATACATGGATGAGGGTTTCAACAGCACATGAGCTGAGGCAAGGGTGGAGATAGGCGCTGTTGGAGGTGGAAGTACGTGGTCTTGGTGATGGAGCGGATATGTGGTCGGAAACTCAGCTCAGGGTCAAATAGGACGCCAAGGTTGCGAACGGTCTGGTTCAGTCTCAAACAGTGGCCAGGGAGAGGGATGGAATTGGTGGCTAGGGAACAGAGTTTGCGGTGGGGACCAAAGACAATGGCGTCGGTCCCCACACCCATAATTATCTCTGTTTGTTGTTTCTCTCTGTATCACTGTACTCAGTCGCACCTTTATCGATCCCCCGATGTTGGTGTCTCATGGTACAACTGAAGTGTTACATAGTCATCTATCTCCCTCTGTTGGTGTTATTCTGTATCACTGTACTCAGTCTCACCTTTATCTATCTCCCTCTGTTGGTGTCTCCCTGTATCACTCTCTGTACTCAGTCATAAATTTATCTCTCAACCGCTGTTGGTGTCTTATTTTTGGTTTATGCCCCTGTATTCTCGCTATGATTCTATGATTCTATGAAAAGGGAGGGTAGGGGTGTGGGGGAGATGGGATTAGGCGCATGTCATCTTGACTTCTCAAAAATAAATCAAACAAAATCGGAATCAAATCGTAATTTTATTATTGGTGTCAATCATACAATCCAGTCCCTGTGATGCTCACTGGCCGTGGAAAGCCTCGAGCACACCGGCAGACACCACGTGCTCCCTCTCCAGGGCCAACCGGGCGCAGAAGCGAGGTTGACAGCCAGGGAGACCGCCTCCACGGACTGCGTCGAGCCTGGACCTTTAACATCTGTTGGTCTCTCTCTATCACTGTACTCAGTCTCACCTTTATCTTTCTCCCTCTGTTGGTCTCTCTGTATCACTGTACTCAGTCTCACCTTTATCGATCTCCCTCTGTTGGTGTCTCTCTCTATCACTGTACTCAGTCTCACCTTTATCTATCTCCCTCTATTGGTGTCTCTCTATATCATTGTACTCAGTCTCACCTTTATCCATCTCCCTCTATTGGTGTCTCTCTATATCACTGTACTCAGTCTCACCTTTATCTATCTCCCTCTATTGGTGTCTCTCTCTATCACTGCACTCAGTCTCACCTTTATTTATCTCCCTCTGTTGGTGTCTCTCTCTATCACTGTACTCAGTCTCACCTTTATCGATCTCCCTCTGTTGGTGTCTCTCTATATCACTGTACTCAGTCTCACCTTTATCTTTCTCCCTCTATTGGTGTCTCTCTATATCACTGTACTCAGTCTCACCTTTATCGATCTCCCTCTGTTGGTGTCTCTCTATATCACTGTACTCAGTCTCACCTTTATCTTTCTCCCTCTATTGGTGTCTCTCTATATCACTGTACTGAGTCTCACCTTTATCTATCTCCCTCTATTGGTGTCTCTCTCTATCACTGTACTCAGTCTCACCTTTATCTTTCTCCCTCTGCTGGTGTCTCTCTGTATCACTGTACTCAGTCTCAACTTTATTGATCTGCCTCTGTTGGTGTCTCTCTCTATCACTGTACTCAGTCTCACCTTTATTTATCTCCCTCTATTGGTGTCTCTCTCTATCACTGTACTCAGTCTCACCTTTATCTATCTCCCTCTGTTGGTGTCTCTCTATATCACTGTACTCAGTCTCACCTTTATCTATCTCCCTCTGTTGGTGTCTCTCTATATAACTGTACTCAGTCTCACCTTTATCTATCTCCGTCTGTTGGTGTCTCTCTGTATCACTGTACTCAATCTCACCTTTATCTATCTCCGTCTGTTGGTGTCTCTCTATATCACTGTACTCAGTCTCACCTTTATCTATCTCCGTCTGTTGGTGTCTCTCTATATCACTGTACTCAGTCTCACCTTTATCTATCTCCCTCTGTTGGTGTCTCTCTGTATCACTGTACTCAGTCTCACCTTTATCGATCTCCCTCTGTTGGTGTCTCTCTATATCACTGTACTCAGTCTCACCTTTATCGATCTCCCTCTGTTGGTGTCTCTCTATATCACTGTACTCAGTCTCACCTTTATCGATCTCCCTCTGTTGGTGTCTCTCTATATCACTGTACTCAGTCTCACCTTTATCGATCTCCCTCTGTTGGTGTCTCTCTATATCACTGTACTCAGTCTCACCTTTATCGATCTCCCTCTATTGGTGTCTCTCTATATCACTGTACCCAGTCTCACCTTTATCGATCTCCGTCTGTTGGTGTCTCTCTGTATCACTGTACTCAGTCTCACCTTTATCGATCTCCCTCTGTTGGTGTCTCTCTATATCACTGTACCCAGTCTCACCTTTATCGATCTCCGTCTGTTGGTGTCTCTCTGTATCACTGTACTCAGTCTCACCTTTATCGATCTCCCTCTGTTGGTGTCTCTCTATATCACTGTACTCAGTCTCACCTTTATCGATCTCCCTCTGTTGGTGTCTCTCTCTATCACTGTACTCAGTCTCACCTTTATCGATCTCCCTCTGTTGGTGTCTCTCTATATCACTGTACTCAGTCTCACCTTTATCGATCTCCCTCTGTTGGTGTCTCTCTATATCACTGTACTCAGTCTCACCTTTATCTATCTCCCTCTGTTGGTGTCTCTCTGTATCACTGTACTCAGTCTCACCTTTATCTTTCTCCCTCTGTTGGTGTCTCTCTATATCACTGAACTCAGTCTCACCTTTATTTATCTCCCTCTGTTGGTGTCTCTCTATATCACTGTACTCAGTCTCACCTTTATCTATCTCCCTCTGTTGGTGTCTCTCTATATCACTGTACTCAGTCTCACCTTTATCTATCTCCCTCTGTTGGTGTCTCTCTATATCACTGTACTCAGTCTCACCTTTATTTATCTCCCTCTGTTGGTGTCTCTCTATATCACTGTACTCAGTCTCACCTTTATCTATCTCCCTCTGTTGGTGTCTCTCTATATCACTGTACTCAGTCTCACCTTTATCTTTCTCCCTCTGTTGGTGTCTCTCTGTATCACTGTACTCAGTCTCACCTTTATCTATCTCCCTCTGTTGGTGTCTCTCTGTATCACTGTACTCAGTCTTACCTTTATTTATCTCCCTCTGTTGGTGTCTCTCTATATCACTGTACTCAGTCTCACCTTTATTTATCTCCCTCTGTTGGTGTCTCTCTATATCACTGTACTCAGTCTCACCTTTATTTATCTCCGTCTGTTGGTGTCTCCCTGTATCACTCTCTGTATTCAGTCATAAATTTATCTCTCAACCGCTGTTGGTGTCTTATTTTTGGTTTATGCCCCTGTATCCTTGCTATGATTCTATGATTCTATGAAAAGGGAGGGTAGGGGTGTGGGGGAGATGGGATTAGGCGCATGTCATCTTGACTTCTCAAAAATAAATCAAACAAAATCGGAATCAAATCGTAATTTTATTATTGGTGTCAATCATACAATCCAGTCCCTGTGATGCTCACTGGCCGTGGAAAGCCTCGAGCACACCGGCAGACACCACGTGCTCCCTCTCCAGGGCCAACCGGGCGCAGAAGCGAGGTTGACAGCCAGGTAGACCGCCTCCACGGACTGCGTCTAGCCTGGACCTTTAACCTCTGTTGGTCTCTCTCTATCACTGTACTCAGTCTCACCTTTATCTATCTCCCTCTATTGGTGTCTCTCTGTATCACTGTACTCAGTCTCACCTTTATCTATCTCCCTCTGTTGGTGTCTCTCTATATCACTGTACTCAGTCTCACCTTTATCTTTCTCCCTCTATTGGTGTCTCTCTATATCACTGTACTCAGTCTCACCTTTATCTATCTCCCTCTGTTGGTGTCTCTCTGTATCACTGTACTCAGTCTCACCTTTATCTATCTCCCTCTGTTGGTCTCTCTCTATATCACTGTACTCAGTCTCACCTTTATCGATCTCCCTCTATTGGTGTCTCTCTCGGTATCACTGTACTCAGTCTCACCGTTATCTTTCTCCCTCTGTTGGTGTCTCTCTGTATCACTTTACTCAGTCTCACCTTTATGTATCTCCCTCTGTTGGTGTCTCTCTCTGTATCACTGTACTCAGTCTCACCTTTATCTTTCTCCCTCTGTTGGTGTCTCTCTGTATCACTGTACTCAGTCTCACCTTTATCTTTCTCCCTCTGTTGGTGTCTCACTATATCACTGTACTCAGTCTCACCTTTATCTATCTCCCTCTATTGGTGTCTCTCTGTATCACTGTACTCAGTCTCACCTTTATCTATCTCACTCTGTTGGTGTCTCTCTATATCACTGTACTCAGTCTCACCTTTATCTTTCTCCCTCTATTGGTGTCTCTCTATATCACTGTACTCAGTCTCACCTTTATCTATCTCCCTCTGTTGGTGTCTCTCTGTATCACTGTACTCAGTCTCACCTTTATCTTTCTCCCTCTGTTGGTGTCTCTCTATATCACTGTACTCAGTCTCACCTTTATCTTTCTCCCTCTGTTGGTATCTCTCTGTATCACTGTACTCAGTCTCACCTTTATCTATCTCCCTCTGTTGGTGTCTCTCTATATCACTGTACTCAGTCTCACCTTTATCTATCTCCCTCTGTTGGTGTCTCTCTGTATCACTGTACTCAGTCTCACCTTTATCTATCTCCCTCTGTTGGTGTCTCTCTATATCACTGTACTCAGTCTCACCTTTATCTATCTCCCTCTGTTGGTGTCTCTCTATATCACTGTACTCAGTCTCACCTTTATCGATCTCCCTCTGTTGGTGTCTCTCTATATCACTGTACTCAGTCTCACCTTTATCGATCTCCCTCTGTTGGTGTCTCTCTATATCACTGTACTCAGTCTCACCTTTATCGATCTCCCTCTATTGGTGTCTCTCTATATCACTGTACCCAGTCTCACCTTTATCGATCTCCGTCTGTTGGTGTCTCTCTGTATCACTGTACTCAGTCTCACCTTTATCGATCTCCCTCTGTTGGTGTCTCTCTATATCACTGTACCCAGTCTCACCTTTATCGATCTCCGTCTGTTGGTGTCTCTCTGTATCACTGTACTCAGTCTCACCTTTATCGATCTCCCTCTGTTGGTGTCTCTCTATATCACTGTACTCAGTCTCACCTTTATCGATCTCCCTCTGTTGGTGTCTCTCTCTATCACTGTACTCAGTCTCACCTTTATCGATCTCCCTCTGTTGGTGTCTCTCTATATCACTGTACTCAGTCTCACCTTTATCGATCTCCCTCTGTTGGTGTCTCTCTATATCACTGTACTCAGTCTCACCTTTATCTATCTCCCTCTGTTGGTGTCTCTCTGTATCACTGTACTCAGTCTCACCTTTATCTTTCTCCCTCTGTTGGTGTCTCTCTATATCACTGTACTCAGTCTCACCTTTATTTATCTCCCTCTGTTGGTGTCTCTCTATATCACTGTACTCAGTCTCACCTTTATCTATCTCCCTCTGTTGGTGTCTCTCTATATCACTGTACTCAGTCTCACCTTTATCTATCTCCCTCTGTTGGTGTCTCTCTATATCACTGTACTCAGTCTCACCTTTATTTATCTCCCTCTGTTGGTGTCTCTCTATATCACTGTACTCAGTCTCACCTTTATCTATCTCCCTCTGTTGGTGTCTCTCTATATCACTGTACTCAGTCTCACCTTTATCTTTCTCCCTCTGTTGGTGTCTCTCTGTATCACTGTACTCAGTCTCACCTTTATCTATCTCCCTCTGTTGGTGTCTCTCTGTATCACTGTACTCAGTCTTACCTTTATTTATCTCCCTCTGTTGGTGTCTCTCTATATCACTGTACTCAGTCTCACCTTTATTTATCTCCCTCTGTTGGTGTCTCTCTATATCACTGTACTCAGTCTCACCTTTATTTATCTCCGTCTGTTGGTGTCTCCCTGTATCACTCTCTGTATTCAGTCATAAATTTATCTCTCAACCGCTGTTGGTGTCTTATTTTTGGTTTATGCCCCTGTATCCTTGCTATGATTCTATGATTCTATGAAAAGGGAGGGTAGGGGTGTGGGGGAGATGGGATTAGGCGCATGTCATCTTGACTTCTCAAAAATAAATCAAACAAAATCGGAATCAAATCGTAATTTTATTATTGGTGTCAATCATACAATCCAGTCCCTGTGATGCTCACTGGCCGTGGAAAGCCTCGAGCACACCGGCAGACACCACGTGCTCCCTCTCCAGGGCCAACCGGGCGCAGAAGCGAGGTTGACAGCCAGGTAGACCGCCTCCACGGACTGCGTCTAGCCTGGACCTTTAACATCTGTTGGTCTCTCTCTATCACTGTACTCAGTCTCACCTTTATCTATCTCCCTCTATTGGTGTCTCTCTGTATCACTGTACTCAGTCTCACCTTTATCTATCTCCCTCTGTTGGTGTCTCTCTATATCACTGTACTCAGTCTCACCTTTATCTTTCTCCCTCTATTGGTGTCTCTCTATATCACTGTACTCAGTCTCACCTTTATCTATCTCCCTCTGTTGGTGTCTCTCTGTATCACTGTACTCAGTCTCACCTTTATCTTTCTCCCTCTGTTGGTGTCTCTCTATATCACTGTACTCAGTCTCACATTTATCTTTCTCCCTCTGTTGGTGTCTCTCTGTATCACTGTACTCAGTCTCACCTTTATCTATCTCCCTCTGTTGGTCTCTCTCTATATCACTGTACTCAGTCTCACCTTTATCGATCTCCCTCTATTGGTGTCTCTCTCGGTATCACTGTACTCAGTCTCACCGTTATCTTTCTCCCTCTGTTGGTGTCTCTCTGTATCACTTTACTCAGTCTCACCTTTATGTATCTCCCTCTGTTGGTGTCTCTCTCTGTATCACTGTACTCAGTCTCACCTTTATCTTTCTCCCTCTGTTGGTGTCTCTCTGTATCACTGTACTCAGTCTCACCTTTATCTTTCTCCCTCTGTTGGTGTCTCACTATATCACTGTACTCAGTCTCACCTTTATCTATCTCCCTCTATTGGTGTCTCTCTGTATCACTGTACTCAGTCTCACCTTTATCGATCTCCCTCTGTTGGTGTCTCTCTATATCACTGTACTCAGTCTCACCTTTATCTTTCTCCCTCTATTGGTGTCTCTCTATATCACTGTACTCAGTCTCACCTTTATCTATCTCCCTCTGTTGGTGTCTCTCTGTATCACTGTACTCAGTCTCACCTTTATCTTTCTCCCTCTGTTGGTGTCTCTCTATATCACTGTACTCAGTCTCACCTTTATCTTTCTCCCTCTGTTGGTGTCTCTCTGTATCACTGTACTCAGTCTCACCTTTATCTATCTCCCTTTGTTGGTGTCTCTCTATATCACTGTACTCAGTCTCACCTTTATCTATCTCCCTCTGTTGGTGTCTCTCTGTATCACTGTACTCAGTCTCACCTTTATCTATCTCCCTCTGTTGGTGTCTCTCTATATCACTGTACTCAGTCTCACCTTTATCTATCTCCCTCTGTTGGTGTCTCTCTGTATCACTGTACTCAGTCTCACCATTATCTTTCTCCCTCTGTTGGTGTCTCTCTATATCACTGTACTCAGTCTCACCTTTATCGATCTCCCTCTGTTGGTGTCTCTCTATATCACTGTACTCAGTCTCACCTTTATCTATCTCCCTCTGTTGGTGTCTCCCTGTATCACTGTACTCAGTCTCACCTTTATCGATCTCCCTCTGTTGGTGTCTCTCTATATCACTGTACTCACTCTCACCTTTATCTATCTCCCTCTGTTGGTGTCTCTCTATATCACTGTACTCAGTCTCACCTTCATTTATCTCCCTCTGTTGGTGTCTCTCTATATCACTGTACTCAGTCTCTCCTTTATCGATCTCCCTCTGTTGGTGTCTCTCTATATCACTGTACTCAGTCTCTCCTTTATCTATCTCCCTCTGTTGGTGTCTCCCTGTATCACTGTACTCAGTCTCACCTTTATCGATCTCCCTCTGTTGGTGTCTCTCTATATCACTGTACTCAGTCTCACCTTTATCTATCTCCCTCTGTTGGTGTCTCACTATATCACTGTACTCAGTCTCACCTTTATCTATCTCCCTCTATTGGTGTCTCTCTCTGTATCACTGTACTCAGTCTCACCTTTATCTATCTCCCTCTGTTGGTGTCTCTCTATATCGCTGTACTCAGTCTCACCTTTATCTATCTCCCTCTGTTGGTGTCTCTCTGTATCACTGTACTCAGTCTCACCTTTATCTATCTCCCTCTGTTGGTGTCTCTCTATATCACTGTACTCAGTCTCACCTTTATCTATCTCCCTCTGTTGGTGTCTCTCTATATCACTGTACTCAGTCTCACCTTTATCTATCTCCCTCTGTTGGTGTCTCTCTATATCACTGTACTCAGTCTCACCTTTATCTATCTCCCTCTGTTGGTGTCTCCCTATATCACTGTACTCAGTCTCACCTTTATCTTTCTCCCTCTATTGGTGTCTCTCTCTGTATCACTGTACTCAGTCTCACCGTTATCTTTCTCCCTCTGTTGGTGTCTCTCTGTATCACTGTACTCAGTCTCACCTTTATGTATCTCCCTCTGTTGGTGTCTCTCTCTGTATCACTGTACTCAGTCTCACCTTTATCTTTCTCCCTCTGTTGGTGTCTCTCTGTATCACTGTACTCAGTCTCACCTTTATCGATCTCCCTCTGTTGGTGTCTCTCTGTATCACTGTACTCAGTCTCACCTTTATCTATCTCCCTCTGTTGGTGTCTCTCTGTATCACTGTACTCAGTCTCACCTTTATCTTTCTCCCTCTGTTGGTGTCTCTCAAAATCACTGTACTCAGTCTCTCCTTTATCTTTCTCCCTCTGTTGGTGTCTCTCTATATCACTGTACTCAGTCTCACCTTCATTTATCTCCCTCTGTTGGTGTCTCTCTGTATCACTGTACTCAGTCTCACCTTTATCGATCTCCCTCTGTTGGTGTCTCTCTATATCACTGTACTCAGTCTCACCTTCATTTATCTCCCTCTGTTGGTGTCTCTCTATATCACTGTACTCAGTCTCACCTTTATCTATCTCCCTCTGTTGGTGTCTCTCTATATCACTGTACTCAGTCTCACCTTCATTTATCTCCCTCTGTTGGTGTCTCTCTGTATCACTGTACTCAGTCTCACCTTTATCGATCTCCCTCTGTCGGTGTCTCTCTGTATCACTGTACTCAGTCTCACCTTTATCTTTCTCCCTATGTTGGTGTCTCTCTGTATCACTGTACTCAGTATCACCTTTATCTTTCTCCCTCTGTTGGTGTCCCTCTGTATCACTGTACTCAGTCTCACCTTTATCTTTCTCCCTCTGTTGGTGTCTCTCTATATCACTGTACTCAGTCTCACCTTTATCGATCTCCCTCTGTCGGTGTCTCTCTATATCACTGTACTCAGTCTCACCTTTATCTTTCTCCCTATGTTGGTGTCTCTCTGTATCACTGTACTCAGTATCACCTTTATCTTTCTCCCTCTGTTGGTGTCTCTCTGTATCACTGTACTCAGTCTCACCTTTATCTTTCTCCCTCTGTTGGTGTCTCTCTGTATCACTGTACTCAGTCTCACCTTTATCGATCTCCCTCTGTTGGTGTCTCTCTGTATCACTGTACTCAGTCTCACCTTTATCTATCTCCCTCTGTTGGTGTCTCTCTGTATCACTGTACTCAGTCTCACCTTTATCTATCTCCCTCTGTTGGTGTCTCACTAATCACTGTACTCAGTCTCACCTTTATCTATCTCCCTCTGTTGGTGTCTCTCTGTATCACTGTACTCAGTCTCACCTTTATCGATCTCCCTCTGTTGGTGTCTCTCTGTATCACTGTACTCAGTCTCACCTTTATCTATCTCCCTCTGTTGGTGTCTCTCTCTATCACTGTACTCAGTCTCACCTTTATCTATCTCCCTCTGTTGGTGTCTCTCTGTATCACTGTACTCAGTCTCACCTTTATCGATCTCCCTCTGTTGGTGTCTCTCTCTATCACTGTACTCAGTCTCACCTTTATCTTTCTCCCTCTGTTGGTGTCTCTCTGTATCACTGTACTCAGTCTCACCTTTATCTATCTCCCTCTGTTGGTGTCTCTCTATATCACTGTACTCAGTCTCACCTTTATCTATCTCCCTCCATTGGTGTCTCTCTCTATCACTGTACTCAGTCTCACCTTTATTTATCTCCCTCTGTTGGTGTCTCTCTCTATCACTGTACTCAGTCTCACCTTTATCTTTCTCCCTCTGTTGGTGTCTCTCTGTATCACTGTACTCAGTCTCACCTTTATCTATCTCCCTCTGTTGGTGTCTCTCTATATCACTGTACTCAGTCTCACCTTTATCTTTCTCCCTCTGTTGGTGTCTCTCTGTATCACTGTACTCAGTCTCACCTTTATCTTTCTCCCTCTGTTGGTGTCTCTCTGTATCACTGTACTCAGTCTCACCTTTATCTTTCTCCCTCTGTTGGTGTCTCTCTGTATCACTGTACTCAGTCTCACCTTTATCGATCTCCCTCTGTTGGTGTCTCTCTCTATCACTGTACTCAGTCTCACCTTTATCTATCTCCCTCTGTTGGTGTCTCCCTGTATCACTGTACTCAGTCTCACCTTTATCTATCTCCCTCTGTTGGTGTCTCTCTATATCACTGTACTCAGTCTCACCTTTATCGATCTCCCTCTGTTGGTGTCTCTCTATATCACTGTACTCAGTCTCACCTTTATCGATCTCCCTCTGTTGGTGTCTCTCTATATCACTGTACTCAGTCTCACCTTTATCTATCTCCCTCTGTTGGTGTCTCTCTATATCACTGTACTCAGTCTCACCTTTCTCGATCTCCCTCTGTTGGTGTCTCTCTCTATCACTGTACTCAGTCTCACCTTTATCTATCTCCCTCTGTTGGTGTCTCCCTGTATCACTGTACTCAGTCTCACCTTTATCTATCTCCCTCTGTTGGTGTCTCTCTATATCACTGTACTCAGTCTCACCTTTATCGATCTCCCTCTGTTGGTGTTTCTCTATATCACTGTACTCAGTCTCACCGTTATCTTTCTCCCTCTGTTGGTGTCTCTCTATATCACTGTACTCAGTCTCACCTTTATCTATCTCCCTCTGTTGGTGTCTCTCTGTATCACTGTACTCAGTCTCACCTTTATCTATCTCCCTCTGTCGGTGTCTCTCTGTATCACTGTACTCAGTCTCACCTTTATCTATCTCCCTCTGTTGGTGTCTCTCAAAATCACTGTACTCAGTCTCTCCTTTATCTTTCTCCCTCTGTTGGTGTCTCTCTGTATCACTGTACTCAGTCTCACCTTCATTTATCTCCCTCTGTTGGTGTCTCTCTATATCACTGTACTCAGTCTCACCTTTATCTATCTCCCTCTGTTGGTGTCTCTCTGTATCACTGTACTCAGTCTCACCTTCATTTATCTCCCTCTGTTGGTGTCTCTCTGTATCACTGTACACAGTCTCACCTTTATCGATCTCCCTCTGTCGGTGTCTCTCTGTATCACTGTACTCAGTCTCACCTTTATCTTTCTCCCTATGTTGGTGTCTCTCTGTATCACTGTACTCAGTATCACCTTTATCTTTCTCCCTCTGTTGGTGTCTCTCTGTATCACTGTACTCAGTCTCACCTTTATCTATCTCCCTCTGTTGGTGTCTCTCTGTATCACTGTACTCAGTCTCACCTTTATCTATCTCCCTCTGTTGGTGTCTCTCTATATCACTGTACTCAGTCTCACCTTCATTTATCTCCCTCTGTTGGTGTCTCTCTATATCACTGTACTCAGTCTCACCTTTATCTATCTCCCTCTGTTGGTGTCTCTCTGTATCACTGTACTCAGTCTCACCTTTATCTATCTCCCTCTGTTGGTGTCTCTCTGTATCACTGTACTCAGTCTCACCTTTATCTATCTCCCTCTGTTGGTGTCTCACTATATCACTGTACTCAGTCTCACCTTTATCTATCTCCCTCTGTTGGTGTCTCTCTGTATCACTGTACTCAGTCTCACCTTTATCTATCTCCCTCTGTTGGTGTCTCTCTGTATCACTGTACTCAGTCTCACCTTTATCTATCTCCCTCTGTTGGTGTCTCTCTCTATCACTGTACTCAGTCTCACCTTTATCTATCTCCCTCTGTTGGTGTCTCTCTGTATCACTGTACTCAGTCTCACCTTTATCTATCTCCCTCTGTTGGTGTCTCTCTCTATCACTGTACTCAGTCTCACCTTTATCTTTCTCCCTCTGTTGGTGTCTCTCTGTATCACTGTACTCAGTCTCACCTTTATCTATCTCTCTCTGTTGGTGTCTCTCTATATCACTGTACTCAGTCTCACCTTTATCTATCTCCCTCCATTGGTGTCTCTCTCTATCACTGTACTCAGTCTCACCTTTATTTATCTCCCTCTGTTGGTGTCTCTCTCTATCACTGTACTCAGTCTCACCTTTATCTTTCTCCCTCTGTTGGTGTCTCTCTGTATCACTGTACTCAGTCTCACCTTTATCTATCTCCCTCTGTTGGTGTCTCTCTGTATCACTGTACTCAGTCTCACCTCACCTTTATCTATCTCCCTCTATTGGTGTCTCTCTGTATCACTGTACTCAGTCTCACCTTTATCTATCTCCCTCTGTTGGTGTCTCTCTATATCACTGTACTCAGTCTCACCTTTATCTTTCTCCCTCTGTTGGTGTCTCTCTGTATCACTGTACTCAGTCTCACCTTTATCTTTCTTCCTCTGTTGGTGTCTCTCTGTATCACTGTACTCAGTCTCACCTTTATCTTTCTCCCTCTGTTGGTGTCTCTCTGTATCACTGTACTCAGTCGCACCTTTATCGATCTCCCTCTGTTGGTGTCTCTCTCTATCACTGTACTCAGTCTCACCTTTATCTATCTCCCTCTGTTGGTGTCTCCCTGTATCACTGTACTCAGTCTCACCTTTATCTATCTCCCTCTGTTGGTGTCTCTCTATATCACTGTACTCAGTCTCACCTTTATCGATCTCCCTCTGTTGGTGTCTCTCTATATCACTGTACTCAGTCTCACCTTTATCGATCTCCCTCTGTTGGTGTCTCTCGATATCACTGTACTCAGTCTCACCTTTATCTATCTCCCTCTGTTGGTGTCTCTCTATATCACTGTACTCAGTCTCACCTTTCTCGATCTCCCTCTGTTGGTGTCTCTCTCTATCACTGTACTCAGTCTCACCTTTATCTATCTCCCTCTGTTGGTGTCTCTCTATATCACTGTACTCAGTCTCACCTTTATCGATCTCCCTCTGTTGGTGTTTCTCTATATCACTGTACTCAGTCTCACCTTTATCGATCTCCCTCTGTTGGTGTCTCTCTATATCACTGTACTCAGTCTCACCTTTATCTATCTCCCTCTGTTGGTGTCTCTCTATATCACTGTACTCAGTCTCACCTTCATTTATCTCCCTCTGTTGGTGTCTCTCTATATCACTGTACTCAGTCTCACCTTTATCGATCTCCCTCTGTTGGTGTCTCTCTATATCACTGTACTCAGTCTCTCCTTTATCTATCTCCCTCTGTTGGTGTCTCTCTATATCACTGTACTCAGTCTCACCTTTATCTTTCTCCCTCTATTGGTGTCTCTCTGTATCACTGTACTCAGTCTCACCTTCATCTTTCTCCCTCTGTTGGTGTCTCTCTGTATCACTGTACTCAGTCTCACCTTTATCTATCTCCCTCTGTTGGTGTCTCTCTATATCACTGTACTCAGTCTCACCTTTATCTATCTCTCTCTGTTGGTGTCTCTCTGTATCACTGTACTCAGTCTCACCTTTATCTATCTCCCTCTGTCGGTGTCTCTCTGTATCACTGTACTCAGTCTCACCTTTATCTATCTCCCTCTGTTGGTGTCTCTCTATATCACTGTACTCAGTCTCACCTTTATCTATCTCCCTCTGTTGGTGTCTCTCTATATCACTGTACTCAGTCTCACCTTTATCTATCTCCCTCTGTTGGTGTCTCCCTATATCACTGTACTCAGTCTCACCTTTATCTTTCTCCCTCTATTGGTGTCTCTCTCGGTATCACTGTACTCAGTCTCACCGTTATCTTTCTCCCTCTGTTGGTGTCTCTCTGTATCACTTTACTCAGTCTCACCTTTATGTATCTCCCTCTGTTGGTGTCTCTCTCTGTATCACTGTACTCAGTCTCACCTTTATCTTTCTCCCTCTGTTGGTGTCTCTCTGTATCACTGTACTCAGTCTCACCTTTATCTATCTCCCTCTGTTGGTGTCTCTCTGTATCACTGTACTCAGTCTCACCTTTATCTTTCTCCCTCTGTTGGTGTCTCTCAAAATCACTGTACTCAGTCTCTCCTTGATCTTTCTCCCTCTGTTGGTGTCTCTCTATATCACTGTACTCAGTCTCACCTTTATCGATCTCCCTCTGTTGGTGTCTCTCTATATCACTGTACTCAGTCTCACCTTCATTTATCTCCCTCTGTTGGTGTCTCTCTATATCACTGTACTCAGTCTCACCTTCATTTATCTCCCTCTGTTGGTGTCTCTCTGTATCACTGTACTCAGTCTCACCTTTATCTTTCTCCCTCTGTTGGTGTCTCTCTATATCACTGTACTCAGTCTCACCTTTATCGATCTCCCTCTGTTGGTGTCTCTCTGTATCACTGTACTCAGTCTCACCTTTATCTATCTCCCTCTGTTGGTGTCTCTCTCTGTATCACTGTACTCAGTCTCACCTTTATCGATCTCCCTCTGTTGGTGTCTCTCTATATCACTGTACTCAGTCTCACCTTTATCTATCTCCCTCTGTTGGTGTCTCTCTATATCACTGTACTCAGTCTCACCTTTATCTATCTCCCTCTGTTGGTGTCTCTCTGTATCACTGTACTCAGTCTCACCTTTATCTATCTCCCTCTGTTGGTGTCTCTCTGTATCACTGTACTCAGTCTCACCTTTATCTATCTCCCTCTGTTGGTGTCTCACTATATCACTGTACTCAGTCTCACCTTTATCTATCTCCCTCTGTTGGTGTCTCTCTATATCACTGTACTCAGTCTCACCTTTATCTATCTCCCTCCATTGGTGTCTCTCTCTATCACTGTACTCAGTCTCACCTTTATTTATCTCCCTCTGTTGGTGTCTCTCTCTATCACTGTACTCAGTCTCACCTTTATCTTTCTCCCTCTGTTGGTGTCTCTCTGTATCACTGTACTCAGTCTCACCTTTATCGATCTCCCTCTGTTGGTGTCTCTCTGTATCACTGTACTCAGTCTCACCTTTATGTATCTCCCTCTGTTGGTGTCTCTCTATATCACTGTACTCAGTCTCTCCTTTATCTTTCTCGCTCTGTTGGTGTCTCTCTATATCACTGTACTCAGTCTCACCTTCATTTATCTCCCTCTGTTGGTGTGTCTCTGTATCACTGTACTCAGTCTCACCTTTATCTATCTCCCTCTGTTGGTGTCTCTCTATATCACTGTACTCAGTCTCACCTTCATTTATCTCCCTCTGTTGGTGTCTCTCTGTATCACTGTACTCAGTCTCACCTTTATCGATCTCCCTCTGTCGGTGTCTCTCTGTATCACTGTACTCAGTCTCACCTTTATCTTTCTCCCTATGTTGGTGTCTCTCTGTATCACTGTCCTCAGTCTCACCTTTATCTATCTCCCTCTGTTGGTGTCTCTCTGTATCACTGTACTCAGTCTCACCTTTATCTATCTCCCTCTGTTGGTGTCTCACTATATCACTGTACTCAGTCTCACCTTTATCTATCTCCCTCTGTTGGTGTCTCTCTATATCACGGTACTCAGTCTCACCTTTATCTATCTCCCTCTGTTGGTGTCTCTCTATATCACTGTACTCAGTCTCACCTTCATTTATCTCCCTCTGTTGGTGTCTCTCTGTATCACTGTACTCAGTCTCACCTTTATCGATCTCCCTCTGTCGGTGTCTCTCTGTATCACTGTACTCAGTCTCACCTTTATCTTTCTCCCTATGTTGGTGTCTCTCTGTATCACTGTACTCAGTCTCACCTTTATCTTTCTCCCTCTGTTGGTGTCTCTCTATATCACTGTACTCAGTCTCACCTTTATCTTTCTCCCTCTGTTGGTGTCTCTCTCTGTATCACTGTACTCAGTCTCACCTTTTTCGATCTCCCTCTGTTGGTGTCTCTCTATATCACTGTACTCAGTCTCACCTTCATTTATCTCCCTCTGTTGGTGTCTCTCTATATCACTGTACTCAGTCTCACCTTCATTTATCTCCCTCTGTTGGTGTCTCTCTGTATCACTGTACTCAGTCTCACCTTTATCGATCTCCCTCTGTTGGTGTCTCTCTGTATCACTGTACTCAGTCTCACCTTCATTTATCTCCCTCTGTTGGTGTCTCTCTGTATCACTGTACTCAGTCTCACCTTTATCTATCTCCCTCTGTTGGTGTCTCTCTGTATCACTGTACTCAGTCTCACCTTTATCTTTCTCCCTCTGTTGGTGTCTCTCTATAATCACTGTACTCAGTCTCACCTTCATTTATCTCCCTCTGTTGGTGTCTCTCTGTATCACTGTACTCAGTCTCACCTTTATCGATCTCCCTCTGTCGGTGTCTCTCTGTATCACTGTACTCAGTCTCACCTTTATCTTTCTCCCTCTGTTGGTGTCTCTCTGTATCACTGTACTCAGTCTCACCTTTATCTTTCTCCCTCTGTTGGTGTCTCTCTGTATCACTGTACTCAGTCTCACCTTTATCTATCTCCCTCTGTTGGTGTCTCTCTCTGTATCACTGTACTAAGTCTCACCTTTATCTATCTCCCTCTGTTGGTGTCTCTCTGTATCACTGTACTCAGTCTCACCTTCATTTATCTCCCTCTGTTGGTGTCTCTCTATATCACTGTACTCAGTCTCACCTTTATCGATCTCCCTCTGTTGGTGTCTCTCTATATCACTGTACTCAGTCTCACCTTCATTTATCTCCCTCTGTTGGTGTCTCTCTGTATCACTGTACTCAGTCTCACCTTTATCGATCTCCCTCTGTCGGTGTCTCTCTGTATCACTGTACTCAGTCTCACCTTTATCTTTCTCCCTATGTTGGTGTCTCTCTGTATCACTGTACTCAGTCTCACATTTATCTATCTCCCTCTGTTGGTGTCTCTCTGTATCACTGTACTCAGTCTCACCTTTATCTATCTCCCTCTGTTGGTGTCTCACTATATCACTGTACTCAGTCTCACCTTTATCTGTCTCCCTCTGTTGGTGTCTCTCTATATCACTGTACTCAGTCTCACCTTTATCTATCTCCCTCCATTGGTGTCTCTCTCTATCACTGTACTCAGTCTCACCTTTATTTATCTCCCTCTGTTGGTGTCTCTCTCTATCACTGTACTCAGTCTCACCTTTATCTTTCTCCCTCTGTTGGTGTCTCTCTGTATCACTGTACTCAGTCTCACCTTTATCGATCTCCCTCTGTTGGTGTCTCTCTGTATCACTGTACTCAGTCTCACCTTTATGTATCTCCCTCTGTTGGTGTCTCTCTATATCACTGTACTCAGTCTCTCCTTTATCTTTCTCCCTCTGTTGGTGTCTCTCTATATCACTGAACTCAGTCTCACCTTCATTTATCTCCCTCTGTTGGTGTCTCTCTGTATCACTGTACTCAGTCTCACCTTTATCTATCTCCATCTGTTGGTGTCTCTCTATATCACTGTACTCAGTCTCACCTTCATTTATCTCCCTCTGTTGGTGTCTCTCTGTATCACTGTACTCAGTCTCACCTTTATCGATCTCCCTCTGTCGGTGTCTCTCTGTATCACTGTACTCAGTCTCACCTTTATCTTTCTCCCTATGTTGGTGTCTCTCTGTATCACTGTACTCAGTCTCACCTTTATCTATCTCCCTCTGTTGGTGTCTCTCTGTATCACTGTACTCAGTCTCACCTTTATCTATCTCCCTCTGTTGGTGTCTCACTATATCACTGTACTCAGTCTCACCTTTATCTATCTCCCTCTGTTGGTGTCTCTCTCTATCACTGTACTCAGTCTCACCTTTATCTTTCTCCCTCTGTTGGTGTCTCTCTGTATCACTGTACTCAGTCTCACCTTTATCTATCTCCCTCTGTTGGTGTCTCTCTATATCACTGTACTCAGTCTCACCTTTATCGATCTCCCTCTGTTGGTGTCTCTCTCTATCACTGTACTCAGTCTCACCTTTATCTATCTCCCTCTGTTGGTGTCTCTCTGTATCACTGTACTCAGTCTCACCTTTATCGATCTCCCTCTGTTGGTATCTCTCTATATCACTGTACTCAGTCTCACCTTTATCTATCTCCCTCTGTTGGTGTCTCTCTATAATCACTGTACTCAGTCTCACCTTTATCTGTCTCCGCCTGTTGGTGTCTCTCTGTATCACTGTACTCAGTCTCACCTTTATCTATCTCCCTCTGTTGGTGTCTCTCTATATCACTGTACTCAGTCTCACCTTTATTTATCTCCCTCTGTTGGTGTCTCACTATATCACTGTACTCAGTCTCACCTTTATCTATCTCCCTCTGTTGGTGTCTCTCTATATCACGGTACTCAGTCTCACCTTTATCTATCTCCCTCTGTTGGTGTCTCACTATATCACTGTACTCAGTCTCACCTTTATCTTTCTCCCTCTGTTGGTGTCTCTCTGTATCACTGTACTCAGTCTCACCTTTATCTTTCTCCCTCTGTTGGTGTCTCTCTATATCACTGTACTCAGTCTCACCTTTATCTATCTCCCTCTGTTGGTGTCTCACTATATCACTGTACTCAGTCTCACCTTTATCTATCTCCCTCTGTTGGTGTCTCTCTATATCACTGTACTCAGTCTCACCTTTATCTATCTCCCTCCATTAGTGTCTCTCTCTATCACTGTACTCAGTCTCACCTTTATTTATCTCCCTCTGTTGGTGTCTCTCTCTATCACTGTACTCAGTCTCACCTTTATGTATCTCCCTCTGTTGGTGTCTCTCTATATCACTGTACTCAGTCTCTCCTTTATCTTTCTCCCTCTGTTGGTGTCTCTCTATATCACTGTACTCAGTCTCACCTTCATTTATCTCCCTCTGTTGGTGTCTCTCTGTATCACTGTACTCAGTCTCACCTTTATCTATCTCCCTCTGTTGGTGTCTCTCTATATCACTGTACTCAGTCTCACCTTTATCGATCTCCCTCTGTTGGTGTCTCTCTATATCACTGTACTCAGTCTCACCTTTATCGATCTCCCTCTGTTGGTGTCTCTCTGTATCACTGTACTCAGTCTCACCTTTATCTATCTCCCTCTGTTGGTGTCTCTCTATATCACTGTACTCAGTCTCACCTTTATCAATCTCCCTCTGTTGGTGTCTCTCTCTATCACTGTACTCAGTCTCACCTTTATCTTTCTCCCTCTGTTGGTGTCTCTCTGTATCACTGTACTCAGTCTCACCTTTATCTATCTCCCTCTGTTGGTGTCTCTCTATATCACTGTACTCAGTCTCACCTTTATCTTTCTCCCTCTGTTGGTGTCTCTCTATATCACTGTACTCAGTCTCACCTTTATCGATCTCCCTCTGTTGGTGTCTCTCTCTATCACTGTACTCAGTCTCACCTTTATCTATCTCCCTCTGTTGGTGTCTCTCTGTATCACTGTACTCAGTCTCACCTTTATCGATCTCCCTCTGTTGGTATCTCTCTATAATCACTGTACTCAGTCTCACCTTTATCTGTCTCCGCCTGTTGGTGTCTCTCTGTATCACTGTGCTCAGTCTCACCTTTATCTATCTCCCTCTGTTGGTGTCTCTCTATATCACTGTACTCAGTCTCACCTTTATTTATCTCCCTCTGTTGGTGTCTCACTATATCACTGTACTCAGTCTCACCTTTATCTATCTCCCTCTGTTGGTGTCTCTCTAAATCACTGTACTCAGTCTCACCTTTATCTATCTCCCTCTGTTGGTGTCTCTCCATATCACTGTACTCAGTCTCACCTTCATTTATCTCCCTCTGTTGGTGTCTCTCTGTATCACTGTACTCAGTCTCACCTTTATCGATCTCCCTCTGTCGGTGTCTCTCTGTATCACTGTACTCAGTCTCACCTTTATCTTTCTCCCTATGTTGGTGTCTCTCTGTATCACTGTACTCAGTCTCACCTTTATCTTTCTCCCTCTGTTGGTGTCTCTCTATATCACTGTACTCAGTCTCACCTTTATCGATCTCCCTCTGTTGGTGTCTCTCTATATCACTGTACTCAGTCTCACCTTCATTTATCTCCCTCTGTTGGTGTCTCTCTATATCACTGTACTCAGTCTCACCTTTATCTTTCTCCCTCTGTTGGTGTCTCTCTGTATCACTGTACTCAGTCTCACCTTTATCTATCTCCCTCTGTTGGTGTCTCTCTCTGTATCACTGTACTAAGTCTCACCTTTATCTATCTCCCTCTGTTGGTGTCTCTCTGTATCACTGTACTCAGTCTCACCTTCATTTATCTCCCTCTGTTGGTGTCTCTCTATATCACTGTACTCAGTCTCACCTTTATCGATCTCCCTCTGTTGGTGTCTCTCTATATCACTGTACTCAGTCTCACCTTCATTTATCTCCCTCTGTTGGTGTCTCTCTGTATCACTGTACTCAGTCTCACCTTTATCGATCTCCCTCTGTCGGTGTCTCTCTGTATCACTGTACTCAGTCTCACCTTTATCTTTCTCCCTATGTTGGTGTCTCTCTGTATCACTGTACTCAGTCTCACATTTATCTATCTCCCTCTGTTGGTGTCTCTCTGTATCACTGTACTCAGTCTCACCTTTATCTATCTCCCTCTGTTGGTGTCTCACTATATCACTGTACTCAGTCTCACCTTTATCTGTCTCCCTCTGTTGGTGTCTCTCTATATCACTGTACTCAGTCTCACCTTTATCTATCTCCCTCCATTGGTGTCTCTCTCTATCACTGTACTCAGTCTCACCTTTATTTATCTCCCTCTGTTGGTGTCTCTCTCTATCACTGTACTCAGTCTCACCTTTATCTTTCTCCCTCTGTTGGTGTCTCTCTGTATCACTGTACTCAGTCTCACCTTTATCGATCTCCCTCTGTTGGTGTCTCTCTGTATCACTGTACTCAGTCTCACCTTTATGTATCTCCCTCTGTTGGTGTCTCTCTATATCACTGTACTCAGTCTCTCCTTTATCTTTCTCCCTCTGTTGGTGTCTCTCTATATCACTGAACTCAGTCTCACCTTCATTTATCTCCCTCTGTTGGTGTCTCTCTGTATCACTGTACTCAGTCTCACCTTTATCTATCTCCCTCTGTTGGTGTCTCTCTATATCACTGTACTCAGTCTCACCTTCATTTATCTCCCTCTGTTGGTGTCTCTCTGTATCACTGTACTCAGTCTCACCTTTATCGATCTCCCTCTGTCGGTGTCTCTCTGTATCACTGTACTCAGTCTCACCTTTATCTTTCTCCCTATGTTGGTGTCTCTCTGTATCACTGTACTCAGTCTCACCTTTATCTATCTCCCTCTGTTGGTGTCTCTCTGTATCACTGTACTCAGTCTCACCTTTATCTATCTCCCTCTGTTGGTGTCTCACTATATCACTGTACTCAGTCTCACCTTTATCTGTCTCCCTCTGTTGGTGTCTCTCTCTATCACTGTACTCAGTCTCACCTTTATCTTTCTCCCTCTGTTGGTGTCTCTCTGTATCACTGTACTCAGTCTCACCTTTATCTATCTCCCTCTGTTGGTGTCTCTCTATATCACTGTACTCAGTCTCACCTTTATCGATCTCCCTCTGTTGGTGTCTCTCTCTATCACTGTACTCAGTCTCACCTTTATCTATCTCCCTCTGTTGGTGTCTCTCTGTATCACTGTACTCAGTCTCACCTTTATCGATCTCCCTCTGTTGGTATCTCTCTATATCACTGTACTCAGTCTCACCTTTATCTATCTCCCTCTGTTGGTGTCTCTCTATAATCACTGTACTCAGTCTCACCTTTATCTGTCTCCGCCTGTTGGTGTCTCTCTGTATCACTGTACTCAGTCTCACCTTTATCTATCTCCCTCTGTTGGTGTCTCTCTATATCACTGTACTCAGTCTCACCTTTATTTATCTCCCTCTGTTGGTGTCTCACTATATCACTGTACTCAGTCTCACCTTTATCTATCTCCCTCTGTTGGTGTCTCTCTATATCACGGTACTCAGTCTCACCTTTATCTATCTCCCTCTGTTGGTGTCTCTCTGTATCACTGTACTCAGTCTCACCTTCATTTATCTCCCTCTGTTGGTGTCTCTCTATATCACTGTACTCAGTCTCACCTTTATCGATCTCCCTCTGTTGGTGTCTCTCTATATCACTGTACTCAGTCTCACCTTCATTTATCTCCCTCTGTTGGTGTCTCTCTGTATCACTGTACTCAGTCTCACCTTTATCGATCTCCCTCTGTCGGTGTCTCTCTGTATCACTGTACTCAGTCTCACCTTTATCTTTCTCCCTATGTTGGTGTCTCTCTGTATCACTGTACTCAGTCTCACATTTATCTATCTCCCTCTGTTGGTGTCTCTCTGTATCACTGTACTCAGTCTCACCTTTATCTATCTCCCTCTGTTGGTGTCTCACTATATCACTGTACTCAGTCTCACCTTTATCTGTCTCCCTCTGTTGGTGTCTCTCTATATCACTGTACTCAGTCTCACCTTTATCTATCTCCCTCCATTGGTGTCTCTCTCTATCACTGTACTCAGTCTCACCTTTATTTATCTCCCTCTGTTGGTGTCTCTCTCTATCACTGTACTCAGTCTCACCTTTATCTTTCTCCCTCTGTTGGTGTCTCTCTGTATCACTGTACTCAGTCTCACCTTTATCGATCTCCCTCTGTTGGTGTCTCTCTGTATCACTGTACTCAGTCTCACCTTTATGTATCTCCCTCTGTTGGTGTCTCTCTATATCACTGTACTCAGTCTCTCCTTTATCTTTCTCCCTCTGTTGGTGTCTCTCTATATCACTGAACTCAGTCTCACCTTCATTTATCTCCCTCTGTTGGTGTCTCTCTGTATCACTGTACTCAGTCTCACCTTTATCTATCTCCATCTGTTGGTGTCTCTCTATATCACTGTACTCAGTCTCACCTTCATTTATCTCCCTCTGTTGGTGTCTCTCTGTATCACTGTACTCAGTCTCACCTTTATCGATCTCCCTCTGTCGGTGTCTCTCTGTATCACTGTACTCAGTCTCACCTTTATCTTTCTCCCTATGTTGGTGTCTCTCTGTATCACTGTACTCAGTCTCACCTTTATCTATCTCCCTCTGTTGGTGTCTCTCTGTATCACTGTACTCAGTCTCACCTTTATCTATCTCCCTCTGTTGGTGTCTCACTATATCACTGTACTCAGTCTCACCTTTATCTATCTCCCTCTGTTGGTGTCTCTCTCTATCACTGTACTCAGTCTCACCTTTATCTTTCTCCCTCTGTTGGTGTCTCTCTGTATCACTGTACTCAGTCTCACCTTTATCTATCTCCCTCTGTTGGTGTCTCTCTATATCACTGTACTCAGTCTCACCTTTATCGATCTCCCTCTGTTGGTGTCTCTCTCTATCACTGTACTCAGTCTCACCTTTATCTATCTCCCTCTGTTGGTGTCTCTCTGTATCACTGTACTCAGTCTCACCTTTATCGATCTCCCTCTGTTGGTATCTCTCTATATCACTGTACTCAGTCTCACCTTTATCTATCTCCCTCTGTTGGTGTCTCTCTATAATCACTGTACTCAGTCTCACCTTTATCTGTCTCCGCCTGTTGGTGTCTCTCTGTATCACTGTACTCAGTCTCACCTTTATCTATCTCCCTCTGTTGGTGTCTCTCTATATCACTGTACTCAGTCTCACCTTTATTTATCTCCCTCTGTTGGTGTCTCACTATATCACTGTACTCAGTCTCACCTTTATCTATCTCCCTCTGTTGGTGTCTCTCTATATCACGGTACTCAGTCTCACCTTTATCTATCTCCCTCTGTTGGTGTCTCACTATATCACTGTACTCAGTCTCACCTTTATCTTTCTCCCTCTGTTGGTGTCTCTCTGTATCACTGTACTCAGTCTCACCTTTATCTTTCTCCCTCTGTTGGTGTCTCTCTATATCACTGTACTCAGTCTCACCTTTATCTATCTCCCTCTGTTGGTGTCTCACTATATCACTGTACTCAGTCTCACCTTTATCTATCTCCCTCTGTTGGTGTCTCTCTATATCACTGTACTCAGTCTCACCTTTATCTATCTCCCTCCATTAGTGTCTCTCTCTATCACTGTACTCAGTCTCACCTTTATTTATCTCCCTCTGTTGGTGTCTCTCTCTATCACTGTACTCAGTCTCACCTTTATGTATCTCCCTCTGTTGGTGTCTCTCTATATCACTGTACTCAGTCTCTCCTTTATCTTTCTCCCTCTGTTGGTGTCTCTCTATATCACTGTACTCAGTCTCACCTTCATTTATCTCCCTCTGTTGGTGTCTCTCTGTATCACTGTACTCAGTCTCACCTTTATCTATCTCCCTCTGTTGGTGTCTCTCTATATCACTGTACTCAGTCTCACCTTTATCGATCTCCCTCTGTTGGTGTCTCTCTATATCACTGTACTCAGTCTCACCTTTATCGATCTCCCTCTGTTGGTGTCTCTCTGTATCACTGTACTCAGTCTCACCTTTATCTATCTCCCTCTGTTGGTGTCTCTCTATATCACTGTACTCAGTCTCACCTTTATCAATCTCCCTCTGTTGGTGTCTCTCTCTATCACTGTACTCAGTCTCACCTTTATCTTTCTCCCTCTGTTGGTGTCTCTCTGTATCACTGTACTCAGTCTCACCTTTATCTATCTCCCTCTGTTGGTGTCTCTCTATATCACTGTACTCAGTCTCACCTTTATCTTTCTCCCTCTGTTGGTGTCTCTCTATATCACTGTACTCAGTCTCACCTTTATCGATCTCCCTCTGTTGGTGTCTCTCTCTATCACTGTACTCAGTCTCACCTTTATCTATCTCCCTCTGTTGGTGTCTCTCTGTATCACTGTACTCAGTCTCACCTTTATCGATCTCCCTCTGTTGGTATCTCTCTATAATCACTGTACTCAGTCTCACCTTTATCTGTCTCCGCCTGTTGGTGTCTCTCTGTATCACTGTGCTCAGTCTCACCTTTATCTATCTCCCTCTGTTGGTGTCTCTCTATATCACTGTACTCAGTCTCACCTTTATTTATCTCCCTCTGTTGGTGTCTCACTATATCACTGTACTCAGTCTCACCTTTATCTATCTCCCTCTGTTGGTGTCTCTCTAAATCACTGTACTCAGTCTCACCTTTATCTATCTCCCTCTGTTGGTGTCTCTCCATATCACTGTACTCAGTCTCACCTTCATTTATCTCCCTCTGTTGGTGTCTCTCTGTATCACTGTACTCAGTCTCACCTTTATCGATCTCCCTCTGTCGGTGTCTCTCTGTATCACTGTACTCAGTCTCACCTTTATCTTTCTCCCTATGTTGGTGTCTCTCTGTATCACTGTACTCAGTCTCACCTTTATCTTTCTCCCTCTGTTGGTGTCTCTCTATATCACTGTACTCAGTCTCACCTTTATCGATCTCCCTCTGTTGGTGTCTCTCTATATCACTGTACTCAGTCTCACCTTCATTTATCTCCCTCTGTTGGTGTCTCTCTATATCACTGTACTCAGTCTCACCTTTATCTTTCTCCCTCTGTTGGTGTCTCTCTGTATCACTGTACTCAGTCTCACCTTCATCTATCTCCCTCTGTTGGTGTCTCTCTCTGTATCACTGTACTAAGTCTCACCTTTATCTATCTCCCTCTGTTGGTGTCTCTCTGTATCACTGTACTCAGTCTCACCTTCATTTATCTCCCTCTGTTGGTGTCTCTCTATATCACTGTACTCAGTCTCACCTTTATCGATCTCCCTCTGTTGGTGTCTCTCTATATCACTGTACTCAGTCTCACCTTCATTTATCTCCCTCTGTTGGTGTCTCTCTGTATCACTGTACTCAGTCTCACCTTTATCGATCTCCCTCTGTCGGTGTCTCTCTGTATCACTGTACTCAGTCTCACCTTTATCTTTCTCCCTATGTTGGTGTCTCTCTGTATCACTGTACTCAGTCTCACATTTATCTATCTCCCTCTGTTGGTGTCTCTCTGTATCACTGTACTCAGTCTCACCTTTATCTATCTCCCTCTGTTGGTGTCTCACTATATCACTGTACTCAGTCTCACCTTTATCTGTCTCCCTCTGTTGGTGTCTCTCTATATCACTGTACTCAGTCTCACCTTTATCTATCTCCCTCCATTGGTGTCTCTCTCTATCACTGTACTCAGTCTCACCTTTATTTATCTCCCTCTGTTGGTGTCTCTCTCTATCACTGTACTCAGTCTCACCTTTATCTTTCTCCCTCTGTTGGTGTCTCTCTGTATCACTGTACTCAGTCTCACCTTTATCGATCTCCCTCTGTTGGTGTCTCTCTGTATCACTGTACTCAGTCTCACCTTTATGTATCTCCCTCTGTTGGTGTCTCTCTATATCACTGTACTCAGTCTCTCCTTTATCTTTCTCCCTCTGTTGGTGTCTCTCTATATCACTGAACTCAGTCTCACCTTCATTTATCTCCCTCTGTTGGTGTCTCTCTGTATCACTGTACTCAGTCTCACCTTTATCTATCTCCCTCTGTTGGTGTCTCTCTATATCACTGTACTCAGTCTCACCTTCATTTATCTCCCTCTGTTGGTGTCTCTCTGTATCACTGTACTCAGTCTCACCTTTATCGATCTCCCTCTGTCGGTGTCTCTCTGTATCACTGTACTCAGTCTCACCTTTATCTTTCTCCCTATGTTGGTGTCTCTCTGTATCACTGTACTCAGTCTCACCTTTATCTATCTCCCTCTGTTGGTGTCTCTCTGTATCACTGTACTCAGTCTCACCTTTATCTATCTCCCTCTGTTGGTGTCTCACTATATCACTGTACTCAGTCTCACCTTTATCTGTCTCCCTCTGTTGGTGTCTCTCTCTATCACTGTACTCAGTCTCACCTTTATCGATCTCCCTCTGTTGGTGTCTCTCTATATCACTGTACTCAGTCTCACCTTCATTTATCTCCCTCTGTTGGTGTCTCTCTATATCACTGTACTCAGTCTCACCTTTATCTTTCTCCCTCTGTTGGTGTCTCTCTGTATCACTGTACTCAGTCTCACCTTTATCTATCTCCCTCTGTTGGTGTCTCTCTCTGTATCACTGTACTAAGTCTCACCTTTATCTATCTCCCTCTGTTGGTGTCTCTCTGTATCACTGTACTCAGTCTCACCTTCATTTATCTCCCTCTGTTGGTGTCTCTCTATATCACTGTACTCAGTCTCACCTTTATCGATCTCCCTCTGTTGGTGTCTCTCTATATCACTGTACTCAGTCTCACCTTCATTTATCTCCCTCTGTTGGTGTCTCTCTGTATCACTGTACTCAGTCTCACCTTTATCGATCTCCCTCTGTCGGTGTCTCTCTGTATCACTGTACTCAGTCTCACCTTTATCTTTCTCCCTATGTTGGTGTCTCTCTGTATCACTGTACTCAGTCTCACATTTATCTATCTCCCTCTGTTGGTGTCTCTCTGTATCACTGTACTCAGTCTCACCTTTATCTATCTCCCTCTGTTGGTGTCTCACTATATCACTGTACTCAGTCTCACCTTTATCTGTCTCCCTCTGTTGGTGTCTCTCTATATCACTGTACTCAGTCTCACCTTTATCTATCTCCCTCCATTGGTGTCTCTCTCTATCACTGTACTCAGTCTCACCTTTATTTATCTCCCTCTGTTGGTGTCTCTCTCTATCACTGTACTCAGTCTCACCTTTATCTTTCTCCCTCTGTTGGTGTCTCTCTGTATCACTGTACTCAGTCTCACCTTTATCGATCTCCCTCTGTTGGTGTCTCTCTGTATCACTGTACTCAGTCTCACCTTTATGTATCTCCCTCTGTTGGTGTCTCTCTATATCACTGTACTCAGTCTCTCCTTTATCTTTCTCCCTCTGTTGGTGTCTCTCTATATCACTGAACTCAGTCTCACCTTCATTTATCTCCCTCTGTTGGTGTCTCTCTGTATCACTGTACTCAGTCTCACCTTTATCTATCTCCCTCTGTTGGTGTCTCTCTATATCACTGTACTCAGTCTCACCTTCATTTATCTCCCTCTGTTGGTGTCTCTCTGTATCACTGTACTCAGTCTCACCTTTATCGATCTCCCTCTGTCGGTGTCTCTCTGTATCACTGTACTCAGTCTCACCTTTATCTTTCTCCCTATGTTGGTGTCTCTCTGTATCACTGTACTCAGTCTCACCTTTATCTATCTCCCTCTGTTGGTGTCTCTCTGTATCACTGTACTCAGTCTCACCTTTATCTATCTCCCTCTGTTGGTGTCTCACTATATCACTGTACTCAGTCTCACCTTTATCTGTCTCCCTCTGTTGGTGTCTCTCTCTATCACTGTACTCAGTCTCACCTTTATCTTTCTCCCTCTGTTGGTGTCTCTCTGTATCACTGTACTCAGTCTCACCTTTATCTATCTCCCTCTGTTGGTGTCTCTCTATATCACTGTACTCAGTCTCACCTTTATCGATCTCCCTCTGTTGGTGTCTCTCTCTATCACTGTACTCAGTCTCACCTTTATCTATCTCCCTCTGTTGGTGTCTCTCTGTATCACTGTACTCAGTCTCACCTTTATCGATCTCCCTCTGTTGGTATCTCTCTATATCACTGTACTCAGTCTCACCTTTATCTATCTCCCTCTGTTGGTGTCTCTCTATAATCACTGTACTCAGTCTCACCTTTATCTGTCTCCGCCTGTTGGTGTCTCTCTGTATCACTGTACTCAGTCTCACCTTTATCTATCTCCCTCTGTTGGTGTCTCTCTATATCACTGTACTCAGTCTCACCTTTATTTATCTCCCTCTGTTGGTGTCTCACTATATCACTGTACTCAGTCTCACCTTTATCTATCTCCCTCTGTTGGTGTCTCTCTATATCACGGTACTCAGTCTCACCTTTATCTATCTCCCTCTGTTGGTGTCTCACTATATCACTGTACTCAGTCTCACCTTTATCTTTCTCCCTCTGTTGGTGTCTCTCTGTATCACTGTACTCAGTCTCACCTTTATCTATCTCCCTCTGTTGGTGTCTCTCTGTATCACTGTACTCAGTCTCACCTTTATCTTTCTCCCTCTGTTGGTGTCTCTCTATAATCACTGTACTCAGTCTCACCTTCATTTATCTCCCTCTGTTGGTGTCTCTCTGTATCACTGTACTCAGTCTCACCTTTATCGATCTCCCTCTGTCGGTGTCTCTCTGTATCACTGTACTCAGTCTCACCTTTATCTTTCTCCCTCTGTTGGTGTCTCTCTGTATCACTGTACTCAGTCTCACCTTTATCTTTCTCCCTCTGTTGGTGTCTCTCTGTATCACTGTACTCAGTCTCACCTTTATCTATCTCCCTCTGTTGGTGTCTCTCTCTGTATCACTGTACTAAGTCTCACCTTTATCTATCTCCCTCTGTTGGTGTCTCTCTGTATCACTGTACTCAGTCTCACCTTCATTTATCTCCCTCTGTTGGTGTCTCTCTATATCACTGTACTCAGTCTCACCTTTATCGATCTCCCTCTGTTGGTGTCTCTCTATATCACTGTACTCAGTCTCACCTTCATTTATCTCCCTCTGTTGGTGTCTCTCTGTATCACTGTACTCAGTCTCACCTTTATCGATCTCCCTCTGTCGGTGTCTCTCTGTATCACTGTACTCAGTCTCACCTTTATCTTTCTCCCTATGTTGGTGTCTCTCTGTATCACTGTACTCAGTCTCACATTTATCTATCTCCCTCTGTTGGTGTCTCTCTGTATCACTGTACTCAGTCTCACCTTTATCTATCTCCCTCTGTTGGTGTCTCTCTCTATCACTGTACTCAGTCTCACCTTTATCTGTCTCCCTCTGTTGGTGTCTCTCTATATCACTGTACTCAGTCTCACCTTTATCTATCTCCCTCCATTGGTGTCTCTCTCTATCACTGTACTCAGTCTCACCTTTATTTATCTCCCTCTGTTGGTGTCTCTCTCTATCACTGTACTCAGTCTCACCTTTATCTTTCTCCCTCTGTTGGTGTCTCTCTGTATCACTGTACTCAGTCTCACCTTTATCGATCTCCCTCTGTTGGTGTCTCTCTGTATCACTGTACTCAGTCTCACCTTTATGTATCTCCCTCTGTTGGTGTCTCTCTATATCACTGTACTCAGTCTCTCCTTTATCTTTCTCCCTCTGTTGGTGTCTCTCTATATCACTGAACTCAGTCTCACCTTCATTTATCTCCCTCTGTTGGTGTCTCTCTGTATCACTGTACTCAGTCTCACCTTTATCTATCTCCATCTGTTGGTGTCTCTCTATATCACTGTACTCAGTCTCACCTTCATTTATCTCCCTCTGTTGGTGTCTCTCTGTATCACTGTACTCAGTCTCACCTTTATCGATCTCCCTCTGTCGGTGTCTCTCTGTATCACTGTACTCAGTCTCACCTTTATCTTTCTCCCTATGTTGGTGTCTCTCTGTATCACTGTACTCAGTCTCACCTTTATCTATCTCCCTCTGTTGGTGTCTCTCTGTATCACTGTACTCAGTCTCACCTTTATCTATCTCCCTCTGTTGGTGTCTCACTATATCACTGTACTCAGTCTCACCTTTATCTATCTCCCTCTGTTGGTGTCTCTCTCTATCACTGTACTCAGTCTCACCTTTATCTTTCTCCCTCTGTTGGTGTCTCTCTGTATCACTGTACTCAGTCTCACCTTTATCTATCTCCCTCTGTTGGTGTCTCTCTATATCACTGTACTCAGTCTCACCTTTATCGATCTCCCTCTGTTGGTGTCTCTCTCTATCACTGTACTCAGTCTCACCTTTATCTATCTCCCTCTGTTGGTGTCTCTCTGTATCACTGTACTCAGTCTCACCTTTATCGATCTCCCTCTGTTGGTATCTCTCTATATCACTGTACTCAGTCTCACCTTTATCTATCTCCCTCTGTTGGTGTCTCTCTATAATCACTGTACTCAGTCTCACCTTTATCTGTCTCCGCCTGTTGGTGTCTCTCTGTATCACTGTACTCAGTCTCACCTTTATCTATCTCCCTCTGTTGGTGTCTCTCTATATCACTGTACTCAGTCTCACCTTTATTTATCTCCCTCTGTTGGTGTCTCACTATATCACTGTACTCAGTCTCACCTTTATCTATCTCCCTCTGTTGGTGTCTCTCTATATCACGGTACTCAGTCTCACCTTTATCTATCTCCCTCTGTTGGTGTCTCACTATATCACTGTACTCAGTCTCACCTTTATCTTTCTCCCTCTGTTGGTGTCTCTCTGTATCACTGTACTCAGTCTCACCTTTATCTTTCTCCCTCTGTTGGTGTCTCTCTATATCACTGTACTCAGTCTCACCTTTATCTATCTCCCTCTGTTGGTGTCTCACTATATCACTGTACTCAGTCTCACCTTTATCTATCTCCCTCTGTTGGTGTCTCTCTATATCACTGTACTCAGTCTCACCTTTATCTATCTCCCTCCATTAGTGTCTCTCTCTATCACTGTACTCAGTCTCACCTTTATTTATCTCCCTCTGTTGGTGTCTCTCTCTATCACTGTACTCAGTCTCACCTTTATGTATCTCCCTCTGTTGGTGTCTCTCTATATCACTGTACTCAGTCTCTCCTTTATCTTTCTCCCTCTGTTGGTGTCTCTCTATATCACTGTACTCAGTCTCACCTTCATTTATCTCCCTCTGTTGGTGTCTCTCTGTATCACTGTACTCAGTCTCACCTTTATCTATCTCCCTCTGTTGGTGTCTCTCTATATCACTGTACTCAGTCTCACCTTTATCGATCTCCCTCTGTTGGTGTCTCTCTATATCACTGTACTCAGTCTCACCTTTATCGATCTCCCTCTGTTGGTGTCTCTCTGTATCACTGTACTCAGTCTCACCTTTATCTATCTCCCTCTGTTGGTGTCTCTCTATATCACTGTACTCAGTCTCACCTTTATCAATCTCCCTCTGTTGGTGTCTCTCTCTATCACTGTACTCAGTCTCACCTTTATCTTTCTCCCTCTGTTGGTGTCTCTCTGTATCACTGTACTCAGTCTCACCTTTATCTATCTCCCTCTGTTGGTGTCTCTCTATATCACTGTACTCAGTCTCACCTTTATCTTTCTCCCTCTGTTGGTGTCTCTCTATATCACTGTACTCAGTCTCACCTTTATCGATCTCCCTCTGTTGGTGTCTCTCTCTATCACTGTACTCAGTCTCACCTTTATCTATCTCCCTCTGTTGGTGTCTCTCTGTATCACTGTACTCAGTCTCACCTTTATCGATCTCCCTCTGTTGGTATCTCTCTATAATCACTGTACTCAGTCTCACCTTTATCTGTCTCCGCCTGTTGGTGTCTCTCTGTATCACTGTGCTCAGTCTCACCTTTATCTATCTCCCTCTGTTGGTGTCTCTCTATATCACTGTACTCAGTCTCATCTTTATTTATCTCCCTCTGTTGGTGTCTCACTATATCACTGTACTCAGTCTCACCTTTATCTATCTCCCTCTGTTGGTGTCTCTCTAAATCACTGTACTCAGTCTCACCTTTATCTATCTCCCTCTGTTGGTGTCTCTCCATATCACTGTACTCAGTCTCACCTTCATTTATCTCCCTCTGTTGGTGTCTCTCTGTATCACTGTACTCAGTCTCACCTTTATCGATCTCCCTCTGTCGGTGTCTCTCTGTATCACTGTACTCAGTCTCACCTTTATCTTTCTCCCTATGTTGGTGTCTCTCTGTATCACTGTACTCAGTCTCACCTTTATCTTTCTCCCTCTGTTGGTGTCTCTCTATATCACTGTACTCAGTCTCACCTTTATCGATCTCCCTCTGTTGGTGTCTCTCTATATCACTGTACTCAGTCTCACCTTCATTTATCTCCCTCTGTTGGTGTCTCTCTATATCACTGTACTCAGTCTCACCTTTATCTTTCTCCCTCTGTTGGTGTCTCTCTGTATCACTGTACTCAGTCTCACCTTTATCTATCTCCCTCTGTTGGTGTCTCTCTCTGTATCACTGTACTAAGTCTCACCTTTATCTATCTCCCTCTGTTGGTGTCTCTCTGTATCACTGTACTCAGTCTCACCTTCATTTATCTCCCTCTGTTGGTGTCTCTCTATATCACTGTACTCAGTCTCACCTTTATCGATCTCCCTCTGTTGGTGTCTCTCTATATCACTGTACTCAGTCTCACCTTCATTTATCTCCCTCTGTTGGTGTCTCTCTGTATCACTGTACTCAGTCTCACCTTTATCGATCTCCCTCTGTCGGTGTCTCTCTGTATCACTGTACTCAGTCTCACCTTTATCTTTCTCCCTATGTTGGTGTCTCTCTGTATCACTGTACTCAGTCTCACATTTATCTATCTCCCTCTGTTGGTGTCTCTCTGTATCACTGTACTCAGTCTCACCTTTATCTATCTCCCTCTGTTGGTGTCTCACTATATCACTGTACTCAGTCTCACCTTTATCTGTCTCCCTCTGTTGGTGTCTCTCTATATCACTGTACTCAGTCTCACCTTTATCTATCTCCCTCCATTGGTGTCTCTCTCTATCACTGTACTCAGTCTCACCTTTATTTATCTCCCTCTGTTGGTGTCTCTCTCTATCACTGTACTCAGTCTCACCTTTATCTTTCTCCCTCTGTTGGTGTCTCTCTGTATCACTGTACTCAGTCTCACCTTTATCGATCTCCCTCTGTTGGTGTCTCTCTGTATCACTGTACTCAGTCTCACCTTTATGTATCTCCCTCTGTTGGTGTCTCTCTATATCACTGTACTCAGTCTCTCCTTTATCTTTCTCCCTCTGTTGGTGTCTCTCTATATCACTGAACTCAGTCTCACCTTCATTTATCTCCCTCTGTTGGTGTCTCTCTGTATCACTGTACTCAGTCTCACCTTTATCTATCTCCCTCTGTTGGTGTCTCTCTATATCACTGTACTCAGTCTCACCTTCATTTATCTCCCTCTGTTGGTGTCTCTCTGTATCACTGTACTCAGTCTCACCTTTATCGATCTCCCTCTGTCGGTGTCTCTCTGTATCACTGTACTCAGTCTCACCTTTATCTTTCTCCCTATGTTGGTGTCTCTCTGTATCACTGTACTCAGTCTCACCTTTATCTATCTCCCTCTGTTGGTGTCTCTCTGTATCACTGTACTCAGTCTCACCTTTATCTATCTCCCTCTGTTGGTGTCTCACTATATCACTGTACTCAGTCTCACCTTTATCTGTCTCCCTCTGTTGGTGTCTCTCTCTATCACTGTACTCAGTCTCACCTTTATCTTTCTCCCTCTGTTGGTGTCTCTCTGTATCACTGTACTCAGTCTCACCTTTATCTATCTCCCTCTGTTGGTGTCTCTCTATATCACTGTACTCAGTCTCACCTTTATCGATCTCCCTCTGTTGGTGTCTCTCTCTATCACTGTACTCAGTCTCACCTTTATCTATCTCCCTCTGTTGGTGTCTCTCTGTATCACTGTACTCAGTCTCACCTTTATCGATCTCCCTCTGTTGGTATCTCTCTATATCACTGTACTCAGTCTCACCTTTATCTATCTCCCTCTGTTGGTGTCTCTCTATAATCACTGTACTCAGTCTCACCTTTATCTGTCTCCGCCTGTTGGTGTCTCTCTGTATCACTGTACTCAGTCTCACCTTTATCTATCTCCCTCTGTTGGTGTCTCTCTATATCACTGTACTCAGTCTCACCTTTATTTATCTCCCTCTGTTGGTGTCTCACTATATCACTGTACTCAGTCTCACCTTTATCTATCTCCCTCTGTTGGTGTCTCTCTATATCACGGTACTCAGTCTCACCTTTATCTATCTCCCTCTGTTGGTGTCTCACTATATCACTGTACTCAGTCTCACCTTTATCTTTCTCCCTCTGTTGGTGTCTCTCTGTATCACTGTACTCAGTCTCACCTTTATCTTTCTCCCTCTGTTGGTGTCTCTCTATATCACTGTACTCAGTCTCACCTTTATCTATCTCCCTCTGTTGGTGTCTCACTATATCACTGTACTCAGTCTCACCTTTATCTATCTCCCTCTGTTGGTGTCTCTCTATATCACTGTACTCAGTCTCACCTTTATCTATCTCCCTCCATTGGTGTCTCTCTCTATCACTGTACTCAGTCTCACCTTTATTTATCTCCCTCTGTTGGTGTCTCTCTCTATCACTGTACTCAGTCTCACCTTTATGTATCTCCCTCTGTTGGTGTCTCTCTATATCACTGTACTCAGTCTCTCCTTTATCTTTCTCCCTCTGTTGGTGTCTCTCTATATCACTGTACTCAGTCTCACCTTCATTTATCTCCCTCTGTTGGTGTCTCTCTGTATCACTGTACTCAGTCTCACCTTTATCTATCTCCCTCTGTTGGTGTCTCTCTATATCACTGTACTCAGTCTCACCTTTATCGATCTCCCTCTGTTGGTGTCTCTCTATATCACTGTACTCAGTCTCACCTTTATCGATCTCCCTCTGTTGGTGTCTCTCTGTATCACTGTACTCAGTCTCACCTTTATCTATCTCCCTCTGTTGGTGTCTCTCTATATCACTGTACTCAGTCTCACCTTTATCAATCTCCCTCTGTTGGTGTCTCTCTCTATCACTGTACTCAGTCTCACCTTTATCTTTCTCCCTCTGTTGGTGTCTCTCTGTATCACTGTACTCAGTCTCACCTTTATCTATCTCCCTCTGTTGGTGTCTCTCTATATCACTGTACTCAGTCTCACCTTTATCTTTCTCCCTCTGTTGGTGTCTCTCTATATCACTGTACTCAGTCTCACCTTTATCGATCTCCCTCTGTTGGTGTCTCTCTCTATCACTGTACTCAGTCTCACCTTTATCTATCTCCCTCTGTTGGTGTCTCTCTGTATCACTGTACTCAGTCTCACCTTTATCGATCTCCCTCTGTTGGTATCTCTCTATAATCACTGTACTCAGTCTCACCTTTATCTGTCTCCGCCTGTTGGTGTCTCTCTGTATCACTGTGCTCAGTCTCACCTTTATCTATCTCCCTCTGTTGGTGTCTCTCTATATCACTGTACTCAGTCTCACCTTTATTTATCTCCCTCTGTTGGTGTCTCACTATATCACTGTACTCAGTCTCACCTTTATCTATCTCCCTCTGTTGGTGTCTCTCTAAATCACTGTACTCAGTCTCACCTTTATCTATCTCCCTCTGTTGGTGTCTCTCCATATCACTGTACTCAGTCTCACCTTCATTTATCTCCCTCTGTTGGTGTCTCTCTGTATCACTGTACTCAGTCTCACCTTTATCGATCTCCCTCTGTCGGTGTCTCTCTGTATCACTGTACTCAGTCTCACCTTTATCTTTCTCCCTATGTTGGTGTCTCTCTGTATCACTGTACTCAGTCTCACCTTTATCTTTCTCCCTCTGTTGGTGTCTCTCTATATCACTGTACTCAGTCTCACCTTTATCGATCTCCCTCTGTTGGTGTCTCTCTATATCACTGTACTCAGTCTCACCTTCATTTATCTCCCTCTGTTGGTGTCTCTCTATATCACTGTACTCAGTCTCACCTTTATCTATCTCCCTCTGTTGGTGTCTCTCTATATCACTGTACTCAGTCTCACCTTCATTTATCTCCCTCTGTTGGTGTCTCTCTGTATCACTGTACTCAGTCTCACCTTTATCTTTCTCCCTCTGTTGGTGTCTCTCTGTATCACTGTACTAAGTCTCACCTTTATCTATCTCCCTCTGTTGGTGTCTCTCTGTATCACTGTACTCAGTCTCACCTTTATCTATCTCCCTCTGTTGGTGTCTCACTATATCACTGTACTCAGTCTCACCTTTATCTTTCTCCCTCTGTTGGTGTCTCTCTGTATCACTGTACTCAGTCTCACCTTTATCTATCTCCCTCTGTTGGTGTCTCTCTATATCACTGTACTCAGTCTCACCTTGATCTGTCTCCCTCCATTGGTGTCTCTCTCTATCACTGTACTCAGTCTCACCTTTATTTATCTCCCTCTGTTGGTGTCTCTCTCTATCACTGTACTCAGTCTCACCTTTATCTTTCTCCCTCTGTTGGTGTCTCTCTGTATCACTGTACTCAGTCTCACCTTTATCGATATCCCTCTGTTGGTGTCTCTCTGTATCACTGTACTCAGTCTCACCTTTATGTATCTCCCTCTGTTGGTGTCTCTCTATATCACTGTACTCAGTCTCTCCTTTATCTTTCTCCCTCTGTTGGTGTCTCTCTCTATCACTGTACTCAGTCTCACCTTTATTTATCTCCCTCTTTCGGTGTCTCTCTGTATCACTGTACTCAGTCTCACCTTTATCTTTCTCCCTATGTTGGTGTCTCTCTGTATCACTGTACTCAGTCTCACCTTTATCTATCTCCCTCTGTTGGTGTCTCTCTATATCACTGTACTCAGTCTCACCTTTATTTATCTCCCTCTGTTGGTGTCTCACTATATCACTGTACTCAGTCTCACCTTTATCTATCTCCCTCTGTTGGTGTCTCTCTATATCACTGTACTCAGTCTCACCTTTATCTATCTCCCTCTGTTGGTGTCTCTCTATATCACTGTACTCAGTCTCACCTTCATTTATCTCCCTCTGTTGGTGTCTCTCTGTATCACTGTACTCAGTCTCACCTTTATCGATCTCCCTCTGTCGGTGTCTCTCTGTATCACTGTACTCAGTCTCACCTTTATCTTTCTCCCTATGTTGGTGTCTCTCTGTATCACTGTACTCAGTCTCACCTTTATCTTTCTCCCTCTGTTGGTGTCTCTCTATATCACTGTACTCAGTCTCACCTTTATCGATCTCCCTCTGTTGGTGTCTCTCTATATCACTGTACTCAGTCTCACCTTCATTTATCTCCCTCTGTTGGTGTCTCTCTATATCACTGTACTCAGTCTCACCTTTATCTATCTCCCTCTGTTGGTGTCTCTCTATATCACTGTACTCAGTCTCACCTTCATTTATCTCACTCTGTTGGTGTCTCTCTGTATCACTGTACTCAGTCTCACCTTTATCGATCTCCCTCTGTCGGTGTCTCTCTGTATCACTGTACTCAGTCTCACCTTTATCTTTCTCCCTATGTTGGTGTCTCTCTGTATCACTGTACTCAGTCTCACCTTTATCTTTCTCCCTCTGTTGGTGTCTCTCTGTATCACTGTACTCAGTCTCACCTTCATTTATCTCCCTCTGTTGGTGTCTCTCTGTATCACTGTACTCAGTCTCACCTTTATCTATCTCCCTCTGTTGGTGTCTCTCTATATCACTGTACTCAGTCTCACCTTTATCGATCTCCCTCTGTTGGTGTCTCTCTATATCACTGTACTCAGTCTCACCTTTATCTATCTCCGCCTGTTGGTGTCTCTCTGTATCACTGTACTCAGTCTCACCTTTATCTATCTCCCTCTGTTGGTGTCTCTCTATATCACTGTACTCAGTCTCACCTTTATCAATCTCCCTCTGTTGGTGTCTCTCTCTATCACTGTACTCAGTCTCACCTTTATCTATCTCCCTCTGTTGGTGTCTCTCTATATCACTGTACTCAGTCTCACCTTTATCTTTCTCCCTCTGTTGGTGTCTCTCTATATCACTGTACTCAGTCTCAACTTTATCGATCTCCCTCTGTTGGTGTCTCTCTCTATCACTGTACTCAGTCTCACCTTTATCTATCTCCCTCTGTTGGTGTCTCTCTGTATCACTGTACTCAGTCTCACCTTTATCGATCTCCCTCTGTTGGTATCTCTCTATAATCACTGTACTCAGTCTCACCTTTATCTGTCTCCGCCTGTTGGTGTCTCTCTGTATCACTGTGCTCAGTCTCACCTTTATCTATCTCCCTCTGTTGGTGTCTCTCTATATCACTGTACTCAGTCTCTCCTTTATTTATCTCCCTCTGTTGGTGTCTCACTATATCACTGTACTCAGTCTCACCTTTATCTATCTCCCTCTGTTGGTGTCTCTCTAAATCACTGTACTCAGTCTCACCTTTATCTATCTCCCTCTGTTGGTGTCTCTCTATATCACTGTACTCAGTCTCACCTTCATTTATCTCCCTCTGTTGGTGTCTCTCTGTATCACTGTACTCAGTCTCACCTTTATCGATCTCCCTCTGTCGGTGTCTCTCTGTATCACTGTACTCAGTCTCACCTTTATCTTTCTCCCTATGTTGGTGTCTCTCTGTATCACTGTACTCAGTCTCACCTTTATCTTTCTCCCTCTGTTGGTGTCTCTCTATATCACTGTACTCAGTCTCACCTTTATCGATCTCCCTCTGTTTGTGTCTCTCTCTATCACTGTACTCAGTCTCACCTTCATTTATCTCCCTCTGTTGGTGTCTCTCTATATCACTGTACTCAGTCTCACCTTTATCGATCTCCCTCTGTCGGTGTCTCTCTGTATCACTGTACTCAGTCTCACCTTTATCTATCTCCCTCTGTTGGTGTCTCTCTGCATCACTGTACTCAGTCTCACCTTTATCTATCTCTCTCTGTTGGTGTCTCTCTGTATCACTGTACTCAGTCTCACCTCTATCTTTCTCCCTCTGTTGGTGTCTCTCTGTATCACTGTACTCAGTCTCACCTTTATCTATCTCCCTCTGTTGGTGTCTCTCTGTATCACTGTACTCAGTCTCACCTTTATCTATCTCCCTCTGTTGGTGTCTCTCTATATCACTGTACTCAGTCTCACCTTTATCTATCTCCCTCCATTGGTGTCTCTCTCTATCACTGTACTCAGTCTCACCTTTATTTATCTCCCTCTGTTGGTGTCTCTCTCTATCACTGTGCTCAGTCTCACCTTTATCTTTCTCCCTCTGTTGGTGTCTCTCTGTATCACTGTACTCAGTCTCACCTTTATCGATCTCCCTCTGTTGGTGTCTCTCTGTATCACTGTACTCAGTCTCACCTTTATGTATCTCCCTCTGTTGGTGTCTCTCTATATCACTGTACTCAGTCTCTCCTTTATCTTTCTCCCTCTGTTGGTGTCTCTCTATATCACTGTACTCAGTCTCACCTTCATTTATCTCCCTCTGTTGGTGTCTCTCTGTATCACTGTACTCAGTCTCACCTTTATCTATCTCCCTCTGTTGGTGTCTCTCTATATCACTGTACTCAGTCTCACCTTTATCTTTCTCCCTCTGTTGGTGTCTCTCTATATCACTGTACTCAGTCTCACCTTTATCTATCTCCCTCTGTTGGTGTCTCTCTATATCACTGTACTCAGTCTCACCTTTATCTTTCTGCCTCTGTTGGTGTCTCTCTGTATCACTGTACTCAGTCTCACCTTTATCTTTCTCCCTCTGTTGGTGTCGCTCTGTATCACTGTACTCAGTCTCACCTTTATCGATCTCCCTCTGTTGGTGTCTCTCTCTATCACTGTACTCAGTCTCACCTTTATCTATCTCCTTCTGTTGGTGTCTCTCTGTATCACTGTACTCAGTCTCACCTTTATCGATCTCCCTCTGTTGGTGTCTCTCTATAATCACTGTACTCAGTCTCACCTTTATCTATCTCCGCCTGTTGGTGTCTCTCTGTATCACTGTACTCAGTCTCACCTTTATCTATCTCCCTCTGTTGGTGTCTCTCTATATCACTGTACTCAGTCTCACCTTTATTTATCTCCCTCTGTTGGTGTCTCTCTCTGTATCACTGTACTCAGTCTCACCTTTATCGATCTCCCTCTGTTGGTGTCTCTCTATATCACTGTACTCAGTCTCACATTTATTTATCTCCCTCTGTTGGTGTCTCTCTATATCACTGTACTCAGTCTCTCCTTTATCGATCTCCCTCTGTTGGTGTCTCTCTATAATCACTGTACTCAGTCTCACCTTTATTTATCTCCCTCTGTTGGTGTCTCTCTATATCACTGTACTCAGTCTCACCTTTATTTATCTCCCTCTGTTGGTGTCTCTCTATATCACTGTACTCAGTCTCACCTTTATCTATCTCCGTCTGTTGGTGTCTCTCTGTATCACTGTACTCAGTCTCACCTTTATCTATCTCCGTCTGTTGGTGTCTCTCTGTATCACTGTACTCAGTCTCACCTTTATCTATCTCCGCCTGTTGGTGTCTCTCTGTATCACTGTACTGAGTCTCACCTTTATCGATCTCCCTCTGTTGGTGTCTCTCTGTATCACTGTACTGAGTCTCACCTTTATCGATCTCCCTCTGTTGGTATCTCTCTATAATCACTGTCCTCAGTCTCACCTTTATCTGTCTCCGCCTGTTGGTGTCTCTCTGTATCACTGTACTCAGTCTCACCTTTATCTATCTCCCTCTGTTGGTGTCTCTCTATATCACTGTACTCAGTCTCACCTTTATTTATCTCCCTCTGTTGGTGTCTCTCTGTATCACTGTACTCAGTCTCACCTTTATGTATCTCCCTCTGTTGGTCTCTCTCTGTATCACTGTACTCAGTCTCTCCTTTATCTTTCTCCCTCTGTTGGTGTCTCTCTATATCACTGTACTCAGTCTCACCTTCATTTATCTCCCTCTGTTGGTGTCTCTCTGTATCACTGTACTCAGTCTCACCTTTATCTATCTCCCTCTGTTGGTGTCTCTCTATATCACTGTACTCAGTCTCACCTTTATCGATCTCCCTCTGTTGGTGTCTCTCTATATCACTGTACTCAGTCTCACCTTTATCTATCTCCGCCTGTTGGTGTCTCTCTGTATCACTGTCCTCAGTCTCACCTTTATCGATCTCCCTCTGTTGGTGTCTCTCTCTATCACTGTACTCAGTCTCACCTTTATCTATCTCCCTCTGTTGGTGTCTCTCTGTATCACTCACTGTCTCAGTCATATATTTATCTTTCAACTGCTGTTGGTTTCTTATTTTTGGTTTATGCCTCTGTAACCTTTCTATGATTCTATGATTCTATGAACAGGGAGGGTAGGGTGGGATTAGGCACATGCAGAATCATAGAATCTTGGAAAATTTACGGTACAGAAGGAGGCCATTCAGCCCACCTTGTCCGCGCCGGCTGAGAAACGAGCCACCCAGCCTAATCCCACTTTCCCCCATTTGGTCCGTAGCCCTGCAGGTCACGGCTCTTCAGGTGCACATCCAGGTTTTTTTTTCAACGAGTTGAGGGTTTCAGCCTCTCCCACCCTCTCAGGCAGTGAGTTCCAGCCCCCCACCACCCTCTGGGTGAAAACATTTTCTCATTCCCGCTCTAATCCTTCTACCAATATGGCCCCTGGTTATTGACCCCTCTGCTAAGGGAAATAGGTCCTTCCTATCCACTCTCCTATCCACTCTATCTAGGCCCCTATAATTTTGTACACCTCAATCAAATCACCCCTCAACCTCCTCTGCTCCAAGGAAAACAACCCCAGCCTATCAAATCTGTCTTCATTGCTAAAATTGTCCAGTTCTGGCAACATCCTCGTAAATCTCCTCTGTACCCTCTCTAATGCTATTACATCCTTCCTGTAATATGGTGACCAGAACTGTGCGCAGTACTCAAGCTGTGGCCTAACTAGTGTTTTATACAGTTCCTTGCTTTTATATTCTATGCCTCAGCTAATAAAGGAAAGTATTCCATATGCCTTCTCAACCTTCTTATCTACCTGTCCTGCTACCTTCAGGGATCTGTGGACATGCACTCCAAGGTCCCTGACTTCCTCTACACCTCCCAGTATCCTCCCTTGCCTTATTTGCTCTCCCCAAATGCATCACCTCACACTTCTCCGGATTGAACTCCATTTGCCACTTTTCTGCCCATCTAACCAGTCCATTGATATCTTCCTGCAGTCTACAGCTTTCCTCCTCACTACTAACCGCACAGCCTATCTTTGTGTCATCCGCAAATTTCTTAATCATGCCCCCTACGTTTAAGTCCAAATCGTTAATGTATACCACAAAAAGCAAAGGACCTAGTACCGAGCCCTGCGGCACTCCACTGGAAACAGCCTTCCAGTCGCAAAAACACCCGTCGACCATTACCCTTTACTTCCTGCCACTGAGCCAATTTTGGATCCAATTTGCCATATTCCCTTGGATCCCATGGGCCTTTACTTTTTTGACCAATCTTCCATGTGGGTCCTTGTCAAAAGCCTTGCTAAAATCCATGTAGACTACATCAATTGTGCTACCCTTGTCGATCCTCCTTGTCACCTCCTGGAAAAATTCAATCAAGTTAGTCAGACATGACCTCCCCTTAATAAATGACTGTCCTTGATTAGTCCGTGCCTTTCAAAGTGACAGTTTATTCTGTCCCTCAGAATTGATTCAAATAATTTGCCCACCACTGATGTTAGACTGACTGGCCTGTATTTACTCAGTCTATCGTTCGCTCCTTTTCTTAAACAATGGTACAACGTTAGCAGTCCTCCAATCCTCCAGCACTACGCTTTGTATCCAGTGAAGTTTGTAAAATGATTGTTGGAGCCTCCGCTATTTCCTCCCTGGCTTCTTTTAACAGCCTGGGATACATTTCATCCGGCCCTGGTGATTTATCCACTTTCAAAGATGCTAATCTCCTTAATACTTCCTCTCTCACGATGTTTATCCCATCCAATATTTCACACTCCTCCTCCTTAACTTCAATCCCTGTATCATCCCTCTCCTTTGTGAAGACAGATGCAAATTTATTTTTCAAAAAATATACTTTATTCATAATATTAGCAGCAATACATACAATACAGTTTTCATATCACATTCCAAACGTACACAATACAGATTACACAATTTGCAGGTTACATCAAGTACAGTTCAATGAACACATTGGACATAATTACAGTTCATCACACTCTGGGGGTCCTCATTGCATTACACTCAATACAGATGATTCATTACAGATTTATTACGGGTACATTACATCAATTTGAAATTTACATTCTGCCCGAGGGGGTTTTTCCCTGATTGCAGCCCCTCTGTATACAATGGCGGGAAGGCTCTAAACGGCTGCCTTTCCCCACAGAGCCTTTGCGGCGGCCGCACCCATCCTCAGTGCGTCCCTCAGCACGTAGTCCTGGACCTTGGAATGTGCCAGTCTGCAACACTCGGTCGAGGACAGCTCCTTGTGCTGGAAGACCAGCAAGTTTCGGGCAGACCAAAGGGCGTCTTTCACCGAGTTGATGGTCTTCCAGCAGCAGTTGATGTCCGTCTCAGTGTGCGTCCCCGGGAACAGCCCATAGAGCACAGAAACCTGTGTTACGGAACTGCTCGGGACGAACCTGGACAGATACCACTACATCTCTCTCCAGACCTTCTTTACAAAGGCACATTCCATAAGGAGATGGGTGATGGTCTCGTCTCCACCGCAGCCTCCTCTGGAACAGCGCGCGGTGGCGCTGAGAGCCCGGGAGTGCATGAAGGATCTGACGGGAAGGGCCCTTCTCACCACCAGCCAAGCTAGGTCTTGGTGCTTGTTTGAAAGCTCTGGCGATGAGGCGTTCTGCCAAATGACATTGACAGTCTGCTCGGGGAACCAACCGACAGGATCCACCATCTCCTTTTCCCGCAGGGTCTCGAGGACGTTACGTGCGGACCACTTGCTGATCGCCTTGTGGTCAAAGGTGTTTTCCTGCACAAACCTTTCCACGAAGGACAGGTGGGGCGGAACGGTCCAACTGGACGGAGCGTTCCGTGGCAGCGTGGCCAGGCCCATCCTTCTCAACACCGGGGACAGGTAGAACCTCAGCACGTAGTGACACTTTGTGTTTGCGTACTGAGGGTCTATGCACAGCTTGATGCAGCCGCACACAAAGGTGGCCATCAGGATGAGGGCCACGTTGGGCACGCCTTTCCCGCCTTTCTCTGGAGATTTGTACATCGTGACCCTGCGGACACGGTCCATTTTTGATCTCCAGGTAAAGTGGAAGATGGCTCGGATGACTGTCGCGGCGCAGGAGCGAGGTATGGGCCAGACCTGCGCCACGTACAGCAACACCGAGAGCACCTCGCACCTGATGACCAGGTTCTTGCCCACGATCGAGAGGGATCGTTGATCCCACAGTCCCAGTTTCTGCTTAACCTTAGAAATACGCTCCTTCCAGTTCTTGGTGCACGCCCCGGCCCCCCCGAACCAGATCCCCAGCACCTTCAGGTAATCCGACCTGACGGTGAAGGGGACAAAGGATCGGTCGGTCCAGTTCCCAAAGAACATGGCCTCGCTCTTGCTACGATTTACCCTGGCCCCCGAGGCCAGTTCGAACTGGTCGCAGATGCTCATCAATCTGCGGACCGACAGCTGATCCGAGCAAAAGACGGCGACGTCATCTATGTACAGTGAGGCCTTGACCTGAGTGCCTCCGCTGCCTGGGATCGTCACCCCTCTTATGCCTACATCCCTCCTGATGGACTCAACAAAGGGTTCGATGCAACACACGGACAAGACAGAGGAGAGAGGACAGCCCTGCCTGACTCCAGATTTGATCGGAAAGCTTTCTGATTCCCACCCGTTGATTGAAACTGCAAAATATTCATTGAGAACCATACCCACATCATCCCCCTCTACACTTCCGATATCTCCACCATCGCAGAAGCCAGTCTTCAGCCAACTCGATTCACTCCACGTGATATCAAGAAACGGCTGAGTGCACTGGATACAACAAAGGCTATGGGCCCCGACAACATCCCGGCTGTAGTGCTGAAGACTTGTGCTCCAGAACTAGCCTCGCCTCTAGCCAAACTGTTCCAGCACAGCTACAACACTGGCATCTACCCGACAATGTGGAAAATTGCCCAGGTATGTCCTGCCACAAAAAGCAGGACAAATCCAATCCGGCCAATTACCGTCCCATCAGTCTACTCTCAATCATCAGCAAAGTGATGGAAGGTGACCACTTACTGATCGCCTTGTGGTCAAAGGTGTTTTTTGCATTAACTTTTCGACGAAGGACAGGTGGGGCGGAACAGTCCAACTGGACAGAGCGTTCCGTGGCAGCGTGGCCAGGCCCATCCTTCTCAACACCAGGGACAGGTAGAACCTCAGCACGTAGTGACACTTTGTATTTGCGTACTGAGGGTCTATGTAAAGCTTGATGCAGCCGCACACGAAAGTGGCCATCAGGATGAGGGCCAAGATGGGCACGTCTTTGTGGAATCGTTTAGTTCTGTCTATAGCATGTTGCTTCCACTGTTTAGCATGCATGGCCCCTCCCCCAGTGATTTCCCCCTGGTGATTTCTCCTCCCTCCCCCGGTGATTCCCCCTCTGGTGATTTCTCTTCCCCCCCCCCACCCGTGATTTCCCCCCCCCCCTGGTGATTTCTCCTCCCCCCCCTGTGACTTCCCCCCCCTGATGATTTCTCCTCCCCCCCCGGTAATTTCCCCCGTGGTGATCTCCCCCCCACCCTGGTGATCTCTTCTTCCCCCCAGTGATTTCCCCCCATGGTGATTTCCCCCCCCCCCCCCCGTGATTTACCCTCCTGGTGATTTCTCCCCCCCCGTTGATTTCTTCCCCCCCCCCCGCTGATTTCTCCCCCCCCCCCGGTGATTTCCCCCCTTGGTGATTTCTCCCCCCCCAGTGATTTCCCCCCCTGGTGATTCCCCCCCCCCGGTGATTTCCCCCCTCCCGGTGATTCCCCCCCAGTGATTTCCCCCCCCCAGTGATTTCCCCCGCCCGGTGATTTCTCCCCCCCCCTGGTGATTTCTCCCCCCCCCAGTGATTTCCCCCCCCCAGTGATTCCCCCCCCCCAGTGATTTCCCCCCCAGTGATTTCCCCCCCCAGTGATTCCCCCCCCAGTGATTTCCCCCCCTGGTGATTCCCCCCCCCAGTGATTTCCCCCCCCCAGTGATTTCCCCCCCGGTGATTTCTCCCCCCCCCCTGGTGATTTCTCCCCCCCCCCAGTGATTTCCCCCCCCCAGTGATTTCCCCCCCCCCAGTGATTTCCCCCCCCCGGTGATTTCCCCCCCTGGTGATTCCCCCCCGGTGATTTCCCCCCTCCCAGTGATTTCCCCCCCCAGTGATTTCCCCCCCCGGTGATTTCTCCCCCCCCCGGTGATTTCCCCCCCCCCGGTGATTTCCCCCCCCCCGGTGATTTTCCCCCCCCCCCCAGTGATTCCCCCCCCGGTGATTTCCCCCCCCCGGTGATTTTTCCCCACCTTTCGCTCCGCGCTTTCGATGAGCAGCGACGAGCACCGTTGGCCACCGACAGTGCACATGCGCAGCCAGCTCCCCGTCCCGCGCATGCGCACTGTCAGCCCCGGCGTTCAATCGCCCCGCGCCGGGTCAGGTGACTCCGTTTCCCAGAGTGCAGCGCGGCCCCGAGCTGACGATCGATGGGGCCCTTTCTCCGCCCCGCTGCATTGTGGGAAGGCTGCGCCGCCATCGCCGCCTCCGCTCGACCGGTTCCTGGAGTCAGAGACCGCGCCGCACTCCCCCGGGGCCCGGCCACAAGAGGGACCGCGGGGGGAGATTCAAAGACTGTTGGATCTCTGACCCGATCCTGTTTGGGAGTCTCGGATCCCAGAGCCGGTTTGATTCTATTGCTGCAGGTCGGCTATGATAGCGTTGAAATTAAAACAGAAAATACGGGAAAAGCTCAGCAAGTCAGGCAGCATCTGTGGAGAAAGAAACAGAGTTAAAGTTTCAGGTGGAAGACCTTTCGTCAGGTTGATAGCGTTGATCTGGATCTCGAACAGTCTCTGGATTTCCCTCTGCTGTTGGGTGCGGTCGGCGGGCCGGTTGTAAGTCGAGACCATCTGTCGGTGGATGCCACGTCTCCAGGACACTCGGGCCAGATCTTGTCCAGGTCCCCAGGATATCTTTTTTTAAAAATTTCAAAATATACTTTATTTCATAAATGTAAATAATCACATTTACAATTCAAAACACAGTACATACCTTATAACACGTGATGAACAATACAAAGGTGGGATGGCCTTACACCGTGGCCTTTCCCCATACTGTCTTTGCTTAGGTCACACCTCGTTTAATGCGTCCCGCAGCACGTACTCTTGGACCTTGGAGTGTGCCGGTCGGCAACACTTGGTTGTGGGCACCTCCTTCAGCTGGAAGACCAGCAGGTTTCGGGCGGACCAAAAGGCCTCCTTCACCGAGTTGATGGTCTTCCAGCAGCAGTTGATATCTGTCTCAGTGTGTGTCCCGAGGAACGACCCGTAGAGCACAGCGTCCTGTTTTACCGAACTGTTGGGGATGAATTAGGACAGATACCAACGCCTCTCTCTCCACACCTTCTGCGCGAAGGGGCAGTCCATCAGGAGGTGGACGACGGTCTTGTCCCTGCTGCAGCCTCAAGGGCAGCTCGCGGTGGGGCTGAGATTTTGTGCGTGTTGGAAGGACCGGACTCGGAAGGCCCTTCTCACAACCATCCAGGCTACGTCCTGGTCCCTATTGGTCAGTTCCGGCGACAAGGCGTTCTGCCAAATGGCATCGACCGTCTGATCGGGGAACTGCCCAATCAGATCCACCCTCTCCTTTCCCTGCAAGACTCTCAGAATGTTCTGTGCCCACCCTGTCTGACGGCCTTGTGGTCGAAGGGGTTCCTCCTCAGGAACTTCTCCACCTGGGACAGGTGGTGGGGTACGGTCCAGCTGGACGGGACGTCCTGCATCTGTTCGGCCAGTGTGGCCAGACCTAACCTTCTCAGTGTGGTGGACAGGTAGCAAATCAGCACGCAGTGACACTTGGTGTTTGCGTACTGGGGCTCTACACACATCCTGAGGCAATCACACACAAAGGTGGCCATCAGGATCAGAGCTGCATTGGGTACGCTCGTCTCCCCTTTGGGGGTTTGTACATGGTGGCCCTGCAGACGCGTTCTACCTTGGACCTCCAGACAAAGTGGAAGATAGCTCGGTTGACTGTGCCGGTGGAGCGGTGGGGAATGGGCCAGACCTGGACCACATAGAGCAACACCGCGAGTACCTTACACCTTATCACCAGGTTCCTGGCAGCTATGAAGAGAGAGCGCCCCACCCACATACCAAGCTTCTGTTTGGCCCTGGCGACCCGTTCCTCCCAGTTCTTGGTGCAGGCTTGTGGTCCCCCAAACCAGGTCCCCAGCACCTTCAGGTAGTCAGACCTGATGGCGAAGGGGACAAAGGATCGGGTCGCCCACCTGCCAAAGAACATGGTCTCACTTTTACTGTGGTTCACTCTGGCCTCCGAGGCCAGCTAGAAACGGTCACAGATGCCTGTCAGTTTGTGGACCGACTGCTGATCGGAGCAAAAGACGATAATGTCGTCAATGTACAGGGAAGCCTTAACCTGACATCCTCCATTGCCTGGGATCGTCCCCTGATACCTGTGTCCTTCCTGATGGACATGGCAAACAGCTCGATACAACACACGACCAAGACTGCAGAGAGAGAACAGCCCTGCCTGACTCCAGATCTGATCGGAAAGCTCTCTGACTCCCACCCGTTGATTAGGACTGCGCTACGCAGTTGGATCCAATCCCGGATTCTCTCCCCAAACTCCATTTTGGAGATTACATCCATCATATATGTGTGGGATAGTCTGCCTTCTCCTGGTCCAGGCTGATGAGGCAGGTATTCACCCCCCTGTCCTGTACGTAGGCGATTGTATCCCTGAGCAGCGCAAGGCTATCAGAGATCTTCCTGCCGGGTACAGTACAGGTCTGGTCGGGGTGAATCCAGAGCAGACTTAAGCCTGTTGGCGATGGCCTTAGACAGAATCTTGTAGTCAACATTTAGCAAGGAAATGGGTCGCCAATTTCTGATTTCTTCCCTCTCCCCCTTTCTGCTTGTGGATGAGGGTGATGATGCCTTCCCTCATGGACTCTGACATGCTGCCTGCCAGAAGCATACCCCCCGGTACATTTCCAGCAGGTCTGGACCTATCCAACCTCACAGAGCCAGATATAACTTAAGCCATCGCTTCCGGGAGTTCTACTCTTCTCGAAGGACCAGACAGCTTTTGTCAACTCGACCAAGGTCAGCGGCCGATCCATGTTCTCCTGCTCCTCTAAGACCTCCGTGATGGAGGACAGGAAGGACTGGGAGGCCGTGCTGTCTGTGGGCTTCGCATCATACAGCCCGCCATAAAAGAACTTGCTGTTCCATGGAGAAGACTCTGGACCTGAAGACGATCTTTGAGGTCTCGGAGGTGAAGTGCGAGGCTTGCTGGCCCCTCACCTCTCTGAGTTCCTCCCCGGCGTCAACCCTCTTCGACTGTAGCTGGAGCAGATTCTGCACGCTTTTCTGGAGCTGGGACAATTCCATTTGCCTCTCCCTCACCTTCTGAACACATTTGAGGATGAAGAACCTCTTGATCGCTTCCCACCGGTGCACCATGGAGTCAAACCTGTGGAATCCTTCCTTAGTTCCTCAATGTTCTCCGGGGTCAACAGTTTCACATTCAGCTTCCATATCCCCCTGCCCACCTTCTGGTCCTCCTGTGGTTGACTGTCAGCCAGTAGGAGGCAGTGGTCAGAGAAGAACACCGGCTGGGTGTCGGTGGATCTGACCTTGAGCATTGGGGACACAAAGAGGAAGTCTATCCTGGAATGGACCGACTCGTCTGGCCTGGACCAGGTGTACCTCCGTGGCGCTCCGTCTGCAGGATTGCTGAAAACGTTGCGAAGCTTTGCATCTTTCACCGCCTCCATCAGGATTGGACGTGGTGTCCAGTATTCTGTCGGCCCTGCTGGATCGTCCAGCCGCATCGATGATGCAGTTGAAGTCTCTGGCGAGGACAACTGGCCTGGAGGTGCCCAGGACACCAGCCCAGATCTTGTCCACATCCTTCTGTTGGTGTCTCTCTGTATCACTCACTTTAGTCACTCACACTTCTATCTATCTCCTGCTGTTTTTCTCTCCATATCACTACTGACTCACTATATCTGTCTCGCTCTGTTGGTGTCTCTTCGTGTCGCTCACTGTTATCAGTCATACCTTTATCTACCTCCCTCTGTTGGTGTCCATCTGTACTCAGTCACACTTCTATGATCACCTTTGTGATGATTGAATTATGTTAATGGTTTTTTTTCATAAAATATACTTTATTCATAAAATTTGCAGCAATACATACAATACAGTCGTCATATCACATTCCAAACGTACACAATACAGATTATACAATTTGCAGGTTACATCAAGTACAGTTCAATAAACACATTGTACATAATTACAGTTCATCACACTCTGGGGTGTCTCATTGCATTATACTCAATACAGATTATTGATTACAGATACATTACAGATTCATTACAGGTACATTACATCAATTTGAATTTTACATTCTGCCCGAGGGGGTTTTTCCCTGATTGCAGCCCCTCGGTTTACAATGGCGGGAAGGTTCTAAACGGTTGCCTTTCCCCACAGGGCCTTTGCGGCGGCCGCACCCATCCTCAGTGCATCCCTCAGCACGTAGTCCTGGACCTTGGAATGTGCCAGTTTGCAACACTCGGTCGAGGACAGCTCCTTGCACTGGAAGACCAGCAAGTTTCGGGCAGACCAAAGGGCGTCTTTCACCGAGTTGATGGTCTTCCAGCAGCAGCTGATGTCCGTCTCGGTGTGCGTCCCCGGGAACAGCCCGTAGAGCACAGAATCCTGTGTTACGGAACTGCTCGGGACGAACCTGGACAGATACCACTGCATCTCTCTCCAGACCTTCTTTACAAAGGCACATTCCATAAGGAGATGGGTGACGGTCTCGTCTCCACCGCAGCCTCCTCTGGGACAGCGCGCGGTGGCGCTGAGAGCCCGGGAGTGCATGAAGGATCTGACAGGAAGGGCCCTTCTCACCACCAGCCAAGCTAGGTCTTGGTGCTTTTGAAAGGATGTGAGATGCAATGCCACCTCTTGCCAACAGCTGGCTGTGAACAAAATCACTTGTGCTTTTTATGCAGAGAGCTAACAGCATGATTCAGACATTTTGTCAAACTTATAAAAACAGTTTTAACATGCCTTAGTTTGAGGCCAATGGATTTATAAGTTCTGACAAAACAAGCAAAAATTAACATTTAAAAAAAACCTGAAATACCAATTGCAAAGAAGGAAATATCCTGGGGCAAGGTATTTTAATATTCTTCACCATGAGTGTTCATCTGCTGTATGCACTCTAATATGTACTTTAAAAACCGACAAACTCTCCATGTGTTGGCTGGCCTACAGATTGGAGCCACCATCTTTGCCACGTTAGCAGCTTGAGTATAGAGATCAAACATACCGTTCCGTAGCCTCCGACATACCCGGTTTGTAGCAGCTTGGCTTAGGTACTAACATTCTTACCTCTGGGTCAAAAGGCTATGGGTTCAAACCCCACAGCAGCGCCTGAGTAGATAAATCCGAGACCTGACGTTGCAGTGCAGTGTTGAAGGGGTCCTAAACTGTCAGAGGTGAACTTCCCTTCTGCCTGATCAGGTGAATGTTAAATTTCACATGGCACTATTCGAAGAAGAGCTTGGGTTTCCCCACTGTCTGGCCAACATTTCTCTCTCGGACCGCATCGCCTTGAGAAAAACAGGTGAACTATTCCTTTGTGGGTTGGCGCAGGTGCAGAATAGCGACTGCGATTCCCTACGTAGCAACAGTCGCTGCACTTTGCAATGTTTTGTCGCCAATATAAATGCAAAAATATCATTGTGTCACTTCAGCGAGGTGGGGCATTGAGAGCAAAAGATCAACCAGTTCCTTCCGTCAATTTAGGAGAGTAAACCAGACAGCTTATACCTATTAGGAAAGATTGCACAGGCTGAGGCTCTTTTCTCTAGAATAGAAGGTTATGATGATAGGGTTGGATGAAGTTGGGTGGAAGGAGGCTCGTGAAGAGCATAAAGACCGGCATGGACCAGTTGGGCCGAATGGCTTGTTTCTGTGCTGAAGTTATATGTAATTCTATGTTCATAAAGCTCTGCCAAAGCTGCCCTGAGGCATCCGACCAGGAAATGCATCTCAGGAGCCTGAGGATATCTCTCCCGACTCCTCCAGTGTGAAGGCACCTGACCTCTCTTCGATACATCTCCACACCAACACTGCTAAAATTGGGGACATGTTTGAGTGATTAAATTGGTGACCCGTTACCACATGGCCTGACATGCACTGTACTGCTTTTTTTTCCCAATTCCTCCCCTGATTTTCTTCACTCCACCATTGGCGGTCGTGCCTTCAGAGCGCTGAGAACAGCTGAGAGGAGCCGAGCCGAGCCGAGCGGAGCTGCGACCGAGTTCGAAGTGACGTCAGGAATCAGATCGGGACGCGACACAGGGGAGGCACCTGATTGGTGAGTAGGTTCAGGTGAGTATTTCTCCTTATCTACAGTAACTGAAGTAAAAGGAAAGGGAAGGTCTGCAGGTCTTATAGGAAGTAGCGTTTATTTTTTAGTGAATCAAGGTCCCTAGTGTAGTTAACATTCTCTAAATTAAGAACAATTTAAAGGAGTAAACTCCTTAAAGGGAGTGGTAAGTAGTTTTTCTTTCCTTTTTTTTCTCTTGACATTGTAGTTGTTATTAAGCTAACTTAAGGGTTAAGTCATGGCAGGAGATCCCACAGCCGTGTCATGTTCCTCTTGTGGGATGTGGGAATTCGGGGATCCTTCCTGTATCCCTGATTCCTTCACCTGCGGGAAGTGTGTCCAGCTGCAGCTATTGTTTGACCGCTTGATGGCTCTGGAGCTGCGGATGGACTCACTTTGGAGCATCCGCGATGCTGAGAAAGTCGTGGATAGCACGTTCAGTGAGTTGGTCACACCGCAGATAAAAATTACTGAGGGAGATAGTGAATGGGTGACCAACAGACAGAGGAAGAGTAGGAAGGCAGTGCAGGGGTCCCCTGCGGTCATATCCCTCCAAAACAGGTATACCGTTTTGGATACTGTTGGGGGAGATGGCTCACCAGGGGAAGGTGGCAGTGGCCAGGTTCATGGCACCGTGGCTGGCTCTGCTGCACAGGAGGGCAGGAAAAAGAGTGGCAGAGCTATAGTGATAGGGGACTCGATTGTAAGGGGAATAGACAGGCGTTTCTGCGGACGCAACCGAGACTCCAGGATAGTATGTTGCCTCCCTGGTGCAAGGGTCAAGGATGTCTCGGAGCGGCTGCAGGACATTCTGGAGGGGGAGGGTGAACAGCCAGTTGTCGTGGTGCATATAGGCACCAACGATATAGGTAAAAAACAGGATGAGGTCCTACAAGCTGAATTTAGGGAGTTAGGAGTTAAACTAAAGAGTAGGACCTCAAGGGTAGTAATCTCAGGATTGCTACCAGTGCCACGGGCAAGTCAGAGTAGGAATGACAGGATAGCTAAGATGAATACGTGGCTTGAGAGATGGTGCAAGAGGGAGGGATTCAAATTCCTGGGACATTGGAACCGGTTCTGGGGGAGGTGGGACCAGTACAAATTGGACGGTCTGCATCTGGGCAGGACTGGAACCAATGTCCTAGGGGGAGTGTTTGCTAGTGCTGTTGGGGAGGGTTTAAACTAATATGGCAGGGGGATGGGAACCGATGCAGGAAGTCAGTGGGAAATAAAGTGGTGACAGAAACAAAAGGCAGTAAGGGAGAGTGTACAGAACATGACCGGACAGATGGTCTGAGAAAGCAGGGCAAAGACCAAGGGAAGTCCAGATTAAACTGCATTTATTTCAATGCAAGAAGTCTGATGGGCAAGGCAGATGAACGCAGGGCATGGATGGGACTGGGATGTTATAGCTATTACTGAAACATGGCTAAGGGAGGGGCAGGACTGGCAACTCAATGTTCCAGGGTACAGATGCTATAGGAAAGATAGAGCAGGAGGTAAGAGAGGAGGGGGAGTTGCGTTCTTGATTAGGGAGAACATCACGGCAGTAGTGAGAGGGGATATATCCGAGGGTTCGCCCACTGAGTCTATATGGGTAGAACTGAAAAATAAGAAGGGAGAGATCACTTTGATAGGATTGTACTACAGACCCCCAAATAGTCAACGGGAAATTGAGGAGCAAATATGTAAGGAGATTACAGACAGCTGCAAGAAAAATAGGGTGGTAATAGTAGGGGACTTTAACTTTCCCAACATTGACTGGGACAGCCATAGCATTAGGGGCTTGGATGGAGAGAAATTTGTTGAGTGTATTCAGGAGGAATTTCTCATTCAGTATGTGGATGGCCCGACTAGAGAGGGGGCAAAACTTGACCTCCTCTTGGGAAATAAGGAAGGGCAGGTGACAGAAGTGTTAGTGAGGGATCACTTTGGGACCAGTGATCATAATTCCATTAGTTTTAAGATAGCTATGGAGAAGGATAGGTCTGGCCCAAAAGTTAAAATTCTAAATTGGGGAAAGGCCAATTTTGATGGTATTAGACAGGAACTTTCAGAAGTTGATTGGGAGAGTCTGTTGGCAGGCAAAGGGATGTCTGGTAAGTGGGAGGCTTTCAAAAGTGTGTTAACCAGGGTTCAGGGTGAGCACATTCCTTATAAAGTGAAGGGCAAGGCTGGTAGAAGTAGGGAACCTTGGATGACTCGGGGGATTGAGGCCCTAGTCAAAAAGAAGAAGGAGGCACATGACATGCATAGGCAGCTGGGATCAAGTGGATCCCTTGAAGAGTATAGAGATTGCCGGAGTAGAGTTAAGAGAGAAATCAGGAGGGCAAAAAGGGGACATGAGATTGCTTTGGCAGATAAGGCAAAGGAGAATCCAAAGAGCTTCTACAAATACATAAAGGGCAAAAGAGTAACTAGGGAGAGAGTAGGGCCTCTTAAGGATCAACACGGTCATCTATGTGCGGAACCACAAGAGATGGGTGAGATCCAGAATGAATATTTCACATCGGTATTTACGGTTGAGAAAGGCATGGATGTTAGGGAACTTGGGGAAATAAATAGTGATGTCTTGAGGAGTGTACATATTACAGAGAGGGAGGTGCTGGAAGTCTTAACGCGCATCAAGGTAGATAAATCTCCGGGACCTGATGAAATGTATCCCAGGACGTTATGGGAGGTTAGGGAGGAAATTGCGGGTCCCCTAGCAGAGATATTTGAATCATCCACCGCTACAGGTGAGGTACCTGAAGATTGGAGGGTAGCAAATGTTGTGCCTTTGTTTAAGAAGGGCGGCAGGGAAAAGCCTGGGAACTACAGACCGGTGAGCCTGACATCTGTAGTGGGTAAGTTGTTGGAGGGTATTCTGAGGGACAGGATCGACAGGCATTTGGAGAGGCAGGGACTAATTAGGAACAGTCAGCATGGTTTTGTGAGAGGAAAATCATGTCTCACGAATTTGATTGAGTTTTTTGAAGGGGTAACCAAGAAGATAGATGAGGGCTGTGCAGTAGACATGGTCTACATGGACTTCAGCAAAGCCTTTGACAAGGTACCGCATGGTAGGTTGTTACATAAGGTTAAATCTCATGGGATCCAAGGTGAGGTAGCCAATTGGATACAAAATTGGCTTGACGACAGAAGACAGAGGGTGGTTGTAGAGGGTTGTTTTTCAAACTGGATGCCTGTGTCCAGCGGTGTGCCTCAGGGATCGGTGCTGGGTCCGCTGTTATTTGTTATTTATATTAATGATTTGGATGAGAATTTAGGAGGCATGGTTAGTAAGTTTGCAGATGACACCAAGATTGGTGGCATTGTGGACAGTGAAGAAGGTTATCTAGGATTGCAACGGGATCTTGATAAATTGGGCCAGTGGGCCGATGAATGGCATAAGAACATAAGAACATAAGAAATTGGAGCAGGAGTAGGCCAATCGGCCCCTCGAGCCTGCTCCGCCATTTAATAAGATCATGGCTGATCTGATCCCAACCACAAATCTAAAGAACACAAGAAGTCGGAGCAGGACCCGGCCACATAGCCCCTGGGCCCTCTCCGCCACCCACAGGGCATTGACCGATCCGAACTCAGCTTCATGTCCAATTTCCTGCCCGCTCCCCATAACCCCTAATTCCCTTTACTTCGAGGAAACTGTCTATTTCTGTTTTAAATTTATCTAATGATGTAGCTTCCACAGCTTCCTGGGGCAGCATATTCCACAGACCTACCACCCTCTGAGTGAAGAAGTTTCTCCTCATCTCAGTTTTGAAAGAGCAGCCCCTTATTCTAAGATTATGCCCCCTAGTTCTAGTTTCACCCATCTTTGGGAACATCCTTACTGCATCCACCCGATCAAGACCCCTCACAATCTTATATGTTTCAATAAGATCGCCTCTCATTCTTCTGAACTCCAATGAGTAGAGTCCCAATCTACTCAACCTCTCCTCATATGTGCGCCCCCTCATCCCCGGGATTAACCGAGTGAACCTTCTTTGTACTGCCTCGAGAGCAAGTATGTCTTTTCTTAAGTATGGAGACCAAAACTGTATGCAGTATTCCAGGTGCGGTCTCACCAATACCTTATATAACTGCAGCAATACCTCCCTGTTTTTATATTCTATCCCCCTAGCAATAAAAGCCAACATTCCGTTGGCTTTCTTGATCACCTGCTGCACCTGCATACCAACTTTTTGATTTTCTTGCACTAGGACCCCCAGATCCCTTTGTACTGCAGTACTTTCCAGTCTCTCGCCATTAAGAAAATAACTTGCTCTCTGATTTTTCCTGCCAAAGTGCATAACCTCACATTTTCCAATATTATATTGCATCTGCCAAATCTCCGCCCACTCACCCAGCCTGTCTATATCCCCTTGCAGGTTTTTTATGTCCTCCTCACTCTCTACTTTCCCTCCCATCTTTGTATCATCTGCAAATTTTGATATGTTGCACTCGGTCCCCTCCTCCAAATCGTTAATATAGATTGTAAAGAGTTGGGGACCCAGCACCGACCCCTGTGGAACACCACTGGTTACTGGTTGCCAGTCCGAAAATGAACCATTTATCCCAACTCTCTGCTTCCTGTTTGATAACCAATCCTCCACCCATGCCAGAATATTACCCCCAATCCCGTGATTTTTTATCTTAAGTAATAATCTTTCATGTGGCACCTTGTCGAATGCCTTCTGGAAGTCTAAATGCAGATGGAGTTTAATTTAGATAAATGTGAGGTGATGCATTTTGGTAGATTGAATCGGGCCAGGACCTACTCCATTAATGGTAGGGCGTTGGGGAGAGTTATAGAACAAAGAGATCTAGGAGTACAGGTTCATAGCTCCTTGAAAGTGGAGTCACAGGTGGATAGGGTGGTGAAGAAGGCATTCGGCATGCTTGGTTTCATTGGTCAGAACATTGAATGCAGGAGTTGGGATGTCTTGTTGAAGTTGTACAGGGCATTGGTGAGGCCACACTTGGAGTACTGTGTACAGTTCTGGTCACCCTATTATAGAAAGGATATTATTAAACTAGAAAGAGTGCAGAAAAGATTTACTAGGATGCTACCGGGACTTGATGGTTTGACTTATAGGGAGAGGTTAGACAGACTGGGACTTTTTTCCCTGGAGAGTAGGAGGTTAAGGGGTGATCTTATAGAAGTCTATAAAATAATGAGGGGCATAGATAAGGTAGATAGTCAAAATCTTTTCCCAAAGGTAGGGGAGTCTATAACGAGGGGGCATAGATTTAAGGTGAGAGGGGAGAGATACAAAAGGGTCCAGAGGGGCAATTTTTTCACTCAAAGGGTGGTGAGTGTCTGGAATGAGCTGCCAGAGGCAGTAGTAGAGGTGGGTACAATTTTGTCTTTTAAAAAGCATTTGGACAGTTACATGGGTAAGATGGGTATAGAGGGATATGGGCCAAGTGCAGGAAATTGGGACTAGCTTAGTGGTATCAACTGGGCGACATGGACATGTTGGGCCGAAGGGCCTGTTTCCATGTTGTAACTTCTATGATTCTATGATTCTATGCCTAGGCCCTAAATTCCCTCCCTAAATCTCTCTGCCTCTCTACCCCTCTCTCCTCCTTTAAGACGCTCCTTAAAATCTACCTCTTTCATCTGTCCTAATATCTCCTTATGTGACTCGGTGTCAAATGTTATTTGATAACACACTTGTGAAGCACCTTGGGATGTTTTACTAGGTTAAAGGCACTGCATAAATGCAAGTTGTTGTTGTTTCAAATGCAAAAAAAAAAGAAATGGAAATATATCATTTCACATTTCAAAAGGAATTGCTGGAAGGCTCTGTTTAAAAAAATGTAGCATGCATCAATATACTTTGTTGTACAGTGAATGCATATTTGTGGTTTTCACTTAACATGGACTACAAAATGGACTTCATCTGCTCAATCACTCCTTGTAGTAAAGTACATTTTTTAACATTTAGGACATTAAATTATTATCACATGTTTAAAAGCAAATGTTGAGAAAAGCATGTGCCCTACTTTCTGTGCTTGTCAGACTGAACCTTCACATCTGTCCTTTTTAGATGCACATTTATCATGTATCTGACTTGTGTACGCTGTACTTATGAACTTTGGATAGACTAGTCATCTCGCCATTTGCCTGCTTAACAACGGCGACTGTACTTAAAAAGTAATCCATTGGTTGTAAAGCATTTTGAACGTCCCAAAGATGTGACAAGGCGCTGTATAAAGAGTTAATGATGCAAATGTTCAAAACATCTGGCTCTGCTACGGATTTGAGAAAAACGTATAGATATTTTGTTTCTTGTGATTCTTCATTCGCGAGGCTTCACGTTCCACAGGTGAGGGAGTATAACCAGGTAGGAGAATCCAAAAAATGCCAGTGCTTTTGAGAATTTCTTTGCCAGAATCCACAGATTCTTCCCTTTCTGTTCCCTGCTGGAGGACCCCAACTGGATCCCACTGTTAACAGAGCAGATTACAGTGTAATTGCTGCCTGAGCAACCTTTTTACAATATGGCACTACTGCTCATGTTTTAACCCCAGGAGCTCAATAAATATTACACAAATATTTACGGCATGTTCTGGCTTCAGATTTTGCATTGAGTATATTTTTTTGATCTTGTGTGAATTCAGTCATCAGTTACGGGGAAATGGTAAAATGGGAAAGATTCGTCCAGTGAGATCATCCAGGCTGAGATGGTGGGCAGTACAGCCTTGTGAAAAGATACCTTCCTCTTCTATCCACAGATACTGAGAAGAAACTCCAAAAGTTTCTGCCTCCTATAGAGCCCCAGAATCCTCTTCCTTAGGGTCCTAAAGCTTTTGTCATGGTGCCACCAGGTGAAACTAGCTGCGCAAATGCCTTCACCCTAAAAAGGAACTCAAAACAGCAGGGCAATGGTCTTTATTGGCGCTTGAATGGGGAGTGGGAGTCAGCATTGGCCTCCTTTTGTGCTGTAACGATTCTATGATTCTATTTTGAAGGGAAAAAATTTGCAGGGCTACGAGGAAAGAATGGGGCTAACTGGATTGCTCTTACAAAGAGCCGGCACGGGCTCGATGGGCCGAATGGCCTCCTTCTGTGCTGTAACGATTCGATGATTACTCCAAGGTGACTCACGGTGTCAGACAATGCTGTAGTTGGGTTTCTGTAAGTCTATTCATACGTTGCTGTATAACCCACCAGAGACTTTGATCTTGGCAGTACAACTGGTGTACATTGTGAAGAGCAACCGAGCCACCGATGCCTCTGATCCATGTTGAATGAGTCTCCTCCTACTCACCATGACACCATCAGCGATTTGTTGACAGGTCCCTCACAGGAATAGTGGCTGGAGAGCTGGCAACTTTGGGTTATAGTTCGAAATTTTGACAATGGTTTAGTGCCTCTGATGCTTTTGAGACCCAGATACAGATCAAAAGAGGTCTTGTAATGAAGTATAGAATGCATTTTTTTCCAGTGTTGGCCAGTCTGAAAAGAGCAACTCCATCCATGACAATTTAGTGCATCCCCAGATCATCCACATCGTTTTGGCGGAATCTACAAGACTTGTTCAATGAGAGCGCTGGCTTGATGCACCTCTTCTTGGCTGAGACAGAAGCAATGATGTCAGATCACAAGATGGCTACCAGTCCTGGACAACATCCAGGCTTGGGCTCATAAGTGGCAAATAACATTCGCGCCAGACAAGTGCCAGGCGATGACCATCCCCAACAAGAGAGAGCCTAACCACCTCCCCTTGACATTCAACGACATTGCCATTGCCGAATCGCCCACCATCAACATTCTGGGGGTCACCATTTACCAGAAACTTAACTGGACCAGCCATACTGTGGCTACAAGAGCAGATAAGAGGCTGGGTATTCTGCGGCGAGTGACTCACCTCCTGACTCCCCAAAGCCTTTCCACCATCTACAAGGCACAAGTCAGGAGTGTGATGGAATACTCTCCACTTGCCTGGATGAGTGCAGCTCCAACAACACTCAAGAAGCTCGACACCATCCAGGAAAAAGCAGCCCGTTTGATTGGCACCCCATCCACCACCCTAAACATTCACTCCCTTCACCACCGGTGCACAGTGGCTGCAGTGTGTACCATCCACAGGATGCACTGCAGCAATTCGCCAAGGCTTCTTCGACAGCACCTCCCAAACCCGCGACCTCTACCACCTAGAAGGACAAGAGCAGCAGGCACATGGGGACAACACCACTTGCACGTTCCCCTCCAAGTCACACACCATCCAGACTTGGAAATATATCGCCGTTCCTTCATCGTCGCTGGGTCAAAATCCTGGAACTCCCTTCCTAACAGCACTGTGGGAGAACCTTCACGGACACGGACTGCAGCGGTTCAAGAAGGCGGCTCACCACCACCTTCTCAAGGGCAATTAGGGATGGGCAATAAATGCTGGCCTCGCCAGCGACGCCCACATCCCATGAACGAATAAAAAAAAAAGTCGGAGCCTTCTAACAAGACATGGAAAGAGAAGAATCTGTGTCTTCTAGGGAAGAAAAATTCTTAAAGGCATTGGCATTGTTTGAATTTTCTACCTCATTATAGTGCAACAGGATTCCACTCCAGGGGAGGTATCCTTTAAAATCTTCAGCGCCCAAGTGGTAGCTATTTTGATCACTGATATTCCCCACCACTGAGGCAAGGCTTGATTGTTATCTGCTTCATTTAGGCTGAATTTCAATTCCAATTTTCCTTTCAGACAAATACACTGTATGGGTCATAGAATCATAGAAAGGTTACAGCACGGAAGGAGGCCATTCGGCCCATCGAGTCCGCGCCGGCTCTGTGCAAGAGCAATCCAGCTAGTCCCACTCCCCCGCCCTTTCCCCGTAGCTCTGCAAATTTTTTCCTTTCAAGTACTTATCCAGTTCCCTTTTGAAGGCCATGATTGAATCTGCCTCCACCACCCCCTCGGGCAGTGCATTCCAGATCCGAACCACTCGCTGTGTTAAAAAGTTCTTCCTCATGTCACCTTTGGTTCTTTTGCCAATCACCTTAAATCTATGCCCTCTGGTCCTTGACCCTTCCGCCAATGGGAACAGTTTCTCTCTATCTACTCTGTTTAGATGTGGAGATGCCGGTGATGGACTGGGGTTGACAATTGTAAACAATTTTACAACACCAAGTTATAGTCCAGCAATTTTATTTTAAATTCACAAGCTTTCGGAGATTTTCTCCTTCCTCAGGCAAACATTTGCCTGAGGAAGGAGAAAATCTCCGAAAGCTTGTGAATTTAAAATAATATTGCTGGACTATAACTTGGTGTTGTAAAATTGTTTACTCTGTTTAGACCCATGGGTCTGAGAACCTATGCACTAACCTCTAGTGTTGCAAGGATGGATAAGCTCTATTGAATTCAGTGATACCCACTGCTCAACATGTGAAAACATAGTGTAATATATGGTTCAGTCACACACTGAGAAACCTGCTCAAACCTTGTTGTTAAATCTACTGTTTACAGATAAAGAAGCTGAATGACTGAGGTTACAGAATTCGTTTTAAAGTTGTGATGCGAGTATGGGATCAGATACTGAATACATATTGCATACGGAGTCAGCTTCACAGCATTGTGCAAGCCAGTTTGAGAAAACCCTTTACATTTCCTTTAAGTTACTCGCATAACGATTTTCTGATGAGTGCAATTTTTTTTCCGCTGCACTATGAATTGAAGGAGGGAGAGAAAGAACAGGGAATTACAGACCAGTTAGCCTAACATCAGTAGTGGGGAAAATGCTAGAGTCTATTATAAAAGATGTAATAACAGAACACTTGGAGGGCATTAACGGGATTGGACAAAGTCAGCATGGGTTTATGAAAGGGAAATCATGCTTAACAAATCTACTGGAGTTTTTTGAGGATGTAACTAGTAGAATAGATAGGGGAGAACCAGTGCATGTGGTGTATTTGGATTTTCAGAAGGCTTTTGATAAGGTCCCACACAAGAGGTTAGTGTGCAAAATTAAAGCACATGGGATTGGGGGGAATATACTGGCATGGATTGAGAATTGGTTGACAGACAGGAAACAGAGAATAGGAATAAATGGGTCTTTTTCTGGGTGGCAGGTAGTGACTAGTGGGGTACCGCAGGGATCAGTGCTTGGGCCCCAGTTATTCACAATATATATCAATGATTTGGATGAGGGAACTAAATGTAACATTTTCAAGTTTGCAGATGATACAAAGCTGGGGTGGAATGTGAGCTGTGAGGAGGATGCAAAGAGGCTCCAATGTGATTTAGACAAGTTGGGTTGGTGGGCAAGAACAGGCAGTATAACGTGGATAAATGTGAGGTTATCCACTTTGGTTGTAAAAACAGAAAGGCAGATTATTATCTGAATGGTGATAGATTGGGAAAAGGGGAGGTGCAACGAGACCTGGGTGTCCTTGTACACCAGTCGCTGAAAGCGAGCATTCAGGTGCAGCAAGCAGTTAGGAAGGTGAATGGTATGTTGGCCTTCATTGCAAGAAGATTTGAGTACAGGAGCAGGGATGTCTTACTGGAGTTATACAGGGTCTTGGTGAGACCTCATCTGGAGTAGTGTGTGCAGTTTTGGTCTCCTTATCTGAGGAAGGATGTCCTTGCCATGGAGGGAGTGCAACAAAGATTTACCAGACTGATTCCTGGGATGGCAGGACTGACGTATGAGGAGAGATTGGGTCGACTAGGCCTATATTCATTAGAGTTTAGAAGAATGAGAGGTGATCTCATCGAAACATATAAAATTCTAACAGGACTAGACAGACTAGATGCAGGGAGGATGTTCCCGATGGCTGGGGGGTCCAGAACCAGGGGTCACAGTCTCAGGATACGGGGTATGCCATTTAGAGCCGAGATGAAGAGAAATTTCTTCACTCAGAGGGTGGTGAACCTGTGCAATTCTCTACCACAGAAGGCAGTGGAGGCCAAGTCATTAGATGTATTCAAGAAGGAGATAGATATATTTCTTAATGGTAAAGGGATCAAGGGATATGGGGAAAAAGCGGGAACAGGGTACTGAGTTAGACGATCAGCCATGATCATTTTGAATGGCGGAGCAGGCCCGAAGGGCCGAATGGCCTACTCTTGCTCCTATTTTCTATGTTTCTATGTCACTAAATTTTCTATCAACTTTATTTCCTTTCCAAAGCTGTGAAAAGATGACATTCAAAATGACTGCCAGTGAGTTGGTAATGACTTTGAAAACATTGAATCAATCTTCACTACATTTAAATTTATATTTTTCTACCCACAGAATATTACAAATGCTCTCTAATTTTTGTGTAATTTCTGCCTTCAAGTTCTGCATTGCAATAGGCCTGAGTGAAAGATTTCTGCAACATTTGTAGGACTGAGCTTGGGATGAATAAAAGTTGAATGAAACAAGCAACAGAGTTAGGGAGAAAAGGTATTTAAATTAAACAGAAAAAAACCAATTAAACAACGCAGTACCAAGAGAAAAATCAATCTAGTTCAGGTGGAACTCGATTAGTGGAGAAAGATTAGCAGAGTCAGTGAAAAACAAACTCTGGAACTGGTAGGAAGTAGAGAAAGTTACATTAAGCCACTCAAATTCTTAACTTTAATGAGGAAATTCCATTGACGCTCATACAATGAATCTTGCTTTTTCAGGTTGGGATAAATCATAAAACGCTTCTACAGGAGTTGAAGCTCAGTCTTGAACAATCTGAGAGTCAGAATCAGAGCATCCAGAATTAAACACTGTTTCTCAAAATGACCGATGGGACCATGTTCGCTGACAGCACATTAACAGAATTTCTTGCTGAACCAACATTAAGATGAGCAACTTAATCTCCATAGGATTTGGTGGAGTATTTCAGTGGCTCTACACTTAACATTTGATGTATTTAATTGATATTTCATTATGGAAAATATGAACAGACATTTTAAAATTAAAATTGTAAAAAAAAATCACTGAAGATCATGGAAATTGTTTAATCAAGACTGATTTCAAGAAGATAGATGAGGGCTGTGCAGTAGACGTGGTCTACATGGACTTCAGCAAAGCATTTGACAAGGTACCGCATGGTAGGTTGTTACATAAGGTTAAATCTCATGGGATCCAAGGTGAGGTAGCCAATTGGATACAAAATTGGCTTGACGACAGAAGACAGAGGGTGGTTGTAGAGGGTTGTTTTTCAAACTGGATGCCTGTGTCCAGCGGTGTGCCTCAGGGATCGGTGCTGGGTCCGCTGTTATTTGTTGTTTATATTAATGATTTGGATGAGAATTTAGGAGGCATGGTTAGTAAGTTTGCAGATGACACCAAGATTGGTGGCATTGTGGACAGTGAAGAAGGTTATCTAGGATTGCAACGGGATCTTGATAAATTGGGCCAGTGGGCCGATGAATGGCAGATGGAGTTTAATTTAGATAAATGTGAGGTGATGCATTTTGGTAGATTGAATCGGGCCAGGACCTACTCCGTTAATGGTAGGGCGTTGGGGAGAGTTATAGAACAAAGAGATCTGGGAGTACAGATTCATAGCTCCTTGAAAGTGGAGTCACAGGTGGATAGGGTGGTGAAGAAGGCATTCAGCATGCTTGGTTTCATTGGTCAGAACATTGAATGCAGGAGTTGGGATGTCTTGTTGAAGTTGTACAGGGCATTGGTGAGGCCACACTTGGAGTACTGTGTACAGTTCTGGTCACCCTATTATAGAAAGGATATTATTAAACTAGAAAGAGTGCAGAAAAGATTTACTAGGATGCTACCGGGACTTGATGGTTTGACTTACAGGGAGAGGTTAGACAGACTGGGACTTTTTTCCCTGGAGAGTAGGAGGTTAAGGGGTGATCTTATAGAAGTCTATAAAATAATGAGGGGCATAGATAAGGTAGATAGTCAAAATCTTTTCCCAAAGGTAGGGGAGTCTATAACGAGGGGGCATAGATTTAAGGTGAGAGGGGAGAGATACAAAAGGGTCCAGAGGGGCAATTTTTTCACTCAAAGGGTGGTGAGTGTCTGGAACGAGCTGCCAGAGGCAGTAGTAGAGGCGGGTACAATTTTGTCTTTTAAAAAGCATTTGGACAGTTACATGGGTAAGATGGGTATAGAGGGATATGGGCCAAGTGCAGGCAATTGGGACTAGCTTAGTGGTATAAACTGGGCGACATGGACATGTTGGGCCGAAGGGCCTGTTTCCATGTTGTAACTTCTATGATTCTATGATTCTATGATTTCATAGAACCATGGAATCATACAGCACAGAAGGAGGCCATTTGGCCCATTGTGCCCGTGGCAGCTCTTTCAAAGGGCTTTCCAATTAGTTCCACGCCCCCTGCTCATTCCCCACAGCCCTGCAATTTTTTCCCCTTCATTTCACAATGTGAATATAATATTACCGTGGTCAAAGCTTACAAATTAATATGCCGAAATATTGCATTTTTCAACTTTACTTTGAATGCTGTGCCAGTATGTAAATGAATCATTTATTTTTGTTACAACAAATGTCTTCTTTTTAAGACACTCTTTTTGATATCTGCAACTCATGATTTGTGACCATTGCTCATTTGTAACGTGCTCAAATATTCTTCCTCATTTGTTCAATTTCCACATAAAAAAATTAAGCCACTATGTAAATTAACAGGAAGCCACTTGGATACAACCCTTCTCTGAGACAAAAGATATTATTAATGTATTTTTGTAAAGAGTTGGGAAATTGGAAAAAAGAATATTGCTTCCCAATCCAATTGTTATCCTTCTTCACTAAAAGAAGAATTGATCTAATTCCATACAGGAATGATCTAATTGATCTAATGCTTTAACAGGGTCAATATTTAATGCACTAGATGGCAGTCTAAGCTGAGACGTCAACAGTGAAGAAGTTATTCCTTATCCAAAGTTTAGCTTGTGCCCCAGTTTTCATGTTGATGGTATTTTTGTATATGTTGCTGATACTCTTTACTTCCTTCTCATAACCTGAGATAAAAATCACTTGAGTAATAAAATAATATCAATAAAAAGCAAAAAAAAAACCCAGATGCTGGAAACGTGAAAAAAAACTGAGAAAATGCTGGAAACACTCAGCGGGTCTCAGGTAGGATCCATGAAGCAAACAAGCAAATTAACATTTCAGATATGGAGCCTTTGTCAGAACTTTATCAGGGTTGTTAAGATCTGGAACAGAACACACTACCTGAAAGGGCGGGGGAAGCAGATTCCATAGGAACTTTCAAAAGGCAATTGGACATGTTCTTGAGGAGGACTAATTTTCAGGGTTATGGGGAAAAAGCTGGGGTGTGGGACTAAATTGGACAGCTCTTTCAAAGAGCCGGCACAGGTACGACGGGCGGAATGGTCTCTTTCTGTGCTGTAAGATTCTATGATTCTAACTAGAAGATGTTACCAATAAACTTAAAAGATCTGAACATACGAAACTGTGGGACAGGTAAAGACAAGTGGTACATCTAGCCTCTTCTGTACAGCCGTGATGCCTTATGTGTCACCATACAAGCACTAACCAACCCACCCGGGGCCATGTAGTCTCCTGGGAGAGGTGAAAAAACAGATAAAAACCCAGAACAATTGGGGGTAATTATCTGGAAAATTCCTTTCCGACCCCTTTAGGCGATCGAAACAAGTCCAGGAGACCATATTGATATTACAGGGAGCCTACCTCTTGTACAAAGTGATCTCCGCCCCAGTCGGAAACAGGTCCAGCTCTCTCTTGAAGGAATACGGTGAATCGGCTTTCACCGCATGAGCCAGCAGTCTGTTCCAGAGGTCCACTATCCCCTGGCAAAAGAAGTCCGGCGCGGATTCGATGGGCCGAGTTACCTCCTTCCGTGCTGTTACCTTCTATGATTCTATGATTCTAGTTCTGCCCTTATGTAAATTATAAGCGTGACCCCCTTGTCCTACCTAACCTATCCAGTTGAAATAATTTGTCCATAGAATCATAGAATCATACAGCACAGAAGGAGGTCATTCGGCCCATCGTGCCTGTGCTGGCTCTTTGAAAGAGCTATCCAATTAGCGCCACTCCACCCCTGCTCTTTCCCCCATGGCCCTGTAAATTTCTCCTTTTCAATTATTAATCTAATTCCCTTTTGAAAGTTACGATTGAATCTGCTTCCACCACCCCTTCAGACAGTGCATTCCAGATCGTAACAACACCCCGCGTAAAAAAAAAATTCTCCTCATCTCCCTCCTGGAATTTTTGCCAATTATCTTAAATCTGTGTCCTCTGCTTACCGACCCTCCTGCCACTGGAAACAATTTCTCCCCATTCTCTTATCAAAACCCTCCGTAATTTTGAACACCATGAAAATACAATCTAGTCCCTTCATTATTTTCTAAACCTCAATCAAATTGCCGCATAGTCTACGCTTCCCTAAAATCGGGTTAGCTACTGCGTTTTAAACTGGGAATCAATAACTTTTTGTTTTTCTTAAGGGATAAAACAAGAACAAGGGAATCCTAAGAATTTGATAAATTGCTGTGAGTTTCAAGATGCGGAATTTTTAGCTATTTCGATATGTGAGGAGGAGGCTGCTCACTAAATTTATATTAAGTATGCCTGCATACTGTATATGGTTTCTGTCACGGTTCATAATGGAACTCCTGTTCATTTGAAAGATTTACTTTTGTATTAAAAAAAAATTAAAAATGCATATTGACTGGCATTCAGCATATTCTTAATAAGCTCAGTTGGCTTGCATTTAGTTGAATGAGTAAAATGGATGCGCTGAAAATATATTTGACTGCTTTATCCAAGATGTTTGGGCTCTCCTTGTGCTAAAATGGGTGGGCTATATTGTTTTTAACTCTAGGAGTACATTTTTTGTTGTTGAAATAAATGGATTTAGATGCATTTGGCTGACGGGCAGGAACGTTCGGGTATGTGAGTGAGAAGGTTTGGAGTCGGTGTAGCACAGGGATCAGCGATGGTTCCACTTTTGTTCTCTGGATAGTTCGATGGTCTGGACTTAGAATCATAGAATCATAGAAGTTACAACATGGAAACAGGCCCTTCGGCCCAACATGTCCATGTCGCCCAGTTTATACCACTAAGCTAGTCCCAATTGCCTGCACTTGGCCCATATCCCTCTATACCCATCTTACCCATGTAACTGTCCAAATGCTTTTTAAAAGACAAAATTGTACCCGCCTCTACTACTGCCTCTGGCAGCTCGTTCCAGACACTCACCACCCTTTGAGTGAAAAAATTGCCCCTCTGGATCCTTTTGTATCTCTCCCCTCTCACCTTAAATCTGTGCCCCCTCGTTATAGACTCCCCTACCTTTGGGAAAAGATTTTGACTATCGACCTTATCTATGCCCCTCATTATTTTATAGACTTCTATAAGATCACCCCTTAACCTCCTACTCTCCAGGGAATAAAGTCCCAGTCTGTCTAACCTCTCCCTGTAAGTCAAACCATCAAGTCCCGGTAGCATCCTAGTAAATCTTTTCTGCACTCTTTCTAGTTTAATAATATCCTTTCTATAATAGGGTGACCAGAACTGTACACAGTACTCCAAGTGTGGCCTTACTAATGTCCTGTACAACTTCAACAAGACATCCCAACTCCTGCATTCAATGTTCTGACCAATGAAACCAAGCATGCTGAATGCCTTCTTCACCACCCTATCCACCTGTGACTCCACTTTCAAGGAGCTATGAATCTGTACTCCTAGATCTCTTTGTTCGATAACTCTCCCCAACGCCCTACCATTAACGGAGTAGGTCCTGGCCCGATTCGATCTACCAAAATGCATCACCTCACATTTATCTAAATTAAACTCCATCTGCCATTCATCGGCCCACTGGCCCAATTTATCAAGATCCGGTTGCAATCCTAGATAACCTTCTTCACTGTCCACAATGCCACCAATCTTGGTGTCATCTGCAAACTTACTAACCATGCCTCCTAAATTCTCATCCAAATCATTAATATAAATAACAAATAACAGCGGACCCAGCACCGATCCCTGAGGCACACCGCTGGACACAGGCATCCAGTTTGAAAAACAACCCTCGACAACCACCCTCTGTCTTCTGTCGTCAAGCCAATTTTGTATCCAATTGGCTACCTCACCTTGGATCCCATGAGATTTAACCTTATGTAACAACCTACCATGCGGTACCTTGTCAAATGCTTTGCTGAAGTCCATGTAGACCACGTCTACTGCACAGCCCTCATCTATCTTCTTGGTTACCCCTTCAAAAAACTCAATCAAATTCGTGAGACATGATTTTCCTCTCACAAAACCATGCTGACTGTTCCTAATTAGTCCCTGCCTCTCCAAATGCCTGTAGATCCTGTCCCTCAGAATACCCTCTAACAACTTACCCACTACAGATGTCAGGCTCACTGGTCTGTAGTTCCCAGGCTTTTCCCTGCCGCCCTTCTTAAACAAAGGCACAACATTTGCTACCCTCCAATCTTCAGGCACCTCACCTGTAGCGGTGGATGATTCAAATATCTCTGCTAGGGGACCCGCAATTTCCTCCCTAACCTCCCATAACGTCCTGGGATACATTTCATCAGGTCCCGGAGATTTATCTACCTTGATGCGCGTTAAGACTTCCAGCACCTCCCTCTCTGTAATATGTACACTCCTCAAGACATCGCTATTTATTTCCCCAAGTTCCCTAACATCCATGCCTTTCTCAACCGTAAATACCGATGTGAAATATTCATTCAGGATCTCACCCATCTCTTGTGGTTCCGCACATAGATGACCTTGTTGATCCTTAAGAGGCCCTACTCTCTCCCTAGTTACCCTTTTGCCCTTTATGTATTTGTAGAAGCTCTTTGGATTCACCTTTGCCTGATCTGCCAAAGCAATCTCATATCCCCTTTTTGCCCTCCTGATTTCTCTCTTAACTCTACTCCGGCAATCTCTATACTCTTCAAGGGATCCACTTGATCCCAGCTGCCTATGCATGTCATATGCCTCCTTCTTATTTTTGACTAGTGCCTCAATCTCCCGAGTCATCCAAGGTTCCCTACTTCTACCAGCCTTGCCCTTCACTTTATAAGGAATGTGCTTACACTGAACCCTGGTTAACACACTTTTGAAAGCCTCCCACTTACCAGACGTCCCTTTGCCTGCCAACAGACTCTCCCAATCAACTTCTGAAAGTTCCTGTCTAATACCATCAAAATTGGCCTTTCCCCAATTTAGAATTTTAACTTTTGGGCCAGACCTATCCTTCTCCATAGCTATCTTAAAACTAATGGAATTATGATCACTGGTCCCAAAGTGATCCCTCACTAACACTTCTGTCACCTGCCCTTCCTTATTTCCCAAGAGGAGGTCAAGTTTTGCCCCCTCTCTAGTCGGGCCATCCACATACTGAATGAGAAATTCCTCCTGAATACACTCAACAAATTTCTCTCCATCCAAGCCCCTAATGCTATGGCTGTCCCAGTCAATGTTGGGAAAGTTAAAGTCCCCTACTATTACCACCCTATTTTTCTTGCAGCTGTCTGTAATCTCCTTACATATTTGCTCCTCAATTTCCCGTTGACTATTTGGGGGTCTGTAGTACAATCCTATCAAAGTGATCTCTCCCTTCTTATTTTTCAGTTCTACCCATATGGACTCAGTGGGCGAACCCTCGGATATATCCCCTCTCACTACTGCCGTGATGTTCTCCCTAATCAAGAACGCAACTCCCCCTCCTCTCTTACCTCCTGCTCTATCTTTCCTATAGCATCTGTACCCTGGAACATTGAGCTGCCAGTCCTGCCCCTCCCTTAGCCATGTTTCAGTAATAGCTATAACATCCCAGTCCCATGTACCCATCCATGCGTACAGGGAACACAATCCTGAGATTTGCTCACGATGCAGAAATAGTGGGTTTTGCTAGATGTGAGGAGGACGGTAAAGGAAGAGATAAACAGATGAGCAGAATTAGCAGGCAGGTGGCAGATGATATTCATTGTGGCTGTAGGTGTGAGGTGACTCATACGGGGAGGAAAAACAAGGAAGGGGAGCATACACTCGGTGGAGAATAAATGAAGGGTGTGGGTGAACAGAGAGAGAGAGAGAGACCGAGGGGTCCAAATACATCATTCCCTGAAAGTTCGAGTACAGGTAGATAAAGCCATAAAAATGCCAACTGCATTGTATGTTGTATAAATAGGGGCATAGACTATAAGAGTGAAGAAGTAACAATAAATTTGTACAAGGCAGTGGTTACACAATAGTTAGGAAGAAAGAACTTGTACTTATATTACGGTTTTTACAACCTCAGGACGTCCCAAGACTTTTACAAAGTCCTTGAACATGTTGTCATCTCCCAAATCCGTGCCCATCTTTCCCGTAACTCCATGTTTGAATCCCTCCGATTAGGTTTCCGCCCCTACCACTGCACTGAAATGGCCCTTATCAAAGTCACAAATGACCTCCTATGTGACCGTGACCGTGGTAAACTATCCCTCCTCATCCTTCTCGACCTGTCTGCAGCCTTTTACACAGTTGACCACACCGTCCTCCTCCAATGCCTCTCCTCCGTCGTCCAAGTGGGAGGGACTGCGCTCGCCTGGTTCCATTCTTATCTATCCAGTAGTAGCCAGCGAATCTCCTGCAATGGCTTCTCTTCCCGCTCCCGCACCGTTACCTTTGGAGTCCCCCGAGGATCTATCCTTGGCCCCCTCCTATTTCTCATCCACACGCTGGCCCTCAGCAACATTATCCGAAAACATCACGTCAGGTTCCACATGTACGCTGACGATATCCATGTCTACCTCACAATCACCTCCCTCGACCCCTCCACTGTCTCTGATTTGTCACACTGCTTGTCTGACATTCAATTTCCTCCATCTAAATACTGGGAAAACCGAAGCCATTGTCTTCGGTCCCCACCACAAACTCCGTTCCCTAAGCACTGACTCCATCCCACTACTGCCTGAGGCTGAACCAGACCGTTTGCAACCTTGGAGTCCTATTTGACCCTGAGATGAGCTCCCGACCACATATCCGTTCCATCAGCAAGACCCCCTACTTCCACCTCAGTAACATCACCCGTTGCCACCCCTGCCTCAGCTAATTGGCTGCTGAAACCCTCATCCATGCCTTTGATACCTCTAAACTTGGCTATTCCAATGCTCTTCTGGCCGGCCTCCCATCTCCTACCCTCCATAAACTTGAGCTCATCCAAAATTCTGCTGCCTATATCCTAACTTCCACCAAGTCCCATTCACCCATCACCCCTGTGCTCGCTGACCTACATTGGCTCCCGGTCCAGCAACACCTCGGTTTTAAAATTCTCATCCGTGTGTTCAAATCGCCCCATGGCCTCGCCCCTCTCTATCTCTGTAACCACCTCCAGCCCGATAACCCACTAAGATCTCTGTACTCCTCCAATTCTTGTCTCTTGTGCATCCCTGATTTTAATCGCTCCGCCAAAGTGCCTTCAGCTGCCTAGATCCTAAGTTCTGGAATTTTCTCCCTAAACCTCTCCGCCTCTCTACCTCCCTCATCCTTTAAGACGCTGCTTAAAACCTACCTCTTTGAACAAACTTTTGGTCAACTGTCCTAATATTTTTTTTTTATTCGTTCATGGGATGTGGGCGTCGCTGGCGAGGCCGACATTTATTGCCCATCCCTAATTGCCCTTGAGAAGGTGGTGGTGAGCCGTCTTCTTGAACCGCTGCAGTCCGTGTGGTGAAGGTTCTCCCACAGTGATGTTAGGAAGGGAGTTCCAGGATTTTGACCCAGCGACGATGAAGGAACGGCGATATATTTCCAAGTTGGGATGGTATGTGACTTGGTGGTGTTGTTCCCATGTGCCTGCTTCCCTTGTCTTTCTAGGTGGTAGAGGTCGTGGGTTTGGGAGGTGCTGTCGAAGAAGCCTTGGCGAGTTGCTGCAGTGCATCCTGTGGATGGTACACACTGCAGCCACAGTGCGCCGGTGGTGAAGGGAGTGAATGTTTAGGGTGGTGGATGGGGTGCCAATCAAGTGGGCTGCTTTGTCCTGGATGGTGTCGAGCTTCTTGAGTGTTGTTGGAGCTGCACTCATCCAAGCAAGTGGAGAATATTCCATCACACTCCTGACTTGTGCCTTGTAGATGGTGGAAAGGCTTTGGGGAGTCAGGAGGTGAGTCACTCGCCGCAGAATACCCAGCCTCTGACCTGCTCTTGTAGCCACAGTATTTATATGGCTGGTCCAGTTAAGTTTCTGGTCAATGGTGACCCCCAGGATGTTGATGGTGAGGGATTCGGTGATGGTAATGCCGTTGAATGTCAAGGGGAGGTGGTTAGACTCTCTCTTGTTGGAGATAGTCATTGCCTGGCACTTGTCTGGCGCGAATGTTACTTGCCACTTATGAGCCCAAGCCTGGATGTTGTCCAGGTCTTGCTGCATGCGGGCTCGGACTGGTTCATTATTTGAGGGGTTGCGAATGGAACTGAACACTGTGCAATCATCAGCGAACATCCCCATTTCTGACCTTATGATGGAGGGAAGGATATTGATGAAGCAGCTGAAGATGGTTGGGCCTAGGACACTGGCCTGAGGAACTCTTGCAGCAATGCCCTGGGGCTGAGATGATTGGCCTCCAACAACCACTACCATCTTCCTTTGTGCTAGGTATGACTCCAGCCACTGGAGATTTCTCCCCCTGATTCCCATTGACTTCAATTTTACTAGGGCTCCTTGGTGCCACACTCGGTCAAATGCTGTTGCCTTGATATCAAGGGCAGTTACTCTCACCTCACCTCCGGAATTCAGCTCTTTTCTCCATGTTTGGCCCAAGGCTGTAATGAGGTCTAGAGCCGAGTGGTCCTGGTAGGAACCAAACTGAGCATCGGTGAGCAGGTCATTGGTGAGTAAGTGCCGCTTGATAGCACTGTCGACGACACCTTCCATCGCTTTGCATCACATATCTCCTTATGTGGCTTGGTGTCAAATTTTGTTTGATAATCACTCCTGTGAAGCGCCTTGGAATGTTTCACTACGTTAAAGGCGCTATATAAATGCAAGTTGTTGTTGTTGTTTTTTGTTGTTGTTGTTGTTGTTAACAACCAATGAATTACTTTTTAAATGTAGTCACTGTTGTAATGTAGGGCAACGTGGCAGCCAATTTGAACAAGGACCCATAAACAGCAATGAGATAATGACCAGATAATCTGTTTTTAGTGATGTTGGTTGAAGGATAAATATTGGCCCAGGACATCAGGGAGAACTCCCCTGCTCTTCTTTGAATAGTGCAATGGGATATTTTATATCGACCTTAGATATAAAACTTCTTCCTTTATAAACTCCACACTTTACTTAAACTGACTTTCTCAAACAATGCTTTGTGAGGAACTTTGATACCGTATTTTTAATTACATTTGCTAGCAGGTATCCCAGATTGAGATGATTATGTATTGTTTTTGCGTCCTGAATTCGGTTCCAGATGCACTGCACTGTTTAGACCGTTTCAGTTATGTGGCTGGCTACAAGATGTTTGTCTGTAATTTGATACTAACCTCAAAAGCAGTGATTGTTCTATGGGCCATTCTTTAATACTGGCCATCATCTCATTGTGCAAATGGCACGTGTACTATGTACGTAAGCTATTCCTTTTTTTGCTTTTTGTAAGTAATTATTGGTGGCGGGGGGAGAGTGTTTTCTTAGAATAGAAAGATTCAGTTCATGTTATTTCAGATATATTAGAGTCAAAAGTTATCAGCTGTGGCTCAGTTAGTAGCCCTCTCACCTCTGTGTCAGAAGGTCATGGGTTCACAATCCCACTCCAAAGACTTGAGCACAAAATCTAGGCTGACACTTCAGTGCAGTACTCAGGGAGTGCCGCACTGTCGGAGGTGCTGTCTTTTGGATGAGTCATTAAACTGAGGCCCTGTCTGCCCTCTCAGGTGGACGTAAAAGATCCCAATCCCATTGCACATTTTGCGAAGAAGAGTAGGGGAGTTCTCCCCGATGTCCTGGGCCAATATTTATCCCTCAACCATAATCACTAAAAAAACGGATTATCTGGTCATTATCTCATTGCTGTTGTGGGGACCTCGCTGTGCGTAAATTGGCTGCCACATTTCCTGCATTACAACAATAAGTACACTACAAAAAGTGCTTCATTGGCTGTAAAGCACTTTGGGATGTCCTGAGGTCGTGAAAGGCATTATACAAATGTAAGTTCTTTCTTTCTTTGCAAGATTTTTAATTGAGGGAATTCTTAAACAGGAATAATTGTTGTCTTTACGGTAACAAAACATTGGTTCTATCGCAGATTCAGACATGGAATGCATTGTCTGAACGGGTGGTGGAAGCAGATTCAATAGTAATTTTCAAAAGGGAATTGGATAAATACTTGAAGGGAAAAAATTTACAGGGCTATGGGGAAAGAGCAGGGGAATGGGAGTTATTGGATAGCTCTTTCAAAGAGCCAGCACAGGCACGATGGACCAAATGGCCTCCTCCTGTGCTGTATGAAACCTAGTTACGCTTACGTAAGATTTCACAGCACTCTTTGAAAGGGGTAAAGCATCACAATAGACCTCATCCTCAAAGTTAGTAGATTAATGACATAAATAATGAGCTAGTGAACAACAAAAAACGTGCATTTATATAACGTCTTTAATGTAGAAAAAAAGTCCTAAAGTGCTTCATTGAAGTGTAATAAAAAATATATAATTTAAATTTTGTTGTAATATATAATTAAAAATAATTACAGTCAACAGTCGACTCCTTGAGTAGACAAAATAATAAAATGATTGCACCCCTCAGAACTAATCCAATCTTTTATAAATGACTTAACTACACACAGTGAGGTAGATTTTTGCCTTCACCACGTCGGCAGTGATCTGGCAGGGTGGATTTCAGTGGAATGAAAATCAGGCGAGTTCCACAAAGGGCAGGAAATCCGCTCGGAACAGATTACTGCTTAGGCCGTGAAGATGGTAATCTCATCGTGTTCTTCTTTTATTGCCTTTCAGGAGTATAAACTTGTCCCTACAGAGATTTTCAAACAGGCTGCTTTGAGATTTTTCCAACTAACTGACTTTTCTCACCAGAGCTTCCAATTCCAATTGCCCTTTATCCAAACTAAATCGTCCCTTTTATATCCCAGGAAAGGGGTACAGGAAGACTCTGGATTTTAAATAATGCGTCTCTCATATTTAAAAAGGTGGCCGTCAGTCAAATACAAATCTGAAACCAATCATGAAGTCTGCGTAATCGTGAAAATCGTTTGTCAGACTCCCTCAAGCTCCGTTACAAAATAGACCAAAACAGCATTATTTTAGGATAGCATAGGTGCGTGAATTTGGCTTCTCTGCCCAATGACTGAGTCTTAAAGGGACAGCTACCGCAATAACACCAGACAAAAACATATCATTTTTGGGACAATAGCACATCAAAATCAGGGCCACACTAATTATATTCAGACAAGGCCTGCTTATTTCATTCGTGGATTTTACCAAGGTCTAGTCGGGACGCTACCTCAATCCTGGTTTTTATGTCACTGACCAGTCTCCGGGCAGATTCAAATCCACTGACAACAACTTTCTCTTTACAGATGCTGACTGACCTATGGTGATTTTCCAGCATTTTCTGATCTTTGTTTTGCAGCTCTTTCTTTTTTTTGCTTTACCATTTGAAGCAGGAAAATGATTACAGGGAATAGAGGAGACAGCAGGGCAGTAGGCTTAGCTGAGAATGCACTGGCAAAGTCCTGACACATTGTGAATTAGCTACAGTGAAAATACGGAGAAATGCCAACACATAATTTTGTGTAAGTTAGGTGATTGCTGGCCTACATATATATGAAGTGAATTTGTTTAAAAGATCAACAATACTTGTATGAGTAAAATAATAACAGAAGTCAAATCTTCCTCACTCTACTGTCATGTCAACCCTTTATTTTATATGTATATAGAACCCTGGTTAGACCACACATGGAGTACTGTGCATAGTTCTGGTCTCCATATTATAAAAAAGATGTTGAGGCACTGGAGACGTTGCAAACAAGATTCACAAGGATGATACCAGAACTGAGAGGTTATACCAATCAGGAAAGATTGAACAGGCTGGAGCTCTTTTCTCTAGAAAAGAGAAAACTGAGGGGTGACCTGATAGAGGTCTTTAAGATCATGAAAGGGTTTGATAGGGTAGATGTGAGAGAAGATGTTCCCACTTGTGGAGGAGACCAAAACCGGGGGCAATAACTATAACATAGTCACTAATAAATCTAATAAGGAACTTAGGAGAAACTTCTTTACCCAGAGAGTGGTGAGAATGTGGAATTCGCTACCACAAGGAGTAGTTGAGGCAAATAGCATAGATGTACTTAAGGGGAAGCTAGATAAACACATGAGGGAGAAAGGAATAGAAGGATATACTGATAGGGTTTGATGAAGAGGGGTGGGAGGACACCCATGTGGAGCATAAACACTCGTATGTACCGGTTAGGCTGAATGGCCTGTTTCTGTCTTGTACATTTATGTAATTCTATGTAATTTATTATTTTTTCTAATTTCATGCAAATGACACTGTGAGCTAAGTGGAGTTCCTAGACTCTCCAGCCTACAATCCTCCAAGTAATAGAGTTTGCAGTTAAAATGAAAAGAAACTATGATCTTAATTTATTTCTCACCTGCCAGGAAATGTAAGCGGTAATCTATGCTGGACTGAAGATGTGGTTTACATCCCAGTTGTGGTGTTCCCTGAGGTTGAATAGTCTGCTGACGCTCATTGCCCCAAGCTCACACATGAAGAAACGGCACTCAGTTGAGATAACCGAACGCGTCAAGCTCCTGTAACATCGCAGTCCAGGAGTCAATAGCCAGGAGAGGAGAAAGAAAATCGGCGAAAGAACAAAAAAAAAATTGTTTGCCAAGGCAAAAAGGATTTTCAGGCATCAATCCAGAGTTTAATAATTGTAAATTTACAACTGGAAATATGACACCGCAAATTTTGCACATCCAGAATTGCAAATCATCCAATCATGTGGAAAGCACTTGTTCTCAATTCCAATACTTCTGTAATGTTTTCCATGTATCATTAAGGCTATCATAAACTAATCGTCTCCCGGATGAGACGAGGCCTCCATCTGCCTGCTCAGGTGTGCGTAAAATATCCCAGGGCATTGTTCGAAGAAGAGCAGCAGGGTTAGGAACGTAGGAACAGGAGGAGGCCATTCAGCCCCGTGAGCCTGTTCCGCCATTCAATTAGATCGTGGCTGATCTGTATCTTAACTCCATCTACCCGCCTTGGCTCCATAACCCTCAATACTGTTATCTAACGAAAATCGATCAATCTCAGTTTTGGAAATTTTCAATTGACCCCCAGCCTCAACAGCTTTTTGGGGGGAGAGAGTTCCAGATTCCGATTACCCTTTGTGTGAAGAAATGCTTCCTGGCATCACCCCTGAATGGCCTGGCTCTAATTTTAAGGTTATGCCCCCTTGTTCTGGGCTCCCCAACCAGAGGAAATAGTTTCTCTCTATCTACCCCATCAAATCCTTTAATCATCTTAAACACCTCAATTGGATCACTACTTAATCTTCTAAACTCAACAGAATACAAGCCTAGTCTATGCAACCTGTCCTCATAATTTAACTGCTATAGCACGGTATCATTCTGGTGAATCTGCCGTCCAAGGCCCTTCATGGTGTCATGGGCAATGTCCCTCCCTCAACTAAAAATGGATTATCTGGTCATTCATTCATTCACTCACTCTTTGTGGGACCTTTCTGTGTGCTAATTGGTTTCCTCGTTTATCGATATGACTACACTGCAAAAGTAATTCATTTGCCATGTAGAGGATCGCAACATCCGGGGCGTGTAAAAGGCACTATATAAATGCAAGTTCTTTCTTTGAATGTTTTAAGTAACAAAAGCATTGAAGACGACCCTTTTGTAGTAGCTATGTCAAGAATTGTGATAATTAAAATAGCCTTCCAGTATAATTTTTGATCCCGTCAAGATTCATGGGAATCCGCATAAAAGTCTATGCTTCCAACTTTTCAGAACCTCCTAAAATTGCAACGGGTTATAGGAATCATTGGGTAATAATTAGTGGTTTTCTTAGCTTCAATGAGCAGGGTGTTATGAAATGCAACTTCAAAGATACCAACAGCCAGATGGATTGTATTTAACTATTAGGCCAACATAGTTCCTCTATTTTTATCATGTTGCTTCAAATACAAAGACAGCTGAATGACTCAAAAAAAAAAGAATTATGTTAAAATTAGCTCGCATTGATTCGCAATCTCAAAAAAAAAACAGTGATGCAGCTAATAAGCATTGTAACTTTCTTCACCTTCCTAACTGGGGGATGGCGCTCAATGTCCCTTTTGCCTTATTTTAACATCCAATTTAACACCACTGCAGCGTCGAACCAAAGTGGGAAGAAACTCCTCCCTTCCTCACCAGGGAGTCCAAGGCAAGGCCTTTGAAGCAGACAACTACAACAATAACTTGCATTCATATAGTGCCTTTAAGGTAGTAAAATGTCCCAAGGCACTGCACAGGAGCGATTATCAGACAAAATTTGACACCGAGCCACACAAGAAGATATTAAGACAGGTGACCAAAAGCTTGATCAAAGCTGTAAGGTTTTAAGGAGTGTCTTATAGGAGGAGAGAGAGGTAGAGTGGTTTAGGGTGGGTGTACCAGAGCTTAAAGCCTAGACGGCCGAAGGCATGGGCGCCAATGGTGGGGTGATTAAAATCGGGGATGCGCAAGGGCCAGAGTTGGAGAAGCACAGAGATCTCGGAGGGTAGAAGGAGACAATCGGTGGGGGGGTGGGGGGCATCTGGAGAAAGAGGAGATTGAGGGCTATGCTCTATATAAAAAAAGGATGAGCTGTTTTGGGTCTAATTGATTAAAATTTGTTACGCTCGTACGCTTTCCCATTTGTTAATTAATATATCTTGAATACCTCAATTAGGCTGTGCAGCGCCCATTTTGTAGGCAATACGTGCCGTCCTAAACTCCGAAAATGGCGTCCAGAATGCGCGCGCGCACTTCTAGCGTGATCTGCGCCGGACACCATATTGGTAAAGGTGGTCGTGCACGCGCAGATAATGAACGCTGGCAGCATGTGCTTGAATACCAGGACGAGGGGACATAGCCTAAAAGTTAGAGCCAGGACTTGCAGGAGTAAAGTTAGGAAACGCTTCTACACACAAAGGTTGGTAGAAGTTTGGAACGCTCTTCTGCAAACGGCAGTTGATGCTAGCTCAATTGTTAATTTTAAATCTGAGATTGATAGATTTTTGTTAACCAAAGGTATGAAGGGATATGGGGCTAAGGTGGGTATATGGAGTTAGGTCACAGATCAACCATGATCACATTGAATGGCGGAACAGGCTCGAGGGGCTAAATGGCCTACTCCTGTTCCTATCTTCCTATGTTCATATAATAAAGTTTCGATACTCTACAGGAAGTGGGCTGTCTAGCTGACAGGTAAACAGCAAGGGCAGTGGCAGAGTGGCAGGGGTGGGACAGGAATGCTGTCACCCTGAGAGAGGACAGCAGGTTCACGTTCCATGGACCCACTGCCACTCGCTGCCTCCTGTTAGGAGCCACCGTCTCCTGCAAGAAAACGGGACGTGTGTCGGTGAGTGTCCTGCAAGACGTTTGGGTGATGTGGCTGTCGTGGTTGAATAGCTGCCAGTGTGTGTGACCTGTGAGTTGTGGGTGTGCAACTTGCAACAGTGGTAATGTGTGAGGGTGAGAGGAAGCATCTGATTGGAAGAGTTGAGTACTGATGGAAAGAGTTTGCTGGTATGTGGGTGATGGGGGGGTGTAGTGCGTGGAGCAGTGGATGCGGCTAGTGGTGCAGTTGGTAGGAGACGCTACTTGACAGTTGACCTCACTCACCTTGACCACTCGTGCCAAAGCACTGAACTTCCTGCACTGCATCCATGTTCGTGGTGCTGTGCGCCTGGCATTGACTTCATCCCCTACTGCCTCCACTGCCTTAGGAGCATATGTCTGGAGGGCCTCTTGCCCCCCACCCTCCTTAATCTTATATTGGAATACTTTGGCCATCAGTTAAAGACTCCCTCGCCCTCCCACCCAATTCTTCACTTTGGAATCCCATCTCCCAAACATTCTCTTTGTTACCCCGTTGTTTATCTGCGGATATAGGATGCCCCTCCTTCTGTCCACCTCTTGCACCAGGGCCTCTAATGTATCAACTTGCAAGCTTGGTACAAACTCAGATCGGCAGATTGGTGAGGTCTGGCGTGCAGATTGGAGGATGTGGGATTTAGTAGTGCGCAACCTTTATTCAATGTTTTATAATAACTCAACAGTTTGTAAACGTAGGGATGGGACCTGCATCTGTGTTTTACGTGTGCGATGTCTGATCTCCGTTTAGACTCGGTGCGGACCCATATCTTACATTTTGCAAATATCAGCGCCCGGCAATTGTTGAGCAGTCCAGTTGTTGTCCATTAAAATTTCTAGAGGTCCCATCATCACCATGCTGCACTATATTGCAGCACAGATTCACTTCCCAATGGACTTCCACCACTTCCTGCATCCACAATGCACCTCCCCTTTAAGAGGTGCAGGCTGCCTTTAAGTGGCGCTTGCCACTCGCGATATCGGGGCCCCCTGCTGGTGAGCAGTCACTCAACAGCGCAGGTCGGGCTGGCTGGACACAGCAATCAGGTAAATCACCAGGCAGCACAAATGATACGTGCTGCCTGCATCTCAACGACTGGGCACGGGTTAATCGCACACCGTGACCCCCGTGCCTGGTTTCGGGGGTTATCCAATATAACCCCCCCACCCTCCCAGTTTATTAATATTTCAAAACAGTCACGGGGTTGCACAAAGTATGTCTAGTTTCTGGGTGACTGCAAGTGCAGCTGGCTGCAATACATACCAAGGGATGTATATTTAATCTTATGTAGGAATACTTTGGCCATCAGTTAAAGACTCCCTTGCCCTCCCACCCAATTCTTCACTTTGGAATCCCATCTCCCAAACATTCTCTTTGTTACCCCGTTGTTTATCTTTGCAATTGGAACTTGAATGTCATATTTAAAGATGACAGCTGACAACTACATCCTCAAATGAAGTTCCCACTTCAGTGTTTCTTTAAACCAGATGTAGAATATTTAAATGACAGGACTGCTACCATGCTATAGGAGACAAGAGCACTTGCAGCATTTATCCCCCCTGTAACGGTCAAAGCTTTGGTTTCAGCCAGTGCTTCGAAGGTGGAGCTTTTTACCAGCCGGATTGCTAGTTCACATTTCAGGAATTTCTCCCCCTCTTTGCCCTTAACACTGTTATTTTCCCAGTCTGTATTGGAATAATTGAAGTCCCCCCATTATCACCACTCTATAGACCTTGCACCTTTCTGAAATTTGCCTGCGAATTTGCTCCTCTATCTCCTTGATGGCCTATCGTCCACACCCAGCAGCATATTAGCTCTTCTATTGTTCCTTAATTCTAACCAAATAGATTCTGTCTTTGGACCCTCAACAACATCATCCCTTTCCAGTACTGTAACACTATCTTTGATCAATACTGCCACCCCCTGCCTCCTTTATTTTCACTGTTTCCAGTGGCAGAAGGGTCGGTAACCAGAGAATACAGATTTAAGGTAATTGGCAAAGAACCAGAGGCGAGATGAGGAGAAATTTATTTATGTAGTGAGTTGTTATGATCTGGAATGCATTGCCTGAAAGGGTGTTGGAAGCAGTTTCAAAAATAACTTTCGAAAGAGAATTGCATAAATACTTGAAGGGGATACTCAAAAAGCTCGATACCATCCAGGACAAAGCAGCCCGCTTGATTGGCACCCCATCCACCACCCTAAACATTCACTTCCTCCAACATCGGTGTGCCGTGGCTACAGTATGTACCATCTACAAGGTGCATTGCAGCAACTTGCCAAGGCTTCTTCGACAGCACCTCCCAAACCCACGACCTCTACCACCTAGAAGGACAAGGGAAGCAGGCACATGGGAACAACACCACCCTGACTTGGAAATATATCGCCATTCCTTCATCGTCGCTGAGTCAAAATCCTGGAACTTCCTTCCTAACAGCACTGTGGGAGAACCTTCACCACACGGACTGCAGCGGTTCAAGAAGGCAGATCACCACCACCTTCTCAAGGGCAATTAGGGATGGGCAATAAATGCTGGCCTTGCCAGCGACGCCCACATCCCATGAATGAATAAAGAAAAAAATTCAGGGCAATGGGGAAAGGGCAGAGGAGTGGGACTAATTGGATAGCTCATTCAAAGAGTCAACATGGGCACGATGGACAGAATGGCCTCCTTCTGTGTTATCTCATTCCATGATTCTATGATTGCTTGTTCACTGCTTTGTGCTATTTTCTTGTATATAATGCTTGCCCTCCTTAAAGCAAAAACAACCACAAAGCATGTTCCATTATAATATCCACATCAAGTAATTGAGGCTATTGTATGTCACTCTGCAACTATTTTTTGAAATAAATAAATGTCAGGCATGCCTTCTAAAACAATGTGTCATCAAAAAAAATCTGGTGACTTTCAAAACCTGCTGTTCACCTGGATAAATAGTTCTTCTAATTTATTAAAGATGGGCTAGATTTTTCTCTGTTTTAAAGAACACGAGAAATGTCAATTTTTCACGATAATTTATGGTGCACTAACAAAATTGAAGGATCGCATGGTTTATAACATCGTGAGAGAAAAGAAAGGAAGGAACTTGCATTTATATAGCGCCTTTCATGACCTCAGAATGCCCCAAAGCTTAGAAACATAGAAAATAGGAGCAGGAGTAGGCCATTCGGCCCTTCGAGCCTGCTCCGCCATTCAATATAATCATGGCTGATCCTCTATCTCAATACCATATTCCACTCTCTCCCAATACCCCTTGATGCCTTTTGTGTCTCGAAATCTATCTAGCTCCTTCTTAAATATATTCAGTGACTTGGTCTCCACAGCCTTCTGTGGTAGAGAATTCCACAGGTTCACCACCCTCTGAGTGAAGAAATTTCTCCTCATCTCAGTCCTAAATGTTCTACCCTGTATCCTGAGACTGTGACCCCTCATTCTGGACCCCCCCAGCCAGGGGAAACATCCTCCCTGCATCCATTCTGTCTAGCCCTGTCAGAATTTTAGATCCCCTCTCATTCTTCTAAACTCGAGTGAATACAGGCCGAGTCGACCCAATCTCTCCTCATTCGATAGTCCTGCCATCCCAGGAATCAGTCTGGTGAACCTTCGCTGCATTCCCTCTCTGGCAAGTATATCCTTTCTTAGGTAAGGAGACCAAAACTGCACACAATACTCCAGGTGTGGTCTCACCAAGGCCCTGTATAACTGCAGTAAGACAGCCTTGATCCTATACTCAAATTGTCTTGCAATGAAGACCAACATATCATTTGCCTTCCTAACTGCTTGCTGCACCTGCATGTTTTCTTTCAGTGACTGGTGTACAAGGACACCCAGGTCCCTCTGTAGATCAACATTTCCCAATCTATCACCATTTAAATAATACTCTGCCTTTCTGTTTTTCCTTCCAAAGTGGATAACTTCACATTTATCCACATTATACTGCATCTGCCATGTATTTGCCCACTCACTCAACTTGTCTAAATCGACTTGAAGCCTCTTTGCATCCTCCTCACAACTCATGATCCCACCTAGTTTTGTGTCATCAGCAAACTTGGAAATATTACATTTGGTTCCCTCATCCAAATCATTGATATATATTGTGAATCGCTGGGGCCCAAGCACCGATCCCTGCGGTACCCCACTAGTCACTGCCTACCACCCCGAAAAAAAACCATTTATTCCTACTCTCTGTTTTCTGTCTGTTAACCTATTTTCAATCCATGCCAGTATATTACCCCAACCCCATGTGCTTTAATTTTGCACACTAACCTCTTATGTGGGACTTTATCAAAGGCCTTCTGAAAATCCAAATAAACCACATCCACTGGTTCTCCCTTATCTATTCTACCAGTTACATCCTCAAAAAACTCCAGTAGGTTTGTCAAACATGATTTCCCTTTCATAAATCCATGTTGACTTTGTCTAATCCCGTTGATATTTTCTAAGTGTCCTGTTATCGCATCCTTTATAATAGACTCTAGCATTTTCCCTACTACTGATGTTAGGCTAACTGGTCTGTAGTTCCCTGTTTTCTCTCTCCCTCCTTTTTCAAATAGTGGGGTTACATTTGCCACCCTCCAATCTGCAGGAACTGTTCCATAATCTATAGAATTTTGAAAGATGACAGCTAATGTATCCACTATTTCTATGGCTACCTCTTTTAGTACTCTGGGGATTTATCGGCTTTCAGTCCCATTAATTTCTCCAGCACTATTTTTTGACGAATACTATTTTTTTTTAATTCCTCCTTCTCACTGGTCCCTTGGTTCCCTAGCATTTCTGAGAAGTTATTTATATCTTCTTCCATGAAAACAGAACCAAAGTATTTGTTTAATTGTTCTGCCATTTCCTTGTTCCCATTATAAATTCTCCCCTTTCTGACAGTAAGGGACCTACATTTGTCTTCACTAATCTTTTTCTTTTTACATACTTGTAGAAACTTTTACAGTCCACTTTTATGTTCTTTGCAAGTTTACTCCCATACTTTATTTTTCTCCTCTTAATCAATCTCTTGGTCCTTTTTTGCTGAATTCTAAACTGCTCCCAGTCCTCAGGCTTGCTACTTTTTCTGGCAACTTTATATGACTCCTCTTTGGATCTAATACCATCCTTAATTTCTTTTGTTAGCCATGGTTGGGCTGCTTTTCCTTTTGTGTTTTTGCGCCAGAAAGGAATGTATAATTGCTGCAATTCATGCATTCGTTCCTTAAATGTTAGCCATTGCCTATCCAACATCATGCCTTTTAATGAAGCTTCCCAATCTATCATAGCCAACTCACTCCTCATACCTTCGTAGTTTCCTTTGTTTAGATTTAGGACCCTAGTTTCGGATTGGACTACTTCACTTTCCATCATAATAAAGAATTCTATCATGTTATGGTCACTCTTCCCTAAAGGACCCCGCACAACAAGATTATTAAATAACCCCTTCTCATTGCACAATACCCAGTCTAGGATAGCCTGTTCCCTAGTTGGCTTCTCAACGTACTGGTCTAAAAAAAATCCATCTTGTACACACTCCAGGAATTCATCCTCCACAGCATTATTGCTAATTTGGTTTGGCCAGTATATATGTAGATTAAAGTCACCCATGATTACTGTAGTACCCTTGTTACATGCATCTCTAATTTCCTGCTTTAGCACATTGCAACGAAGTACTTTTGAAGTGTAGTCACTGTTGTAAGGTAGGAACCGCTGCAGCCAATTTGCGCACAGCAAGGTCCCACAAACAGCAATGTGATAATGACCAGATCATCTGTTTTAGTGATGAGAGTTGAGGAATAAATGTTGGCCGGGACACCGGGGAGAACTCCCCTGCTCTGTTTCTGTTAGTGGTAAGGAAAAAAGAGCAATGGTTGCAACGCACCTGCCATAGTGATCCTTTAACATTTCTCAAGCAGCTTTTGAATCAGGGTATAAATGTTGAAACATTCATTAATGCTGTTGTGGACTGCACAATATTTGTGGATAATGGTACAATGAAAATTTGATTGAGTGGTCAGGCTTTGATTGGGTTGCCAACCCTCCAGGATTGCCCTGGAGTCTCCAGGAATTAAAGATTAATCTTCTGGACATTGCTGTGAGCAAACATTTAAAAAAATCATTTATTTTTTTCATTTTCTTTGAGCACTTTCGTTTATTAATTATGAAAATATTGAAGATAGGGAACAAGGCAGTTTGACTGGGCAGGGCGGTTGGAGGCGGGAGGTCATGTGATGAAACCTCCAGGAATGCGTCCAACCAGAGTTGGCGACCCTAGGCTTTGAATGGGCCTCTGTAATGGAGTAAAAGGTTATACAATATTTTTAAAGCTTCAAAATTCCCAAACTTAGTTGTGAAACGTTACTTTTGTCGTTTAATACAAACTACATTTTCTTCCACATGTCACGGTTTTCATTGTCACTACAAAATCGGGAAAATGTTAATTGCCTCTTGATTTCAATGGGACAAATATCGGGCAGGTTCTATAAAGGGTGGACAATCTGCTGTGCCAGGTGGCAAACAAGAAAACCTACCCACTTTGTCTACTTTTACTGCCGCCTTAATGTTTGCTCCAAGTGTGAGTGTGATTGTGCATTTTAGATCACTGTGAACTAAGATCGAGAGTTCTGTCTGCAGGTGTTGCAAACCTGTGACTAAGACACTGGAGTGTTAAACCTAAGATTCCAGACAAAGAGGGCGCTAAATTGGACTGTAAAGCGCCCGTTGTTTCGGCGCTATGCGGCCTCTCGAGGTGCCAAGGTGGCATCTTGGCAGCGCACGCTCGTTTCCAGCGTGACGCGCGCTGGACGCCATCTTGGTATAGGAGTTAGCGCATGCGCAAATACCGAAGGCCGACTGCATGTAAAGTAAGGAGAAAATGGATACAATCAGTGTGCAACGCTGATTTAAAGTGATAGACACTGTTTAGGCACTTAACGCTCAACTCAACGCACAGTCTTAACCCCGACCATCTGAACGTGTCTTAAAGTGCCTGGAGGACTCCCACCAGCGCTACTTAAAGGGACCATGCATGATTTACAGGTTAGTGGCTGGATTATTGCTTCTGGCTGCCGATACATTTGTAACTGTTTTTGGAGTTTTCCTATACTTGAATACTAGGACGCGGGGACATAGCCTAACATTTAGAGCCAGGAAGTGCAGGAGTGAATTTGGGAAATGCTTCTCCATGCAAAGGGTGGGAGAAGTTTGGAACGCTCTTCTGCAAACAGCAGTTGATGCTAGCTCAATTGTGAATTCTAAATCTGAGATTGATAGATTTTTGTGAACCAGGGGTATTAAGGGACATGTGGCTAAGGCGGGTATATGGAGTTAGGTCACCATGATCTCATTGAATGGTGGAACAGGCTCGAGGGGCTAAATGCCACTACCACTTGCTGCCTCCTGATATGCGCCACCTTCACCTGCAAGAAAGCGGAACGTGTGTCTGGGTGATGTGCCTGTCATGGTTGAATAGCTGCCAGTGTGTGTGGTCTGTGAGTTGTCGGTGGGCGGCTTGAAACAGTGGTAATGTGTAAGGGTGAGAGGAAGCATCTGATTGGAAGAGTTGAGTACTGATGGAAAGAGTTCATTGACATGTGGGTGATGGGGGGATGTAGTGCTTGGTGCAGTTGGTACGAGACGTCACTTGACAGTTGACCTCACTCACCTTGACCATTCGTGTCAAAGCATTGAACTCCTTCCTGCACTGCATCCATGTTCATGATGCTGTGCGCCTGGCATTGACTTCGTTCCCCGCTGCCTCCCACTGCCTTTTGGCCAAATGCCTGGAGGGCATCTTGACCCATCCCCCCCACTCCTGCCCCCACCGCGGATATAGGATGTCCCTTGTTCTGTCCACCTCTTGCACCAAGGTCTCTAGTGCATCAGCAGAATGCACGTACTCTCGCAGGCCTGGTACCAACTCAGGTCGGCAGATTGGTGAGGTCTGGTGTGCAGATTGGAGGATGTGGGATTTAGTAGTGCGCAACCTTTATTCAATGTCTTAACGCAACTCATCTGTGTTTTACGTGTGTGATATCTGATCTCCGTTCAGACTACGTGCAGACAGCAGACTGTTATTTTAAGCAAATAACAGATACATCTACCTTTAAGAGATTTTAAGAGACATCCTCCCTTTAAGAGATTGGGGCTCCACCTGCTGGTGGAAAGTCCAAATTGCATTGAATCAACTTGCAAAGCCGAGATTTGAACGCAGATTGATGGTGAGTACTGAGGCCGGACGATGTTCTCGTCCTGCCTGTGCAGGGGCCATTGGGCACGGGTTAATAGCGGATCACGCTACCTACGCCCAATAATAGGCCCTATCGAATTTCTCTTCTAGAGTGTTTACCTTCTCATTGGCATTCCAATGGGTTTTCTTCATGATATTGTGATCTAATCTCAAAAGAAATTTAAGAGAATCTTCTCTCTTGTCATCTGTTAAAATAATTTTGTTTCACTGAGTGCAATTTTTTGAAGCCCTATCCTTTACAGGAATTGCATAGAGTTTGCAGTGCAGAAACAGGCCATTCCACCCATCTGGTCCATGCCGGTGTTTATGCTCCACATGAGCCGCCCCCCACCCCACCTCATCTAACCCTATCAGCATATCCTCCTATTCCTCACTCCTTGATGTGTTTATCTAGCTTCCCCTTAAATGGATCTATGCTGTTCACCTCAACTACTCCTTGTGGTAGCACTGGATGCACTGCAGCAACTCGCCAAGGCTTCTTCGACAGCACCTCCCAAACCCGCAACCTCTACCACCTAGAAGGACAAGAGCAGCAGGCACATGGGAACAATACCACCTGCACGTTCCCCTACAAGTCACACACCATCCCGACTTGGAAATATATCGTCATTCCTTCATCGTCGCTGGGTCAAAATCCTGGAACTCCCTTCCTAACAGCACTGTGGGAGAACCTTCACCACACGGACTGCAGCGGTTCAAGAAGGCGGCTCATCACCACCTTCTCAAGGGCAATTAGGGATGGGCAATAAATGCCGGCCTCGCCAGCGACGCCCACATCCCATGAACGAATAAAAAAAAAAGTTCTACATTCTAACCACTGTCTGGGTAAAGAAGCTTCTCCTGAATTCCCTATTGGATTTATTGGTGACTATCTTATGTTTATAGCCCCTAGTTTTGGTCTCCCAGCAAGTGAGAACATCTCCTCTACATCTGCCCTATTGAACCCTCAGCCTTCTCTTTTCTAGAGAAAAGATCCCCAGCCTGTTCAGTCTTTCCTGATAGTTGTAACCTCTCAGTTCTGCTATCATCCTTGTGAACCTTTTTTGCACCTTCTCCAATGCCTCCATATCCTTTTTAAAATATGGAGACCAGAACTGTGCACAGTGCTCCAAGTGTGATCTAAGAATTAAGGGATTAAATTACTTAATCCTTTCTCTGTTGGATTTCTGAAAAACTATGAGGTACTCTGTAATCATGAGCTGGCAAAACTAAGACTTAAAAGATTCTGTTGGAAAAAAATATTTGGTGGATTGTTTATGTTGTTAACAGGAGAAAGACGGAAGCCGGAAAAGAGTAAATTAACTGCTGTTATTAGATTTTTATAAACACTTATTAATGTGCTTTATAGTGTATGCCTAACACCTTTGCTACTGTAAATTATTTAAATGTAGATCAATTTAATAGTTGTTTTAATCTGAACAAATCTGGTTTTGCAACTGTTAGTTTCTGTCATGTGATCAACTCAAGCTGTAATACAAATCCTACATAAATTTAAGTAAATTACTGCACACTTGGCTAATTTTTTTTGTTATCGTTCTTCAGGATGAGGGAGTGGCTGGCGAGGCCGGCATTTATTGCCCATCCCTAATTGCCCTTGAGAAGGTGGTGATGGGCCTTCTTCTTGAACCGCTGCAGTCCGTGTGGTGAAGGTTCTCCCACAGTGCTGTTAGGTGGGGAGTTTCAGGATTTTGACCCAGCGACGATGAAGGAATGGCCAACATATGTCCAAGTCAGGATGGTGTGTGACTTGGAGGGGAACTTGGAGGTGACGGTGTTCCCGTACACCTGCTGCCCTTGTCCTTCTAGGCGGTGGAGGTCGCAGGTTTGGGAAGTGCTGCCAAAGAAGCCTTGGTGTGTTGCTGCAGTGCATCCTGCAGATATTTTTTTTTATTCGTTCATGGGTGGTGTTGTTCCCATGTGCCTGCTGCCCTTGTCCTCCAACGACACCTTTGATTGGTGTGGTGGTGTCCCAGCCTAATATAAGATATGCGATTTGAGAACCTCTCATTCACTCACTCATCTGACGAAGGAGATAATCTCCGAAAGCTTGTGATTTTAAAATAAAATTGTTCGACTATAACCTGGTGTTGTAAGATTCCTTACATTTATCCTTCTAGGTGGTAGAGGTCATGGGTTTGGGAGGTGCTGTCGAAGAAGCCTTGGCAAGTTGCTTCGGTGCATCCGGTGGATGGTACATATTGCAGCCATGGTGCGCCGGTGGTGAAGGGAGTGAATGTTTAGGGTGGTGGATGGGGTGCCAATCAAGCGGGCTGCTTTATCTTGGATGGTGTCGAGCTTCTTGAGTGTTGTTGGAGCTGCACTCATCCAGGCAAGTGGAGAGTATTCCATCACACTCCTGACTTGTGCCTTGTAGATGGTGGAAAGGCTTTGGGGAATCAGGAGCTGAGTCACTCGCCACAGAATACCCAGCTTCTGACCTGCTCTTGTAGCCACAGTATTTATATGGCTGGTCCAGTTAAGTTTCTGGTCAATGGTGACCCCCAGGATGTTGATGGTGGGGGATTCGGCGATGGTAATGCCGTTGAATGTCAAGGGGAGGTGGTTAGACTCTCTCTTGTTGGAGATGGTCATTGCCTGGCACTTGTCTGGCACGAATGTTACTTGCCACTTATCAGCCCAAGCTTGGATGTTGTCTAGGTCTTGCTGCTTACGGGCATGGACAGCTTCATTATCTGAGGGGTTGCAAATGGAACTGAACACTGTGCAATCATCAGCGAACATCCCCATTTCTGACCTTATGATGGAGGGAAGGTTATTGATGAAGCAGCTGAAGATGGTTGGGCCTAGGACACTGGCCTGAGGAACTCCTGCAGCAATGCCCTGGGGCTGAGATGATTGGCCTCCAACAACCACTACCATCTTCCTTTGTGCTGGGTAGGACTCCAGCCACTGGAGAGTTTTCCCCCTGATTCCCATTGACTTCAATTTTACTAGGGCTCCTTGGTGCCACACTCGATCAAATGCTGCCTTGATGTCAAGGGCAGTCACTCTCACCTCACCTCTGGAATTCAGCTCTTTTGTCCATGTTTGGACCAAGGCTGTAATGAGGTCTGGAGCCGAGTGGTCCTGGTGGAACCCAAACTGAGCAACGGTGAGCAGGTTATTGGTGAGTAAGTGTCGCTTGATAGCACTGTCGACGACACCTTCCATCACTTTGCTGATGATTGAGAGTAGACTGATGGGGCGGTAATTGGCCGGATTGGATTTGTCCTGCTTTTTGTGGACAGGACATATCTGGACAATTTTCCACATTGTCGGGTAGATGCCAGCGTTGTAGCTGTACTGGGACAGTTTGGCTAGAGGCGCGGCTAGTTCTGGAGCACAAGTCTTCGGCACTACAGCTGGGATGTTGTTAGGGCCCACAGCATTTGTTGTATCCAGTGCACTCAGCCCTTTCTTGATATCACGTGGAGTGAGTTGAATTGGCTGAAGACTGGCTTCTGTGATGGTGGAGATATCGGGAGGAGGGATATCGAGATAGTACACACTGCAGCCGCGGTGAACGGAATGGATGTTTAAGCTAATGGATTGAATGCCGATCAAGCGGGCTGCTTTGTCCAGTCGAGCTTCTTGAGTGTTGTTGGAGCTGCACCCATCCAGGCAAGTGGAGAGTATTCCATCACACTCATGACTTGTGCCTTGTAGGTTGTGGAGAGACTTTGGGGAGTCAGGAGGTGAGTCACTCGCCGCAGAATACCCAGCCTCTAACCAGCTTTAGTAGCCATAGCATATATGTGGCTGGTCCAATTGAGTTTCTGGTCAATGGTGATCCCCAGGATGTTGATGGTGGGGGTTTGATGATGGTAATGCCATTAAACATCAAGGGAAGGTGCTTACACTTTCTCTTGTTGGAGATGTACATTGCCTGGTACTTGTGTAGCGCAGACTGTCCCACTGCTAAATTGGTATGATTTGCACCCATTTGCGCCCACTGTTTCGTAAAATTCGCATTGAGCTTAGTGGGAACAGTGTCGGAGGATAAAGATGGTAAGGTCAGAGTGGGAATGGGAGGGGGATTTGGAGTGGAAAATATAATGCTGTTCTGTTTATCAAAATTATTGTGCCAACTCAAACTATCATATAAAACATTTCTAAGATCTGAGACTAATTTGGAAATTTTCAATTGTACCTTGTTATTTTTTTCAATTTTCCTAAATTGTTTGATTAAAATGGATTTTCTGTAGAGTTGGATATGATTGCCGAGAACAGAGAATGTTACCAGCGTTCAATTCAACATGCTATTGTTTTGTAGACATATAAACATATGGCCAGTATCATCTCCCACCCCCACCATTTATACATAAAAAACCTGGAGTCAATATATTATCCAGATTGTAATTAACTACACAATTATAATTATCTCACACGTTTCCAACAGGTCATTGTGACTAAAGGAAAAAACCCAGTTTCCACCCATTTCTTCTGGGCCTTCTCGTTCCTTATTTTCTCTTTAATCTAAGCTGCTATATCCATACACGGTTGGTTTCACTGTTCCTGTTTAGTGTGTGTGCATTGTCTGCATTATTACTAGTTCATGTATTGTCTCAATTGTTATCTCTTATTGTTGTCTTTTGGACCACCTGCAGCTATCTAGAGTCTGAATTTGCTTCGAGATTTTTTCCTCTCCATTCTCATTATTTATTCTGTCCAATATACTGCCAAAGTCCCTTTGTCAAAAAATCTATTTCCATTACGTCTGTGCTTACTGGTAAGAGTATGTTTATCTTATTTTGCGCTTCATCTATTTCCAGAAGGTTTCAGTGCTGTTCTGACTGTCCATAGCACTAATTGTTTTCTTTTATCAATGCGCTCAACAAATTTTAAACCCTTCAACGACTATTCCATAGCTTTTTGCCTCTTCATGCAATTCATTTGTTTGCAATCCTCGATTTAAGGGTGTGGTTGCCCTATATCTGCACCTACGCCATTTCCCCTTAAATCAAGGTCCCTAATCCATTTCCCATTCTTTAGTCCAGAATTCCAGCCTTTTCTTTTATGTCCTAAGAAGGCATTCCCATTCTTTGCAGTAACAAGGAGTAAAGCTGCCTTCATTCAGATGTTGTGTTTGGTTCTACCCAATATAAAACTGACCAAAGCCCGTAAAATCTTTTCCATGCTTCTTACTCTAGATTTTCCAGCTCTTATAGAACCATGGAAGCTTACAGCAGAGGAGGGGGTTATTTGGCAATCCACAGCTAATCCCACCGCCACGTGCTCTCCTAATAGGCTTGTATCTTCCTCTGTTTCAAATATTTATCCAGCTGGTGAATCAGAAGGTCCAGATTCCGGATGCATAACGACACAATACATTGGAACACCAATGTACTGTGCTACAGAATGGTAGGATACAGGCTTTCATCCATTATTCCTAATGCAGTGCGTTGTTAAGGTCAACTGTATCGGGGGTGGGGCGGGGGGAGGAATGGAGGCTGCAATGCTTCTCCGCAGTGGAGGAGGGAAAATAACCCAGGATATTCACACTCATGTCCTAATAGCCAGCCATAGGACAGTATATGCGGAGGCTCGGGTGCAAAGTGTCTTCCAGCATTCTTAGTGGAGGAATGGTGCTTGACAAAAATAAAAGGTGAAAAATAAAACCCGTTGGTCAAAGTAAACGACCATTGTTCTCCCTACATCAATACGTCATTACCAACATAGTTAAAACAATCAGAACCCAGAGGGGTTCATGGGCCTGGATTTGTTAATTAAAGTCATTCTCAAAAACAAAGAAAAATGACGTAGAATTCCATTGAATTTACAGCACAGATACAGGCCATTCGGCCCAACTGGTCTATGCTGGTGTTTGTGCTCCACACAAGCCTCCTCCCACCCCTCTTCATCTAATCCTATCAGCATTTCCTTCTACTCCTTTCTCCCTCATGTGTTTATCTAGATTCCCCATAAAAGCATCTATACTATTCGCCTCAACTACTCCTTGTGGTGGCAAGTTCCACATTCTCACCACTCTCTGGGTAAAGAAGTTTCTCCTGAATTCCTTATTGGATTTATCAATGACTATCTTATATTTATGGCCCCTAGTTTTGGACAGCCCCCCACAAGTGGAAACATCTTCTCTCCCTCTATCCCATCAAACCCCTTCATAATTTTAAAGACCTCTATTAGCTCACCTCTAGAGAAAAGAGCCCCAGCCTGTTCAATCTTTCCTGATATTTATAAGCTCTCAGTTCTGGTATCATCCTTGTAAATCTTTTTTGCACCTTCTCCAGTGCCTCTATATCCTTTTTGTAGTATGGAGACCAGAACTGTACCAGAAATTGTTGGGACATGTGCAAATTCACACAGACCAAAATCTTTTGAAGGAGGCAGCATTAAAAAAACTATTAAACATAAATAAATCCTTGCCAGGCAGGTGACATGAAGTATGGAAGTAACGCATTCAATAACATCAGGTATCTTTTAAATACTGAAGGAAAACAAGAAACAATACCAGGCTACAAGTTAAAGGAATATGTTTGCAGATCTGAAAGGCAGGAGACATTTCAACACAGCTTATTTTTTAGGTTTTGTTTTGAAAGTCAGTTTTCAATTTTTTGTATTTTATTTCAGCACATGTGGCGACAGTTCGTGCCAGGCTGGATTAATTTAATTGCTGTTTTGACAGGAAGAAAACTTATTACTTCAGATATAATTCTATAAGATCTCCACCCCAAGAAATGAAATAATGTAAAGCATGGCAATGGAGACAGCATCTAAAAGATGACTGGTTTTAGGAAAGCATCCAGAACCTTTGAATGGTGCGATTTGCAGGTTTTGTTTTTCTGGCTCGGCACAAGGTTTTATTTTTAATGTTTTTGTTGGCGTCATGTGAGCGAACTCTGGTGAAATAGTTTGCATGACAGCTTGGTGCCAAATGTGACTTTCATCCACGCACAATAGAAAAAAAATTACAATGCGTATAGCACTATAAATGGCCATTGTTCTCCCTACATCAATACACTGTTAATTGAAGTGATCCTCAAAAACAAAGAAAGATTGTTGGGACATGAGCAAATTCTCAAAGACTACAATCTCCTGAAGCAGGTAAGCATTAAAAAATTATTAAGCACCAAGGAGCCCTAGTAAAATTGAATCAGGGGGAAAACTCTCCAGTGGCTGGAGTCATACCTAGCACAAAGGAAGATGGTAGTGGTTGTTGGAGGCCAAGCATCTCAGCCCCAGGGCATTGCTGCAGGAGTTCCTCAGGGCAGTGTCCAAGGTCCAACCATCTTCAGCTGCTTCATCAATGACCTTCCCTCCATCATAAGGTCAGAAATGGGGATGTTCGCTGATGACTGCACAGTGTTCAGTTCCATTCGCAACCCCTCAGATAATGAAGCAGTCCGAGCCTGCATGCAGCAAGACCTGGACAATATCCAGGCTTGGGCTCATAAGTGGCAAGTAACATTCGCGCCAGATAAGTGCCAGGCAATGACCATCTCCAACAAGAGAGAGTCTAACCACCTCCCCTTGACATTCAACGGCATTACCATCGCCGAATCCCCCACCATCAACATCCTGGGGGTCACCATTGACCAGAAACTTAACTGGACCAGCCATATAAATACTGTGGCTACGAGAGCAGGTCAGAGGCTGGGTATTCTGCGGTGAGTGACTCACCTCCTGACTCCCCAAAGCCTTTCCACCATCTACAAGGCACAAGTCAGGAATTTGATGGAATACTCTCCACTTGCCTGGATGAGTGCAGCTCCAACAACACTCAAGAAGCTCGACACCATCCAAGATAAAGCAGCCCGCTTGATTGGCACCCCATCCACCACCCTAAACATTCACTCCCTTCACCACCGGCGCACTGTGGCTGCAGTGTGCACCATCCACAGGATGCACTGCAGCAACTCGCCAAGGCTTCTTCGACAGCACCTCCCAAACCCGCGACCTCTACCACCTAGAAGGACAAGGGCAGCAGGCGCATGGGAACAACACCACCTGCACGTTCCCCTCCAAGTCACACACCATCCCGACTTGGAAATATATCGCCGTTCCTTCATTGTCGCTGGGTCAAAATCCTGGAACTCCCTTCCTAACAGCACTGTGGGAGAACCGTCACCACACGGACTGCAGCGGTTCAAGAAGGCGGCTCACCACCACCTTCTCGAGGGCAATTAGGGATGGGCAATAAATGCCGGCCTTGCCAGCGACGCCCACATCCCGTGAACGAATAAAAAAACTAAAAAAAAAACCCTTGCCTGCTATTCACTTGGGCAGATGACAAGAAATATAATGACCAGGCTATAAAATCGTCATGGCAACCACAAAAGCATACGTCTTCTCCCCATAGGGTGAGAGGGCCACCACAATCTTCAGCAGTGAAAGGCCAAATAGCATTCGTGTGGCCTCCGCCCAAACCCATATATGAAAGCTCATCTATCAGCACTATCGATAAGGGTGCTGAGTTAGACAATCAGCCATGATCATTTTGAATGGCGGAGCAGGCCCGAAGGGCCGAATGGCCTACTCTTGCTCCTATTTTCTATGTTTCTATGTCACAGAACGCATGGTGGGTTGGGGGGGGGGGGGAATGATGGTCACAAAAGTAATGTACGACCGCCATTTATCTTCTCGGGTGAGAGAAACCACTGAGATGCCCAGCCACCCTATCTGCATGGGGAAGGGAGACAGTGGCCCGGAAACTGCTCATGAAATAACAGCGAGGCCAACAGGGCTCATCGTTATTTCAGGGCAAATGGAACAGCAAGTTCCAGCAAGCGCACACGCGCAGTCAAAGACGGAAATCCGGGAGTTGCTCGACCATTTGCCCTGCTCGTTTGAAAGCTTCGTGTTAAAGCGATCTCGCTGGCAGAATGAATGGGCCAGTGTGAACTTGCTGCACTGCAAGGCCCCACAAACAGCAATGTGATAATGACCAGAGAATCTGTTTTTAAGTGTTGGTTGAGGGATAAATATTGGCCAGGACACCGGGTAGAACACCCCTGCTCTTCTTCGAAATAGATAAGGTAGATAGTCAAAATCTTTTCCCAAAGGTAGGGGAGTCTATAACGAGGGGACATAGATTTAAGGTGAGAGGGGAGAGATATAAAAGGGTCCAGAGGGGCAATTTTTTCACTCAAAGGGTGGTGAGTGTCTGGAATGAGCTGCCAGAGGCAGTAGTAGAGGTGGGTACAATTTTGTCTTTTAAAAAGCATTTGGACAGTTACACGGGTAAGATGGGTGTAGAGGGATATGGGCCAAGTGCAGGAAATTGGGACTAGCTTAGTGGTATCAACTGGGCGACATGGACATGTTGGGCCGAAGGGCCTGTTTCCATGTTGTAACTTCTATGATTCTATGATTCTATAGTGCCATGGGATCTTTTACGTTAACCTGAGAGGGCAGACAGGGCCTCGGTTTAACATCTCATCCGAAAGTCTGCACCTCTGACAGCGTAGCACTCCCTCAGTACTGCATTAGGGCGAACCCATAACCTTCTATCTCAGAAGCGAGAATGTTATCCACTGAGCCAAGGCTGACGTGAAATAATTGTTTTATTTCTACTTTTTATAAGCTACAAATTTTTCATTTAACTGGAGTGTGAAAAAGAAAAAGCAAAAATGTTGGAAATCGGAAAAAAAACTGAAAATGATGCAAAAGGTCAGTCAGCATCTATAAAAATAAAAATAAAACAGGTTCTAAAAATGTGTATTTGTGTGTACTTTTCATCTGAACATTTAACTGTTTTGAAGAAAATGTGAAAGACCGTATCATATTTTTGGTTGCATGAATAACAATGTTTTTTTTTTATTCGTTCATGGGATGTGGGCGTCGCTGGCGAGGCCGGCATTTATTGCCCATCCCTAATTGCCCTTGAGAAGGTGGTGGTGAGCCGCCTTCTTGAACCGCTGCAGTCCGTGTGGTGACGGTTCTCCCACAGTGCTGTTAGGAAGGGAGTTCCAGGATTTTGACCCAGCGACGATGAAGGAACGGCGATATATTTCCAAGTCAGGATGGTGTGTGACTTGAGGGGAACGTGCAGGTGGTGTTGTTCCCATGTGCCTGCTGCTCTTGTCTTTCTCGGTGGTAGAGGTCACGGGTTTGGGAGGTGCTGTCAAAAAGCCTTGCCGAGTTGCTGCAGTGCATCCTGTAGATGATACACACTGCAGACACTGTGCGCCGATGGTGAAGGGAGTGAATGTTTAGGGTGGTGGATGGGGTACCAATCAAGTGGGCTGCTTTGTCCTGGATGGTGTCGAGCATCTTGAGTGTTGTTGGAGCTGCACTCATCCAGGCAAGTGGAGAGTATTCCATCACACTCCTGTCATGTGCCTTGTAGATGGTGGAAAGGCTTTGGGAAGTCAGGAGGTGAGTCACTTGCCACAGAATACCCAGCCTCTGACCTGCTCTCGTAGCCACAGTATTTATGTAGCTGGTCCATTTAAGTTTCTGGTCACTGGTGACCCCCAGGATGTTGATGGTGGGGGATTCGGCGATGGTAATGCCGTTGAATGTCAAGGGGAGGTGGTTAGACTCTCTCTTGTTGGAGATGGTCATTGCCTGGCACTTGTCTGGCGCGAATGTTACTTGCCACTTATCAGCCCAAGCCTGGATGTTGTCCAGGTCTTGCTGCATATGGGCACGGACTGCTTCATTATCTGAGGGGCTGGGATTGGAACTGAACATTGTTTTGCTATAACACAGGCTCCTGTTCTTTTTAATAGAGTACTATGATCGGAACATAGGAACAGAAGTAGGCCATTCAGCCCCTCGAGCCTGTTCCGCCATTCAAGCAGATCATGGTTGATCTGCATCTTAACTCCATCGGCCCGCCTTGGTTCTGTAACCCTTAATACCCTTGCCTAACTGAAATCTATCAACTTATCAAATCATCTACGATGTCCAGCTGAACAAGATTCATCTTGCTGAATTGCCATTTGCTTCGTCCAAAAATGTAAGGAATGGTGGGGTCAACTTTAGTTTCTGACATACATCAGGTTTATTTTTGTGATCAGGCCTCACTTAAATGCTGTAAGGAATCTTACAGCACCAAGTTATAGTCCAACAGTTTTATTTGAAAATCACAAGCTTTCGGAGGCTTTCTCCTTCGTCAGGTGAGTGAGTGAAAGGTTCTCAAATCGCATATCTTATATTAGGCTGGGACGCGATCACACCAATCAAAAGTTGTCGTTGGCGTTCAGATAGGTTAGCCACGGAAAACAGTACATCCGTGGCTAACCTGTCTGAACACCAACGACACCTTTTGATTGGTGTGATGGTGTCTCAGCCTAATATAAGATATGCGATTTGAGAACCTCTTATTCATTCACTCACCTGACGAAGGAGATAATCTCCGAAAGCTTGTGATTTTCAAATAAAACTGTTGGATTATAACCTGGTGTTGTAAGATTCCTTACATTTGTCCACCTCAGTCCATCACCGGCATCTCCACATCTTAAATACAGTAGGCAAGCTACCAGTACCAACGCACTGCTTATTGGGTGAACGAAGGGAGCCTCCAGCAGCACCTTAAAGGGGAAGGCCGATAAGATCGGTGGGAGTGCAGGGGGAAGGGAGTGCAGGGGGAAGGGAGCAATGGAGCAGCAGATTGAAGTGGCAGGAAATTGTAAAGAACGCACTAAGCAGCAGAAGGATGCCTTTAAAGCTTAAAATAATGAAAGAAAGGAAGAACTTGAATTTAGATAGCGTCTTTCCCATCCTCAGGACGTTCTAATAGTGCTTTACAGCCAATGAAGTACTTTTTCGAAGTGTTGACACTGTTGTTGGAATGTGGGGAGAGAGCGGCAGCTAATTTGTACTCAGTAAGATCCCACAATGTGATAGTGACCAGGTCATTGTTTTTTAGTGATGTTGGTTTGAGGGGTAAATATTGACCAGGGGAGAACTCCCCTGCTGTTCTTCAAATAGTGCCGTGGGATCTTTTACGATCACCTGAGACGGCAGACGGTTTAATGTCTCATCCGAAAGACGGATGAAGAATAAGTCATTTGCCAGACCTGCTTCCAGCTTACCTGACTGCAGTTTATGGTCGCTTTAAGTAGAGCTGCAAATGCCTGTCCCCTGAACTGTACCGCCCATGGTTTGTCAGTGCGTTGAGTGCTGGCAGCACTGATTGACACAAAAATAGTGTTTTGGTCTTAACAGCATCAGAGGATTATATTAATGAGGCCTCTGCTAGTTTCGGGCTGTCTCAATCGACCCCTGCCCAAAACCCGCAGCAAGTGGGCCTCTGTTACTAAGTCAGTGATTTAAAGAAAAAAAAAGTTGTCCTGGTATTACATAGAATTATATAGAATTTAGAGCACAGAAACAGGCCTTTCAGCCCAACTGGTCTATGCCAGAGTTTATACTCTATGCGAGCCACCTCCCACCCCTCTGTATCTAACTCTATCCTATATTCCTTTCTCCCTCATGTATTTATTTAGCTTCCCCTGAAATGCATCTATGCTATTCGCCTCAACTGCTCCTTGTGGTAGCGAGTTCCACATTCTAACCACTCTCTGGGTAAAGAAGTTTCTCCCGAGTTCCCTATTGGATTTATCAGTGACTATCTTATATTTATGGCCCCTGGTTTTGGTCTTCCCCACAAGTAGAATGACTGAAAACGGAAATAACATGCGCTCTCAGCGCAGTGAGTTTCTAATGGAGTAACTTCCAAGCTCTAATCCCTGTCTGTCCGAGCGACCAGCGCGAAGGACTTGCTGGCCGATTAATAGTGGTGTTCGATGTTTGCGTCCCGTTAGTTTTTCAGCAAAACTCCTAGCGACCCTTAGATATTAAAGCATTTCCAGGACTGGGTGCTGAGACGCAGCCGCCGCAAAAGCTCGATGGGGAAAGGCCACAGTTTAGGACACTCTCGCCATCGTACGCCGAGGGACTGGAAACCAAAAGAAACTCCTCGTAATGAATGTGTAACGATTGTAATTGATGTAATGTAACTGTAATCTGTACTGATTGACAGTGCAATGAGGCACCCTGGAGCATCATGAACTTTATTTATCATGTATGACCTGTATTGTGATAGTTGCATTGTACTGTTTACCTTTGCAAATTTTATTGTGATAGTTGCATTGTACTGTTTACCTTTACAAATTTTATTGTGATAGTTGCATTGTACTGTTTACCTTTACAAATTTTATGAATAAAGTCTATTTTTGAAATTTAAAAAAACATCCATGTTACTGTCCCATTCACACTGTGTTAAGCTCCCTTCTCAATGAATTGATACCAAAAATAGAGGGCAAGAGGCCCAGCCTCTCAAGACCTACAACTAACAACATACAGCTTTCATCCTTAAATAGTGACTGTCACGTGTAGAATATAATTAGTTGTTACACCACACTCTATTTTAATTCCTTGTGGGTGGATTTGCACAATGGCATCATGAATACCCAGGCAATCAGATTAACTACCTTCAGCTGTTGCCCAATTTATCTCGCATTTGCAATTGTTGCCCGGTGATAGATTTATAGATGGTTGCCATGTTGTGAAAGATAAAGCGTCCCACCAATAATTAGGAGTGATGATGGAATAGTGATGTGTTTGATGATGTACAAATTTGCTTTGCCGTAGAATGGAAAGATATATGTTTGCCAACATACTTTTGGCCATTGCAAGTTCCCTATTTAAGGTCATCAAAGGCTGCAACCATTGAAGGAAAATCCAGCCACTTTTTTCCGCGGTATATTAATCTGGTAGCAAGCAGGTGGTCTATCTCTCTTAAGCAGAAAGTACATAGGAATTGATTCCTGATGTGACTTCAGATGACCATTATCGGAGAGTTCCTGCTTCATGGTGAGAGCTGATTTTTAAAAAAAGCTGAATCAGTCTGTCAGCTGCAGGTTGGAGCTAAGCAGGAAGCTACTTTATCTTTCTTGTTGATTATCTGCCAGGTTTTTGCAGAACAAAGACTTGCAAGCGATACGGTGCTAAATACGCCGAAACACGGGCGCTACACGGCCCCTCCGACATCCAAGATGGCGTCATGGATGCGCACGCATGTTTCCTGCGTGACGTGCGCCAGACGCCATCTTGATATCGAAGTTAGCGCAGGCGCTAATCCCAAACGCTGGAAGTACGTAAAGTGGGGAGAAAATGGCTGCAATCAATGGCTGATTTAAAGTGATACACACAATTTTGGACCTTAACGCTCAACTCAAAGCACAGTCTTATCCCCGACCATCTAAACGTTTCTCACAGTGCCTAAAGGACCCCCCCACCCCCGACCAGCGCTATTTAAAGGGGCCATGCAGGTGTTGCAGGTTAGTTGCTGGATTATTGCTTCTGGCTGCTGGAGGAGTAGCAAGTGTTTTTTAAAGCTCCCGATTCTTATTGAGAGTCCCTTCACTACTTTTGAGAGTGCTTTGGCAGGTATTGCCTTACAGGTCGGAAAGTTCCAACCATGGTTGAACAAACATTCCTGCCAACCATGGGCGGTCTGCTAGGGCTCCCGCTGGGCATTGAGCACGACTGAGAGCATGCAGAGAGGCCACGCATAGCAGGCCAAGCTGCGAGGAGACGGAGGACGAGGAGGCGCAGGGCAATGAGCAGGAGGCCCTACTCAGAGATCAATTCTTTTACCTCAACATGACCGAGGAGGATTGCATCCGATGCCTGATGTTCACCAAGGAAGCCGTGACTGAGATCTGTCAACTGGTGCGGCCACAACTGCAGCCTCAGAGCAGGGCGAGGACAGCATTGCCTGTGGCTGTGAAGGTCACCGTGGTGCTGAATTCCTACGGGTCAGGAGCATTTCAGGACTCTGCTGGCGACATGTGCAACATCTTGCAGTATGCAGTGCACTGCTACATAAGGGAGGTCACAGATGCACTGTACCAGATGAGGAACAGGTTCATCACCTTCCCTTTCCACAGAGACAAGCAGAACGAGTGAGCACGGGGGTTCGCCCACATTGCTGGCTTCCCCATGGTGCAGGGTGCCATTGACTGCACGCGTTTTACCCTGCGTGCCCCGCACATCAACTCAGCCGTCTTCATCAACCGAAAGGGCTCCCACTCCCTCAACGTGCAGCTGGTGTGCGACTACACCCATCGAATCATAGAGGTCGATGCCTGCTACCCTGGGAGCAGTCACGAAGCCTTTGTCATGCGGCAGTCCAACGTGCCAGCTATCTTTCACCCGACTCGGCAAGTCAAAGGCTGGCGACTGGGCGACAAGGGCTATCACCTCATGACGTGGCTCATGACACCGGTCAGGGACCCACACACACGTGCACAGCAGGCCTATGATGAGAGCCATGCAGCCACACGCAACATCATGGAGCAAGACAGAGGACAGTGTGTCAGTGAGTGTCCTGCCAGGTGTGTGGGTGATATGCCCATCATGTTCGAAGAGCTGCCAGTTTATGTGACTTGAGTGGTGGTTCTGTGGCCTGCAAGTGTGGTATTATGTTTTTTTTTATTCGTTCATGGGATGTGGGCATCGCTGGCGAGGCCGGCATTTATTGCCCATCCCTAATTGCCCTTGAGAAGGTGGTGGTGAGCCGCCTTCTTGAACCGCTGCAGTCCGTGTGGTGAAGGTTCTCCCACAGTGCTGTTGAGAAGGGAATTCCAGGATTTTGACCCAGCGACGATGAAGGAACGGTGATATATTTCCAAGTCGGGATGGTGTGTGACTTGGAAGGGAACATGCAGGTGGTGTTGTTCCCATGTGCCTGCTGCTCTTGTCCTTCTAGGTGGTAGAGGTCGCGGGTTTGGGAGGTGCAGTCGAAGAAGCCTTGGCGAGTTGCTGCAGTGCATCCTGTGGATGGTACACACTGCAGCCACAGTGCGCTGGTGGTGAAGGGACTGAATGTTTAGGGTGGTGGATGGGGTGCCAATCAAGCGGGCTGCTTTGTCCTGGATGGTGTCGAGCTTCTTGAGTGTTGTTGGAGTTGCACTCATCCAGGCAAGTGGAGAGTATTCCATCACACTCCTGACTTGTGCCTTGTAAATGGTGGAAAGGCTTTGGGGAGTCAGGAGGTGAGTCACTCGCCACAGAATACCCAGCCTCTGACCTGCTCTTGTAGCCACAGTATTTATATGGCTGGTCCAGTTAAGTTTCTGGTCAATGGTGACCCCCAAGATGTTGATGGTGGGGGATTCGGCGATGGTAATGGCTTTGAATGTCAAGGGGAGATGGTTAGACACTCTCTTGTTGGAGATGGTCATTGCCTGGCACTTATCTGGCATGAATATTACTTGCCACTTATGAGCCCAAGCCTGGATGTTGTCCAGGTCTTGCTGCATGCGGGCTCGGACTGCTTCATTATCTGAGGGGTTGCGAATGGAACTGAACACTGTGCAATAATCAGCGAACATCCCCATTTCTGACCTTATGATGGAGGGAAGGTCATTGATGAAGCAGCTGAAGATGGTTGGGCCTAGGACACTGCCCAACTGTGCGGGTGAGATGCAGCATTGCGTATGGATGGGCAGTGTTTGTTGGTGGGTGGGTGGGTGACGGGAGGTGTTGTGCGTGGAGTATTGGTGCAGTTGGTCGGATGTGCCACTTGACACTTGCATTCACTCACCTTGACCACTTGTGTCAAATCATTAAATTTCTTGCGGCACTGCACCCACGTGCATGGGGCGATGCTCCTCACATTCACCTCCTGTGCCACGGTCTGCCAATGCCCATGCAGCTGTAGCCTAGACGCTCTCCGGCAACCCTGCGGGTACATGGCTGCCCTCCTTTGGTCCACTCCTTCCACCAGGGCCTCCAGAGCATCGTTGGAGAATCTTGGTGCCCGCTCTCTTGCTGGTGCAGCTACTCGCGATGCCATTCTCCCTTCTCCTCCTTGGCTGTGCATCTGCTATTGGAAATGTGCCTGCACCTTTAAGTAGCGCAGGCAGCGGATGACGTGCGCTGTCCACGGCCCATTTCCAACTTCCTCATTCTCCGTGCAGCCTCTCAGCAGCGAGGGCTGTGCTTGCTGCATGGAGATTTCAGGGTAATAGCAGGCAGCATGCAGCATGACCTGGACAACATCCAGGCTTGGGCTCATAAGTGGCAAGTAACATTCGCGCCAGACAAGTGCCAGGCTATGACCATCTCCAACAAGAGAGAGTCTAACCACCTCCCCTTGACATTCAACAGCATTACCATCGATGAATCCCCCACCGTCAACATCCTGGGGGTCACCATTGACCAGAAACTTAACTGGACCAGCCATATAAATACTGTGGCTACAAGAGCAGGTCAGAGGCTGCGTATTCTGCGGCGAGTGACTCACCTCCTGACTCCCCAAAGCCTTTCCACCATCAACAAGGCACAAGTCAGGAGTGTGATGGAATACTCTCCACTTGCCTGGATGAGTGCAGCTCCAACAACACTCAAGAAGCTCGACACCATCCAGGACAAAGCAGCCTGCTTGATTGGCTCCCCATCCACCACCCTAAACATTCACTCCCTTCACCACCGGCGCACAGTGGCTGCAGTGTGTACCATCCACAGGATGCACTGCAGCAACTCGCCAAGGCTTCTTCGACAACACCTCCCCCAAACCCGCGACCTCTACCACCTAAAAGGACAAGAGCAGCAGGCACATGGGAACAACACCACCTGCACGTTCCCCTCCAAGTCACACACCATCCCGACTTGGAAATATATCGCCGTTCCTTCATCGTCGCTGGGTCAAAATCCTGGAACTCCCTTCCTAACAGCACTGTGGGAGAACCTTCACCACACGGACTGCAGCGGTTCAAGAAGGCGGCTCACCACCACCTTCTCAAGGGCAATTAGGGATGGGCAATAAATGCCGGCCTCGCCAGCGACGCCCACATCCCATGAATGAATTTTTAAAAAGGTAGCACAAAGTTCACGTGCTGCCTGCGTAGGGTTCGTTGGATGCTACCACCACCCAGAACGGACCCTTATCCAATTTTTACCCCCATATAGTCTTTCATTGCAGAGTATGCTAACACGAATCTCTTCCTGTTGGACATAAAATAACCTCATAGTCCAAAACATTTTTGATGGTACCTATCTTGTGCTGGTCTTAATTCTGGTGTCCAGGGAGTCGGTGCATTCTACATTCCAAACTAAAAGTTGGTAACTCTTTTTTATCCCCCAAATTTCATTATCCACTAGTAGGGTCGTTCTCCAGTGAAGCAGAGAATGGAAGTGTGGTATCTTTTTGAAGTGCTAATCGTTTAAAAAAAAATGGTATTTTGGATACAGGAGATTTGACGAGGAATTGGTGCTGCGTAGTAATTAAAAGGCAGTGGTTCACACAGGCTGTAATTACAATTCTACAGGAAAGAGACAAAATGTGTTTAATTGCAGAGCTTTACAAAACTGTTGTAAACAGACATTCTAAAAAAAACACTTCACTCAATGGCTGGAAGCGGGGCACGCTTATCTATCTCTTTATCTATCTATCTAGAATCATAGAATCATAGAAAGGTTACAGCACGGAAGGAGGCCATTCGGCCCATCAAGTCCATGCCAGCTCTATGCAACAGCAATCCAGCTAGTCCCACTCCCCCGCCCTCTACCCGTAGCCCTGCAAATTTTTCCTTTCAAGTACTTATCCAGTTCCCTTTTGAAGGCCATGATTGAATCTGCCTCCACCTCCCCCTCGGGCAGTGTATTCCAGATCATAACCACTCGCTGTGTAAAAAAGTTTTTCCTCATGTCACCTTTGGTTCTTTTGCCAATCACCTTAAATCTATGTCCTCTGGTTCTTGACCCTTCCACCAATGGGAACAGTTTCTCTCTATCTACTCTGTCTAGACCCTTCATGATTTTGAATACCTCTATCAAATCTCCTCGCAAGCGTCTCTGATCCAAGGAGAACAACCCCAGCTTCTCCAGTCTATCCACGTAACTAAACTCGCTCATCCCTGGAATCATTCTGGTAAATCTCTTCTGCACCCTCTCTAAGGCCTTCACATCTTTCCTCAAGTGCGGTGCCCAGAACTGGACACAATACTCCAGCTGTGGCCGAATCAGGGTTTTATAAAGATTCATCATGACTTCCTTGCGTTTATACTCTATGCCTCTATTTATAAAGCCCAGGATCCCGTATGCTTTTTTTAACCACTTTCTCAACCTGCCCTGCCACCTTCAACGATTTGTGTGCATACACCCCCAGATCTCTCTCTTCCTGTACCCCTTTTAGAATTGTGCCATCTAGTTTATATTGCCTCTCCTCATTCTTCCTACCGAAATGTATCACTTTGCATTTTTCTGGGTTAAATTTCATCTGCCACGTCCGCCCATGCCACTAGCCTGTCTATATCCTCCTATAGTCTATCACGATCCTCCTCATTGTTTACTAACCTTCCAAGTTTTGGATCATCTGCAAATTTTGAAATTATGCCCTGAACGCTCAAGTCCAAGTTATTAATATACATCAAGAAAAGCAGTGGTCCTAGTACCGACCCTGGGGGAACACCACTGTACACCTCCTTCCAGTCCGATAAACAACCGTTCACCACTACTCTCTGTTTCCTTTCCCTTAGCCAATTCTGTATCCATGCTGCTACTGCCCCCTTTATTCCATGGGCCGCAATCTTGATGATAAGCCGACTGTGCGGCACTTTATCAAACACCTTTTGAAAGTCCATATACACCACATCAACTGCATTGCCCTCATCTACCCTCTCTGTTACCTCATCAAAAAACTCTATGGGCGCTAAATTGGGCCGTGTAGTTCCCGTTGTTTAGGCGCTACACGGCCTCTCCGACATCCAAGATGGCGTCTTGGATGCGCACGCAAGTTTCCAGCATGACATGCGACAGACGCCATCTTGGTATAAGAGTTAGCACAGGTGCAGATAACGAACACTGGAATCATGTAAAGTAGGGAGAAACTGGCTTCAATCAGTGTGCGACGCTGATTCAAAGTGATAGACACCATTTTGGGACTTAACGCTCTACTCAACATACATTCTTAACCCCAACCATCTGAACGTGTCTCAGAGTGCCTGGAGGACCCCCCACCAGCGCTATTTAAAGGGACCATGCAGGATTTACAGGTTAGTGGCTGCATTATTGCTTCTGGCTGCCGAGACATTTGTAACTGTTTTTGGAGGTCTCTTAGTCTTCAATATTAGGACGCGGGGACATAGCCTAAGATTTAGAGCCAGGAAGTGCAGGACTGAAGTTAGGAAATGCTTCTGCACGCAAAGGGTGGGAGACGTTTGGAACACACTTCTGCAGATGGCAGTTGATGCTAGCTCACTTGTGAATGTTAAATCTGAGATTGATAGATTTCTGTGAACCAAGGGTATTAATGGATATGGGGCTAAGACGGGTATATGGAGTTAGGTCACAGGTCCACCATGATCTCATTGAATGGTGGAACAGGCTCGAGGGGCTAAATGCCACTGCCACTTGCTGCCTCTTGATATGCACCACCTTCCCCTGCAAGAAAGCGCGATGTGTGCCTGGGTGATGTGCCTATCATGGTTGAATAGCTGCCAGTGTGTGTGGCCTGTGAGTTGTGGGTGGGCGGCTGGAAACAGTGGTAATGTGTAAGGGTGAGAGGAAGCATCTGATTGGAAGAGTTGAGTACTGATGGAAAGAGTTTATTGGTCTGTGGGTGATGGGGGTGTAGTGTGTGGTGCAGTTGGTCGGAGACGCCACTTGACAGTTGACCTCACTCACCTTGACCACTCATGTCAAAGCATTGAACTTCTTCCTGTACTGCATTAATGCCCATGATGCTGTGCGCCTGGCATTGACTTCGTCCCCTGCTGCCTCCCACTGCCCTTTGGATATATGTCAGGAGGGCCACTTGTCCCCCGCCCACCCCCACTGCGGATATAGGTTTTTCCTCCTTCTGTCCTCCTCTTGCACCAAGGTCTCTCGTGCATCAGCAGAGAACCTCAGTGCAGGCACTCACACAGACCTGGTACCAACTCAGATCGGCAGATTGGTGGGACGTGGGATTTAGTAGTGCGCAACTTTTATTCAATGTTTAACATAACTCATCAGTGTAAACATAGGGATGGGACCTGCATCTGTGTTTTACGTGTGTGACGTCTGATCTCTGTTCAGGCTCCATGCAGACAGTAGACTGTTATTTTCAGCAAATAACAGGTACCTTTTCGAGATTTCTAACAAACATCCTCCCTTTAAGAGATTGATCTCCCTCTGGTGGTGGAAATGGCGAATTGCATTGATTGCCTGGAAAGGAACGCTGATCGCAGGTAAGTGCTCCCTTGAGTCCAAACTTGCGTCCTGTCTGCGCAGGGTCCGTCGGGCGTGGGGTGGTGACGCATCGTGCTAACACTTCCCAAAACGGACCCTTATCGAATTTTCCCCCCTATCTCTCTATCTATCATTAATTAGGTTGCAACAACATTTATTAGAGTTTTTTGAGGATGCAACCAGCAGGGTAGATAAAGGGGAAACCAGTGGATGTAGTATACTTGGATTTTCAAAAGGCATTCAATAGGGTGCCACTTAAAAGGTTGTTATGCAAGATAAGGGCTCATGGGGTTAGGGGTAATTATTAGCATGGATTGAGGATTGGTTAACGGACAGAAAAGGGTCATTTTCAGGTTGGCAGGCTGTAACTTGTGGGGTGCCGCAAGGATCAGTGCTCGGGCCTCAGCTATTTACAATCTGTATTAATGACTTAGATGAAGGGACCGAGTGTAATGTATCCAAGTTTGCTGATGATACAAAGCTAGGTGGGAAAGTAAGCTGTGAGGAGGACACAAAGCGTCTGCAAAGGGATATAGACAGGTTAAGTGAATGGGCAAAAAGTTGGCAGATGGCGTATAGTGTGGGGAAATGTGAGGTTATTCACTTTGGTAGGAAGAATAGAAAAACAGAATATTGCTTAAATGGTGAGAAACTATTAAATGTTGGTGTTCAGAGAGACTTGGGTGTCCTCGTACAAGAAACGCAAAAATTTAGCATGCAGGTACAACAAACAATTAGGAAGGCAAATGGCATGTTGGCCTTTATTGCAAGGGAGTTGGAGTACAAAAGTAAGGAAGTCTTACTACGATTGTACAGGGCTTTGGTGAGACCTCACTTGGAGTACTGCGTACAGTTTTGGTCTCTTTATCTAAGGAAGGATATACTTGCCATAGAGGCGGTGCAACAAAGGTTCACTAGATTAATTCCTGGGAATGAGAGGGTTGTCCTATGAGAAGTTGAGTAGAATGGGCCTATACTCTCTGGAGTTTAGAAAAATGAGAGGTGATCTCATTGAAACATATAAGATTATTAGGGGGCTTGACAGGGTAGAGGCTGAGAGGTTGTTTCCCATGGCTGAAGAGTCTAGAGCTGGAGGGCATAGTTGCAGGATAAGGGGTCGGCCATTTAAGACTGAGATGAGGAGGGATTTCTTCACTCAGAGGGTTGTGAATCTTTGGAATTCTCTACCCCAGAGGACTGTGGATGCTGAGTCATTGAATGTGTTCAAGGCTGAGATCGATAGATTTTTGGACTCTGGGGATCAAGGGATATGGGGATCGGGCAGGAAAGTGGAGTTGAGGTTGAAAGTCAGCCATGATCTGAATGGTGGAGCAGGCTCGAGGGGCCGTATGGCCTACTCCTGCTCCTATTTCTTATGTTCTTATGAACATAGGATTAGATAGAGTCTACAGCACAGTAACAGGCCATTCGGCCCAACTGTTCTATGCCGGCATTTTTGCTCATACATGAGCCTCCTCCCGCCCCTCTTCATCCTACCCTATCAGCATAATCTTCTATCCCTTTCTCCCTCCTGTGCTTATGTAGCTTCCCCTTAAATGCATCAATGCTATTTGCCTCAACTACTCCATGTGGTAGTGAGTTCCATATTCTCTGGGTAAAGAAGTTTCTACTGAATTTATTGGATTTATTCGTCACTATCTTATACTGATGACCTCTAGTCCCCCACAAATTTTCTTCAGCATTGCTGTTTCAATTTATCTCAAAGTGCCTGCAGCGGTCGGTGACAGCTAGGGGACGGAGTCATTATTCAAGTACTAGTAAAGAATAGCCTAACAGATACTTTACAGCTTCTGAGCACATCTTCTCTACGTCTACCCTATCAAACCCTTTCATAATCTTAAAGACCTCTATTAGGTCACCCTCTTCTAGAGAAAAGACCCTCAGCCTGTTCCGCCTTTCCTGATCAGTATATCCTCTCAGTTCTGGTATCATCCTTGTGAATCTTCCTTGCACCATCTCCAGTGCCTCTATATCGTTTTTATAATATGGAGACCGGGACTTTGCACAGAACCTGCACAGTATCTGTTAGACTACTCTTTAGTAGTACTTAAATAATGACACCGTCACTGTCACTGACTGCTGAAAGCACTTTGAGATAACTTGAAAGAAAATTTGAAAGTGAGCAGATAAAAGATTTCCTGAGCAGGTGGCTGGATATTTGACATTATAAAGAAAAAAAGGCAGGAAGATTGGATGGCTGATTTGAAATTGGGAATAATATCCCTGATAAACCTGCTAAACCACATTTTGATCTGTGAGTTGGAAACTATTTTGTCAAGCAGACATTTATAATGTTTACCATCCTGGTGAAGTGAGGTAAATCCTTAACTCGTATCTAGTTTCCATTAGTGTATTTAGTTTGCGGGTTACTATATTGATCATCATTGCCTTTACCCTAAAAACAAAATCAGAAACTGCTGGAAACACTCAGCAGGTTAGGAATCACCTGTCGAGAGAGAACACAAGTCGATGTTTCGGGTGTGGAGCCCATCCTCGGAACCGAAAGATATTACAGGTGAACCGCACTTGAAAAGGAACAGAACGAGGTGAAGGTGGGGGCGGAGAACAGATAACGACCACACATGCAGGAAAAGAAATAGAATTATCTGTAAAGTGTTTCGATAGAGATCAGGAGATGGTTAAATGGCAGAAGTGGTTTGCAAATGAGAGAAAAGGAGGCATAATGAAAGAAATCAAAGAAATTAAAGACATATACAAGATACAGAGAGTGTGTGAGTAGCTAAAGGGGGACAGATCGATAAGGGGAAGCTTGAAATGCTGGCAAAGTGGAAGAGGCGCCAGTGACCCAGGAGTCTGATGGAAGAGAAAAGCAGGTCGACACAAAGGTACAGACAACCACACCAGCACGGCCTTCCACCTCACACACCAACCCGCTCCCCTCCCTCAACCCCTGGAAATGCCAGCGCACCATTCCTACATCACCGGCACCCAACTGCTAGTGAGAAAATGAGAGTCCTTGTTAAAGTCCGAAGTCGTTAAAAGTCACTGTTAAGGCCAGAGGGCTGCAAAGTGCCGAGTAGACGGATGAGGTGCTGTCCCTCGAACTTGCATTGAGCTTCACTGGAACAGCTTAGAAGGCCATAAATGGAGAGGGAGCTGGAGAGATCAAGTGGCAGGCGACAGGGAGCTCCTTCGCTGACAGAACGGAGATTTTTCGGGAAAGCGATCGCAACATTCAAGAAGCATTTGGATGAGCACTTGAAATGCCATAGCATACAAGGCTACGGACCAAATGCTGGAATATGGGATTAGATTAGACAGGGCTTGATGGCCGGCGCGGACAGGATGGGCCGAAGGGCCTCTATCCGTGCTGTATAACTCTATGACTCTATGACTCTTATCTGCATTTGGTCTCGGCAATGTAGCAGCGAATAGACTAGGCGAGGTCGGAGGGAGTAGGTGTAGATTGCTGACCCTCCCCAAAGGAGAGTTTGGAGCCCTGGACGGTGGTGTGGGAGGAGACAAACGGACAGGTGTGGCACGGAAGGTGCCAAGGAAAGGAGAGCAGATGGTAGGGGCGGTGGAAGATTGAACAAGGATGTCGCAGAGGGACGGTCCTTATCTGTCCAATGTTCTTTCCACTATGGTGGACTTATGGAATCAAATCATGCCAGCAGTGGGAGAGCTTTCTGCGACCGATGGCCACCATAGGAAATTGACTGTTTCACGAAATGCAATTACAAAATGGTCATTGAAATTTTTTTTTTATTCGTTCATGGGATGTGGGCGTCGCTGGCGAGGCCGGCATTTATTGTCCATCCCTAATTGCCCTTGAGAAGGTGGTGGTGAGCTGCCTTCATGAACCGCTGCAGTCCGTGTGGTGAAGGTTCTCCCACAGTGCTGTTAGGAAGGGAGTTCCAGGATTTTGACCCAGCGACGATGAAGGAACGGCGATATATTGCCAAGTCGGGATGGTGTGTGACTTGGAGGGGAACTTGGAAGTGGTGTTGTTCCCATGTGCCTGCTGCTCTTGTCTTTCTAGGTGGTAGACGTCGCGGGTTTGGGAGGTGCTGTCGAAGAAGCCTTGGCGAGTTGCTGCAGTGCATCATGTGGATGGTACACACTGCAGCCATGGTGCGCCGGTGGTGGAGGGAGTGAATGTTTAGGGTGGTGGATGGGGTGCCAATCAAGCGGGCTGCTTTATCTTGGATGGTGTCGAGCTTCTTGAGTGTTGTTTACCAGTGTCCGTTTCCAATTTGGACTTTTTTTTATTCGCGGTGCCCTCCTTTTGGTGGTGATGGTGGTGGGGGGGTGGGGTTTGGTGTTGAAGTTGCTGTAATAGCATTGGGCTTTGTTTAATGCCACCCTATCGACTTAAATGAAACAGGACAGCTGCGGGAGTCACAGTGTGATACCAGCGCTACCTAAGCATTAATTGAACTACTCCCACTGTTAACTATCCTGTCAAATAATTTAGTGAGCTGCAAATGGTTGGAGACTGAAGGTTAAACACATTGAACAGAACGTTGTTCAATCAGTTCAGCATTACCTTTAATCCTTATAATATGTCACTATCTAAATGGGGAGAAGGGCTACGGACCGGGTGCTGGAAGGTGGGATTAGAATGGGCACCTGGTTGTTCTTCGAGCCGGCGCGGACACGATGGGCTGAATGGCCTCCTTCTGCGCTGTATCTTTTCCATGGTTCTATGGGAAAGATTTATTTGAACAGTGTTCGGACATTTAGTCTTTATCGCAAGTGTTTGCCAAACTATTGATTACAGCAAATATTTCATTTGTATCAGTTCTCCATTGTTAAATAGTTAAGAGGGAATCAATATGTAAAAGCTTACGCTTCTATGAAAATTTGTTTATAATTTCCCTATTCACTCTTCTACTCAATTGCCAATTATTTTAAAATAATAGTTTCTTAATAGATTCAGTAATTCAAATGGAACAATTGAGTTTAATTGCAGTATCACATACAGTATGTCTAGAGGATGGATCACATCCCTTGAGTGGCAGCGGTGGCTCACTGATTCTTTTTTCAAAAAATATACTTTATTCATAAAATTTGCAGCAATACATACAATACAGTTGTCATATCACATTCCAAACGTACACAATGCAGATTATACAATTTGCAGGTTACATCAAGTGCAGTTTAATTTGTACAGCAGAGTGGCGCAGTGGAAGTGTGCTGGGCCCATAACCCAGAGGTCGATGGATCGAAACCATCTTCTGCTATTAACGTTCTTTAGATCAGCCATGATCTTACTGAATGGCGCAGCAGGCTCGATTGGCCTACTCCTGCTCCTATTTCTTATGAACACATTGTGCATAATTACAGTTCATGACATTCGAGGGTGCCTCATTGCATTACACTCAATACAGATTATTGATTACAGATTCATTACAGGTACATTACAGATACTGCTGTCATCTCTAAGACCGAAGGTTATGAATTCGAGCCCCACTTCACTGACTTGAACACCTGATAGCGACTGACACCTTTGTGCTGCACTGTCTGTTGAATAAGACGTTAAACCGAGGCTCTGTCTGCCCTCTCGGGTGGACATGAAAGATCCTATTCGGAACTATTTGAAAAAAGCTGGGGTGTTCGCTGGTGTCCTGGCCAATATTTATCTCTCAACTAACATCACAAAAACAGATGATCTGGATATCCATCTAATTTCTGTTTGTGGAACCTTGCTGTTGCGCAAATTGGCTGCCACTTTTCCCTACATCGCATAACAACAAGTTCCATTTATATGGTGTCTTTAACGTTGTAAAAACGTCCCAAGGCGCTTCACAGGAGCGATTATCAAACAAAACCGAGCCACTTAAGGAGATATTAGGGCAGATGTAGATTTGAAGGAGCATCTTAATGGAGAAGAGAGAGGTAGAGAGGCGGAGAGGATTAGGGAGGGAATTCCAGAGCTCAGGGCCGAGGCAGCTGAAGGCATGGCCACCAATGGTGGAGCAAAGAAAATCGGCATAAAGTAATTCATTGGCTGTTGTAAGGGGTTTCTTTTTTTTACTGTTTCTCGGGCTTATAATAGGTCAGCCAGTTATGTTTTTCCTGAGCTGCCCTGCCCGCAGTGCGGTTGCGAATCGCTTACCCCTTCCTGATTCTGAGCTGAGGACTTATCGAGTGGTAACAAAGACAGACAAACAGACCAGTGGATTGGTACAAGGAAAACCAATGTTTATTAATAAGAAAACTAAAACTACAAGGTAAACAGTATAATACAGAAGATAAAGAAATCGCTCTGAATGTAATACAGTCTTACACTTATCGGGTTGAAAGAAACAGACACATCGAGGGAAAATTCTAAAATCACAAGTTTAGCAATATCCCTTAACCCCCAACCTTACACTTATGCTAGGTTGTCTTGTGGCAGCCAGAAAATTAATGCTCACCGGTGAAAACAGATGAAAAGGCCTGGCCCCTGTGCCTGCTGCTGCCGTCGACATGTGGTTGCGAGGTTTACTGGATGGCTTCCTTCTTAGTTGCTAGCAGACAGACAGGACAGGGCCAAGAGGCGAAGAGAGCAGCTACTCCTACCCAGAAATATACTGGGCAGCTTCAGTTATACCCTCTTGGTAACAGGTTTTTTCATACCTTATCAGCTTGCTTCATTGTTTGATTTAAGCACGAAACGTAAGACAAAGGACCCCATCTCTGGCCCATTTACATTATGGCCGTTTCCTGTATCGATCTGTGTGCTAACTGCTTTACCATTGTTCCGAATGTACCTTGATGGTTCACCTTTTGTCCTGCGATCACTTCCTGCTCGAATTTTGATGTGTTGGCCGGCCATGTTGATAGCTTGCCTCAGGGCTAGAATGCAGCTGCATTGTTTAAAGAAACCTGTCTAGACACGAAAACCTGCCAAGTTGTTGAGAATGCAATTTCAAATCTGCCGGTCCTCGGCCATGTGTCTGACTGCAGCCATTTTGAGAGACCTTGGATTTTTTAAAACAGTCACACCAGGGTTTCTTTAATAACTCCAATAAATCTTCGGGGTGGGGGGAACATGTGAAATTTTGCGAATCCCTTCAGCTGTGCAGTGCTTTGGACCCTAATGCAGTCCTGAGGACATGAATAGTGCTATATAAATGCATGTTATGTCTTTCTTTATTAAAACCATGGAAAATAACATCCAGTATTGATTAGTTCAACACTGCCCAGTTCAACAATTATTTTTAGAAGGACATCTCCTCATTCAGGAGGTGAGGATGTCAATGTTTGCCTTACAACAGGGCACAGTTGGAGGCACACTGAAGAGGTCAGCCAAGGCTCAGTTGGTAGCACTCTCACCTCTGAGTTAGAAGGTTATGGGTTCAAGCCTCACTCCAGAGACTTGGGTGCATAATCTAGGCTGACACTCCAGTGCAGAACTGAGGGGGTGCTGCACTGCCGGAGGTGCTGTCTTTTGGATGAGATGTTAAACAAGGCCTTGTCTATCCTCTCAGGTGGACATAAAAGATCCCATGGCACTATTTAGAAGACAAGCAAGGGAGTTCTCCCCGGTGTCCTGGCCAATATTTATCCCTCAAGCAACACCTAAAAACAGATTATCTGGTCTTTATCACATTGCTGTTTCTGGGACCTTGCTGTGCCCAAATTGGCTGCCGTGTTTCCTACATTAAAACATTGCAGTCGTGAAAGGCGCTAAATTAATGCCAATTCTTTCTTTCTTTAATTTGATCCTGATGGTTGTTGAAAACACTGGGGACTTGGAGAGATCATATTGGGGTGCTCCTAGCCTAATGCATGTTCTGACAACACTAGTTCAGCATATGATGGTTATTTTATCACCAGAACTTCTAGGCCTATTGAAGAACATTACAATTATCAGTTAAATAGCTTAATTGAAACTGACAAATCTTGATAGAAACATCAAATAATATAATTAGAGTCTGGAATCACAGGCATCGAAGATAAAAAAGGTGTCTCAACGTAAACAAGTTTTAACTGAAAAGAAAATATGAAACTGCAATACACAACATAAATCATTTCCCCAGAGATAATGCTGAAATGGTGAAAACAGCTGAAGAGTAAGCACTGTTTTCTAAGGAATGTGTTTTGCTAGCATTGGCTCTCGATGGTATTGTGATCTCACTAGAAATTAGCAGTGCCTATAGAATCTCATGATCTAAGTTCTCTATTAAATAGCAAAGTTCAATGATAATGTCCTTGTAATCCCTAGGTGATTTGTTTTCATGTATCAGAGAATAGGGAGAATATTCATAGTGTCTCGATAATGATACACTGGAGGTTCATAGAATCATACAGCACAGAAGGAGGCCATTCAGCCCATCATGCCTGTGCCGGCTCTTTGAAAGAGCTATCCAATTAGCCCCACTCCCCCTGCTCTTTCTCCGTAGCCCCGCAAATTTTTCCCCCTCAAGTATTTATCCAATTCCCTTTTATAAGTTATTATTGAATCTGCTTTCAGGCAGCGCATTCCAGATCATCACAACTCGCTGAGTAAAAAACCATAAACATCAACTGTGAACATTTGACTCCTTGAAACATAAAATGCGAAATTCTGTATCCAGTTATCTGCAAGATAAGTTAAAGATTAAGAAAGGATAAATGGCAGATCCTTAGGGAGGAGATACCTTACAGCTCCTAGATAGGGAACAGATTGTAATAGCTAATTGCTGGAAGTCGTGTCCTGATATAGATCACTTCCACCCCTTTTCCCCCTTTTCTATAGAATTATATTGCATGTGGTGTGAGGTGTGAAGCTACTTTAATATAGTGACGGTTTGAATCACTGATCTGACTCCTGGGTCATACTGAAACTAAAACAGAAAAGGCTGAAAATACACAGCAGGTCAGTCAGCATATTTAAAGAGAAAAGATAGGTTACTATTTTGGGTATGATCCTTCATCAGAATTTTTACTTCCTGAGTAATATTGCCTGAATTGCATTGATGTGCATTTTATTAAAAGGTAAATTTAAGAGATCTATCCTTGGCCCCCCTCCTATTTCTCATCTACATGCTGCCCCTCGGCGACATCATGCGAAAACACAACATCAGATTCCACGTGTGCGCTGACGACACTCAGCTCGAACTCACAACCACCTCCCTCGACCCTTCCACTGTCTCTCATTTGTCACATTGCTTGTCCGACGTCCACTACTGGATGAGCAACAATTTCCCCCAAATAACTATTGTGAAGACCGAAGCCATAGTCTTTGGTCCCCGCAGTAAACTCCGTTCCCTAGACACCGACTCCATCCCTCTCCCTGGCAAATGTCTGAGGCTGAATCAGACCGTTCGCAACCTTGGCGTCCTATTTGATCCTTTGAGATGAGCTTCCCATTCGATTATCCTCTCCATCTCCAAGACCGCCTACTTCCACCTCTGTAACATCGCCCATCTCCGCCTCTGCCTCAGCTGCTGAAACCCTCATCCATGTATTTGTTACCTCTAGACTGGACTATTCCAATGCTCTCCTGGCTGGCCTCCCATCTTCCACCCTCCATAAACTTGAGCTCATCCAAAACTTTGCTGTCCGTATCCTAACTCGCACCAAGTCCCGTTCTCCCATCATCCATGTACTCGCTGAACCTACATTGGCTCCCGGTCCAGGAACACCTCGATTTTAAAATTCTCATCCTTGTTTTCAAATCCCTCCGTGGCCTCGCCCCTCCCTATCGCTGTAACCTCCTCCAGCCCTACAACCCTCCGAGATCTCTGCGCTCCTCCAATTCTTGCCTCTTGCGCATCCCCGATTTTAATCACTCCACCATTGGCGGCCGTGCCTTCAGCTGCCTGGGCCCTAAGCTCTGGAATTCCCTCCCTAAACCTCTCCGCCTCTCTCTCCTCCTTTAAGACGCTCCTTAAAACCTACCTCTTTGACCAAGCTTTTGGTCACCTGTTCTAATATCTCCTTATGTGGCTCGGTGTCAAATTTTGTTTGATAACTGTGAAACGCCTTGGGACATTTTACTACGTTAAAGGTGCTATATAAATGTTGCCATTGTTGATTCTTCTTCATAGAATCATAGAATGATCCAGCACAGAAGGAGGCTATTCGGCTTATTATTTACATAGATCAATGTATGGAAAATACTTCCAGGGAGAGCAGTGGAGATAAAAGTCCCTGAAGTATCTCAGAAACAATTGGATGCTGCAACTGGGGGGGAGGAGGGAGGAGGCAGGGGTGGGGGTGCGGGAGGGGATTTTAGGAACTTTTTGGATGGATAAGTTTAGATGGGCTGAATGGCCTTCCTCATTCATAACTATCTTGTGATCTTGAAACTGCTTCACATCAACAGGAATGTATAATTGACCCGTTCTTTGTCAATTGCGGTTGCCATTTTGTTGACCTGAGTTTAGCGCAAATTCCTTTGTTTTTTTTTTGGTAGCTTTGTTTGTTGTTTTTGGTCTGTTCTATTTTTATCCCAAGGGCACAAACTATTTGGCTACAGCAGTATTTGTCAAGTTTATAGTTCTAACTTTGGAGAATTATATTGAAGAGGAAGTTTCTTAATCACAGCTTTCTTTATTAGAGGGCGGTTAAGTGTGGAGGCATGTGAAACATGCAATTTTGACAATCATTTGGGGTTTTATTATGTGTACTTTCAAAACCAAATTTTAAAATAAAGCCTTTCAATGTTAAAAAAAAATCTACACTAAGAAAGCAGCTAGTTTAAAGTTCGAAGCATTTTGCCAAAGGAGGCACTTGCCCAAAAGTAAAATGATTAAATTGTACAGGAGGTGGGTCAAAAAGATACTCTATATCACTTGGAATTTGGTGGGATGATTTTTCGTTTGCAAAACGCTGCAAATGTTATATTTTAGTCTCTGTGGCTCATGGTAGTATGTTTATTGGTAGTATAATAATAATGTACTGTTTGTTCTCTTGTATATGGAGTTAGATCACAGATCAGCCATGATCTTATCAAATGGCGGAGCAGGCACGAGGGCCTGAATGGCCTACTCCTGTTCCTATGTTCCTATGTTGTGTTCCTTACTGCCTGCCCTTGATATGTTCTGCTAATGTGATCTTTTGGCTGGTTCCTTGGGAGGGAACTAAAATGTAGATGCCACTTTAGTAAGTCTTTTCCCACAAAATATTATCCCTGGGGAAAAATATACTCTAGGGAATACTGATACTATCCACTAACTAACTCTAGTTAAACTTTCAACCCGTGTAAAATTTCTTTTATGCATGTATGTGGAAGTAGCTATTTGTCATTTCCTTCTTACTTATTGGTCGGTGCTCGCTGACCTACATTGGCTCCCAGTTCGGCAACACCTCGACTTTTAAAATTCTCATCCTTGTGTTCAAATCCCTCCATGGCCTCGCCCCTCCCTATCGCTGTAACCTCCTCCAGCCCTACAACCCTCCGAGATCTCTGCGCTCCTCCAATTCTGGCCTCTTGCGCATCCCCGATTTTAATCGCTCCACCATTGGCGGCCGTGCCTTCAGCTGACTAGGCCCTAAGCTCCGGAATTCCCTCCCTAAACCCCTCTGCCTCTCTACCTCTCTCTCTCCTCCTTTAAGATGCTCCTTAAAACCTACCTCTTTGACTAAGCTTTTGGTCACCTGTCTTAATATGCAGCACTCAGCAGTGGGCTGACAAGCATAGATCATGGGAGGAGGAACAACAACAACAACAACAACAACAACAACAACAACAACGTCTCCCACCCTTTGCATGCAGAAGCATTGCCTAACTTCAGTCCTGCACGTCCTGGCTCTAAATTTTAGGCTATGCCCCTGTGTCCTAGTATTGAAGTCTAGGAGACCTCCAAAAACAGTTACAAATGTATTGGCAGCCAGAAGCAAAAATCCAGCCACTAACCTGTAAATCCTGCATGGTCCCTTTAAATAGCTCTGGTGGGGGGTCCTCCAGGCACTCTAAGACATGTTCAGATGGTCGGGGTTAAGACTGTGCGTTAAGTCCCAAAATGGTGCCTATCACTTTAAATCAGCGTTGCACACTGATTGAAGCCATTTTCTCCCTACTTTACATGATTCCAGCGTTCGTTTATCTGCGCCTGTGCTAACTCTTATACCAAGATGGTGTCTGGCGCATGTCAAGCAGGAAACGTGCGTGCGCATCCAAGACGCCATCTTGGATATTGAAGAGGCCGTGTAGCGCCGAAACAACGGGCGCTACATGACCCAATTTAGCGCCCATAGAGATTAAAATGAAACAGAGAAAGGAGCTTTATGACAAATGTAAGGTTCATAATACAGTAGAGAAACAGGCTGCAAACAGAAAGTACAGAGGAGATCTAAAAAAAAGGAATAGGAGAGGCAAAAAGAGAATAGATCAGCGGCTAACGTAAAAGGGAACCCAAAAGTCATTTATAAACATATAAATAGTAAAAGGGTAGTTAAAGGAAGGGTGGGGCTGATTAGGGACCTAAAAGGAGATCTTGTGGAGGCAGAGGGCATGGCTGAGGTACTAAATGAATACTTCGCATCTGTCTTCACTAAAGAAGAGGACGCTGCCAATGTAGCAGTAAAGGAGGAGGTAGTAGCGATATTCGATAGGATAAAAATAGATAAAGAGGAGATACTTAAAAGATTGGCAGTGCTCAAAATAGAAAAGTCACCCGGTCCAGATGGGATGCAATCCAGGTTACTGAGGGAAGTAAGGGTTGAAATTTCGGAGGCTCTGGCCACAATCTTCCAATCCTCCTTTAGATATGGGGATGGTGCCGGAGGACTGGAGGATTGCAAATGTTACACCCCTGTTCAAAAAAGGGGAGAGGGATAAACATGACAATTCCAGGCAGTCAGCCCAACGTCGGTGGTAGGGACATTTTTAGAGACAATAATTTGGGAGAAAATTAATTGGTACTTGGAAGAGTATGGGCTAATAAATAAAAGTCAGCAGGGATTTATTAAAGGCAAATCGTGTTTAAGTAACTTGATTGAGTTCTTTGATGAAGTAACGGAGAGGGTTGATGAGGGTAGTGCGGTTGAGTTGTGTATATGAACTTTCAAAGGGCATTTGATAAAGTACCACATAATAGACCTGTTAGCAAAATTAAAGCCCATGGGATTAAAGGAACAGTGGCTGCGTGGGTACGAGATTGGTTAATGGACAGAAAGCAGAGAGTAGTGGTGAATGGTTGTTTTTCAGACTGGAGGGAAGTATACAGTGATGTTCCCCAGGGGTCAGTATTAGGACCACTGCTCTTTTTGATATATATTAATGACCTAGACTTGGGTACAGAGGGTATAATTTCAAAGTTTGCAGTTGACACAAAATTCAGAAATGTAGTAAAACAACGAGGAGGATAGTAACAGACTTCAGGAGGACATAGACAGACTGGTGAAATGGGCAGACACATGGCAGATAAAATTTAACGCAGAGAAGTGTGAAGTGATAAATTTTGGTAGGAAGAATGAGGGAGGCAATATAATCTAAATGGTACAATGGTGCAATCTTTGAAGGTGGCAGGACAAGTTGAGAAGGCTGTTAAAAAAACATATGGGATCCTTGACTTTATTAATAGAGGCATAGAGTACAAAAGCAAGGACGTTATGCTGAACCTTTATAAAACGTTGGTTAGTTATGTGGAGAGACTGGAGAAGCTGGGGTTGTTAGAATCATAGAAGTTTACGGCATAGAAGGAGGCTATTCGGCCCATCGTGTCTGTGCCGGCCGAAAAAGAGCTATCCAGCCTAATCCCACTTTCCAGCTCTTGGTCCGTAGCTTTGTAGGTTACGGTACTTCACGTGCATATCCAAGTACTTTTTAAATGCGATGAGGGTTTCTGCCTCTACCACCCTTTCAGGCAGTGAGTTCCAAACCCCCACCACCCTCTGGGTGAAAAAATTTCTGCTCATCTCCCCTCTAATCATTCTACCAATTACTTTAAATCTATGCGCCCTGGTTATTGACCCCTCTGCTAAGGGAAATAGATCCTTCCTATACACTCTATCTGGGCCCCTCATAATTTTGTACACCTCAATTAAATCTCCCCTCAGCCTCCTCTGTTCCAAAGAGAACAACCCCAGCCTATCCAATCTTTCCTCATAGCTAAAATTCTCCAGTCCTGGCAACATCCTCATAAATCTCCTCTGTACCCTCTCTAATGCAATCACATCTTTCTTGTAATGTGGTGACCAGAACTGTACGCAATACTCAAGCTGTGGCCTAACTAGTGTTTTATACAGTTCTGGCACAACCTCCCTGCTCTTATATTCTATGCCTTGGTTAATAAAGGAAAGTATCCCCTATGGCATATTAACCACCTTATCTACCTGTCCTGCTACCTTCAGGGATCTGTGGACATGCACTCCAAGGTCCCTTTGTTCCTCTAAACCTCTCAGTATCCTGCCATTTATTGTGTGTTCCCTTGCCTTGTTTGCCCTCCCCAAATGCATAACCTCACATTTGTCCAGAGTGAATTCGATTTGTCACTTTTCTGCCCACCTGACCAGTCCAGTGGAAAAAGAGCTGTCCAGCCTAATCCCACTTTCCAGCTCTTGAACCGTAGACTTGTAGGTTGCGACATCTGACCAGTGGAGATACTGGAGAAGCTGGGGTTGTTCTTAATTGAGCAGAGAAGGTTAAGAGGAGATTTGATAGAGGTGTTCAAAATCACGAACGGTTTTGACAGAGTAAATAAAGAGAAAGCGGGTGCTAAATTGGGCCGCGTAGCGCCCGTTGTTTCGGTGCTACACGGCCTCTCCAACATCCAAGATGGCGTCTTGGATGCGCACGCACGTCTCCTGCTTGACGTGCGCCAGACGCCATCTTGGTATAGGAGTTAGCGCAGGCGCAGATAACGAAAGCTGGAATCATGTAAAGTAGTAAGAAAATGGCTTCAATCAGTGTGCGACGCTGATTTAAAGTGATGGACACCATTTTGGGATGTAATGCTCTACTCAAGGCACAGTCTTAACCCCGACCATCTGAGCGTGTCTTAGAGTGCCTGGAGGACCCCCCACCAGAGCTATTTAAAGGGACCATGCAGGATTTACAGGTTAGTGGCTGGATTATTGCTTCTGGCTGCCGAGACATTTGTAACTGTTTTTGGAGGTCTCCTAGACTTCAATACTAGGACGCGGGGACATAGCCGAACATTTAGAGCCAGGACGTGCAGGACTGAAGTTAGGAAATGCTTCCACACGCAAAGGGTGGGAGACGTTTGGAACGCTCTTCTACAGACGGCAGTTGATGCGAGTTCACTCGTGAATGTTAAATCTGAGATTGATAGATTTCTGTGAACCAGGGGTATTAAGGGATATGGGGCTAAGACGGGTATATGGAGTTAGGTCACAGGTCCACCATGATCTCATTGAATGGTGGAACAGGCTCGAGGGGCTAAATGCCACTGCCACTTGCTGCCTCTTGATATGCGCCACCTTTTCCTGCAAGAAAGCGGGACGTGTGTCAGGGTGATGTGTCCATCATGGTTGAATAGCTGCCAGTGTGTGTGGCCTGTGAGTTGTGGGTGGGCGGCTTGAAACAGTGGTAATGTGTAAGGGTGAGAGGAAGCATCTGATTGGAAGAGTTGAGTACTGATGGAAAGAGTTTATTGGTCTGTGGGTGATGGGGGTGTAGTGCGTGGAGCAGTTGGTCGGAGACACCACTTGACAGTTGACCTCACTCACCTTGCCCACTCACGTCAAAGCATTGAACTTCTTCCTGCACTGCATCCATGTTCATGATGCTGTGCGCCTGGCATTGACTTCGTCCCCCGCTGCCTCCCACTGCCTTTTAAGTATATGCCTGGAGGGCCTCCTGCCCCCCCCCCCCCCCCCCCCCCCGCGGATATAGGATGTCTCTCCTTCTGTCCACCCCTTGCACCAAGGTCTCTAGTGTATCAGCAGAGAACCTTGGTGCATGCACTCTCACAGGCCTGGTACCAACTCAGATCGGCAGATTGGTGAGGTCTGGCGTACAGATTGGAGGGCATGGGATTTAGTAGTGTGCAACTTTTATTCAATGTTTTAACATAACTCATCAGTTTGTATACATAGGGATGAGACCTGCATCTGTGTTTTACGTGTGCGATGTCTGATCTCCATTCAGACTCCGTGCAGACAGTAGACCGTTAGTTTTCAGCAAATAACAGGTACCAGTTACCTTTAAGAGAATTCGAAGAAACATCCTCCCTTTAAGAGATTGAGCTCCCTCTGGTGGTGGAAAGTGCGTATTGCATTGATTCCATTGCATCGCACGACCACTGCCCAAAACAAACCCTTATCGAATTTTTCTCCCCACTGTTTCCAGTGGCGGGAGGGTCAGTAACCAGAGGACACAGATTTAAGGTGATTGGCAAAAGAACCAGAGGGGAGACATGAGGAATCTGGGTTTTTTTAGGCAGCGAGTTGTCATGATCTGGAATGCGCTGCCTGAAAGGGCGGTGGAAGCTGATTCAATAGTAACTTTCAAAACGGAATTGGATAAATACTTGAAGGGAAAGCATTTACAGGGCTATGGGGAAAGAGCAAGGGGAGTGGGACTAATTGGCGAACTCTTTCAAAGAGCCGGCACAGGCCTGATGGGCCAAATGGCCTCCTTCTGTGCTGTATCATCCCATGATGCTATGATTCCATGAAAATGAAAACTATTTTACAACTTTCTTTATTTGTCTGAAATAAGAGTTGTTCGGGAAATAACTGTAAATATAGCTAAAGCCTACACCCCAGTGTACTCCTGTATTTACTCGTAGTATCGCATATTTAGCAGAAAGTTGGACAGTTCAGTCAAAATCAAATGTGTAATTCATTTCAGCCGAGTCTGTTTATAAATCCTTTCCCAAACCAAAGCACCAAATTAAAAAGGATAGTCTGCTTTTTCTATGTAATTTTCTGATTATATTATTGATCTTCACCAGGCAACTTAAAATTGTGACTTGTTTGTCTGAACTCAAAGCCACAAAATGAATGTGTTCCTACTGCCACGTTGCGACAACTGGAAGAGCTCTCAGTCCAATAATAATTCATACGCAAAAAATTAAACTATTCAGGGAATATGTGGTCAACAGCCATATAATTGTGACAGCATTTTTTCAGGTCTGATTACCAAAATACTCTTCTAAGAGGATTGAAGGTATTATTTACTCAATCTCTGTATTTCAAAAAATAGTCTTCCAAAAAAAAAAGCGGCTGCTTGTGTACATCAGGCCCAAAATCCCAGGGGTCTGAGATGGTGCTACAAGGACGTACACCGGGCAGGAGGGAGGGACGCAGCACCTGGTTTTCCAGGTTTCTATCCCGTTTTTTCTGGCCCAATTAAAAATTCCAATAGATTGGGGAGGTTTAGATTGTTTCTTTGTCTTTTACATCGAATTTACAGCACGGAAACAGGCCGTTCGGCCCAACTGGTCCATGCCGGTGTTTATGCTCCACACGAGCCTCCTCCCAACGCTCTTCATCTGACCCTATCAGCATACCCTTGTATTCCTTTCTCCCTCATGTGTTTATCTAGCTTCCCCTTAAATGTATCTACGCTATTCGTACAGGGGTGGTGGGTGAACGGGACTTGGTGTGAGATAGGATACGGGCAGCAGAGTTTTGGATTAGCTCAAGTTTATGGAGGGTGGAAGGTGGGAGGCACCTCTACTTCCAGACTCAGAGGGTGAGTGTCTTCTTGTCAGCACATGTTGGTGTGCTCCTTGGCAGAGACAGGTCTCAGGTGTCGGTACATAGAGACCATGGCACAGAAACAGGTCATTTGGCCCAACTGGCCGGCATTTATGCTCCACACGAGCCTCCTCCTACCCTACTTCATCTAACCCTATCAGCGTATCCTTCTATTCCTTTCTCCCTCATGTGTTTATCTAGTTTCCCCTTAAATGCATCTATGCTATTTGCCTCAACTACTCCTTGTGGTAGCAAGTTCCACATTCTAACCACTCTCTGGATAAAGACGTTTCTCCCGAATTCACTATTGGATTTATTAGTGATTATCTTATATTTATGGCCCCCAGTTCTGGTCTCCTCCAGTTCACATGCTGATGTCAGAAGAGAAGGTGGCATCGGCAAGGACAATGTCACGTGCTAGAAACCCTGTCAGTTCCACCCCCTTTGCCCCGAACCCAAAGTGTGCCTGGATGATACGGGTGAGCACGCCCTGTGCGGACGGAAGTGGGCCCCACAGTTCCGGTTTCTTAACGGCGATTGATCGCAGAGAGACCGACCGCTGTTAGGAAAGTGGCTGCTGCAGAAGGCATTCGGCATGCTTGGTTTCATTGGTCAGAACATTGAATGCAGGAGTTGGGATGTTTTGTTGAAGTTGTACAGGGCATTGGTGAGGCCACACTTGGAATACTGTGTACAGTTCTGGTCACCCTATTATAGAAAGGTTATTATTAAACTAGAAAGAGTGCAGAAAAGATTTACTAGGATGTTACCGGGACTTGATGGTTTGACTTATAGGGAGAGGTTAGACAGACTGTGACTTGTTTCCCTGGAGAGTAGGAGGTTAAGGGGTGATCTTATAGAAGTCTATAAAATAATGAGGGGCATAGATAAGGTAGATAGTCAAAATCTTTTCCCAAAGGTAGGGGAGTCTATAACGAGGGGACATAGATTTAAGGTGAGAGGGGAGAGATACAAAAGGGTCCAGAGGGGCAATTTTTTCACTCAAAGGGTGGTGAGTGTCTGGAACGAGCTGCCAGAGGCAGTAGTAGAGGCGGGTACAATTTTGTCTTTTAAAAAGCATTTGGACAGTTACATGGGTAAGATGGGTATAGAGGGATATGGGCCAAGTGCAGGCAATTGGGACTAGCTTAGTGGTATAAACTGGGCGACATGGACATGTTGGGCCGAAGGGCCTGTTTCCACGTTGTAAACTTCTATGATTCTATGATTCCATTTAATCTCCAGCTGGAACAGCAAGGTGCTGCTTCCAAATTCTGGGCTGTCTGCAGGGAGGATGCCCACTGTAAATGGATCGGACGCCTTCCCCCTTTATGCAAATGAGCCTGTTCCAGGAATTAGCACAGGATCAGGGATGGGGGGGGGGGGGGTCAAGAGCAGGGCAGGAAGTCTCGTCCCGCTGCATTTCCAATCAACGGAACAGGCCTCTAGGAATTTCAGGCCTATAACGTTTAGTGGTAGACTTAATACTTTCAAATGTGTGCTGATGGGGTGGATAACCGATACAGATTTTCTTTTCTGCATTCCAGTACAGAATTATAATGATAAGACCAACAGATCAGTGATGGGAGAAACAGTTCCATGGGATGGATACTTCCTGCAATGGGAGCTGGTCGCTGAAAATGTGTAGATCTGCGAGGAAAATCTGAGCAATCTGCTAAAATGCTTCAGTTTACGAGTTATTTTGTCTTTCTGTAAAGACAGGTATTTACTTCCTTTCTTCAATCGCTGTTTTCTTCAGGGAGCATTTATTATTACATTGTGGATTGCTCAAGAAGACAAGCCCTGTATCTGGGTTTGCACAGATTCGCTCACTACTGGTAAGGATTTAATATCTTAACATGTAAATCAACTGCTGATTATCTGGGGATAGACCCTGAGCCGAGAACTTTGATTATTGATAAAGGCCATTTTGTAAACTTTTAATAATATTTATTCATCAACCTTCAAGTAAAATGACACTATCGGATGTATCTATCGAAGGATATATTGGTCTTGAACGGGGTGCAGTGCAAATTCACCAGAATGACTCCGGGGCTAAAAGGGTTAAATTACGAGGTCAGGTTACATGGACTAGGCTTGTATTCCCTGGAGTAAAGAAGATTAAGGGGTGATCTAATTGAGGTGTTTAAGGTGATTAAAGGATTTGATAGGGTTGATAGAGAGAAACTATTTCCTCTGGTGGGAGAGTCCAGATCAAGGGGGCATAACCTTAAAATTAGAGCTTGGCCATTCAAGGGTGATGTCAGGAAGCACTTCTTCACACAAAGAGTAGTGGAAACCTGGAACTCTCTTCTCCCAAAAAACTGTTGGGGCTGGGGGTCAATTGAAAATTTCAAAACTGAGATCGAAACGTTTTTGTTCGGTCAGGGTATTAACGGTTACGGAACCAAGGTGGGTAAATGGAGTCGAGATACAGATCAGCCATGATCTAATTGAATGGCTGAACAAGCTCGAGGGGCTGAATGGCCTACTCCTGATCCTATGTTCCTGGTGTGGCCTTTATTTCTTACACAGGAGATATTGTAATTACTTACAGAAACCTTTGTGGTGCACACCTGTCCTTCTTTGACTCTGGATTTAGTGGATTTTCCTTATCCGTCTCAAAGGCAGACAAAAAAAAAAATCAGTTCTACTTTCGATTTGTCTTCAAATAGTTGTCTACTCTACAAATTATTTGGAGTAGACTTTCAAAACATTAGAATTTCTTGGAGGCAGTTTCCGTGTCCCAACCACCCCATTTATGGCTAAAAATGGGGTGGTAGCAGAACCACAATCGCGAGGGGATTTGTGGCGATGAATTGCCCGTTCCGATTTTCAGGTGGACCTCACCTCCACTTAGGCCGCCAGAGATCCTGTGGGAAAATGGGCGGGGGTCGTCATCAATATATGCCCGTCAGTGGTCGGGGGGGGGGCGGGGTGTCAGAGGATGGAGTTATGATCCCCAGTCCCATTTTCGTCTCTGCCCACCTTGCTAACGCCATTTCGTGGTCGGCGCAACCAAATAAGGGCAGCAGAAGTCGTGAGGGGGCAACTGTGGGAGCGTGCGTCAAAGGCATGCAGTCAGGGAAAGCTGGGAGCACATTTTTACCGCAGTCACTGTGGGGTTTTGAGCCTCAAAGGCTTCCATATTTAATCACCTTGCGGCCGACTGTTGGAAACTGCAGCCCCGTTTCACTCACAAAGCTTCCATCCCTCCCTTTTAAGGTGCTGCTGTCGACCCTACAAATCGGGCCTGTCCCACTGGATTTCCCGCCCCCGGGTCGTGAAAAAAAATTCAGGTTCCTTTCATTAAAAATGACATCATTTAATAGTCTCTCCTCCCAAACCCCCCCCCCGCAACCCAACACCGAGACAAAAAATACTTTCACAAAGGCAGTGCTGGGAACTTGCTGAATGTATGTGAAAGCTGCATTTGGTGACACCATAATTCCCAGCCATGTTGGAGATGATCGGGTAATTCCCTCGTCATTTACGTCAGGAGCCCCCACTGCTGTAAGTGACTGGGGTTGATTTTACGCATATAATTTGTGTTATGTAGCTATCCTCTACTCACTGTATTGTGCTGGAGAAATAATCCTGCTTTTATCATGAGATTCTGTTTAGATAGACTGTGTTTGCTGTTTGCTGAGTAAATAGACTCTGTTTGCTGTTTGGTGAGTAAATAGAGTCTGTTTGCTGTTTGGTGAGTAAATAGACTCCGTTTGCTGTTTGGTGATTAAATGAACTCTGTTTGCTGTTTGGTGAGTAAATAGACTCCGTTTGCTGTTTGGTGAGTAAATAGACTCCGTTTGCTGTTTGGTGAGTAAATAGAGTCTGTTTGCTGTTTGGTGATTAAATAGACTGTGTTTGCTGTTTGGTGAGTAAATAGAGTCTGTTTGCTGTTTGGTGATTAAATAGACTGTGTTTGCTGTTTGGTGAGTAAATAGACTCTGTTTGCTGTTTGGTGATTAAATAGACTGTGTTTGCTGTTTAGTGATTAAATAGACTGTGTTTGCTGTTTGGTGAGTAAATAGAGTCTGTTTGCTGTTTGGTGAGTAAATAGACTCCGTTTGCTGTTTGGTGATTAAATAGACTCTGTTTGCTGTTTGGTGAGTAAATAGACTCCGTTTGCTGTTTGGTGAGTAAATAGACTCCGTTTGCTGTTTGGTGAGTAAATAGAGTCTGTTTGCTGTTTGGTGAGTAAATAGACTCTGTTTGCTGTTTGGTGAGTAAATAGACTCTGTTTGCTGTTTGGTGATTAAATAGACTGTGTTTGCTGTTTGGTGAGTAAATAGACTGTGTTTGCTGTTTGGTGAGTAAATAGACTCCGTTTGCTGTTTGGTGAGTAAATAGACTTCGTTTGCTGTTTGGTGAGTAAATAGAGTCTGTTTGCTGTTTGGTGATTAAATAGACTGTGTTTGCTGTTTGGTGATTAAATAGACTGTGTTTGCTGTTTGGTGAGTAAATAGACTCCGTTTACTGTTTGGTGAGTAAATAGACTCCGTTTGCTGTTTGGTGAGTAAATAGACTGTGTTTGCTGTTTGGTGAGTAAATAGACTCTGTTTGCTGTTTGGTGAGTAAATAGACTGTGTTTGCTGTTTGGTGAGTAAATAGACTCTGTTTGCTGTTTGGTGAGTAAATAGACTGTGTTTGCTGTTTGGTGAGTAAATAGACTGTGTTTGCTGTTTGGTGAGTAAATCGACTCCGTTTGCTGTTTGGTGAGTAAATAGACTGTGTTTGCTGTTTGGTGAGTAAATAGACTCTGTTTGCTGTTTGGTGAGTAAATAGACTCCGTTTGCTGTTTGGTGAGTAAATAGACTCTGTTTGATGTTTGGTGAGTAAATAGACTGTGTTTGATGTTTGGTGAGTAAATAGACTGTGTTTGCTGTTTGGTGATTAAATAGTCTGTGTTTGCTGTTTGGTGAGTAAATAGACTGTGTTTGCTGTTTGGTGAGTAAATAGACTCTGTTTGCTGTTTGGTGAGTAAATAGACTGTGTTTGCTGTTTGGTGATTAAATAGACTGTGTTTGCTGTTTGGTGAGTAAATAGACTGTGTTTGCTGTTTGGTGATTAAATAGACTGTGTTTGATGTTTGGTGAGTAAATAGACTGTGTTTGCTGTTTGGTGAGTAAATAGACTGTGTTTGCTGTTTGGTGAGTAAATAGACTGTGTTTGCTGTTTGGTGAGTAAATAGACTGTGTTTGCTGTTTGGTGATTAAATAGTCTGTGTTTGCTGTTTGGTGAGTAAATAGACTGTTTGCTGTTTGGTGAGTAAATGGACTGTGCTTGGTGAGTAAATAGACTCTGCTTGGTGAGTAATTAGGCTGTATTTGCGAAGTAAATAGACTCTGTTTGGTCAGTAAATTGACTGTTTGCTGTGGGTCCTGCTGTAAGTCCTGCCCTGCCTCCAACTCATTGACATAGTGGTGTCAATATTCACTCCATAATGTAAAGTTCTGACCATGAAATGCTTTGGGTGAGCAGAGCTCATGCCCCGCCAACCATCTGCCCAATTAAAGTGGTATACGAAAATCACCCCAATTATTTTTGCAGTTGGCATAGTTTCTTCGAAATAAAGTCATGTTACTACTGTCAAATAATACAAAAATTGTAGTACACCCCTGAACGATGTGAACCTAATCTGACAGTATACAATGTGCTCATTTGACTTAAAATATTTTAATTGGTGTTGGAATAACTTAAGACCACAGAAGATCTGCAGGGTTATGGTAGCCTTATAATTAGATCACTGGACCAGTAATCTCTTTCGGGAAGGAAACTTGCCATCCTTACCCGGTCTGGCCTCTATGTGACTCCAGCCTCACACCTACGCACTTGACTCTTAACTGCCCTCTAAAGTGGCCTAGCAAGCCGCTCAGTTTAATCAAATTGATACATGTGGTTCAAGAAGGCATCCCACCACCGCCTTCTAAGGGATGATAATAAATGCCAGCCTTGCAAACATCCTGAGAATGCATTAAAATAAATACCAGTTACAGTAAAGGAGGGGGCAGAGAAATCAGATAGGATAAAAATAGATAAAGAGGAGGTCCTTAAACTGTTGGCAACGCTCAAAGTAGAAAAGTCACCTGTGCGGATGGGGTGCATCTGAGGGAAGTAAGGGTGGAAACTGCGGAGGCTCTGGCCACCATCTTCCAATCCTCCTTGGATATGGGAGTGGTGCCGGAGGACTGGAGGGTTGCAAATGTTACATCCCTTTTCAAGAAAAAGGAGAGAGATAAACCCGGTGACTACAGGCCAGTCAGATCTCAAACTATTTAAAATATATTGCATACAAGCACTTTGCTGAAAGCAGTCATTATAAGTGCTGGTAGTGTTACCTCACCCGACTGCTGTATTTAAAGGAGCACTGCCTTTGTGAAAATATTTGAAATTTTTTGGTCTCGAGAAGGAGAGTCTGATCAGTGACGTTATTTGTAATGAAAGTTTTGTGAATCTTTTTCATGATTAATGTTGTCTCATTTTCCAAATGTTTCCTCACTAAGAGAGTGCCCCTTTAAATTCCTGTTTTCCTAGATGTGTGCTTACACTTCCGGTGCCTTTCACTTTTAAGTTACACGTCGGAAGTAACAGCTACATGTGACAGTACATGAAATTAATGCCAGTGTGTTCAAGTATTTAGGAAGAAGAAAGGTATTGGGCCAGAACTTGCTGGGAGTGCGAGCTGATAACGAGGGGCAACGGGACAAATAGTCTATCTCCTTAACCAGAGAGATTGCAGGATTGAGAAATAAACAGAGGAACGGCTGAGAAGGAGGGTGAATTAAAGGGGTACGTTCAATGTTAAATTAAGTACAGAAAGAGAAATAAATACTCTCCACTTGCCTGGATGAGTACAGCTCCAACAACACTCAAGAAGCTCGACACCATCCAGGACAAAGCAGCCCGTTTGATTGGCACCCCATCCACCACCCTAAACATTCACTCCCTTCACCACCGGCGCACAGTGGCTGCAGTGTGTACCATCCACAGGATGCACTGAAGCAACTCGCCAAGGCTTCTTCAACAGCACCTCCCAAACCTGCGACCTCTACCACCTGGAAGGACAAGGGCAGCAGGCACGTGGGAACAACACCACCTGCACGTTCCCCTCCAAGTCACACACCATCCCGACTTGGAAATATATTGCCGTTCCTTCATCGTCGCTGGGTCAAAATCCTGGAACTCCCTTCCTAACAGCACTGTGGGAGAACCTTCACGGACACGGACTGCAGCGGTTCAAGAAGGCGGCTCACCACCACCTTCTCAAGGGCAATTAGGGATGGGCAATAAATGCCGGCCTCGCCTGCGACGCCCACATCCCATGAACGAATCAGAAAAAAATAAAGAGAGGGGAAGAAAGATTGGATTAAGAGAAAGAGAAAAAAAGGACAGAAAGGAAAAGTAAGAAAAGAAAATGTTAAATTTTAAATTTGACATTTTAAAAAATCTCCAACAACAATTCACAACCCGAAAGAATGAGACTCCACAGTTTAAATTGCTCACTTTCTCGGCCAGAGAGGTTGATTAGCGGTCATTAACAATTATCTCGTTGTTAAAAGCGTGCTTAATGGGCAATTAATGTGCAAATCCAGCAAGTTCTTAAAAATAATGGGGAGGTTGAGGGCGAAATGCTGTTTGTGTGAAGCAAATGGTGGAGCGGTGTAAATCGACCGGCAAATTCTGGAGGTTCACAAGTCATGGCGTATCTCTCCATCCCCTGAACTCGGCGGCCGATTTGTGCATTAATAACGCCGTTACTTTCTCAGCAAGATTTGGCCCGATAAGTTTTGTTCTAATGGACATCCACCTGCGCCCGTGACCCCGTCGATTTTCTAATAGTTTTGGTGGGCTGGGTGGTGTTTCTGTTGGGTCACTTCCATCGAATGGGGGGAGGGAAATGGCTGTCATGTTTGCCGCAGTGTCATGTGGCCAAGGAATTTCAATTTTGAAAAATAAAATCTTTCACCTTGCCTCGTTCAATTGGTGACATTCCTCGTGCCCAGTGTTGCTACGGTGCAATTGATGGGAAATACCTTGTACGATGGACGTCCTGTTCGCCCGAAAGCAGTTCTGGAGGAATTGCGGTACTGGCATTGGGTGAAGTGAAATCGGGGAGAATGGATCCCTGACGATTTTCCTTTCCTGCCTACTGGAGTTATACCAGGGAGCCGATGACACTGTACAGGGAGATTTGCCTGCTCCCAATGGCCAATAATGGCTTTTAAATCTGATTTATTGGTTTAATGGTGCTCGCCGTTATTGGTGTGTAAATAACCCAGCAGTTCATGGTGAGGAAGCGATACCCCGTGAGTTGCGAATCGCCACAAGTCGCCGGACGATTTGCGCCCGCTCCGCCGTTAACCTCGCGAAAACGAGAGTTCGCCCTCGACCTCTCCGTGAGTTTTTAAGAAATTGATGCATTTGTGCTGTTAAAACGAATTAAACTCGCTGCAGAAAATTAGGGCGGTTTCTTAACAGCGTAAGGACCCTTTTAATGAGGAGATTTATGTTCATGCAATGCCATTGAACATCTCCGGCCCAGAAAGGGAACAATTGAAACTGTGGAGACTCATTCCAGCAGGTAGTAAATTGTTCCTAGAGCTTTCATTAAATTATAAATTTTAATTTTTTACATTTTTTTCTTAGTTTTTCTTTCTGTCTCTTCTTTCTCTCGCTCTTAATCCAATCTTTCTTCCCTCTATTTCTCATTCTTTACTTAATTTGACTCTAATTCACCCTATTTCCTTTTCTGTCGTTCCTCTATTTCTTTCTCTATCTTTAAATCTCATTGGCGAAAGAGATAGACTGTTGTTCATTGCCCCATTGCCCTCCTGTTAGCAGCTCGCACTTTCAGCAACCTGCAGGGCAAGAATGGATGTCGTTCAATAAAAATCTTAATCGGGAGTATTGAGCCAGATTTCGCTGAAAAAATAACGGTGTGTGAACCACGCAGGCCGTTATTAATGTGCAAATTGGACAGCAACTGGTGGCGAGGAAGAGATACCCCGTGAATTGCGAATCGCCACAAGTCGCTGACCGATTTGTGCCCGCTCCGCCGTTAGCTTCGTGAAAATGGCATCTCGCCCTTAACCTCCCCGTGATTTTCATGAAGTTGCTGCATTTGCTCATTAATTGTCCATTGAACTCGCCACAGAAAGTTACGTCTAGTAATTAACAGCGTAAGTACCCATTAACAACATGATAATTGTTAATGACTGCCAATCAACCTCTCTTGCCCAGAAAGTGAACAATTATAAGTGTAGAGTCTCATTCCTTCAGGTTATGATTTGTTTTAGGAGATTTTAAAAATGTCAAATTTTAAATTTTTACATTTTTTTTCTTACTTTTCCTTTCTGACTCTTTTTTTTCTCTCTCTTCATCCAATCTTTCTATCCCTCTCTTTATTTCTCTTTCTGTACCTGGTTTGAGATTGAATTCACCCCCTTTAATTCACCCTCCTTCTCAGTCCTTCCTCTGTTTATTTCTCAATCCTTAAATATCATGGGTTGAGGAGATAGACTTTTGGTCCCATTGTTCACTAAGGTCCCAAATGCCCCATCACCCTCACCGCGCTGTTATCAGCTCACACTTCCAGCGACACTGTGGGCAAAAAATTTTAAAATCTTAACATGCACGAGCACGTCTAACTAACAGGACATGCCGTGAGATGCCCCACTCCAGCAAAATCTAGCCCCTTATAAATGGTAAGCAAAATGTATTTTTAAGGGGTTTAGGTACATAGATCATTGAAGTGTCATGAACAGGTGCAGAAAATAATCAAGAAGGCTAATGGGATGCTGGCCTTTATATCTGGAGGACTGGAGTACAAGGGGGCAGAAGTTATGCTGCAGCGATACAAAACCCTGGTTAGACCGCACCTGGAGTACTGTGAGCAGTTCTGGGCACCGCACCTTCGGAAGGACATATTGACCTTGGAGGGAGTGCAGCGTAGGTTTACTAGAATGATACCCGGACTTCAAGGGTTAAGTTACAAGGAGAGATTACACAAATTGGGATTGTATTCTCTGGAGTTTGGAAGGTTAAGGGGTGATCTGATCGAAGTTTATAAGATATTAAGGGGAACGGATAGGGTGGATAGAGAGAAACTATTTCCGCTGGTTGGGGATTCTAGGAGTAGGGGGCACAGTCTAAAAATTAGAGCCAGACCTTTCAGGAGCGAGATTAGAAAACATTTCCACACACAAAGGGTGGTAGAAGTTTGGAACTCTCTTCCGCAAACGGCAATTGATACCAGCTCAATTGCTAAATTTAAATCTGAGATAGATAGCTTTTTGACAATCAAAGGTATTAAGGGATATGGGCCAAAGGCAGGTTTATGGAGTTCGATCACAGATCAGCCATGATCTTATCAAATGGCAGAGCAGGCACGAGGGGCTGAATGGCCTACTCCTGTTCCTATTTTCCTAATACTTATCCAAATGATAAACCACAACATATTTACACCACAACTTAGCACCGGCTAGTAATTAATGACATACCAGTTCTTTTTTAGCAGTAGCAATGTGCCTGGGGTGGGGGGAAGGGCGGGGACAGTGGGGGGCGGTGGTAGTGCAGTGGGTTAAATATGTTCTTTCACATCTGGAAGTTGAGTTCGAATCCAGCTCGGTCAGATGAGGGGAAAATGTTTGGTCTCCGTCTCTTTGTTGTCAGTCCATTTCTTAGTGGGCACAGGTCCAGAAAACTGTGTACAATTTGGCTCTAATTAAGCAGATCCACCCAGAACTGTGATAAATAAGGCAGAAGAGAGGCTATCTCAATAATTAAAGACCTTTAAAACGGATGCAGGAACATAGGAACATAGGAACAGGAGTAGGCCATTCAGCCCTTTGAGTTTGTTCCGCCATTCAATTAGATCATGGCTGATCTGCATCTTAACTTAATTTACCTGCTTTGGTTCTGTATCCCTTAATACCCTTGCCTAGCAAAAATCTATCAATCTCAGTTTTAACATTTTCAATTGACCCCCAGCCTCAACAGCGTTTTGGGGGAGAGAGTTCCAGATTTCCATTACCCTTTGTGTGAAGAAGTGCTTCCTGGCATCACCCCTGAATGGCCCAGCACTAATTTTAAGGTTATTCCCCCTTGTTCTAGACTCTCCCACCAGAGGAAATAGTTTCTCTCTATCTACCCTATCAAATCCTTTAATCATCTTAAACACCTCAATTAGATCACCTCTTAATCTTTTCTATATTCAAGGGAATACAAGCCTAGCCTATGCAACCTGTCCTCATAATTTATTTTATCCCCAAAATATATTTTATGACATGATTTTAAAATGCAAAAATGATGAGAAATTACTGTGCTTCTGACTTTTATTTTCTTCTTGAAATATGAACTTTTATTTTTGGTCAGCTGGCTATCTGATTCTTGAAGAAACCCATCACCTTACTTAACAGTTGTCAAGATCCTGTGTCAGCTTGGCTCAATCGGTCGCACTCCTGCTTTTGAGCCATTAAGGCCGTGAATTCAAGCCCCACTCTAGGACTTGAGCGTATGATCTCGGCCGACTTGGGTTGTCAACTCTGTTTGGATATATTCCCGGAGGTTTCATTACATGTACTTCCTGCCTCTAACCATCCCGCCCTCACCATTGGTTGTCCAACATGCCCATCCTCGCTGAGCACAGCCTCCTCACACCAAACGGAAGGTAAACAGGCTCCTGATTACCTGGCTGGATGATGCTTAATTGTCAGTCAAACAGCCTTTTTATCCCGTCTCCAATATTTTTATAACTAATAAATGTTCAAGGAAAATGAAATTTAAAAAAATCGCACAATGTTTTTTATTGCCCCTATGATTTTTCTCCCTGGTTTGCTCCCAGGAGTATCCTGGAGATTAATCTTCAATTCCTGGAGACTCCAGGGCAATCCTGGAGGGTTGGCAACCCTAAGGCTGACCCTTGCCTGCAGTACTGAGGGAGTGCTGCTACTGCATTGTGGAAGGGGTGGTATCTTTCAGATGAAATGTTTAATTGAAGGCCTCTCAGCTTGTTCCGGTGCAGAAGATCCCAGGGCTACACTTCAGAAGAAAAAATGTAATTCACGGTGAAATGTTTTTTGATGTCCTGAGGACATGATAAGGTGCTTTATAAATTCCAAGTTCTTTCTTTCACTTCCTGAGAATCCACACAGGTAGAGCTTTTCACTGCCAGGATCAGTAGAGTGATTTAAGAAACAGCATTTCGCAGACCGATGTTGAATGCCATTGTTTATCAGTAATTACGGTTTTCAGGAGACTAAAAAAGCATGTCTGAAACCAGCTGGGGATTAAGCTTACTGTGAAGCTGAAAGTCCACAGCGCTGCTGTTATTACCGCACTTCGAGATGGATATGATTCCTGGATGTGTTACCATTGTCAAATTTGGGCACCTCCACAATTTACCCCTCCAGCCCCTGAGGCCCATCATGTGCGATCCTCAAACATGTTAAGACCACTGGTGTTGAGGCCATGCTTAGAAGGTTACAGGTCAGGCGACATTAGTCGCACGGAATACTCCAAGATGCCAAAAAGGATCTTGTACAGCAAGCTGTAGCACAACTTAAGTGAAGCACAACTTTAAGCTGTGTTTTCAAATCCCTCCGTGACCTCGCCCCTCCCTATCGCTGTAACCTCCTCCAGCCCTATAAGCCTCCGAGATCTCTGCGCTCCTCCAATTCTGGCCTCTTGTGCATCCCTGATTTTCATTGCTTCACCATTGGCGGCCGTGCCTTCAGCTGCCTAGGCCCCAAGCTCTGGAATTCCCTCCCTAAACCTCTCCACCTCTCTCTCCTTTTAAGATGCTCCTTAAAATCTACCACTTTGACCAAGCTTTCGGTCACCTGTCCTAATATCTCTTTATGTGGTTCAGTGTCAAATTTTGTTTGATAATGCACAGGTGAAGCGCCTTGGGGCGTTTTACTACATTAAAGGTGTTATATAAATACAAGCTATCATTGTTAAGTGATATCAACGCTGACAGCAGGAATAACTTCAGAAGAGAGCATGAGATGGTAAGCAGTGATACATAGTGGTGCGGGTTGGTAAAAGCACCAAGGTATTCTCTCCTGAAGAAGTTGCCACATCTACAGAAACACTAACAGCAGCAGCCTGTCGATCCCAGACGGGTTCCTTGGGCCTGTGAAACATGCGAGAGAGCTTGACTTTTGAGGGCGAAATTTGAAATTTTGTATTGCTTTTATTATTTTGCAATATGTTCTGATGGATCCAGGTGGTTGAATCTCTTTCATTCATGTGTATTGTATCAATGTGTATTGTATCAACGTATATTGTATCAATGTGTATTGTATCAATGTGTATTGTATCAACGTATATTGTATCAACGTGTATTGTATCAATGTGTATTGTATTGTATCAATGTGTATTGTATCAACGTGTATTGTATCAATGTGTATTGTATTGTATCAATGTGTATTGTATCAACGTGTATTGTATCAATGTGTATTGTATTGTATCAATGTGTATTGTATCAACGTGTATTGTATCAATGTGTATTGTATTGTATCAATGTGTATTGTATCAATGTGTATTGTATCAATGTGTATTGTATCAACGATGATGTGGAGATGCCGGTGATGGACTGGGGTTGACAAATGTAAGGAATCTTACAACACCAGGTTATAGTCCAACTGTTTTATTTGAAAATCACAAGCTTTCGGAGGCTTTCTCCTTCGTCAGGTGAAGTGTGGGATTCCATGGAAGGTCACCGCATTTACAGTCAGAGAACAATACCTGGTGATTACAGATAATCTTTCCAACTGCCCGTTTTCAAGGCAATCAAAGTGTTCAGACAGAGAGATGTTACCTACAGGACCACCGAATATACAAACGGCCAGAACAAAAGAGAGACAGAGAGAGAGAGAGAAACATCCGAAAGGAAGAGAAAGACAGAGAATGACCCGTTGTATGACCCGAGAATGACAGATAACTTTTATTCGCTGGTGGGGTTACGTGTTGCATGACATGAACCCAAGATCCCGGTTGAGGCCGTCCTCATGAGTGCGGAACTTGGCTATCAATTTCTGCTCGACGATTTTGCATTGTCGTGTGTCTCGAAGGCTGCCTTGGAGAACGCTTACCCGAAGATCGGTGGCTGAATGTCCTTGACTGCTGAAGTGTTCCCCAACTAGGAGGGAACCCTCCTGTCTGGCGATTGTTGCGCGGTGTCCGTTCATCCGTTGTCGCAGTGTCTGCATGGTCTCGCCAATGTACCATGCTCCGGGGCATCCTTTCCTGCAACGTATGAGGTAGACAACGTTGGCCGAGTCACAGGAGTATGAACCATGTACCTGGTGGGTGGTGTCCTCTCGTGTGATGGTGGTATCTGTGTCGATGATCTGGCATGTCTTGCATAGGTTGCCGTGGCAGGGTTGTGTGGTGTCGTGGACGCTGATCTCCTGAAAGCTGGGTAATTTGCTGCGAACGATGGTCTGTTTGAGGTTGGGTGGCTGTTTGAAGGCGAGTAGTGGAGGTGTGGGGATGGCCTTAGCCATGTTCTCCGCAGCCTTCAACATGCCATTGATGACGACGAACACCTCGCTAAGGCCATCCCCATGCCTCCACTACTCGCCTTCAAACAGCCACCCAACCTCAAACAGACCATCGTTCACAGCAAATTACCCAGCTTTCAGGAGAACAGCATCCACGACACCACACAACCCTGCCACGGTAACCTCTGCAAGACATGCCAGATCATCGACACAGATACCACCATCACACGAGAGGACACCACCCACCAGGTACATGGTTCATACTCCTGTGACTCGACCAACGTTGTCTACCTCATACGTTGCAGGAAAGGATGCCCCGGAGCATGGTACATTGGCGAGACCATGCAGACACTGCGACAACGGATGAACGGACACCGCGCAACAATCGCCAGACAGGAGGGTTCACTCCCAGTCGGGGAACACTTCAGCAGTCAAGGACATTCAGCCACCGATCTTCGGGTAAGCGTTCTCCAAGGCAGCCTTCGAGACACACGACAATGCAAAATCGTCGAGCAGAAATTGATAGCCAAGTTCCGTACCCATGAGGATGGCCTCAACCGGGATCTTGGGTTCATGTCACGCTACACGTAACCCCACCAGCGAAAGAAAGTTATCTGTTTTTAATACAACGGGTCATTCTCTGTCTTTCTCTTCCTTTCGGATGTTTCTCTCTCTCTCTCTGTCTGTCTTTTGTTCGAGTCATAGAGTCATAGAGTTATACAGCACGGATAGAGGCCCTTCAGCCCATCGTGTCCGCGCCGGCCATCAGCCCTGTCTACTCTAATCCCATATTCCAGCATTTGGTCCGTAGCCTTGTATGCTATGGCATTTCAAGTGCTCATCCAAATGTTTCTTGAATGTTGTGAGGGTTCCTGCCTCCACAACCCTTTCAGGCAGTGAGTTCCAGACTCCAACCACCCTCTGGGTGAAAAAGTTCTTTCTCAAATCCCCTCTAAACCTCCCGCCTTTTACCTTGAATCTATGTCCCCTTGTTATAGAACCCTCAACGAAGGGAAAAAGCTCCTTAGTATCCATCCTATCTGTGCCCCTCATAATTTTGTACACCTCAATCATGTCCCCCCTCAGCCTCCTCTGCTCCAAGGAAAACAAACCCAATCTTCCCAGTCTCTCTTCATAGCTGAAGCGCTCCAGCCCTGGTAACATCCTGGTGAATCTCCTCTGCACCCTCTCCAAAGCGATCACATCCTTCCTGTAGTGTGGCGACCAGAACTGCACACAGTACTCCAGCTGTGGCCTAACCAGTGTTTTATACAGCTCCATCATAACCTCCTTGCTCTTATATTCTATGCCTCGGCCAATAAAGGCAAGTATCCCATATGCCTTCTTTACCATCTTATCTACCTGTTCCGCCGCCTTCAGGGATCTGTGAACTTGCACACCAAAATCCCTCTGACCCTCTGTCTTGCCTAGGGTCCTCCCATTCATTGTGTATTCCCTTACCTTGTTAGTCCCTCCAAAGTGCATCACCTCGCACTTTTCCGGGTTAAATTCTGGCCGTTTGTATATTCGGTGGTCCTGTAGGTAACATCTCTCTGTCTGAACATTTTGATTGCCTTGAAAACGGGCAGTTGGAAAGATTATCTGTAATCACCAGGTATTGTTCTCTGACTTTAAATGCGGTACCTTCCATGGAATCCCACACTCACCTGACGAAGGAGAAAGCCTCCGAAAGCTTGTGATTTTCAAATAAAACAGTTGAACTATAACCTGGTGTTGTAAGATTCCTTATATTGTATCAACGTATATTGTATCAATGTGTATGTTATCAATTTGTATTGTATCAGTGTGTATTGTATCAATGTATGTTGTATCAATGCGTACCTGAGAGAGAAAACAAAAACAAGAACAGAGGCGAATGGGTTAACTTAAAGGAGGAAAATGCTAGAAGCACTGTGCCATTATTTAAGTACGGAGGGAGGTCTGTATGAAAAGTCGTACACATAGAAATGGTTCATGCTCAGGAGTTATTTTGTACCAAAATTCCCTGTTGCATAATTATTGAGAGTGAGTGAGTGAGAGAGACACAGAGAGACTGAGAGAGACAGAGAGAGACAGAGAGAAATAGAGAGAGAGGGAGAGACAGAGAGAGAGACAGAGACTCAGAGACGGAAAGAGAAAGAAAGTGACAGGAGGAGAAAGACAGACAGAGAGAGAGAGGCAGAGAGGGAGAATGAGAGACAGAGAGACAAACAGAGAGAGAGAGAGAGAGACAGAGATAGAGAGTGAGAGAGAGACAAAGAGACAGAGAGTGAGACAGAGAGAGAGCGAGACAGAGACGGAGAGAGACAGAGAGAGAAAGAAAGTGAGAGAAGAAGAGAAAGACAGATGGAGAGAGAGAGGCAGAGAGGGAAAATGAGAGACAGAGAGACAAACAGAGAGAGAGCGAGACAGAGAGAGAGAGACAGAGAGTTAGACACATAGAGACAGAGATAGAGAGTGAGAGAGAGACAAAGAGACAGAGAGTGAGATAGAGATAGAAACAGAAAGAGGATGAGTGAGAGACAGAGATAGAGAGAGTTGCAAAGAGAGACAGAGAGAGACACACACAGACCCTGGAGGAATGAAAGTAACAAATGGTGAAACATCACACAGAATATCCATTAGAATGGCCAGATGCCGTTTGGAATGACAGATTGCGCAATTCCCACTGTGATCTTTGTTTGGTGCCATGATTTGGATCATCTCGATCGACTGCTGCTGGTGGGCAAATGGGAGAATGGATGGACTGACATTTTAAACAACCTGGGAGATTGTTGGAAAGTGGAATTATAAATGTTTGCTATGTTTAGGTCTCTCCACATGCAAGCACTGTCACTGTATTTTGCAACTTTAGGCCTGCAAAAGTTAAGTAATCTTTTAAAATATGCGGCATTATGGAACTGGATCGATACAATCTGTGTGAACTGTAGAGAACACGCAAAATCAACCAATAGTTGCATCTCAAAGAGCCCTGAGAAAATGAAGAGAACACTTGGGGAAATAGTGATCAGAACCTAATTAGGGTCACATTTAAAACAGATAAAGAAAAAGAGGAGTCCAAAATAAAGCCTTGGACTTGAAATTACCTCGTTTCAGTGGCACAAAAGGCAACTTGGTCCAGATGAATTGGTTGGTTCGTAAAGATGGCAGATAAAACAGCAGATTTGCAGTGAGAGATAATTAATACAAGATGGATAGAAAGAAAGAATGAACTTGCATTTATATAGCGCCTTTCACAACTTCAGGACCTCTCAATGCACTTTACAGCCAATAAATTACTTTCGAAGTGTAATCACTGTTGTAATTTAGGAAACACGGCAATCAATTTGTGCACAGCAAGATCCCACAAACAGCAACGTGATAATGACCAGATAATCTGTTTTGGTTGAGGGATAAATATTGGCCAGGACACCAGAGAGAACTTCACCTGTTCTGCTTTGAAATAGTGCCATGGGATCTTTTTATGTTCACCAGAGAGGGGCAGACAGGGCCTCGGTTTAACGTCTCACCCGAAGCACGGCACCTCTGACAGTGCAGTGCTCCCTCAGTGCTGCACTGGGAGTGTCAGCCTTGATTGCGTACTCAAGTCTTGGCAGTGGGACTTGTACCCCTGACCTTCTGACTTAGAGGTGAAGAGTGCTACCCACTGAGCCATGGCTAGCATAGGTTAATTATGTTGTGACTAGGGGAAATGGTGGTATGTCAAATGGAGGGGGGTTCCATGGATCAATAGAGAAGTTAGAGAAAGAATGATGGCAGGTAATGTCCAACGCATTGAGTCTATTTATCACCCGCTGGTGAAGGTCTCCTGAAATAAGCAGCTCTGATGCCATTCCTTCACTCATTTTCCAATGCAACTCCTTTATTCCCTGGTCACTGCAGTTCTGGAAAATATCCACTTGCTGACAGACCTACATATAACTTCTGAGCAATTCTTTATAGTTAATAGCAAATGAAGTAGGTGCTAAAAGCCGAACAAAAAAATAATTATCGGTATGTAATAATTGTAATTTTAATGATGAACAGAAGGAAAGGGATAAGCAAACTGCTTTAAATAGTTAACAAGCTGAGGAGGAATAGTCTACATCGATATAAACCTTGAACATATAGGCATGCCAAAAAAAGCAAATCTGCACAACATCTTTAACACATCCACCAGCTTGGCATATCCTGCGAAGATGTAAAGAGCATCTGCGATGTTTGACTTACAATTCAGTAATGTTTTTAGAGGAACAGAAAGTAGTCATTTGTAGTCTGTCAGATCATGTTCTGTGTTTTGAACACTAACTTTAGAGCAATTTCTGACTGCTAATCAGAGATTGCACAGAACGGATGCCATCAATGTTCATGCTGTCAGAGCGACGGACGAGGAATTTGTGTACAAACATACGAATTAAGAGCTTCTTGCTTTGTCATGTTGAGTTCTTTTTCTCTCTCCAGGGTCTTTTTTCATTTGTGTTTCTCTTGGGACTGTATTGCCGTTGTTTTTTGTATCGCTCACCATCAGTTTGTGTGAGGTTCTTTTAATGGCACAAATGAAACATAGAAGAAACCCATCCATTGTACGATCAGCCCTTCCATTCTTTCGAACTCCGGCCTCACCTTCAATCTATCCTGGCTCAGTTGGTCAGAAGGATGTGGGTTTAGATCCCGCTCCAGAACTTGGGCAGATAGTCTTCGCTGATATCTAAGTGCAGTACTGAGGGAGTGCTACATCAGTGGAGGTGACATCTTTTGGCTGAGAAGATGTTAAACCAAGGCCAGGTGAACATAAAGGATCCCTCGGTGCTTTTCAAAGAACAGGGACTTTTCTCCTGATGTCGTGGCCAATATACTCCCCACAACTAACACCACCTAAAATAAATGATCAGGTCATTCATTCATTTGCTGTTTGTGGGATCTTGTGTGTAAATTGAATGTGACATTCACTCACATTTCAACAGTTCAAAAGCAGTCCAGTGTTTGTAAATCACTCTGGGATGTGATACGGTACTATATAAATAACACCCTGACAAACCATGTATCTCAGGCTACAATGCACAAATTAGGTTTGTTAAGCACTAAAATTAAACAACAAGAGCAATCATGGCAGATTTCATTGGATTGCAGTACAAATGTCTCGAAATTCTGACTGTTCCCTGCGGGAATAGACTTTCACTTTGGACCAAAGTCCATGAAGCGAAGTTTTACATGAAATCAAACCCCCATGGAGCCTGTGAATAACCTCCGTCTGTATAATGGCACGGCAAGGAGCGAACTGGGAAAAGGCTTCGTTTAGTTCTCTGCCAAATGGACTCTGAGTATGAAGCAGTCTATCAACACCAGATTCAACCATTCTGGCTGAAATGCCGGCCATAACAGATTCACATCCCCTGTGTGAGTGCGGCAATCCCAAACATTTAGCTTTGCTTTTTACACTTCCTGCAGGACGTGGGGACTGATGGAGAAAAAGACGGCACAGTTAAAGGAATTTGGCAAGGAAACAGCACCCGACAATAACAACAACAACTACTTGCATTTATACAGTGCCTTTAACCTAGTAAAATGTCCCAAGGTGCTTCACAGGAGCGATTATCAAACAAAAATTGACACCGAGCCACATAAGAAGATATTAGGACCGGTGGCCAAAACCTTGGTCAAAGAGGTAGGTTTTAAGGAGCGTCTTAAAGGAGGAGAGAGAGGTAGAGAGTCGGAGAGGTTTAGGGAGAGAATTCCAGAGCTTAGGACCTAGGCAGCTGAAGGCACGGCCGCCAATAGTGGAGCGATTAAAATCAGGGATGCGCAAGAATTGGAGGAGCGCAGAGATCTTGGAGGCGCTGGAGGGCTGGAGGAGGTTACAGAGATAGGGAGGGGCGAGGCCATGGAGGGATTTGAAAACAAGCTTGAGACTTTTAAAATCGAGGCATTGCTGGACCGGGAGCCAATGTCGGTCAATGAGCACAGGGGTGATGGTGAATGGAACTTGGTGTGGGTTAGGATACGGGCAGCAGAGTTTTGGATGAGCTGAAGTTTGTGGAGGGTGCAAAGTGGGAGGCTGGCCTAGAGAGCATTGGAATAGTTGAGTCTAGAGGTAACAAAGGCATGAATGAGGGTTTCAGCAGACAAGCTGAGGCAGGGGCAGAGATGGGTGATGTTACGGAGGTGGAGGTCGGTGGTCTTGGTGATGGATTGGATATGGGGTCAGAAGCTCAGCTCAGGATCAAAAAGGACGCTGAGGTAACGAACAGGCTGGTTCAGCCTCAGACAGTGGCCAAGGAGAGGGATGGAGTCGATGGTTAGGGAACGGAATTTATCTCGTGAATGGTCGAAAGCTTGCTTTCCGTAACGTGTTGCCCGTTCCAACCATGTGCGGCCCTCGCACACCCTTACAGCCTGCTCTTTGCATCTCATGCAAGCCACGCCGCAAAAGAGCACTCAGTAAAGATGCAATATAGAATTGAAAACCCTGCCATGCCTTTCAAGGTCAGAACAACCTAGTTGGGTGACGCCCAAGCTGTTACTGACACCTCGATAGGCATGCAGGTTCATAGAATCATATCTGACAGCACAGAAGGAGGCCATTCAGCCCATCGTGCCTGTGCCGGCTCTTTGAAAGAGCTATCCAATTAGTCCCATTCCCCCTGCTCTTTCCCCATAGCCCTGCACATTTTTCCCTTTCAAGTATTTATCCAATTAATTCCCTTTTGAAATTTACTATTGAGTCTGCTTCCACCACCCTCTCAGGCAGCGCATTCCCAATCATAATAATTCATTTCAATTCGCCCTCTCCTGATGCACATCTGTACTGTTGGTGCACAGGAGGATAACTTCAGCCCCGTAATTATTTTTCTAAAAATAAATGGCAATTTGAGAATGGCGAGAGTTTGAGCTCTAAGACGATTCTGTGATTCAATAGCAGGGGAATGGGACTAACTGGATTGCTCTTACGAAGAGCCGGCACGGGCTCGATGGGCCGAATGGCCTCTTTCTGTGCAGTAACGATTCTATGATTCTAAGATCAATAAATCGAATTGAAATTATATTTAAATTACGCTGAAATGGGAAATGGACCTGGTTAACGCATGAAAGCCAACCTAATGCTTCGAGTGTTGTTACACTGCAGGGAACAGGCTTAAGATCGAAATCCATTTAAAACAATGGTGAGCTGATACTCCTGAGTTATACTGCTGGCTCCATGTCGTTCTCTGGTCAGAAAAGCTTAGGTCTGTACGTCCGTGCCTGCACGTGTGCACAGAGCTCCGTTCCTCTGCACGCAATTGTTGATTAAATGCTTAGTGAGAAAGGTGCCTGGACAGTCGCCTCCGTACTAACACTAAAAAGTTTACAAATAAAGTTTTTCAGGCAGTTTTTACTGCCACCATTGTAGACTACCTTCATTCCACTTGCTAAAGGTAGATAGTCAAAATCTTTTCCCAAAGGTAGGGGAGTCTATAACGAGGGGGCATAGATTTAAGGCGAGAGGGGAGAGATACAAAAGGGTCCAGAGGGGCAATTTTTTCACTCAAAGGGTGGTGAGTGTCTGGAACGAGCTGCCAGAGGCAGTAGTAGAGGCGGGTACAATTTTGTCTTTGAAAAAGTATTTGGACAGTTACATGGGTAAGATGGGTATAGAGGGATATGGGCCAAGTGCAGGAAATTGGGATTAGCTTAGTGGTATAAACTGGGCGACATGGACATGTTGGGCCGAAGGGCCTGTTTCCATGTTGTAACTTCTATGATTCTATAACTGACTTTACTTCCCAGCTTTACAATATTTTATGTTGCACTGATGTCAAAACTGTCAGATATAACTGGGCCATTAATCACTTCTCAGTCTCCTCGTCCAAGGTAAAATGTACTGGAATGATGATGTGGAGATGCCGGTGATGGACTGGGGTTGACAATTGTAAACAATTTTACAACACCAAGTTATAGTCCAGCAATTTTATTTTAAATTCACAAGCTTTCGGAGACTTCCTCCTTCCTCAAGTACTGGAATGATGCCAGTGACCACCGAGGTATGAAGCAACTTAATTTCACTTACTTCCCACTCACCACCCTCCCAAACCTTTATTGCGTCCATCAAAATTAAGGAAAGGAACAAAAGCAACGAAAGATAAAACATCTTGGTCCCTTCCAATCTTGTTTATACTATGGGGGTGTATTTCCTCACTATTTTCAGCACATTAGCGGTGTATAAAAGGCTCAGGAAATTTTTGCAGGCAGGAGAATCTGGCGGCAGTCATTTCTGCCTGATTTCTGCCCTTTAAACTCTTGCCCGCCGAGTTTCCCCCTGCACATACTGAACCTTCCTGCGATCTGCCCACCGAGTGCCCGACTGACTTCATTTGCAAAAGGTCAAAATGAGGACAAGTGACCGAGCGGCTCAGAATTTCCTTAGTTTTACGCTCCGACTGCACTCTGGGTAACTTCGACTGAGATTTACCAGGCGCAGAATTGAAGAGTTCCTGATACAGAAGAGTCTGGAGATTTTGGGGGGATAATTGGATAGGGGCTATTTTTGGTAGCGTGATGTGCTATTACCCCACACCCAATGACCCCTGCGCAGGCAGGACGCAAGTTTCGGCCGGCCCGAGGACTCACCTGCATTCAGCGTTCCACTCCGGGCCTCGCACGTGGAATCAATGCAATTCACACTTTCCACCACCAGGGGGAGCTTAATCTCTTAAAGGGAGGATGGTTCTCAGAATTCTCTTAAAGGTAACTGGTACCTGTTATCTGCTGAAAATAACGGGTCTACTGTCTGAACGGAGATCAGACATCGCACACGTAAAACACAGATGCAGGTCCCGTCCCTATGTTTAGACACTGATGAATTTTGTTAAAACATTGCATAAAGGTTGCGCACCACTAAATCCCACATCCTCCAATCTGCATGCCAGACCTCACCAATCTGCCGATCTGAGTTGGTACCAGGCCTGCGAGAGTGCGTGCACCAAGGTTCTCTGCTGATACACTAGAGACCTTGGTGCAAGAGGTGGACAGAAGGAGGGACATCCTATATCCGCAGTGGGGGTGGGCGGGGGACAAGAGGCCCTCCAGATATATATCCAAAAGGCAGTGGGAGGCAGCGGGGGACAAAGTCAATGCCAGGCGCACAGCATCGTGAACATGGATGCAGTGCAAGAAGAAGTTCAATGCTTTGACATGAGTGGTCAAGGTGAGTGAGGTCAACTGTCAAGTGGCGTCTCATACCAACTGCTCCACGCACTACACCCCCCTATCACCCACAGACCAATAAACTCTTTCCATCAGTACTCAAATCTTCCAATCAGATGCTTCCTCTCACCCTTACACGTTACCACTGTTTCAAGCCGCCCACCCACAACTCACAGGCCACATACACTGGCAGCTATTCAACCATGACAGGCACATCACCCAGACACACGTCCCGCTTTCTTGCAGGAGAAGGTGACACATATCAGGAGGCAGCAAGTGGCCGTGGCATTTAGCCCCTCGAGCCTGTTCCACCATTCAGTGAGATCATGGTGGACCTGTGACCTAACTCCATATACCCGCCTTAGCCCCATTTCCCTTAATACCCTTGGTTCACAGAAATCTATCAATCTCAGATTTAACATTCACAAGTGAGCTAGCATCAACCGCCTTCTGCAGAAGAGCGTTCCAAACGTCTCCCACCCTTTGCGTGTGGAAGCATTTCCTAACTTCACTCCTGCACGTCCTGGCTCTAAATGTTAGCTATGTCTCCGCGTCCTAATATTGAAGTCTAGGAGACCTCCAAAAACAGTTAGAAATGTCTCGGAAGCCAGAAGTAATAATCCAACCACTATCCTATAAATCCTGCGTGGTCCTTTTAAATAGCGCTGGTGGGGGGTCCGCCAGACACTCGAAGACACATTCAGATGGTCAAGGTTAAGACTGTGCATTGAGTTGAGCGTTAAATCCCAAAATTGTGTCTATCACTTTAAATCAGCGTTGCACACTGAGAGAAGCCATTTTCTCCCTACTTTACATGATTCCAGCTTTCGTTATCTGCGCCTGCGCTAACTCCTATACTAAGATGGCGTCTGGCTCACGTCACGCTGGAAACGTGCATGCAGATCCAAGACGCCATCTTGGATGTCGGAGAGGCCGTGTAGCACTGAGACAACGGGCGCTGCACGGCCCAATTTAGCGCCTGCTGAATTTCTGCAGCTGGGAAACATTTTTTTTACATTGACCTTTTTTTTGCTATTCTCCCTACAAATATCTGGCCTTTCTCCTGATTGTTTCTCGCAGGGTCAGTCCACCGGCAGGTTTAGCCTTCAGAACTGCTGTCCGAGCTTCCATGGAGGTGGAGGCGCTGACTGATCGCTGGCTGCTTCTCAGCTGGGGATCTGCTCCAGATTCCAAGAAAGATTTCAATGAAGCCGTCGCTCGCTCCGTTGGTTCCTGCAATGAAGGCAAAGCTTCGGTGACGTTGCCACAATCGTAGACTCAAGAGTCACGCCTATCAGTTGCTTTACATCCTCAGCGATTGACCACTCTCACCCTCTGAGTCAGAAGGTGGTGGGTTCAAGTCCCACTCCAGAGACTTGAGCGCAGAATCAAAGTTGACAACTTCCAGTGCAGCGTTGAGGGAGTGCAGCACAGTCCGGAGGTGCTGTCTTTCAGATGAGATGTTAAACCGAGGCCCTGTCCGCCCTCTCAGGTGGACGTAAAAGATCCCACAGCACTAATTCGAAGAGGAGCAAGGGAGTTCTCCCTGGTGTCCTGGCCAATATTAATCATTCAACCAAGATCACTTAAACAGATTATCTGGTCATTTATCTCATTGCTGTTTATGGGATCTTGCTGTGCGCAAATTGGCTGCTGCGTTTTCTACCTTACAACAGTGACGAAACTTCAAAAGTACTTCATTGGCTGTGAAGCGCTTTGGGATGTCCTGAGGTTGTGAAAGGCGTTATATAAATGAAGCTTCTTTCTTTCTTTAAAAGTTTTCACATAGGCTCGATGTTCCTCGAACATCCTTCTCTTCAGGCAAGTGCCCATGAAATCTGGGTCCCACAACTCTTCAGCCACGGGAAGCCTTCTCCTCTGCCTCCACTAGGAAGGCAGCACTTCCTAATCCACTCTCCACTATATTCCCTCGTGCTCTGTAAATCACCCGGTGCCACATCCTTACCACCACTAATTACCCCTGGGTGAAAGTATCTGAGCTGGACTGCCTGGGATTGGAGCTAACAAGTGGTACAGATGGGCATGTTGGAGGGGATTAGGGTGGTGGAGTACAGGGTAAGGAACTGCTGCAGACTCCACGGAGCTTTGGTCCTCATCATCCTCTTCCTCCTCATCATTGTCATAGTCGAACAGTAAGAACATAAGAACATAAAAAATAGGGGCCATACAGCCCCTCGAGCCTGCTCCACCATTCATTAAGATCATGGCTGATCTTCGACCTCATTCCACTTTCTTGCCTGATCCCCATATCCCTTGATTCCCCTAGAGTGCAAAAATCTATCAATCTCAGCCTTGCATATACTCAATGAATCAGCATCCACAGCCCTCTGGGGTAGAGAATTCCAAAGTGAAGAAATTTCTCCTCATCTCAGTGCTAAATGTCCGACACCTTATCCTAAGACTATGTCCCCTAGTTCTAGACTCTCCAGCCAGGGGAAACATCCTCTCAGCGTCTATCCTGTCGAGCCCCCTCAGAACCTTATACGTTTCAATGAGATCACCTCTCATTCTTCTAAACTCCAGAGAGTATAGGCCCACTCTACTCAATAGGAAACATAGGAACATAGGAACAGGAGTAGGCCATTCAGCCCCTCGTGCCTGCTCCGCCATTTGATAAGATCATGGCTGATCTGTGATCTAACTCCATATACCTGCCTTTGGCCCATATCCCTTAATACCTTTGGTTGCCAAAAAGCTATCTATCTCAGATTTAAATTTAGCAATTAAGCTAGTATCAATTGCCGTTTGCGGAAGAGAGTTCCAAACTTCTACCACCCTTTGTGCGTAGAAATGTTTTCTAATCTCACTCCTGAAAGGTCGGGCTCTAATTTTTAGACTGTGTCCCCTACTCCTACAATCCCCAACCAGCGGAAATAGTTTCTCTCTATCCACCCTATCTGTTCTCCTTAGTATCTTATAAACTTCGATCAGATCACCCCTTAACCTTCGAAACTTGAGAGAATACAACCCCAATTTGTGTAATCTCTCCTCGTAACTTAACCCTTGAAGTCCAGGTATCATTCTAGTAAACCTATGCTGCACTCCCTCCAAGGCCAATATGTCCTTCCGAAGGTGCGGTGCCCAGAACTGCTCACAGTACTCCAGGTGCGGTCTAACCAGGGTTTTGTATAGCTGCAGCATAACTTCTGCCCCCTTGTACTCTAGTCCTCTAGATATAAAGGCCAGCATTCCATTTGCCTTATTGATTATTTTCTGCACCTGTTCATGACACTTCAATGATCTATGTACCTGAACCCATAAGTCTCTTTGGACATCCACTGTTTTTAACTTTTTACCGTTTAGAAAGTACACTGTTCTATCCTATTTTGATCCAAAGTGGATGACCTCACATTTGTCTACATTGAATTCCATTTGCCACAGTAAGAAGAATAGAAGTAAGACATCTCTTTCCAACTGCTCTTTCCCCTCATCATTATCGTCATTGGGTTGCATGTCTTTTGGACATACTTTGGGTGCAAGACTTTGGTTCCCAAAATTGGCCCTTGTGCCTATTTTACACTTGTAGAATGGGTGCAACAAGGTCCAGTTTCTACCGATACAACATTTTGAAATGTGGAGTTTTCCTTCAAGTCTTGTTTCAGTATGTAAGAATATTACTCATAGAAACATAGAAAATAGGACCAAGAGTAGGCCATTCGGGCCTTCGGGCCTGCTCCGCCATTCAAAATGATCATGGCTGATCATCTAACTCAGTACCCTGTTCCCGCTTTTTCCCCATATCCCTTGATCCCTTTAACATTAAGAAATATATCTATCTCCTTCTTGAATACATCTAATGACTTGGCCTCCACTGCCTTCTGTGGTAGAGAATTCCACAGGTTCACCACCCTCTGAGTGAAGAAATTTCTCCTCATCTCAGTTCTAAATGACATACCCCGTATCCTGAGACTGTGACCCCTGGTTCTGGACTCCCCAGCCATCGGGAACATCCTCCCTGCATCTAGTCTGTCTAGTCCTGTTAGAATTTTATATGTTTTGATGAGATCACCTCTCATTCTTCTAAACTCTAGTGAATATAGGCCTCGTCGACCCAATCTCTCCTCATACGTCAGTCCTGCCATCCCAGGAATCAGTCTGGTGAACCTTTGTTGCACTCCCTCCATGGCAAGGACATCCTTCCTCAGATAAGGAGACCAAAACTGCATACAATACTCCAGATGTGGTCTCACCAAGGCCCTTTGTAACTCCAGTAAGACATCCCTGCTCCTGTACTCAAATGCTCTCGCAATGAAGGCCAACATACCATTCGCCTTCCTAACTTCATATAAAAGAGTTTAATACTTGTTTTTAATAAGCACTCCTGCTTAGGAGAAATAGATAACTGCCAGCTTGTAGTGCTTCTGATAGAAGAGGGGATACTTAATTTGAGTAAACACGATAACGAAGAAGTCAAACTAAGTGCGACTTACTGACATGAACAGTTCCTAATGCTTAACTTGTGTAAGAATGCATTATTCAGCAAACTAGAACATCCTGAGTCCTACCATTAAATTTTATAGTCTTCCAAATCTCTAAACATACCTCAGAAAATGTTGGAAATGTACATGAATGTCTATCAGCATTTGAAAACAGAAAATATAGATTAAAGTTTTGGGTGTAGACCCAACCTCAAAATGTTTGAGTAAATTTAGAAAAATCATAATTGATTACTATTACTTGCTCTCATAACTGTGACTGCACCTTAAAAGTAATTCATTGGTTGTAAAGCGTCCTGAGAATGTGATAAAGTGCTATAATTACATAGAATTAGAAATTACAGCACAAAAACAGGTCATTTGGCCCATCTGGTCTATGTTGGTGTTTATGCTCCACACGAGCCTCCTCCCTCCCTACTTCATCTCACCCTATCAGCATAACCTTCTATTCCTTTCTCCCTCATGTACTTATCTAGCTTCCCTTTAAATGCTATTCGCCTCAACTACTCCATGTGGTAGCGAGTTCCACATTCCTAACCACTCTCTGGGTAAAGAGGTTCCTCCTGAATTCCCTACTGGATTTATTAGCGACTATCTTATATTTATGGTCCCTCGTTTTGGACTTCCCCACAAGTGGAAACATCATCTCTACGTCTATCCTATCTCTATTCAGTCACCCCTCAGCCTTCTTTTTTCCAGAGAAAAGAGCCCCAGCTTGTTCAGTCTTTCCTGATAGTTATAACAAATGCAAGTTCTGACTTTTCTTTAAGGTTTTTCGAAATATGGTACTTTGAAGTCATAGCATGTGAATATTTTGTCCTCAGCAGTAAGGAAACCCAATGTATAACCCTCTTTGTATTACAAGTTTTCAAATTGAAGCAAATTTTACAACTCCCTTCCAATTCAGTTGTGATCATACAATGGTCCTTGTTTGTGTTGGTGACTTTGCATTGTTATTTTCTCTTTCGTTTAACCAGACTTTGTAAAATTCAGATGATCTGCAATTTGTTTTATGTGAGCTTAAGCTACTTACCCTCACATGTTGTAGATGGAGCAACGAAAAGGAAACTAGTGATAGAAATAGATTCATGCAATTCAGCATACACTTGCTTCAGATATTACATAGAATTGCATTGGGGCCGGATCTTGCTGGTAAACTAACTGCGTGTGAACGATGCACGCTGTTATTAATGCGCAAATCGGCCGGCAAGTTCAGGGAATGAGGAGACACGCAGCGAGCTGCTAATCTCCAGAACTTGCGGGTCGATTTACGCCGCTCCGCTGTTTGCATCGCACCAACGGCATCTCGCCCTCAGCCTCTCCGTTATTTTTAAGAAGTTGCAAAAGATTTTCGAGCTGAAGGGTGCAGAAAAAAGTCTAACTAACTGTGAAACACCCTGGTCAAGCAAGACCCAGCCCATAGAATTTACAGGCCATTCGGTCCAACTGGTCTATGCTGGTGTTTATGCTCCACTCGAGCCTCCTCCCACCTTACATTTTCTATAACTGGGCCAGATTTTGCTGAAAAAATAACGGTGTCTTTACGACGCACTCCGTTATTAATGCGCAAATTGGCCAGCAACTTGTGGCGAGGAAGAGATACCCCGTGAATTGGGAATCGCCACACGTTGCTGGCTGATTTGTGCCGGTCCGCCATTAGCTTCCCGAAAACGGCATCTCGTCCCTCAACCTCCCCCTGATTTTCATGAAGTTGCTGCATTTGCACATGAATTGCCCATTAAACTCATCGCAGAAAGTTAAGTCTAGTAATTAATAGCGTAATAGTGATAATTGTTAATGACTGCCATTTGTTGGAAAATATTATTATTGCTACCAAGGGTTATTAATCCTTTTCAATAACATTCCACATGGTTTGGACAGGAGTGTATTTGTAAAAGCAAGCTTTATTACAGACCCAAGAACAATGTTCTAATACAGTTATAGCAAACAACAAGCATTTGTACAACCTGGTTTTTCTCGCGGACTTCAAGGTGATCAATCTTGGCCTCCGTCAGATTGTGGATCTCCGACTGTCCTGAGAGCTCTAAAATTGGGGTCCCATATTCCCTGTTTTTATATTATTCGACTGCTATGTTCTGCTGATCATCAGTTCTCTGTGCTAACTGTTTCAGCAGTCTTTCAATGATATCAGTTCTATGGTGCTAACTGTTTCAACAGTCTTTCAATGATCCAAGTCATTTCAATTGTTCTTTGTAATCATTTCCCTTATCTAGCTGCAGATTCAGTGACCCAGCACGTCAATCCGGAGATGAGCTGTATGCAGTATAACGTGGATAAATGTGAGATTATCTACTTTGGTTATAAAAACAGAAAAGCAGACTATTATCTGAATGGTGATAGATTGGGAAAAGGGGAGGTGCAACGAGACCTAGGTGTCCTTGTACACCAGTCGCTGGAAGCGAGCATTCAGGTGCAGCAAGCAGTTTGGAAGGCGAATGGTATGTTGGCCTTCATTGCAAGAGGATTTGAGTACAGGAGCAGGGATGTCTTACTGCAGTTATACAGGGCCTTGGTGAGACCACATCTGGAGTATTGTGTGCAGTTTTGGTCTCCTTATCTGAGGAAGGATGTCCTTGCCATGGAGGAAGGCAACGAAGGTTTACCAGACTGATTCCTGGGATGACAGGACTGACGTATGAGGAGAGATTGGGTCGACTAGGCCTATATTCTCTAGAGTTTAGAAGAATGAGAGGTGATCTCATCGAAACATATAAAATTCTAACAGGACTAGACAGACTAGATGCAGGGAGGATGTTCCCGATGTCTGGGGAGTCCAGAACCAGGGGTAACAGTCTCAGGATATGGGGTATGCCATTTAGAACCGAGATGAGGAGAAATTTCTTCACTCAGAGGGTGGTGAAACCTGTGGAATTCTCTACCACAGAAGGCAGTGGAGGCCAAGTCATTAGATGTATCCAAGAAGGAGATAGATATATTTCCTAATGCTTAAGGGATCAGGGATATGGAGAAAAAGCGAGAACAGGGTACTGAGTTAGACCCTAGCTGCAGATTCAGTGACCCAGCACGTCAATCCGGAGATGAGCAGTATGCAGTATAACGTGGATAAATGTGAGATTATCCACTTTGGTTGTAAAAACAGAAAGGCAGATTATTATCTGAATGGTGATAGATTGGGAAAAGGGGAGGTGCAATGAAACCTGGGTGTCCTTTTATACCAGTCGCTGGACACAAGCATTCAGGTGCAGCAAGCAGTTTGGAAGGCGAATGGTCGTTTTGAATGGCGGAGCAGGCCCGAAGGGCCGAACGGTCTACTCTCGCACCTATTTTCTATGTTTCTATGTTTCTATGAGGAGCTCCGTCTCCACAAGCACTTCCCTCTAGGAAATGCCTGGGGCTTGTCGGGATACTTGACTATGATTTAGTGTAAACCATATCTTTACATCAATCAACCAGAAAGTGAACTATTACAAGTGTGGAGTCTTATTCCTTCAGGTTGTGAATTGTTTTAGGAGATTTCAAAAATGCCAAATTTTAAATTTAATTTCCTTTCAGTCTCTGTTAAGAGTTTGCTTTGTGTCCCATCAAATCTCGATGCGATTATCAGATAAGGATATGTGCTAATATCAGAGGTCGGCTGGAACAATGGAGGCCGGCCAGTCACCACATTATCTACAAATCTGAAATTTTTATTTCAGATTTCCAGCATCGGCAGTATTTTGCTTTTGATCACATTATCTATCTGGGATGCCCAGGGCATCTCCTGTCCCTTTGTATTGCCAATTGTAAACAATTTTACAACACCAAGTTATAGTCCAACGATTTTATTTTTAATCCCACAAGCTTTCGGGGGCTTTCCCCTTCCTCAGGCGGTGTGGAAATGACAAATTGTCATTTCCACACCGCCTGAGGAAGGGGAAAGCCCCCGAAAGCTTGTGGGATTAAAAATAAAATCGTTGGACTATAACTTGGTGTTGTAAAATTGTTTACAATTGTTAACCCCAGTCCATCACCGGCATCTCCACATCATTTGTATTGCCAGGCAGGAGACATCGGGTTAAACTGATTTGCAACTAAACTATCAACGTGTCCATTGTGTCGAGGTCTGGAGGAACCTCACTTCAATATACATTCTGGGTGTCATGTGAGGTGACTCACATTAAAGGGGAAGCAGCGGGCTTTTTGGTTAGTTAAGCAGACAGGACGGTCGGAAGACTAACCTACAGAAGCCAAGCCGGATCACCTTGGGTCTGCAGAAACCCAGGTTGTATGAGTTTATTGTATAGCCGTAATAGATATTACAATATTGGTCTCTGAGTAATAAACTTGCATTTGGACAATACGCTCGAGCCTGAACCACGAGGAATCATTTAATTAAGTTTTGGAGCGTTTTCCTTACAGTCTCTTATCTCTTTCTCCTAATCCAATCTTTCTTTCCCTCTCTTTATTTCTCTTTCTGTACCTGATTAGACTCGAATTCACCCTCCTCCTCAGTCCTTCCTCTGTTTATTTCTCAATCCTTAAATATCATGGGTTGAGGAGATAGACTGTTGGTCCCGTTGTTCACTAAGGTCCCAGATGCCCTGTTGCCCTCGCCCAGCTGTTATCAGCTCGCACTTCCAGCAACTTTGTGGTCAAAAAATTTGTAATGCTGAACGTGCACAAAGAGTTCTAACCAATGGGGCACACTGCGAGATGTCCCAATCCAACAAAATCTGGCCCATTATAACTAGTAAGCAAAATGTATTTTTAATCCTTATTCAAATGATAAACCATAATTTACTTACGCCACAACTTAGCACTGGCCAGTAATTAATGGCATGCCAGTTCTTTTTTTAGCAGTGACAATGTGCCAGGGAGTAGAACTGCTTCAGACAGATAAATCTAAACGTGCGATTCTAAGCCTAACGAACATGGCATGCCTCGAGTGGCCCCACCCCAGCAAAATCTGGCCCAAGTAATTTTATGTTGCTGAAGGGAGTAAGCGTATATTTACATTACAAGTTTAGTGTCAGCGCAAAGTGGTTTCTACACTGGTAACAACTTATGGAATATAAAGCCAAAGATAGAGCCTATCCAGCTCCAGAATTTCACTCCACTTTGGGGCTCGGTTTTCGGACCTCCGAGCCGGCGGGTTCGTGGCGGTGGGGGGGGGGGGCTCCGAAAATCAGGGATTCCCGGGGCGGGTCTGGAGCCCGGCTCCAACCCGCCCACTTCCGGGTTCCCCAGTGACGCGCTTAGATGCGCGCGCAGCCCCCGCATGCGGGACTCCTGCCAGCAATTAAAGCCGGCCGGATCCCACTTAAGGCAATTAAGAAGTAGATACTTCAGGTCGTTTGCAGACCTGATTGACATGATATTTTAGGAGGAGTGGGATTTTCAACTCAACTGAGACTGTTTCCCATACTGGAGGAAACACTCCCAGTTGAAAGGGACGTGTTGCAGCCATCGGCCTGTGGCAGCTGCAATGGTCCATTTAACAGGTCGGGGGGAGGGACCCTCACTCATTGCAGGAGGCCACTCTGTCACTTTGGACAGAGTTTGGCCTCCACCAATCTTCTCCTAACAATAAAATTCACCAACTTAGAACCTCAACCTCGGTGTCCAGACACATTTACCTACCTTGCGGACCCCCTCAGATGTACATCTTGCGGATGGGGGCCGCCGTTGCTGCAGTCATGACCTCCTTGGAGGACGAACAGCATCACCAGCCTCACCGTCCACGCCGTCCACCTCTGACACGTGGAGCTCCACAACACAGTGCTGTGACACATCCACCTGTACAGCAGGAGGGAGGGGAACCGCAGAGAGAGATGCGTCGCAGAGGGCACTACCCTCGCCACAGGGTCCACAGACTGAGGCTCAGCTTCCTGGACCTCTCTGAGCAGCAGTGCTCGACATGTAGTCGTGGACATCTGCAGCCGCCTTCATGCTGAGCTGCTCCCGGCTGGCCCGAGCACCATCTTCTTACCTCTCGCTGTCAAAGTCACCACTGCCCTCAACAACTTCTCCTCCGCATCCTTCCAGGGTGCCACTGGAGACATTGCCGGCGTCTCTCAGTCGTCGGCACAAAAGAGCCCTGCAAATACACCTACACCCACTCTGCAGTGACACAATGGGTGGCATCAGTTGTGGGTCTTCATTGTGATCCTCAGGAAAGGGAATTATTGCACAAACCAGACAAGATTCTCAAAGACGTGGCAGTAGTGGTGACAATAAAACATGTAATGTGAGTTGATCAGAAATCAAATATAAGTAAAAACCATGACAAACCCTCAAACACCCTTGTACATCCTCTTCATGCTCACGACACTATTGCCTTACGCTTCCTACTGCACATATGTGATGCATGCCCTGTGCCTGCAGCACAGGTAGTGGCAGGTTAGGTGAGGCTGACCGTGAAAGAGATGCATGAGAGGGTGAGTATGAGATAGAGCCATGAGATTGTATGAGGATTGGGTTGAGTGGTAGTGGTGGGATGAGTACTGGCGAGGTGAGTAAGTGCAGGTAAGATGAGGATGAGCTTTGAGTGGGTGTGAGGAGTGATGTGATAGAGTAGTGTTGGCAGTGCAGAAGGAGATGTGGGGTGGGGGCGGTGATGTGGCAGACGGAATGTAGGGGAATGAGTAAGTGTACTCACTTCGGCTGACCTACTTAGGTCACGGAAGCGCCTCCTGCACTGTATGCAGGTGCGTGATATGTTGGTGGTGCTGGTGACCTCCTCTGCCACCTCGAGCCAGGCCTCCGTGGTGGCAGAGGCAGGCCACTTCCTCCCGTCCGCCTGGGAGAAGATCTCTGTCCTCCCCCTCCTCCTCACTCCATCCAGTAGGACCTGGAGTGAGGCATCATTAATCCTGGGAGCAGCCTTCCCCCTGGGCTGCTCCATGCTGTAATTTTGGCTTCTTTCTGCAGCATCAGTCAGTGGAAGACTCCCCCTTTAAACAGGGCTCCTCCAGCTGATGCGGGTGCACAGTCCGCCCGCTACGCAGCTTTCCAGCGCGAAACCCGGAAGCCAAGATAAGTGGCTTCAATTTACTTACGATCGCGTGCGGAACCCACCAATTTTACTGGGCGGGTTACCCACACGCCCAGTCGACCCCCCCGCTGGCAACCCGTCTCCCTCCTGAGAGTGAGAAAGGGCCAGCAGCATTTTACTGCCAGCTTTGTAGCCAGGAGTTCCTTGCACATTAAAAAAAAGAACTTGAATTTATATGGCACCTTTTACGGCCTTAGGATGGCCCAAAGCCCTTTACAGCCAATGAAGTACTTTTAAAGTGTAGTTGCTATTGTAATGTAGGAAACACTGCAGTCAATTTGCACGCAGCAAGGTCCCACAAACAGCAGTGTGATAATGACCAGACAATTAGTTTTAGCGATGTCTTCTATGAAAGAGTGCCATGGGATCTTTTACATCCACCCAAGAGGGCAGACGAGGCCTCGGTTTAACATCTCACCCGAAAGACGCCGCCTCCAACAGTGCAGCACTCCCTCAGTACCGCACTGGAGTGTCGGCCTAGATTATGTGCTCAAGTCTCAGGAGTGGGACTCAAACCCAGGACCTTCTGACTCAGAGGCGAGAGTGCTCCCCACTGAGCCACGGCTGACACCACGCGAAAGCTCTGCTCACTGGCATCCGAAAGCCTGTTAAATGTTGAATACAGGGCTGACAGAAACATTTATTAAAAAGACTAAACATTTAAAAAAGGCAGTTTCCAGCTAATGGACTGGATAACCTGGGGACTTTTAATGGGTTGGGTAGGCACTGGATGCAGTTGTATTGCAGTGGGTACAAAGCCAAAGGGATATAAGACTACCTAGCTTGCTTAAATTCGATTTGGGTGACCTCACACCCGAAATAAACTACATGGCTCGCACTGATACAAAGCCCAAGCCATTTTGCATCACATGTAAGGAATCTTACAACACCAGGTTATAGTCCAACAGTTTTGTTTTGAAAATCACAAGCTTTCGGAGGCTTTCTCCTTCGTCAGGTGAAGTGGTGGCAGAGGCAGGCATGGTAGTGGTCGTTGGAGGCCAATCATCTCAGCCCCCAGGACATTGCTGCAGGAGTTCCTCAGGGCAGTGTCCGAGGCCCAACCATCTTCAGCTGCTTCATCAATGACCTTCCCTCCATCATAAGGTCAGAAATGGGGATATTCGCTGATGATTGCACAGCGTTCAGTTCCACATCATTTTGCGTCAACACCACCTGCAAAGCATGCTGGTCTACGAGGACACGCTGGAACTCTTCACAATAAGCTTGGAATTTTGACCCCAAAGTACAATGCAACAAAATTGAATTTACTTGGAGGTGTTCTCTGTCAATATTGTCTGAAGGGATTTTCTTGTGTTCTTTGGAAAAAGGATTCCACTGGTAATTGGAGTTCTAATCCGCTTGAAGGAGCACATGATTCTCGTAATTCTTTTAAAAAAATACCGAAATACATTTTTGATTTCCACAACAGGAATAAAAAATAATGAGAAATTATTTTGTCGCCCTCATTTTGCGTGCTTTATCGGTGAGATATGCTAGAGATTTATTTAATACTTCGAAAAGGACTTGGCTGGTTGGAAATTCAATAGTTTTCCAATTATTTCTATGGAAGTTTATTTTTATTTAAATAATGGAATATTAAAAAAAAATGTGGAAACTGATATTGACTCGCTTTATAATGAGCCTGGGCTTTCCTGTTTCGTCTCTTGAGATCAGAAGCTGGGAAACTCATCATGCGGGTAAATTTCATTAACTTTTAGACATGTTAAGACACAGGAGTGGGTTGAAAAGGAAACGATATGGAATATTCATTTTCTTTTTTTATAAAGATAAAAAGCAAAGCGCGGCTTCCTTCTCTATAATTACATCGAGTTGCATCGAGTCTACAGCACAGAAACAGGCCATTCGGCCCAACTGGTTTATGCCGGCATTTATGCTCCACACGAGCCTCCTCCCACCCTACTTCATCTAACCTTATCAGCATAACCTTCAACATAGTACATAGGAACATAGGAACAGGAGTAGGCCATTCAGCCCCTCGTGCCTGCTCCGCCATTTGATAAGATCATGGCTGATCTGTGATCTAACTCCATATACCTGCCTTTGGCCCATATCCCTTAATACCTTTGGTTGCCAAAAAGCTATCTATCTCAGATTTAAATTTAGCAATTGAGCTAGTATCAATTGCCGTTTGCGGAAGAGAGTTCCAAACTTCTACCACCCTTGGTGTGTAGAAATGTTTTCTAATCTCACTCCTGAAAGGTCTGGCTCTAATTTTTAGAGTGTGCCCCCTACTCCTAAAATCCCCAACCAGCGGAAATAGTTTCTCTCTATCCACCCTATCTGTTCCCCTTAATATCTTATAAACTTCGATCAGATCACCCCTTAACCTTCGAAACTCTAGAGAATACAACCCCTTCTCCCTCATGTGCTTATCTAGCTTCCCCTTAAATGCATCTAGGCTATTTGCCTCATTGTGGTAGTGTGTTCCACATTGCAATTAATGTTTATTTAGTCAGTCTCAATTATTTGGCTTTAATAGATTAATAAAAACCTATGCTTTACACCAAAATTTGCATCAATGTACAGAACCTTTTTTTCCCCTTTTAACTGATATTCTGAGCATTGACAACAATCAGACCATGATTTTGCAATGTGTAGATTCTGCCAAAATTGCCAGGGATGTTTATGGAACTTTCTGAAGGCTCTGTGACAAAAGTTTAAGGTCCATAAGAGTTTAAAATCCAGTTTCACGCACAGAAAAAAATGCCCTCGTTTATTTTCATGCCTTGTTGCAACAGGTAGCTGTTTTGCCTTAGCAAAGTGTTTGAGGAAAGGGAAAAGTTATTCATTTCAAATGTAAACATCTTGTGGAATAGTTCAAATATATCTCATTGCTAGCTCCTTTCTAAGTTTAGCAGACAACTATGTAAGTCTGCTTGTTCCTACTCATTTTGTGGGAAGTATTTCTCAGTCTGTTTTGCTCAAATTTCAGGGTCTGTCTGAAACCTTTGGAGAGAGACAGTCAGACCAGAGAGCTTCCATAGATGGTCACAAAAAAGGAACGACTGCATAAGAATATCACGTGGCATAATGTTTAGTGCAACAGTTGTGACTATTTGTTATTTTCGGCTTACTTGAGGAGATTGTTAAGCTTAAAACCTACTGTAAAATCTAGTGTGTTACTGTTACTGTTCACTTATTCTTTTACTGTTTAACAAGCTTGGGCAGTTAAAGCCTAAATCACAGTCTGGTGTCATGTTATTCTACCACCTTCTGAAGTCAAGAAAGAAAGGGCATGTGATATAATCAGTCAGCTGAAAGAAAATGAAGAGGCGTTTCTTTGATCCTTGGGGAGTCTACAAATGTACCTAGTTATCTGGGCGAGTGGAACCGCTCTCTGGGACTTAGCGAGTGAAGGCTTGTTTGTCGTAGTGGTCAATGACACTATATCCAAAAAACAGCTGAAGTAAAAAAACAGCACAAAAATACAACAGAATTAAAAAGCTAACCAGGTTTAGAATAATCAAAATGACATTCTCTGAACCAAGTACCAACTTGGATTACAAACATTCCCCTTTGTACAATGACATCTTTAATCCACTTCTACTCAAGATAAATGGCCAGAAAAGTTCAGGAGGATAGACAGTCAATTTTGATACAACAGCAAAAACCTCCTTTCGTCTGTAGGTCAAAGTCAACACTTGCCATTGACGGCAACAAAATTGTGAGTATCGGTGTTAAAAAGAAAAAGGCCACAAGCTACCAGCCCATCTTAAAATATAATTGAGGAAGTCCTACCTTACCATTCGTTATGACCGCAGCAAGGGAAGAGAAAGGGGCATTAATGGATCTCTAGGCTTCTCCCGTTAGTGCAGTTGATTTGCATCTATCAATGTATCAGGTTACACAGCTTGGTGTCCGCACCAGGTGAACAGTGGTGAGAAACACTCTGGGCCAGAATTTGCTGTCAAAGTAACAGTGAGGCGAATGGCGCTCACTATTATTTATGTGTAAACAGTACAGCAACTTCAGGCGAGGAGCAGATGGGCGGTTAAATGCGGCTTTCCAAAAGTTGCTGTCCGAGTTGCGCCACTCCGCTGTTAGCTTCACGGAAACGGCATCTCGTTGCCAGGCTCACCGCTGAAATACATTGAATGGCGCGAAGTTGCTGCATTTGCGTGGTAGATACGAACTAAACTCGCCGCGGAATGCTCGGGCTAATAATTAGTAGCGTAAGTACCTTTTAACAATGTGACAATTGACTGCCAGTCAGCCTCTCTGGCACTGAAAATTAACCATTACAAGTGTGGAGTCTCATTCCTTCAGGTTTGTGAAATTTGTACTTGTTTCCCTCTTGTTCAAGTTAAATAGCTTGTTTACTTCAACCTTATCTATACCTTTCATTATTTTAAAGATCTATATCATATCTCCCTTCCATCTTCTTTTTCCCAACAAAAATAAATGTAGTCACTTGAGCGTTTCGTCATAACTTAGTCTCACATATCCTGGAATCAAACGAGTCTTGCTCTTCTGAATCTTTTCCAATGCCTTTATATCCTAAAAGAATATCAAAACTGAAGCCATCTCCAAAATTGATCTCACCATTGATCTGTACAATAGGAACAGGCCATTCAGCCCCTTGAGCTTGCTCCGCCATTCAATTAGATCAAGGCTGATCTGCACCTCAACTCCAATACCCGCCTTAGCTCCATATCCCTTGATACCCTTACCTAACAAAAATCTATCTATCTCAGTCTTGAAAGCTCCAATTGTCTCAGCACCCACAGCATTTTGGGGAAGAGAATTCCAGATTTCTTCTACTTTTTGTGTGAAAAAGTGCTTCCCGAATTCCTCCTAAATGGCCTTGCTCTAATTTTAAGATTAAGTCCCTCCGTTCTTGATTCCAATGTCAATGCAACTTGCTCAGCTTTATAATCCAAAGTCCATCCGATTCATTCCAGTAACTGATTTGCCTTATTGGTAACTGCTTCACACGGATTTTCAGGGGATAGCTAATGATCCCTTCCAATTAAATAATAATGTTGGAAAGGCACAGCGGGCGGAATTTCAGGAGTGGTGGCACATTGGCCATTGAAGTTAATGGTTGGAAAGTATTTTGGGATGTCCTAAGGATGTCCTAAGGATGTGCTACGTTGCTATATAGAGTGAAACCTGTGTAAACCGACACTCCCAAAAAACACACACTTGCAAAAAAACGGACCCTTATTGAGAGTCCCAAATAACTTACAATGTAACAGATAAAGCGGCACTCTGAAACCACGGACACTCGCAAATTACGAACTACAGACCGTCTTCAATGCCACGAACCTTTTGCACCTTAAAACCTGGGACACAGCCTGACGTCAAACTTTAAAATGTTCAAAGTACGTACTGTATCTGAGTCTCAGGATCGTGATGACTGATAGATTGTTACTGGTTTCCTTTTTGTCCAAGCCGGTGTCTGGGTTTGAATCACACCTTCAGTTACTGTCTCTACTTCCAAAAGTAACCTTGTTGACAGCACAAGTCAGAAGATGGGCACGCACCCGATCCCATGGGGACCCAGAAGATGGGCACACACCCGATCCCATGGGGACCCAGAAGATGGGCACACACCCGATCCCATGGGGACCCAGAAGATGGGCACACACCCGATCCCATGGGGACCCAGAAGATGGGCACACACCCGATCCCATGGGGACCCAGAAGATGGGCACGCACCTGATCCCATGGGGACCCAGAAGATGGGCACGCACCTGATCCCATGGGGACCCAGAAGATGGGCACGCACCCGATCCCATGGGAACCCAGAAGATGGGCACTTACCTGATCCCATGGGGACCCAGAAGATGGGCACGCACCCGATCCCATGGGAACCCAGAAGATGGGCACTTACCTGATCGCATGGGGACCCAGAAGATGGGCACGCACCTGATCCCAGGGGGTCCCAGAAGATGGGCACGCACCCGATCCCACGGGGACCCAGATGATGGGCACACACCCGATCCCATGGGGACCCAGATGATGGGCACACACCCGATCCCATGGGTACCCAGAAGATGGGCACACACCCGATCCCAGGGGTACCCAGAAGATGGGCACACACCCGATCCCACGGGGACCCAGATGATGGGCACACACCCGATCCCACGGGGACCCAGAAGATGGGCACACACCCGATCCCATGGGTACCCAGAAGATGGGCACACACCCGATCCCAGGGGTACCCAGAAGATGGGCACACACCCGATCCCACGGGGACCCAGAAGATGGGCACACACCCGATCCCACGGGAACTCAGAAGATGGGCACACACCCGATCCCACGGGAACTCAGAAGATGGGCACACACCCGATCCCAGGGAGACCCAGAAGATGGGCACACACCCGATCCCACGGGAACTCAGAAGATGGGCACACACCCGATCCCACGGGTACCCAGAAGATGGGCACACACCCGATACCATATGGTACAGTTGTCCACCCTCTGAGAGTGTTGTTACAGATACTATACTTGCAACATCAGTTTTTGTTGTTAGATCTGCTTCCAAACATAAGTTCTCAACATTGTTGGAGCTGATTTAGGTGCTGATCATAATCTCAACTGGTTCTTCAAGATTGTTGGGAACATTTTTACAGTACATACAATGACCATTTTGAAAATAAGGACAACTGCAAAAAAAAGGACATCTGATGCCAGTCCCTAATTTACAGGTTTCACCGTAAATAGAAGTTCTTCTAAACTTTTATAATTAATCAGAAAGTTGATTAAACACTTCTCACATGTGTAGGGCTACTACAATTTCAAACTGTAGATTCTCACTGATTTATTAAAAAAAAATCTATTTTTGGTGTAAGTTAGTTCCATTGTACCTAGTACAGTTTTACTGCAGGAGTTTCATGGCAAGATTTCTTGTCACTATTCATGTCAGTTTATTCTGCTGCCTCTAACCATTTAGTCTACTCTTTTTGGCAAGTCTACCAGCAACTAGCATTGCATGTACTGCACAGTAAGCCTGAAGATCTGAAAGCCATTTGAGGGACATACTGTAACATCCCCATAATAATCCAACAAGTTGGAACACATCTTTTGCTTGCCAAAAGGTTACTCAATTGCACAAGTGGAAAATGCACCTCATTATATTCATGTTTGCCAGAGGTCCTGGAGTTTAGTACTAAAGTTATTGATCATGGTTTCAGACAATAACAACTGTCATATGGAAATGTAGGCACACACATTAAAATAATTACAGTTGAATTCTGATAAACACAAAATAGTTTCCCAAGGAATAGCTTATGTTTGGAGCTGTATTTCTTCAAACTCTGTATAAAAACAACCAATTTATAATATTTTGCCCAACTCATTTTAATCACTTCTTCGCAATTCAATCTAAATAAAAAGGGAAAACACTCAGCAAAAAATTTCTCCTCTCCTCTCATGGGGTCCCATTTCCCATTTGACAATTCTGTACCAGTCAGGGTCACCACTGCCTTGAATATACAACGTAGACTAGACATCTAAACTGTGTTTCCAGCCCTGGTTAAAATTTAGCATGTGGGACTGACTTCACTTAGTGGCCTGTTTATTAAAAATTGAACAATTGGAAGAAAATGACACAGGAAAGGAAGGAATGGAAAGTGATTTGGTATGTGGAAATTCAATCAAGTACGCAGTCATTTAGAGTTCAGTTTGTACGAGCAAAATTGAGCAAAAAGAAAACAAAATATGACGGTAACTCGTGGATTCATTGTCAAACATAACCCACCTATAAAGAAATACAAAGAAATAATAGTAGATGGTTATACTGATAGGGTTAGATGAAGAGAGGTGGGAGGAGCATTATTGCCGGCATGGACCAGTTGGGCCAAATGGCCTGTTTCTGTGCTGTACATTCTAGGTAATGTAATTCTATGCCAAAACAATGAAGCTTTTAAAAACGTGTTCAGCATTCCTGCCAATTTCCGCTTGTCCTCCACTAACTCACTATCTTCTCCTCTCAGGGGGGGTCACACCTCACATTTGACAATTCTGTACCAGTCAGGGTCACCACTGCCTTGAATTATTTTTGTGACTGGATCCATGCTCTTTGTTTGGCTATTTCTACTGGGAAGAATATAAATCACACAGCTCTTGTGAATAGAGCACCAGTGACCCTCTTGATGAGGGTGGGGGGGAATCAAAGTGTGGCAACCAGATGTTGCCTGCAAGGATCTCGTCGCAAAGTACTTCAAGGCGGTGGTGAGCTTGACTAGTATAGACAATGCTGTTCTACTGGTGGAAATGGGTCGCAGGTCTTGACATATTTCCCCAGTTGCCTCCGGGGGAAGCACAGTCCTCTGAGGCACTGATGGTCAGAAAAGGCTAAGTAAAAAGATAGAAAATAAAGAAAGAAATTGCATTGATAACGTAGCTTTCATGACCTCAAAATGTCCCAAAGCACGCCACAGCCGATGAGTCCTTATAAAGTGTAGTCACTGTTGTAAAGTGGGCTAACATGGCAACTAATTTGCGCACAGAAAGGTCCCACAAACAGGGATAAGTGTTGGCCCGGACACCAGGAGGACTCCCCCGCTCTTCAAATAGTGTCATGGGATCTTTTACTTCCACCTGAGAGGGAGGTAAGACCTTTTTGATCTATAGATCCTGGTCAATGGGTATGACCATGTAGGGAAGAGATGCCTTTTGTGATGCCTCCAATCCGGCCTTTTCTTTGTCCTCCTCTTCCTCCCCTTTGTAGCATACGCATAGAGGGATTCCCACGAGGAAGCCATGTCCCCAATACAAAGCAATACTTTGAGCAGAGCCGAGTAAAACAAGTAGGAAAAGTCCCGACTGTACCTCGAATGCATTAAAGAGATCAATACTCAGGCAAAGTAACACCAACCTTAAGTAACATCACACAAAATTGTCTCCTCAATGTGGTATCTGCCTCAAAGATGTCTTCCTGCAGCTCTTACCTCCACATGTAGTAGCAGAAGCCATTTGAGGTGGGTTTGGGGCAAAAGTTGGAAGAAAATGGTCGGCAGGTTTGGCACGCTCCCATGACATGTGGCATATCAGACTCCCGGCAGGCCTTAATGGGGACTGGCAATTTTTTTGAAGGACAATTCAGGTGCAATTTTGTAGCAGCAGATTTGAGGCAGTGCATCTCTAAATCCCATTAGGAATATAGGAACATAGGAAGAGGAGTAGGCCATTCAGCCCCTCAAGCCTGTACCGCCATTCAATTAGATCATGGCTTATCTGCATCTTAACTCCATCTACCTGCCTTGGTTTCCTAACATTTGACTTTGTTTACCGCCCCAAATAGGCTGTAATTTGGAAGATAATCCAGCCCCAAATCTTTAACTCACTGCATGAGCAAGGGTAGTTGGCGAGCATATTTGAAACGGTGTTTGTGTCACTAATTGAACCTGAATATTTACAGATCGAAATCTCTTAGTATTTTGGAATATGACAAATGTCAGAAAGGTGCTTGTAGCTCGAGATGTGTGTAATCAATAGCAAATAAGATTACTCGAAAAACTAATGTGAACTCGCTCTGTGTTTCCCGTTCCTTCTTGTTAGTCAGAGGGAATCGGAAATGTGAACATATTTAAGTATTCTTCTTAGAAGAGTGTACTTGCCCATTCCATGGTATGGATAGCTTCTGCTGATATTGCGATGTTGAGTTTGTAGTCATGGAAGATGGAGCACACTGACATCAAATGCTAATGAAAGCATGCCAAGGCAACCTCTTTGATATTTGATATTGTAAGGAAATGGTTAATTCTTAATATTAACTTTAGGCGTCAGCCATAGCTCAGTTGGTAGCACTCTTGCCTCTGAGTCAAGAAGGTTATGGGTTTGAGCCCCACTCTAGGAAAGTTGAACATATAATCCAGGCTGATATGTCAGTGCAGTACTGAGGGAGTGTTGTGGTGTCATAGGCTCTGTCTGCCCTCTCATGTGGACACAAAAGATCCCATGGCACTGTAGGGGATTCTCCCCAGTGTCCTGATCAATACTTCTCCCTTAACCAACATCACTAAAACAGATTATCTGGTCATTCTTTCAGCTTTTAAGTGAACATTTCTGTTAGCAATGTTCAGTTAGTAAAAGGGATTCCAGTCAGACATTGTTTTAGCTGATCAGGAGAGGTCTCTGTTAGCTCCAGCCTTGAAAAGGCGCCTGCCATAGATCTGAAAAATTAGGGAGTGTGAGTCAAGTTATGGGAGTTATTCTCGTTAAAACTGAACTCCAGCTAATTAGATGAGCTAATACTTTGAAATATGCAGATTCTCATGTTGCCAGAGTGAAGAAAAGGTATAATAAGAGGGGTGTTTGAATGGATACTTCAGAATTTGACAAGGCCGATCCCCTTGAGCTCAAAACCTGTGACGCAGTGAATTCTCCTGTACCTGGTACCGTAAGTGTAACCCTGAGTATATGTGTAATTATTATTAGTAATGGTTATCATTATACATGTGTAGTTATTGGTAATAATGGTTATCATTGTATGCTTAATTCCTATGAATGCCAATAAATGTCTTTGAAGCCTATTATCTTGTGGAATAACTTATAAGTTAGATCCATTCCCTAACAATGTCATAAAGCCCAAGATCAATCTGTTCTCTTTGCTAATTTCTGTGAAATACTGAAACAGCTTGAAAAACAGTGAAGAACGCACCAAAGTAGGACACAGCGTAAACCAGAAAGGCATTGTAGAACTGAATCAAATTGAGTCCCTCTATTTCAGTTGAGCCTAAATTTCTGGGAAAATGAAACAACTAGAATTTAAAAAACTTGTATTTATTCTGAACAAATGACTCATTATTAAATCTTTTTGAAAATGTTGATCATTAAATGCAGGAATAATATAATTATACAAGTATAGTTAAACAGATGTGAAGATCCAGGTTCAAAAGGGTCTTCAGTGAGGTCTTGTTTTACTTATCTCTCTGCTACTAAAGGAGTTATTGGCATCGTGAACTAAAATAGACAAAAATTTGCTAATTGCATGTTTCAAGATAATTTGCAGGTCTTACTTTGTTCTTAATTATTTCAACCTTAAAGACATGTTTTAATATAACAGCTGGAATTCTCTGTTGTGTACCCAAAATTCTACATCTGCTGTTAATACTAGTTTCTCTTTTATATTAAAAAATGTAGGTTTGGGCACATAAAGAATATAATAACCCCAATATGTGTCTGTGTATAACACTCAAGTAATACTCAAGCATGTTATTAGTATTGACATACTATTAATACATCAACTTGAATATTTAAATGGGTACAGCAACCTGCAAGATCAGGACTCCCCTTGCTTCCCAAGATAATGGAACATCCTCTATTGATACGTGCTAAATTTTAACTGGTTTTAAAACAATTACCCTTGGAATTAGTGCCGGAGCTCTGGTTTTTAATCCAGCAGTTACGAAATAATCTTTTCCTTTAAATAAATTTAGTTTTTCACCAATATGAAATTTAAATCTCGATTGGTCTCAAGTCAAATCTATGGGCATATAAGAAGATTCATGCATAGTCTCACTAATAAGTCCCACTCCAGAGTTTTGAGCACATAATCTAGGCTGACACTCTCAGTGCAGTACTGAGGGAGTGCTGCACTGTTGGAGGTGCCATCTTTCGGATGAGACGTTAAACTATGGCCCCGTCTGCCCTCTCGGGTGGATGTAAAAGATCCCATAGCACTTGGAAGAAGAGCAGGGGAGTTCTCCCAGGTGTTGTGGCCAATATTTAGCCATCAACCACCACTTAAAAACAGATTATTTGGTCATTTATCATTTATCTCATTGCTGTTTCCGGGACCTTGCTGTTGGCTGCCGCATTTCCTACATTACAACAGTGACTGCACTTCAAAAGTACTCCATTGGCTGTAAAGTGCTTTGCGATGTCCTGAGGTTGTTAAAGGTGCGATATAAAAAGTCTTTCTTTCTTTCTTTTTCATAGTAAAAAAGTACACTGGCAAATGTGTTTCATCCTACATATTTTTATAAATTGCATTGCTTATGCGTTTAGGCTCACCACAGGTTTGAAAATGTGGTGTAGGACACATTCATATGTTTAACAAAATCTTGCCTGAAAACCCAGGGGGGCACAGATGTACTGTAGGTGCATCTGCAAACTATCCATTGTAACAATAAAAAATGTCTCACTCCGTTTTCATGAACGAGTTAATTAAGCTCGACTTCAGTAACTCTTGAGTTCTTGCATATTTTTTCGTTTAACTAATATTTCTGAAATGCAATGCATGCTTTCCACTACTTGGATCATAATTCTGTAGCAATTCAATGTTGTATGAACAGTTTATGTGGCTCTTTGTTTTTATGCAGGCTTAATTAGGAGGTGGCTCCATATGAATGAAAAACAGGTGTCAGTGAGTATTAAGTGTGATTGTGTAAAAACAGAACATGCTTTGTATTTGATGATTTTGTAGCCACTTTAGATGCAGGAGATTTGTTCCAGGCTTTGATAATAAGTTGTTTCTAATATTACTTTTAAATAAATACCAAAGGAAGTGAAACATCACAGATCAAATTATTATTCCAAGGTTTATAGCATTGAATTAAAATCTAATCACTCCTTTTTATAGGTAACTCTTTTTCCTTTGATTGTGTTGCATGTCATTTTGCTGCTTCAAATGGTTTTGAAACTTTCTAAAATATCCTGAAAGTCGTTTTATTCTTTACAAGAATTATCAGATGTTAATATATCATTAGTTCTATTCAAATCTACGCACTGCAGACTTCCAGATCCAAATCTTTGGTGTCTATACACTCATGGCACAGGAGGTTTCTTGTGTTCACTGTTGGTTGGTAGCATTATCCATTATTGCGTAGTCTTGAACATTCAGAAAGTAATTGTTAACCATCATAGTGCATCATCATAAGAAGATCTGCCACATATGCAATTTGGACATTTGGCTGGTGACATCTATCACTACAGATGTGACCACAACAGTTCAATAGTACAAAAATCATGACTCTATAGGGGCTATTGCTATCGAAAACAACAACACCAACCACCTGCATTTATACAGCACCTTTAATGTAATAAAACATCCCAAGGCGCTTCACAAGAGCGATTATCAAATAAAATTTGACACCGAGCTAAGTAAGGAGACATTAGGACAAGAGAACAAAAGCTTGGTCAAAGAGGTAGGTTTTAAGGAGCATCTTAAAGAAGGAGAGAGAGAGGTAGAGAGGTGGAGAGGTTTAGGGAGAGAATTCCAGAGCTTAGGGCCTAGGCAGCTGAAGGCACGGCCTCCAATGGTGGAATGAAGAAAATCAGGGATGCGCAAGAGGCCAGAATTGGAGGAACGCTGAGATCTCGGAGGGTTGTGGGGCTGGAGGAGGTTACAGGGATAGGGAGGGGCGAGGCCATGGAGGGATTTGAAAACAAGGATGAGAATTTTAAAATCGAGGCATTGCCGGACCAGGAGCCAATGTAGGTCAGCGCGCACAGGGGGTGATGGGTGAACGGGACTTGGTGTGAGATAGGATACGGGCAGCAGAGTTTTGGATTAGCTCAAGTTTATGGAGGGTGGAAGGTGGGAGGCACCTCTACTTCCAGAGTTTACTTCAAAGCCCACACAGACTTTAGTGACTCAGAGGGTGAGTGTCTTCTTGTCAGCACATGTTGGTGTGCTCCTTGGCAGAGACAGGTCTCGGGTGTTGGTACGTAGAGACCGTGGCACAGAAACAGGCCATTTGGCCCAACTGGCATTTATGCTCCACACGAGCCTCCTCCCACCCCTCTTCATCTAACCCTATCAGCATATCCTTCTATTCCTTTCTCCCTCATGTGTTTATCTAGCTTCCCCTTAAATGCATCTATGCTGTTTGCCTCAACTACTCCTTATGTTCCACATTCTAACCACTCTCTGGGTAAAAAAGTTTCTCCTGAATTCCCTATTGGATTTATTAGTGACTATCTTATTTTTATGACCTTTAGTTTTGGACTCCCCGCAAGTGGAAACATTTTCTCCACGTCTACCCTATCAAACCCTTTCATAACCTTAAAGACCTCTATCAGGTCATCCCTCAGCCTTCTCTTTTCTTGAGAAAATAGCCCCAGCCAGTTCAGCCTTTTCTGATAAGCAAATCCTCTCAGTTCCAGTATCATCCTTGTGAATCTTTTGTGTACCTTCTCCACTGCCTCTATATCCTTTTTAAAATATGGAGACCCGAACAAGTGTGGTCTAACCAAGGTTCTGTATGTGTTTAACATAACTTCTCTGCATTTTAATTCTACTGTGGACATGCATTAGGTTGTTCTCGATATTCCTGCATTTAAGGGATTGTGTGACTTCAAACATCCATAAAGTCACAGAATTGCATAAATGCCAGAATACTGAGAACAATCTAATGCAAATCTCCTTTCGTCTTTGGTCTGGTGTTTATCGCATGAAAGTATCTCTTAACATGGTAAGAGTTCAGCCACTGACACTACAAAGGAAGAAATCCATAGTAACTCTGAAATCCATAGAAATCCATTAGTGTTGCATCCCTAATGCAGTTTTTCTTTGCAGGGGGTGGGGGAAGGAGGAGGGGGAAGAATTCTATTATCCAGACCACCAAGACACAGGTCCTTCTTGTAATAGAATCTCATTTTGACCCCAAGGATTTGCTGATCTGGAAATACATCTTGTTGATAAATCAAATGTATGTCATGCTAGCACACTGGGAATTAAAATCTCTCACTTTGGATCTACTATACTTTCTGTTCTTTAAGAACAAAGCAGTTTTTGTGTCTGTCACTTGAGAGTTTACCTAAAGTCACCACCCTGTTATAGCTCAGTGAATCTCACATCACTGTCTACATCATATCCAATCCAATCTAAAGCTAGCTCTGGGAATAAAAATTTATACCCCTTGATATCAATAAAATGGCATTCAGTGATACAGCGATGTGACAGCAGTGAGAAAAGTTACATCACTTTGTATTTCTGACACACTAGAATTTTTAAAAGATCATGAATTGTAATGGAAAGAATTGACAAAGATGACATTGCTGACCATGCATTGATACAGGTCAATGGGACATTTCTCAGATCCAACATTAAATGGTTTCAGTCGAGAGAAAGCTGTTGCAGGGAACATAGACAGGAGAGAAAAAGTAAAAGGATTTCAGAAACCACAGCATAAAGAAAGGAAATACGAGAATCGTGAAGAAGCAGAGCAAAACGAACAAAAGGTAAAAGAATCAGAAGGAGCAAAGGAAAATATGAAGAAAAGGAGTCTAAGGTTTACAGATAAGTGAAGAAAATTGGAATATGAATTGTCCCATATTAGAACAGATAAGGTTGACAGTGGGGGTTAACTTGTGGCCGAGTAGATTTAACAGGACTTAACTTTTTCAGACCTTTAAGTCCCAGACTTCACTTTTTAAAATCTTAGCAGGATCTTCGGTTGGGGTTCACTGCATGATTGGCCAACATTCATCCCTCAACCAACACCACCAAAACAGTTTACCTGGCCATTCACCTTATTGCTATTTGTGGGACCTTGCAGTGCGCAAATTGGCTGCCTGCATTTGACTACAAAACAGTGACTGCACTACTAAAGTGATGGATTGGTTTTGAAAAACTTTGGGTCATCCTTGGGGGCATGAAAGGCACTTTATAAATGCAAGTTCTTTCTTTACATAAACATAAAATCGGAATTCCTGTATGAACCACTTAATGCCCTGCTTCAAATATTTTTGTATCCTTGCTGTGCTGGTTGAGTCTTACAGCTAAGTTGAATGGTTGAGCTAAAATGTTTATTCCAAATCATTTGAAGAAGCATATGAGAGTTTCTGCTAATGTTAAATGACAGAAAAATGTCAGAGTGACAAGAAGATTCAATTCCTTTTGACACCTTCTGAGCCAAATTACCCAAAGGTTATTATAACGTAGAAAGGTCACCTCCATTCTAAATTTAAATGATCCTCTGTGGAAAGACTGTGGAAAGAGAACAAAAGACATCAAACCTGACACCCATTGCTCAGCTTTTCCTGGCATGTCCATTTCATAGAATGATACAGCACAGAAGGAGCCATTCAGCCCATCATGCCTGTGCCGGCTCTTTGAAATAGCCTTTCAATTTCATGACTATTTGTGAGATTTCTTTGATAAAGGGGCTAATTCTGATGCATAATATATATTAATGACCTGAACTTGGGTATACAGGGAATTAATTCAAAGTTTGTAGATGACATGAAACTCGGAAATGTAGTAAACAGTGAGGAGGGTAGTAGCAGACTTCAGGAGGATATAGACTGGTGAAATGGGCAGACACATGGCAGATGAAATTTAATGCAGAGAAGTGTGAAATGATGAACTTTGGAAGGAAGAATGAGGAGAGGCAATGTTAACTAAATGATACAATTTTGAAGGGGGCGCAGGAAGAGAGAGACCTGGGGGTTCACATAAACAAATATTTGAAGGTGGCAGGACAGATTGGTATGGCTGTTAAAAAGGCATAAGGGATCCATGGCTTTATAAATAGAGACATGGAGCACAAAAGCAAGGAAGTTATGCTAAACCTTTTTAAATCACTGGTTAGGCCCAATTCTGGGCACCACACTTTAGGAAGGATGTCCAGGCCCTAGAAGACAGTGCAGATGAGATTGATCAGAATGGTATGAGTAATGAGGGATTTCAGTTATGTGCAGAGACTGGAGAAGCTGGGATTTTCCTCCTTAGAACAGAGAAGGTTAAGGGGAGATTTGATCAAGGTGTTCAAAATCATGAAGGTTTTTGACAGAGTAAATAAGGAGAAATTGTTTCCAGTGGCAGAAGGATCGGTAACCAGAGGACACAGATTTAAGGTAATTGGCAAAAGAGCCCAAGGTGAGGGGAATTTTTTTTACGCAGCGAGGTATTATGATCTGAAACGGACTGCCTGAAAGGGTGGTGGAAGCAGATTCAATAGTAACTTTCAAAAGGGAACTGGATAAATGCTTGAAGGGGAGAAAATTGCAGGGCTATGGGGAAAGAGCAGAGGAGTGGGACTAATTGGATAGCTCTTTCAAAGAGCCCACACAGGCACAATGGACTGAACGGGCTCCTTCGATGCTGTATCATATAACAAACAGGCGGTCACTTTCCGATGAACAGCAAAGAGACGAATAACTTACCTATTTGGTTTTGGAATTGACGTATAAACAAGATCTTTAATTAACTATGTGGCAACACAGTCTTTGTATGAAAGCATATGGCAAATGGCATTCATTAAGAGTATGTACGCGATCAAACTAGGGTAATGGTCAAGCAACAATGCACGATTTAATGGAGAAGACGTGTGAATTGGGAACAGTTTTAGTGGGTGAGGTTATTACACCAGTTATTGATTTATTTTTGACTTCTGACAACTATCGTGATGTTGTTTTTTTTTGACAACAGTTCTGGAAATTAACCGATGTTCATTTCTTCAGAGGTCGAATGATATTGACCTCCCACCCAGCCACAGGGTTGCGAGATCAAGTGCAGAGGGGTTCAACAGAACAGCAAGTCCCTCACCCACTCCCAGCAAAAAAACTCTTGTCAGGTTATTCGGGAAATAAACTGACCTAAATTCACAGCTGGGTTTTATTGGCCCATGTTGTAAATCGATAAAGTCGTTTTCCTATCCGCTTGCCGGCGGAAACTCTTTTCACTCCCAGGGGCAATTGAATATTTGCAGATTTGAAATCTCAAGGGCGGGGGCAATTTGGCAGCGTTGCTTTTTGCAGGTAGCCGTGTGTGGGAATGTGCTCACATTTATATGTCAACGCTATCCAGTCCCTTGAGGTAGGTCACCGACTTTAAAGGCGTCTTGTCACGGGTTAATCTTAATTATTCACGCGTTACTGCCCATAACCCTGGTTTGCTTCACCTATAAATAAGCCCTGGACTGGAAATTATTTCTCAGTGGAAATCCCTGAACCGTCAATTCCCAGCTAAACGGTTTTACAGTTATATTTAAATGTAATCTTTTCTCCCCCCCCCCCCCCCATCCAGAAGTCTAACTGGAACGAATGGATTGATGATATGCCCAGACGTGTAGGATAAGTGTGTTTACCTAAACATAGGAAAAGTAGGTAAACATTACAAAAGTACTTGTTTAATTACGTGGGCGTCTTCCTGTTTTCGCCTCCCCCTCCACCCCGACCCCCATCTCCTCCTCATGTGAAGATATTTAACACCTTGTGTACTAGAAGTTTTCTTGAAAGGTGGGAAGAGCATAAACACCGACGTGGATTTATTGGGCTGAATGGCCTGTTTCTGTGCTGTACATTCTATGTAAGTCTACCTTACTTTCGCATTACCATCGCGGAATCCCCCACCATCAACATCCTGGGGGTCACCATTGACCAGAAACTTAACTGGACCAGCCAAATGCAAGAGCAGGTCAGAGGCTGGGTATTCTGCCGTGAGTGACTCACCTCCTGACTCCCCAAAGCCTTTCCACCATCTACAAGGCACAAGTCAGGAGTGTGATGGAATACTCTCCACTTGCCTGGATGAGTGCAGCTCCAATAACACTCAAGAAGCTCAACACCATCCAGGACAAAGCAGCTCACTTGATTGGCACCCCATCCACCACCCTAAACATTCACTCTCTTCACCACCAGCGCACAGTGGCTGCAGTGTGTACCATCCACAGGATGCACTGCAGCAACTCGCCAAGGCTTCTTCGACAGCACCTCCCAAACCCGTGACCTAGATGGACAAGGGCAGCAGGCACATGGGAACAACACCACATGCACGTTCCCCTCCAAGTCACACACCATCCCGACTTGGAAATATATCGCCGTTCCTTCATCGTCGCTGGGTCAAAATCCTGGAACTCCCTTCCTAACAGCACTGTGGGAGAACCTTCACCACACGGACTGCAGCGGTTCAAGAAGGCGGCTCATCACCACTTTCTCAAGGGCAATTAGGGATGGGCAATAAATGCCAGCCACATCCCATGAACGAATAAAAAAAATTCTTCATTGTCATGTTTGAGCCCAGACAGTGACTGTCAGCACTCTGCTCAGCCCCTGAGGAGCATTGCAACTGAATCTGATCCTATCCTCACACAACCTCCACACACATTAATTCCCAGCATGTAAAACCATCAGTAGTGGGTAATCTAGCTGTCTTTCCTCTCCACCTTCTGCCCTCGGGTCACTGATGCCAATTCTATTCATCCATGGTTTCAATACCTCTGGACTTGACTATTCCAATGCTCTCCTGGCTGGCCTCCCATCTTCCACCCTCCCTTTGAGCTCATCCCAAACTCTGCTGCCCGCATCCTAACTCGCACCAAGTCCCAGTTCACCCATTATCCCCCTGTGCTCGCTGACCTACATCCCAGTCCGGCAACCCCTCGATTTTAAAATTCTCATCCTTGTGTTCAAATCCCTCCACTGCCTCGCCCCTCCCTATCTCTGTAACCTCCTCCAGCCCTACAGCCCTCCGAGATCTCTGCGTTCCTCTAATTCTGACCTCTTGTGCATCCCCAATTTCCTTCGCTCCACCATTGGCGGCCATGCCTTCAGCTGCCTAGGCCCTAGGCTCTGGAACAGGAGTGGGCCAAGTATGGATCCTTGGAGGACACGGGGGGTAACAGTGTGGAGGTAGGAAGGGAAACATTGTTGGAGATACACTCATTGCATGCAGACTAGTCGGAATGGAACCACGTGAGGGCAGACTCGGGGAGCTGCACAACAGAGTAGAGGTGATAGGGAAGAATAGCGTGGTTGACCATATTGAATACTGCAGGGAGACTGAGGAGTATAAGAACATAAGAGCAGAAGAAATAGGAGCAGGAGTAGGCCATACAGCCCCTCGAGCCTGCTCCATCATTCAATCAGATCATGGCTGATCTTCAACCTCAACTCCATTTTCCGGCCCGATCCCCATACCCCTTGATTCTCCTAGAGTCCAAAAACTTATCTATCTCAGCCTTGAATATAGTCAACAACTCGGCATCCACAGCCCTCTGGGGTAGAGAATTCCAAAAATTTACAACCCTCTGAGTGAAGAAATTCCACCTCACCTCAGTCTTGAATGGCCGACCCCTTATCTTGCAACTATGCCCTCTAGTTCTAGACTCTCCAACCAGGGGAAACAATCTCTCAGCATCTACCCTGTCAAGCCCCCTCAGAATCTTATATGTTTCAATGAGATCACCTCTCATTCTTCTAAACTCCAGAGAATATAGGCCCATTCTACTCAAGGAACGATGCATCGCAGCCACAGCTATAGAGTTTGTCATTCATGGCACTAGCCAGCACTGTCTCAATGTTGAAAGCAAGGTGGGCACCAAACTCAAAGGATTGAAATTGGGATCTTGGGAAGAAATGGGCTTGGAACTGAGAGATGATGACATATTAGAGGACCTTATAGAAGAAAGGAAGGTTAGAAATGGGGCAGGAGTTGAAAATAGGGTTGCCAACTCTGGGTTGGATGTATTCCTGGAGGCATCGTCACATGACCCTCCCACCTCCGACCATCCCCCCCACCCATGCTCCCGCCATTGGTCGTCTGTCACATCCATCATCGCAGCGTCCCACCTTCCCGGGCCAATTGGAAAGTGGACAAACTCTTCATTACCTGATTGGATAGACTGTCAAACAGCTTCTCCCCCCCAAACTCCAAATATTTTTAATAACTAATAAATGAAAGGGTTCAAAGAAAATTCATAAAAAAACATTCTTTTTTAATGCTCCTATGATTTTTCTCCAGGGTGTTGCTGGCAGTCAGTGTCTAGGAGATTGACCTTTAATTCCTGGAGACTCCAGGACAATCCTGGAGGGTTGGCAACCCTCGTTGGAAAGGACTGAAATGTAGGCTTTATTTTTTGGGGGGGGGAATGGAGGAATGGAGAGATGATGCCTTTTAAATGGGAGAGAATCAGTGCCTGAGCAAAGAGCCATTTGCAATGTCGACCAGGAGGCCAGGAGGGTCTATGTGCAGCTAACTTAAATGCTTAGAAAGGGTGGACACACATGCCTATGCATTATAAATATTTACACTTTAAATGCTGGGAGAGGAGCTCCCTGCACATGCAGAGATCTCCTCGTGGGTAGGAGAATAGCAATTCCAACCAGGCAGTATCAAGTAAACCTTTACCCTTACAATAACAAAGAGATTTGCTACATCATTGCTGTTAGAACAATTACTTTTAGTTCATTCTAATTAGTTAATATCATCCAAGGGTAATTGTTGGCACATTAGCATAGATACCATCACATGATAGGTAAAAATTGCAAATGTTGCAGAATTATATATAGACCATAATATGTGTGTAGTGTCCCGCCATTGGATACATTGGTGCTCGATCACTACTCACATTATCTTAGAATCAAAGAATGGTACAGCACAGAAGGAGGCCATTCAGCCCATCGTGCCTGTGCCCGCTCCTTGAAAGAGCTATCCAATTAGTCCCATTGCCCTGCACATTTTCCCCCTTCAAGTATTTATCCAATTCCCTTTTGAAAGTTATTATTGAATCTGCTTCCACCACCCTTTCAGTGCAGTGCATTCCAGATCAAAACAACTCACTGGGTTAAAAAAAAAATTCTCCTCATCTCCCCTCTGGTTCTTTTGCCAATCATCTTAAATCTGTGTCCTCTGGTTACTGACTCTTCTGCCAGTTGGAAACAGTTTCTCCTTATTCACTCTATCAAAAAAAAAACCTGAACACCTCTATCAAATCTCCCCTTAACCTTCTCTGCTCCAAAAGGTGAACAACCCCAGTTTTTTTTCTAAAAACATTTTTAGATTCTTGGTTTCCCTGGCTCTTGTCAATCATAAACATTTATTCCTTTTCGCATTCCGGCGTTGTCTGTTGTCTTGTTTTCGTGGAGTGGGTGAATGGAACCTGGAGAGAGACTGCACATTAAAGCAGATAAGGGCTGTGATGTCACTAGCCAGTTGGTGAAACTTAACACCAAGTACACTATACACAACGCTGCTTACAACCCCTTTCACTAGCAAGTTAAGAGCAGTCGCTGAAATTAATGCCTGGACGGAGGAGCGGCTGTTTCTCATCTTATTCGGAACACCGATAGCAAGCTGGACGAGAGGCGACTGACATCCACGTCTGCTATTATCCACAAGTCGCCCTCTCCAACCTGAAAGCTTTGCTAGCCCACAAGGCAACGATTCACACCAGGTCTGAGTGAGAGGAGGAGGAAGAGAGAGAGAGAGAGAGAGACTGTGTGTTTCTGGCTGGAGGAGGTATGCAGTCCTGAGATCAGAACTGCCGCCAGCAACATGTGGACAATGTGTTAGATCTGGCTGTATTAGGGCCGGCTTCATGCAAGCAGTACATGAATCAGCATCGCTGTCGGATTCTGTTTTCGCTTCGGATTTCGCTGCTTGGACAAATGCATACAAATGCATTTCGGAGCCCAAAGGACAAGGAGTGGAATCATCTCTCCCACCACGAAAACGTAAGTAAAAAGCAGCGCTGGGAGAAACCGAAAATCCTGTGGGCAATCTTATTGCGACTGAGGGAGTTGAATTTTCTTCAGTAATGTCCCGATTAGATTGATTTAATCAATTGTGGGGTGGTTTGTGAACTGCTATTTTTCGCTAAATCTTCTAAGTTGCCTGCTCTCTCTCTCTCTCTATATATATATATATAAAACCATACCACCACATTTTCTGTGAGTTTATGTTGAGACAATCATGTGTTGCATTTGGGGAATCGCTGGTCTGGCCGATTTCCAAGTCATTTAAAGCAGATACATACTTGGCCAGATCTAGATTATCTACACTTCCGTCGGTTACGTCGTCTGAAGGATAGATAGCGAGGGAATCGGCTTCTCGAAGTGAGCTCTCCTGCTTCTAAAACACTCTCATGGGCTCACGTAAGAAAGGTAAAACTTAGCCTCGCTACACTTAGTGTCAGGCGAAATCATGAAAGAAAGAGACCTCAGGACCACAGTGCTGGTTAGATTTAAGGGGAAGCTAGACAAGCACATGAGGGAGAAAGGAATAAAAAGGCAATGCAGATAGGGTTTAGATGAAGAGGGGTGGGATGAGGCTCGTGTGGGGGAGCATAGAGCAGATGGGCTGAATGGCCTGTTTCTGTGCTGTGGAATCTATGTAGATCAGATATGGTCATTTACATTTAAACAGCTGGTTCCAACGCACCCTGTGCTAATGGGCGAGTTCCTGGCCTTTTGCCACGCAGGTTCCTGTTATCTCCTGTAGGTAAATTAACCCAAACACTGAATGCTTTTTGCTAGGAATAGCTGTGGGTCTTAAGCATTTATCAGATCGACCCACTCACACACTAAATGGCAACGCTAAAAGCGTAAAATGTCACCTCGATAGGTATTGCTTTAAATACAAATCGTACACAGAATTACAAAATAGCACTTGGTTACATCTGAAACGTACAAGGTGTCTGTACATGTCAAATCAAAAACTCATCTGCCCCCCACCCCCACCCCGACTGTGTTTAAAAGTAAAAGACTCGGAGATCGGATTGTGACCATTTTAAATCCCTCTCTGACACTGCCACAGCTTTGCTGCTGGTGGGAGTAACCGGCTTAAGGAAAAAAAAAACAGGCCCTAAATCCATAAAGTTGACTTAAAAAAAACTTTTTGGAAACTTCTAAAGCCGCCGATGCATATTTGTATGAACATGTTATCTTGGGGCAGATGCAGCAACAGCAGCTGCACTGGATGTGGTTTAATTTAACGTTACACGTGTATTTGCACGTAAATGTCTAAAAACATACGGGCTGCTGAATATAGGATCAGCTCTCCGCGGTGTCAGGAGCAGTGGAATGACTCTTGGCCGAGGCAGACACATTGGAAGTGTTTTTGGAGTATGCTTCCACTTACTGTGCCACTTAGCGCCTGTAAGCCCACATATTGACCTTCATTTACAAATCCCTTCCATTGCCTCACCCCCACCCCTCCCTATCTCTGTAACCTCCTCCAGCCCTACAACCCTCCGAGATCTCTGCGCTCCTCCAATTCTTGCCTCTTGCGCATCCCCGATTTCCGTCGCTCCACCATTGGCGGCCGTGCCTTCAGCTGCCTGGGCCCTAAGCTCTGGAATTCCCTCCCTAAACCTCTCCGCCTCTCTGCTCTCCTCCTTTAAGACGCTCCTTAAAACCTACCTCTTTGAACAAGCTTTTGGTCACCTGTCCGAATACCTCTTTATGTTTGATAATCGCTCCTGTGAGGCACCTTGGGATGTTTTGCTACGTTAATGGTGCTATATAAATGCAAGTAGTTGTTGTTGTTTGTGTGTGTGTCACATATTTGGAAATACCTAAACAACTGGTTATTTATTACGAATGGCATTTCTAAATATGATACCTGGAAATATTTGCTTCCTACTCTGCATTTCCAATAACATGCCTGAGGGGATCGTTAACACTTTGAATCCCCAATGTCTTTCAGTCTGTTGTTCCTATGATATATTCAAAAGTATTTTGCCTTGATAGAACATAGGAACAGGAGTAGGCCATTTAGCCCCTCGAGCCTGTGAGATCATGGCTGATCTGTGCGGCAGAATTTCCAATTCACTCATTATCAGAATATATGTAGAAATTATTTCGGCTTGACTTTATTGAAATGCTGCTGCAGCTCCTTGTTTTTCGAAGGGTTGAAGCAAGGATTAAGTTGTGACACCCAACAAGAAATGCTTTGCAAGATAAACGAAACCGAACAATTGCATTGGGAAATCATAAATGAGACATTAATATGTATCACATCCTTTGTATCTCCTGCTAAAGCAATTGAAATTACACTTCTAGTCCCTTTGTTTTGCTTCTGAAAAGCTGATCGGAAGAGAGATAGAATCTCAATGGCAATAAAGCGGTAGAAGTACCAGCAGCCAGCGTCAGTGTATGGAGGGAAGTGATTTTTATCAAGGGGCTGTGTTTTAAACAAGTTCCTGTTCATGGAGTTTATAAATAACAGCGTGGGTTTTATTTGTACACGTGTTCAGTGCTCTCTGTTTCAATCTGGTTTTATTTTGTATCAATGGCCCTGAGCCTATATTCGGTGATTCACAGTGAACTTATATTGAAATATATAGAAACGATTTTATTTATACCGTTCAATTCCGTACTTTCAACTGGCTTGTCTGCTCTCTCCACCGCTACTAAAAACTGGCTTATCTGCTCTCTCCACCACTATCAAAAGCTGGCTTATCTGCTCTCTCCACCGCGACCAAAAACTGGCTTCACTGCTCTCTCCACCACTATCAAAATCTGGCTTATCTGCTCTCTCCACCACTATCAAAAGCTGGCTTGTCTGCTCTCTCCACCACTATCAAAATGTGGCTTGTCTGCTCTCTCCACCACTACTAAAAACTGGCTTGTCTGCTCTCTCCACCACTATCAAAAGCTGGCTTGTCTGCTCTCTCCACCACTATCAAAAGCTGGCTTGTCTGCTCTCTCCACCACTACTAAAAACTGGCTTGTCTGCTCTCTCCACCACTATCAAAAGCTGGCTTGTCTGCTCTCTCCACCACTACTAAAAACTGGCTTGTCTGCTCTCTCCACCACTATCAAAAGCTGGCTTATCTGCTCTCTCCACCACTATCAAAAGCTGGCTTATCTGCTCTCTCCACCACTATCAAAAGCTGGCTTGTCTGCTCTCTCCACCACTACTAAAAACTGGCTTGTCTGCTCTCTCCACCACTATCAAAAGCTGGCTTATCTGCTCTCTCCACCACTATCAAAAGCTGGCTTGTCTGCTCTCTCCACCACTACTAAAAACTGGCTTATCTGCTCTCTCCACCACTATCAAAAGCTGGCTTGTCTGCTCTCTCCACCACTATCAAAAACTGGCTTATCTGCTCTCTCCACCACTATCAAAAACTGGCTTGTCTGCTCTCTCCACCACTACTAAAAACTGGCTTGTCTGCTCTCTCCACCACTACCAAAAACTGACTTGTCTGCTCTCTCCACCACTACTAAAAGCTGGCTTGTCTGCTCTCTCCACCACTACTAAAAACTGACTTGTCTGCTCTCTCCACCACTACTAAAAGCTGGCTTGTCTGCTCTCTCCACCACTATCAAAAACTGACTTGTCTGCTCTCTCCACCACTACTAAAAACTGACTTGTCTGCTCTCTCCACCACTACCAAAAACTGGCTTGTCTGCTCTCTCCACCACTACTAAAAACTGACTTGTCTGCTCTCTCCACCACTACCAAAAACTGACTTGTCTGCTCTCTCCACCACTACTAAAAACTGACTTGTCTGCTCTCTCCACCACTACCAAAAACTGGCTTGTCTGCTCTCTCCACCACTACCAAAAACTGGTTTGTCTGCTCTCTCCACCACTACTAAAAACTGGCTTATCTGCTCTCTCCACCACTACCAAAAACTGGCTTGTCTGCTCTCTCCACCACTACCAAAAACTGACTTGTCTGCTCTCTCCACCACTACTAAAAACTGACTTGTCTGCTCTCTCCACCACTACCAAAAACTGACTTGTCTGCTCTCTCCACCACTACCAAAAACTGGCTTGTCTGCTCTCTCCACCACTACCAAAAACTGGCTTCTCTGCTCTCTCCACCACTACTAAAAACTGGCTTCTCTGCTCTCTCCACTGCTACTAAAAACTGGCTTCACTGCTACTAAAAACTGGCTTCTCTGCTCTCTCCACTGCTACTAAAAACTGGCTTCTCTGCTCTCTCCACTGCTACTAAAAACTGGCTTCACTGCTCTCTCCACTGCTACTAAAAACTGGCTTCACTGCTACTAAAAACTGGCTTCTCTGCTCTCTCCACTGCTACTAAAAACTGGCTTCACTGCTACTAAAAACTGGCTTCTCTGCTCTCTCCACTGCTACTAAAAACTGGCTTCTCTGCTCTCTCCACTGCTACTAAAAACTGGCTTCTCTGCTCTCTCCACTGCTACTAAAAACTGGCTTCACTGCTACTAAATACTGGCTTCTCTGCTCTCTCCACTGCTACTAAATACTGGCTTCTCTGCTCTCTCCACTGCTACTAAAAACTGGCTTCACTGCTCTCTCCACTGCTACTAAAAACTGGCTTCTCTGCTCTCTCCACTGCTACTAAAAACTGGCTTCTCTGCTCTCTCCACTGCTACTAAAAACTGGCTTCTCTGCTCTCTCCACTGCTACTAAAAACTGGCTTCACTGCTACTAAATACTGGCTTCTCTGCTCTCTCCACTGCTACTAAATACTGGCTTCTCTGCTCTCTCCACTGCTACTAAAAACTGGCTTCACTGCTCTCTCCACTGCTACTAAAAACTGGCTTCACTGCTCCTCTCCACTGCTACTAAAAACTGGCTTCACTGCTCCTCTCCACTGCTACTAAAAAAGTGTGTTACTAGTTTCAAGGGCATTCTGGCACCATTGCCAAAAAAAAAGCCCGAGGTGAATTCTTTGGCTTATAATGTAATTGATTCCAGATGATGAAGTAGTAGTATGGGAAGCCTGAAAATAAAATCCCATGCAATTGACAACGCGGCAATTTGAAAGTAACATAGCTTCTTTTAGCTTGTGTGCAGTGTTTTGTAACCTATCTCGACATTCCATGATAGGACGCTAACCTCCAACGGCTCCGGTCAAAATGGGGGTGGGTGGGTGGGTGTAAAAACACTCTACACCTTTCTCACTTTTTAAATTATTGATTAATCCCGTGAAGCATATTACAAACACACTGTACTTTTGACCTATTCTTTCAGTTTTTGATAAATGTTTACCCTTCATAGCCGTGGCACAGTGCGTAGCGCTCACGCTCTGAGTCAGAAAGTCGTAAGTTCGAGTCCCACTCCAGAGACTTGAGCACATAATCTAGGCTGACACTCCCAGTACAGTACTGAGGGAGCTCTGCATTGTCGGAGGTGCCGTCTTTCGGATGAGATGTTAGACCGAGGCCCCGTCTGCCCTCTCAGGTGGATGTAAAAGATCCCATGGCACTATTTGGAAGAAGAGTAAGGGGAGTTCTCCCCGGTATCCTGGCCAATATTTATCCCTCAACCAACATCACTAAAAAATTATCTGGTCGTTATCACGTTGCTGTTTGTGCGATCTTGCTGTGCTTAAATTGGCTGCCGCGTTTCCTACATTACAACAGTGACTACACTTCAAATGTACTTCATTGGCTGTAAAGCACTTTGGGACATTCTGAGGTCCTGAAAGGTGATGTTTATGCTCCACACAAGCCTCGTCCCACCCCTCACCCCCTAACCCTATCAACATATCCTTCTATTTATTTCTCTCTCATGTGTTTATCCAGTTTCCCTTTAAATCCATCCATGCTATTAACCTCAACTATTTCATGTGGTAGCAAGTTCCACATTCTAACCACTCTCTGGGTAAAGAATTTTCTCCTGAATTCCCTATTGGATTTATTAGTGACTAACTCATATTTATGGCCCCTATATATATATATATATTTTTTCATAACTCATCAAAGCTGACTATTCCACAAAGAATTATTATGTGCCAATTCATCACCATCATCTCCAACTCAAATTCTACTTATGTACCTTTCCTTTTATACCAGTTTTTATATAAAAAAAAACTTTTAACAACTATTTTCTGAATGATAATTATTTTGCTACAGATACCGGCAAAGTTAAATAGATGTTATTTTGTATCTGGCTATTTGCAGGTTACTTTTAAATTTGTGCTGTCAGACGCTTGCTAATTAACTCCATGCACCCCCCGTAAACTTAATCTCATCCAAAATTCTGCAGCCCGTATCCTAACTCGCACCAAGCCCCGTTCACCCATCACCCCTGTGCTCGCCGACCTACATTGGTTCCCGATCCGGCAACGCCTCGATTTTAAAATTCTCATCCTTGCGCTCAATTCCTTCCATGGCCTCACCCCTCCCTACCTGTGTAACCTCCTCTAGCCCTACGTCCCTCCGAGATCTCTGCGCTCGCTCCTCCAATTCTGGCCTCTTACGCATCCCCGATTTTCATCGCTCCACCACTGGCGGCCGTGCCTTCAGCTGCCTGGGCCCTAAGCTCTGGCATTCCCTCCCTGAAACCTCTCGCCCTCTCTCTCCTCTTTTAAGACGCTCTTTAAAAACTATCTCTTTGACCATGCTTTTGGTCACCTGTCCTAATATCTCCTTATGTGGCTCAGTGTGAAATTTTGTTTGATAATCGCTCCTGTGAAGCACCTTGGGACGTTTTACTATGTTAAAGGTGCTGTATAAATACAAGTTGTTGTTGTTGCTGAGAAGAACACAAGGATGACTGAGTCGCCAAACTGAATGAACATTCGTGTATGTGCGACTGTGTGTGATTGATGGTGTGTGTGAGAGTTGGTGTGTGTGTTGTTAGTGTGTGCATGGTTGGCGTATATGTGTGTGTGGTGATTGTAATAGTATGTTTTTTGTGAGATTGTTTGTGGTGTGTGTGTGTGAGTGTGTGTGTGGATGCTGGGTGTTTGTGCGATTGGTGTGCGTGTGTGATTGTGAATGGCCTGTGATTTGACAGTGCCAGGGAGCAGGACTCTAACTTGTCCCCAGTAATCATCCCTCACCCACATTTGGGTGCCACTGTAATAATGTGATTGTACAATAAAGGATTCAAGCCACAAAAAAAAAGTTTAAATTTTTAAATTTGAAAAAGGGAGCCTACAAAGTGCACCCTTTATTAGGACACGTTGCCAATGCGCATTTAAAAAATCTGTGATACATTTCACATTTAAAACGGCCAGAAGTTGGTTTCGCTCCCAATACACGTCAACGTTAATGAAGTTACTCCTGAGCTGAAATGAGCATGCAAAGGTTGTCCCGAGAACATATTTGAAGAGGCGATTAGCCCAAGGCAAATATTTGCATAGCTTTTCACTTCCAATAATCGTGTTTGATCACTCAGTCAGGCCAGCAACAGACTTAGACCAGTACCCCATGCTTTTAATGTGTCCCTATGTGTAAATGTGCAACCAGTTGTGTCTGGCAGATTCTTACATTACTGGCTGAAGAAGGGGTTAGGGGCGCTCTCCTAAGTTTATTGTGCAGTTCAGATTACATCAATTTAAAGGGAAGCTATTTATGGAGCAGTGAGGATTTTCTCCCAAATATAACTTGTGGACTGGGACACTGTGCAAACAATGCTGGTTTAATTCTGTCTTTGACTCTTGTAATAGTAAACCTTCTAATTTCAATCAAAAGTTTGCTTCTATTTAGCAAATCTGTAAACTTTGAAGTAGTTTTGAGCAACACCCCGAGTCGATATTCCTGACCCATAATATTGCCTGGCCAGAGAGATCAGCGTGATTCTTCAGTATGAAAAAAATACTGTTTTCAGCACCTGAAATTTGCATGCGGAACATGGAAGCAAAGTTAGAATGTGTTTATGGGTGTGTTCTTCTCACACGCCATGCTCAAACTTTGATACCATGTATTAGGTTTATTTTGTTGTCCATACAGATTATTTTCTAAAGTTTTTGCTACCTTTAAACTGTACTAAATTAGTCAAAAATCTGTTTCTTCAGCTGTCACTGTGATCTACATTATGTGAGTGATTAGTTTACAAAAACTCGTTATGTTATTCCAGAAATGTTTTTAAATGAAAGAAGAAAGATTTGCATTTATATAACATTACAGCCAATGATGTACTTTCGAAGTGTCGTCACTGTTGTAATGTAGAAAACGTGGCAGCAAATTTGCGCACAGCAAGGTCCCACACACAGCAATGAGATAATGACCAGGTAATGTGTTTTAGTGACGTTGGTTGAAATATTGGCCAGGACACTGGGGAAGAACTCCCCTGCTCTTCTTCAAAATAGCACCATGGGATTTTTAACATCCACGTGAGAGGGAAGGCAGGGCCTCGGTTTAACGTCTCATCCAAAAGACGGCACCTCCGACAGTGCAGCACTCCACTGAAGTGTAGCCAGCCTAGATTTATGTGCTCAAGTCTCTGGGACTTGAACCCACAACCTTCTGAGTCAGAGGGGGGAGCGCTACCACTGTGTCACGGCTGACACGAACAAATTCATTATTTTCTTCATTACAGCCTGTCTCTGCCTATCTCCGCGCAGTTTAGATGCTCGACCTTTGGGTTATTACAGTGAACCTTGCATTGTTCTCAAAGGGAAGAAGAAATTCAGGCTAGAAGATAGGAGTTTTCCTTTCATTTATTGAAGATCAACAGAAATAAATAACTCGTCACAGGGGAAAAAACTTAGTTTGTTTTTCTGGCTTTAGCTTCCAAGTAAGTTGCAGCATTACTTCCAGGGCCAATGATATTAAAGTTAAGAAATGTGGATTAAAAGGAAATTTTTAAAAAATGACTTGCAGATAAAAGGATTTAGCTGGTAATATCTGGGTTCCTTCAGGCAGTGACAAGAGCTTAGGAAAGCTATGCAGGATAATTAATTTTAGCAAGTGGTTAAAGAGGTGATGTGCAGAGGAAGGGATGGTTTCATTAATGTATCAGTAATTGGCATAGGTTTGGGGCAAGTAAGTTGTATTTTTAAATTACGAGAGGGTAGAATTTGCCTCATTTATTTAGAGGTTGAGTTTAGGCTAAAAGTTTGAAGTTTCTTCAATTGAGGAACATTTAAATTTGAAAGGCACGAGGAACATAAATTGAAAGAAACTATTCAGAAGGAATAAAGAACCACAGAAATATTACAAGTGGGAAGAATCTATGGAAAGATGTAAAACTGCAGCATTATTACACCAATGATGATTAAGATTTTAGCTAAGGAAAGAATCTGAAAGCACATCCAAAACTTTGTGACCTTATCCTATCTTGCACCAAGTGCTACTCACCAATCACCCCGGTCCTTTCTAATCTGTATTAGCTCCCAGTCCCTGATGATTCAAATTTAAATTTAAATTAAATTAAATTTAAAATGTTCATCTTCATGTTTAAATCTCTTCATGGTCTTACTCCTCCGTATCTTTAACTTCTTCCAGCCCCATAACCCTCCCAGAACTCTGAGTTCTTCTGACTTTGCCCTCTTGTGCCTGACCCTCTTCCTGTACCCCACCATTGACAGCCACGCAGCCTTCTAGGCTTTACACTCTAGAATCACCTCCTTTAAAATCTCTCTTCTCTGTAACCTCCGCCAACCCTACAACCGTCCGATAATTCTGCACTCCTCCAATTCTGGCCCCTTGTGCATCTCCGATTTCCTTCGCTTCTCCAACGGCGGCTGTGCCTCGGCCCCAAGCCCTGGAATTCCCTCCCTAAACTACTCCACCTCTCTATCTCTCTCCCCTCCTTTCAGACGTTCCTTAAAACCTACCTCGTTGGCCAAGCTTTTGGTCACCTGTCCTAATATCTCCTTATGTGGCTCATAAGAACATAAGAAACAGGAGCAGGAGTAGGCTATATGACCCCTCGATCCTGCTCCACCATTCAATAAGATCGTGGCTGATCTTCTACCTCAACTCCACTTTCCTGCCCTATCCCCATTTCCCTTGATTCCCTTAGGCTCGTTGTCAAATTTTGTCCGATAACGCTCCTGTGAAGTGCCTTGGGAGATTTTACTCTGTTAAAGGTAATGTCATGTTTATGCTAAACTTGTATAGAACCTTGGTTAGACCACACTTGGAGTACTGTGAACAGTTCTGGTCTCCATATTATAAAAAGGATATAGATGCACCGGAGAAGATGCAAAAAAGATTTACTGGGATGATACCAGAAATGAGAGGTTATCCCTATCAGGAAAGATTGAACAGGCTGGGGCTCTTTTCTCTAGAAAAGAGAAGGCTGAGGGGTGACCTGATAGAGGTCTTTAAGATAATGAAAGGGTTTTATAGGGTAGACGTAGAGAAGATGTTTCCACTTGCGGAGGAGACCAGAAACAGGGCCCATGAATATAAGGTGGTGCATTCACCTATCAATCAATTGCTGGAGCTACACCTGTGTGTTTGATGAACATTGATGACATTCATCTCATTATTAGTGATGGGGTATTGTAGCCATACATGTTGATCAAATCTTTTACTAACATGACATTCTTCATTAGCTTAATTATTTATAATAAATCCAACAAAGAATTCAGGAGAAACTTCTTCACCCAGAGAGTGGTAAGAATGTAGAACTCAAGGAATAGTTGAGGCAAATAGCACACTTGCATTTAAGGGGATGCTAGATAAACACATGAGGGAGAAAGGAACAGACGGATATGCTAATAGAGTGAGATGAAGCAGTGTGGGAGGAGGTTCATGTGGAGCATAAACACCAGCATAGGCCAGCAGGGCCGAATGGCCTGTTTCTGTACAGTATATTCTTTGTAAAGGTGCTATATAAATGCAAGTTGTTGTTGTTGATGTCTCTCCACCTCCTTCTCCTTCTTTAAGGTACTGCTTGAAACCCACTTCTTTGAGTAAGCTTTTGTTCACCTCTCCCAATTATCTCCTCCTTTGGCTCTGCATCCATTTCTGTCTGATAACTCCTCTGACGCCAAGGATAAACTGACAAATGCCGTGGGACATTTTTCCATGTAAAAGGCGCTACGTGAATGCAAATGCAAGTTTTGTTGAGTGTGGAGGAGTGATGACAGAAGCACCCGATACATGGTGCCTGCATAAGTTGGGAGGTCCAGGATGCTTTGTGTGTGCCTGGGATGACCACACATGCAGCCAGCTTCTCCCACAGCTTGCACTCCAGCTCAAGGGTCTCGAGGAATAGCTGGTGACATTCGAGAGGCTGAAAGGTTCTTGGAATGCACATTACATAGAATTACATGGAGTCTACAGTGCCGAACCAGGCCATTCGACTCATCTGATCTATGCTGGCGTTTATGCTCGACACAAATCTCCTCCCTTTTCATCTCACCCTATCAGCATATCCTTCTATTCTTTTCTCTCTCATGTGCTTATCCAGCTTCCTCTTAAATGCATCTATACTATTCACCTCAACCACTCTCTGGGTAAAGAATTTTCTCCTGAATTCCCTATTGGATTTATGGGTGACTATCTTATATTTATGGCCCCTAGTTCATGTCTCCGCCACAAGTGGAAAAATCTTCTCCATGCCTCTATCAGGTCACCCCCCTCAACCTTCCCTTTTCTAGAGAAAAAAAAGCCTCAGCCTGTTCAGCCTTTCCTGATTTGTATATCCTCTCAGTTCTGGTATCATCCTTATAAATCTTCTTTGCACCCTCTCCAATGCTTCTACATCCTGGAGACTAGAACTGTGCACAGTACTCCAAGTGTGGTCTAAACACGGTTTGATACAAGTTTAACACCAGGAGGAGGTCATCCGCCAGGCAGCGTGAGTTAGCGAGGAAGGGAACTGGGTGATTATCCATTGTGATGGGAAGATTAGACAAGAGGCAGTGCAAGGATTTCCCCAGCCTTGAACTGGCAAACATCTTTTCTGTACTGAATACCTGTGATAATGACAACTCGGAGGAGGGAAGCTGTGTTTAAAAATCACGGCACCGTTGAGCAAGTGGTTGCCAAAAAGGCAGGGAAAGGGCGGGGTGGGTGGTGGTGAGTAAAGTGTAGCAGCACGGTAGCAATAGAGGGCTCTGTAGTCAGGAGAGTAATGCAGGTGCTTTTGCAGTCACAACAAAGGATTATGCATGGTGTACGGTAGAAGAGGAAGTGAAACAACATAGATAGAAGGTTGCTTGACAGTCAAACAAAGAGTTTGGGTAAACGGGTGTTGCTCGTACCGGAGAAGGATTAGAAGTGGTGTACTCCAGGAGTTAATGCTGGGACCACTTTTGTTCTTGGTGTGTATATATATATATATCTATCTGATTTGGACTTGGGTAATAGGGACTAAAATCAAAGATTGACAGACAGGAAACAAAGAATTAGGATAAATGGGTGTTGGTCAGTTTGGAAAAGGGTTAGAACTGGTGTACTCCAGAGTTATTGCTGGATCCACTTTAGTTGTAGATGGTTTGTGAGGAGGACTGAAAGAGACTTGAGGAAGACAGACAGGTCAGTGGAATGGGTGTACAGGCAGCCAATGCAATTTAATATGAAGGATTGTGAAATAATATATTTTGGCGGAAAAACAAGAAATGGGAGTGTACACACCATGGAAAGACACTGAAGAGTGTGGATGAACAGAGACACCTTGGGGTGGAAATACATAATTGTAAATGCAGGTGGATAAAGCCATTAAAAAGGCCGATAGAATTTGGGGTTTTATAACTAGGGGTATTGAGTACAAGATTAAAGAGGTAACAGACTTATACAAAACATCGGCTAAGCCATAGCTACAGTACTGTGCGCAGTTTTGGGCACCTCATCATAGAAAGGACATTAAAGCCATAGAGATAGTGCACTGTTGATTTGCCAGGATGAGGCTAGCAATGGGAAACTCTAGTTATGGTGGGAGATGAGATATTGGGACTGTTTCCACTGGAACAGAGAAGGCTGAGGGGATTCAATGGAGATTTTTAAAATTATGAAGTTTTATCTCGTTGCTGTTTGTGGGACCTTGCTGTGCGCAAATTGGTTGCCGCGTTTCCTTAGTTTATAACTGTGACTGCACTTCAAAAGTACTTAATTGGCGTAAAGCGCTTTGGGACATCCTGACATCGTGAAAGCCACTATAGAAATACAGGTTCTTTCTTTTTTTAATAGAGTGAATAGGGAAAGATTATTTCCTCTAGCTGGTGAGTCAGTGACAAGGGGACATCAATTTAACATTATAGTAGTTTCATAGAATGATACAGCACAGAAAGAGGCCATTCGGCTCAGCGTGCCTGTGCCAGCTCTTTGAAAGAGCTGTTGAGTTAGTCCTACTCCCCCTGCTCTTTCCCCATAGCCCTGTAATTTTTTTCCCTTCAAGTATTTATCCAATTCCCTTTTGAAAGTTACTGTTGAATCTGCTTCCACCGCCCTTTCAGGCAGTGCATTCCAGATCTCTGCGTTTAAAAAGAAATCATCATATCGCCTCTGGTCCTTTTGACAATCACCTCAAATCTGTGTCCTCTGGTTACCAACCCTTCTGCCACTGGAAACAGTTTCTCCTCATTTACTCTATCAAAACCCTTCATGATTTTGAACAATTCTATCAAATCTCCTCTTAACCTTCTCTGCTGTAAGGAGAACAATCCCAGCTTCTCCAGTCTCTCCACATAATTGAAGTCTCTCATCCCTGGTACCATTCTAGTAAATCTCTTCTGCACCCTCTCTAAGGCCTTCACATCTTTCCTAAAGTGTGGTGCCCAGAATTGAACACAATACTCCAACTGAGGCCTAACCAGTGTTTTATAAAGGTTTAGCATAACTTCCTTGCTTTTGTACTCTATGCCTCTATTAATAAAGCCCAGGATCCCATGTGCTTTTTTAACAGCGTTCTCAATTTGTCCTGCCACCTTCAAAGGTTTTTAAAATTGTACCAGTTAGTTTACATTGTCATGACCGTGAGGAGAGATGCCATCAGAATTTTTTTTTTGAACAGAGACTTGTTGGAGCATGAAATCCTTTGCCACAGGGAATGTCTGTGGCAGAGGCCATTGCGTCTTTGAAGGGAAACTTGGAGAAATATTTGCAGCAGAGGTGAATGCAGGGCATTAGGGTCAGTTTTCTGATTGCTCTGGCACAGACATGATGGGCTGAATGACCTCTTTCTGTACTGTAAAATCTTATCTATCCAGTAAGCAGACAGGATCCAGCTGGAAACGCTGCAAACTGAAGCAGGCCCCTGGGGGGCCAGGCTTAACTGATCTCGAGAGCCTGCTTGATCTCAGCCTCCTGTGGAAATGCAGCAGCCAGGCAACCCTACGTGTTCTTAAAACAGGGCCTCTACTGCAACAGGGCCATAAAATGAGTGATTGTAGTTATCTAAAAGATTATATTGCTGTTAAGAGTGACTTAAGTGGCAAAGAAGGGGAGGGTTTTCTGCAGTGCTCAGGGCTGCTTTACTACTACTACTACAACAACAACAACAACAACAACAACTACTACTACTACTACTACTACTACTACTACTACTACTACTACTTGCATTTATACTGTGCTTTTAATATAGTAAAAGGTCCCAAGGCGCTTCACAGAAGCCGTTTTCAAACAGAATTTGACACCGAGCCACATAAAGAGATATTATGACAGGTGCTTGGTCAAAGAGGTAGGTTTTAAGGAGCGTCTTGAAGGAGGCGAGAGAGGTGGAGAGTTTTGGGAAGGGAATTCCAGAGCTTAGGGCCCAGGCAGCTGAAGGTACGCCCACCAATGGTGGAGCGATTAAAATCAGGGATGGGCAAGAGGCAAGAATTGGAGGAGCGCAGAGACCTCGGAGGGTTGTAGGGCTGGAGGAGGTTACAGAGATAGGGAGGGGGCGAGGCCATGGAAGGATTTGAAAACAAGGATGAGAATTTTATGGATCATAGAAACATAGAAACTAGGTGCAGGAGTAGGCCATTCAGCCCTTCGAGCCTGCTCCGCCATTCAATATGATCATGGCTGATCCTCTATCTCAATACCATTCGTATTGTTTGGATCAGTACGTTCTTAGTCCAACAAGGAAAGTAGCAAGTGCTGGATCTAGTTCTAGGAAATGAAGTGAGACATCTAGGTTATGTAGGTTATCTAGAAAACTAGTTCCATAACTTAACATGGTTTGATATAAACATTGAAAAGCAGAGGGGACAGTCATAGATAAAGAAACTTGACTGGAATGAAGCCAATTTCAATGAGAGGAAAAGGGAACTAGCCCAGGTCAATTAAAAGAAATACCAGCAAATAAGACAATGCACAAACAGGAAATAATTAGGTTACAGACTAGATATATTCCCATAGGAATAGACTGGACGTTGGACGGTTCCTCTTTTCCCAGAGAATTGCGAGCCTCTGGAATACATTACCGGCTGGTGTGGTCGGTGCTGACTCTCTGCTGCCTTCAAGAGGGAGCTGGACCGGTCCCTGACTGGGGCAGAGATCGCATCATATAGAAGGTGTCTTTATAGATAGCACTTGGTCTATGCGATCTCCTGGACTGGTTATGATCACCTGACGGAGTCGGAGAGTGTTTTTTCCCCTATTGGCCCTGAGTTTTTTTTCCCCTTTTTTTGCCTGTCCCAGGGGATTTTACATGGCGGGGTGTGGGGGGTGGGGGCTGCTGAGGGAGGGAGGGAGGAAGTGCTTGGTGACGATACTCCGGCATCGAGATGTGGGTCAGGCTCGATGGACCTGCTGGTCTTTTCCTGCCCGTCAATTTTGCATGTTTGTATAAATATAGAGGGTGCAGCAAAAGCTGGAGTTCCTTTGATGAGCTACGCAAATAAAATGATAATTTAAAAAGAGAAAAATGACAAATACAAAAAGAAAATATAAGCTAAATATAGAAGGGAAACAAAAAAAAGGTTAGAAATGCTAAGAGGAGGTATGAAGAAAGATCGGCAGGCAATATAAAGGAGAATAGTAAAGGCTTATATTGCCACATTAGAGAGTAAAATAATCACAGGAAGGTTAAGGCTGATTAGAGATGAAAAAATAAATCCTAGAGGATGAAGGAATGGCAGAGATACTAAATAAGTATTTTGTCTCGGTTTTCACATAAGAGTGTGGTTATGAGCATGAAAGGGTACGAGAGGAGAACATGGAGCAACTGGATAGGATAACTCTAAATAAGGAAGGAGCACTGAAACAACTGGTGGAACTCAAAAGTGGAAAAGGCACCAGACCCTGACGGCATGCATTCTAGAATGTTAAAGGTAGTCGGAGAGGAAACAGCAGAGGCTCTGACCACAGTCTTTCAAACATTCTCGAGTTGTGCCGGAGGACTGGAGAATTGCCAATGCAACATGTCCGTCCTAAAAGGGATAAAACCACAGCTTTAACATCAGTAGTGGGTAAGCTTCGAGAGGCCATGGCACAGGATAAAATTAATACTCCCCTAGAAAGACATGGGTCAATTAAGGACATGGGTAAATTCATAGACAAAAGGTTTCCACTTGTGGGGGAGTCCAAAACGAGAGGTCATCATTGGGTGTAGAGGGCACGATATTGAAATTTGTAGGCGACACTAAATAGGAAGCATGGTGAACTGTGAAGAGGACTGCAGGCAATTTCAGGAGGACAGAGACAAGTTAATAGATTGGGCAAATAGATGCCAGATGAAATTGAATGCAGAGAACTAAGATGATGCCTTTTGGGAGGAATAATAAGGAGAGGGCATATGCACTAAATGGTCAAACTTTAAAAGAAGTAAAGGAGCAGAGAATTAGGGGTTCAGATACACAAACTTTTGAAAGTGGGCGGGACAAGTTGATAAATCTGTCAAAGAAAGCATACGGGACTCTAGGTTTTATAAATAGGGGTATAGAGTACAAAAGCACAGAGGCAACATTAAATCATTGTGTCCCATTTGGGGTGCCTTACTTTAGGAAGGTTGTCAAGAGAGGATGCAGAAGAGATTCATTATGATAATACCAGGGATGAGAGGCTTTAGTTATGAAAGAAAGAATAAAGACTGTCAAGAGGAGATCTATGATGTGGATTGATGACCTATGATGTGATTTCCACATTCACCTGAGGAAGGAGGAAGCCTCCGAAAGCTTGTGGATTTTAAAATAAAATTGTTGGACTATAACTTGGTGTTGTAAAATTGTTTACAGAGGAGATCTAATAGAGGTGTTCAAAATTGTGAGATTTTGATAAAATAAATTGGTAAAAACAGTTTGCACAGATTGGTGAGCTGATAACTATCGTAAATTTATTCCCTCTTGTTATCAAAAGAACAAAGGGAGCGGTTAGGATTTTTTTTAATGCAGAAGGATGTTAGGACATAAAGTGGCCTACCAGAAAGAATGGTGAAAGCAGAATCCATAACGTCTTTTAAAAGAAAAGTGGATAAATATTTGAAAAGAAAAATAGACAAGGAAATGGGGAAATGGCAGAGGAATGCGACCAACATCCCATGAACAAATTAAAAAAAATGGGGATAACTCTTTCAGAGACCCAGCACAGGCACGATGGGCTGAGCGGCCTTCTGTTTTTGTGACATTCTATGATTGAGAGCCTACTTGCCCATAAGGGTAGGGAATGATTCACAGCTGAGCCCAATCCTGCTCTCACCAGACATCCATATATGTCCACTCCATGCAGGAGGTTGATGGATAGTGATAAAGATAAAGAAAGACTTGCATTTATACAGCCCATTTCACAACCTCAGGACATCCCAAAGCGTTCACAGCCAATGAAGTACTTTTGAAGTGTAGTCACTGTTGTAATGTAGGAAATGCAGCAGCCAATTTGCGCACAGCAAGGTCCCGCAAACAGTAATCAGATAATGACCAGATAATCTGTTTTAGTGATGTTGGTTGAGGGATAAATATTGGCCAGGACACCGGGGAGAACTCCCCTGCTCTTCTTCAAAATAGTGCCCTAGGATCTTTTACATCCACCTGAGAGGGCAGATGGGGCTTTGGTTTAACATCTCATCTGAAAGATGGCACCTCCGACAGTGCAGCACTCCCTCAGTACTGCACTGCAGTATCAGCCTAGACTTTGTGCTCAAGTCTCTGGAGTGGGACTTGAACCCATCAACTTTCTGATTCAGAGGTGAGAGTGCTACCCACTGAGCCACGGCCACCAAAGAGTGGGCGCCCCGACCACTTTACCCTTTGTAATCCAGGGGCAGTGAAGCCAATTGTAACACCCCCTATCCTTGTTCTGCTGAAACTAGCTAAAGCAGCACAAATCAGCAGCCAGACTGGGGTCCTTGCTGCTTTGTATGGCTTAGCAACTCTGTGCAGAAACCAGTGGAACCACTGGAGGAGGCTGGGGGGTGGTGGAGGAGGAGGGGAAGATGGTGGGGAGGGGAGGGGTTTGTAACCATTGATATTGAAAGGCCGGTGAAAGAAAATGTAGTAGCTGACCTAAATTGTTCTGGTCAAACCTACAGGGTGCAACGTTTAATTAGATACCAAGGTGCAGCTTTTCAAAGATCTCTTTGAAGGCCCATCTTATAAGTGGAATTCACACAAAGGCTGTTGTCAACAATTTTGTTATCCAGCTAATGGGATAAGGATCACCTTTAAGAGGGGAGGAGTACATTTATTGAGATAATCTAACTTTTTTCTTAATGTAACATCTATATCAGCACACTGGAATATATTTAGCATCAAATCTGAAATGATTAGTATAGAAAGGGACAGTGCAAAAATGCAAAAAATCATATATTATGATGTACTGATGAGGATAAATGCAAGGGACAGTGGAATTAGTGTGCCAGACTTCAGAAGAACAAAGTTTACTGCCACTAACCAAGAACGGGAAAAGTTTAAATGGAGATTTGGACTTTTTGAAAAGATCTTCGAATATGGAAGATTTTTTTTTAAAAGACAATTTTAAAAACTACTCAGCTGAGCTACGCAGGTGGACTTATGGCCAAAGTTGCAGGAGTTCCTCAGGGCAGTGTCCTAGGCCCAACCATCTTCAGCTGCTTCATCAATGACCTTCCCTCCATCATAAGGTCAGAAATGGGGATGTTCACTGATGATTGCACAGTGTTCAGTTCCATTCGCAACCCCTCAGATAATGAAGCAGTCCGTGCCCGCATGCAGCAAGACCTGGACAACATCCAGGCTTGGGCTGATAAGTGGCAAGTATCATTCGTGCCAGATAAGTGCAAGGCAATGACCACCTCCCCTTGCCATTCAACGGCATTACCTTCGCCAAGTCCCCCACCATCAACATCATAGGGGTCACCACTGACCAGAAACCTAACTGGACCAGCCATATAAATACTGTGGCTACAAGAGCAGGTCAGAGGCTGTTTTTTCTGCGGCATGTGACTCACCTCCTGACTACCCAAAGCCTTTCCACCCTCTACGAGGCACAAGTCAGGAGTGTGATGCAATACTGTCCACTTGCCAGGATGAGTGCAGCTCCAACAACACTCAAGAAGCTCGACACCATCCAGGACAAAGCAGCCCGCTAGATTGGCACCCCATCCACCACCCTAAACATTCACTCCCTTCACCACCGGCGCACCGTGGCTGCAGTGTGTACCATCTACAGGATGCACTGCAGCAACTCGCCAAGGCTTCTTCGACAGCACCTCCCAAACCCGCGACCTCTACCACCTAGAAGGACAAGGGCAGCAGGCACATGGGAACAACACCACCTGCACGTTCCCCTCCAAGTCACACACCATCCCGACTTGGAAATATATCGCCGTTCCTTCATCGTCGCTGGATCAAAATCCTCGAACTCCCCACCTAACAGCACAGTGGGAGAACCGTCACCACACGGACTGCAGCAGTTCAAGAAGGCGGCTCACCACCACCTTCTGAAGGGCAATTAGGGATGGGCAATAAACGCTGGCCTTGCCAGCGACGCCCACATCCAATGAACAAATTTTTTTTAAAGTTGCTTGTTAGAGAAGTAAATGACAGACTACAGAAAAGTCTCCCTGGAGATAAAATGCAGCCAAGGATTGTTGAAATGAAAATTGAAGTTAGAAAGGGGAATTAGGAGAATGTATTTTGATACATGTAATGGAGAATTTTTTTTTCTTGGTTATGTTTGTAAATGGTCGGAGTGACATTTGACACCACTGTGTTAGCCAATGAGTAGGAGGCGGAAATGTAGTTTGCATAGGAAATGGAATAGAGAAGGTTAATCCTGAGCACCGCTAAGTTAATCCGCTTTATTTCTGGGTTTAACGTCGGCGCGGGAAAGTACAGGCTTCCCACTGGGAATGCCAAGTCCAAAAATGTTGTGGTTGCGACCCAAAAAACAACTATTTTCAACTCCCACCTGCCCCCAACCCACCAGTTCTTGGGGTTTAAAATCACCCCCATAGTTACAGACTGATGTCAGGAAGCACTTCTTCACAGAAGTGATTAGTACCTGTAATGGTCATCAAGGGTAGGGTAGTGGAGATAAAAGCTCGGAAGTCATTCAAGAGGCTGTTATTATGGCCCCACCTCAATGGGTCAACAAGTTTAATCAGTGAATGGCTAAACCGTACAGATTAGGAGTGTCCCAAGTTTGCTCCACAATCCGTGCCAAAGTTAACTGATCTTAGTCAGGGCGATGGGAGGGAAGGAAAAAATCAGGTTGGGTTCCTGCTCCTGGTTGCTCCTCAGTGATCGCTGCAGCCGGTGCATGTGCATAAATGTTTGATAAAGGACAGCCCTTGCTTGACCTGAATCACCTGCCTACATTTATTATCAAGGCTCGTACAAGAATAATGGCCACTTGTGTGAGGTACTGCACGGAGACTTGAGACCATAGAATTTTATTCGCGCAAGTAGTTCAATGACTTCAAGGAAGAAGGTGGGAATTTCTTTTTATACTCATTCTCGGGATGTGGGTGTTGCTGCCATTTATTGCCCACACAGTTCAATAATATAGAATTTCAATGTCTATTTATTATCATTCCTTTAAGTAAATATGTAACATAACTTTCTCATTAAGATAGCCTTGAAAAATTATACATTGCTTTCAAATGTTAAAATCCCTCTACCATTACGTCATTATGAATGCTAATTATGGGCTAGCTCTACAAATCACAACAGATTCCTATTTAGCTGAAAATATATGGGAGTTTGTTGACTAATCATTGGTATGTCATATGGCAGATTAAACGTTACTTCAAATGTATCTTATAGTGTGTGTTGTATATGTTCAGTACACATAAAATTGCAGAAAGTTGTAGTTTAGATTTTTAATTTGGCTCATCCCTTATTTAACAGTTTAATTGATGCTTTAAACATTGTATAATGATCCATTACAGATGGGTTTAACTTATCAAAAATCTGGCCTGGCAGTAATTACACTGAAAGTAGCATTACCACCAAAACAATCCTACTACTGTAAGTGGTAAATATGTGGTAACATTACCACACACAAGGCAATTCAGGTCAATATGTTTTACGTTAAACAAGGGAAATTGAGAGCAGGTAAGGCACTAAGATGCAAAGGTACACACCGAGGAATTTTTAATGCAGTAGGGAATCTATGGCAGAAATATATGTCTAGAAATAGGGAACTGACCTCAGAGATAAGTGGCAAATATACAGATTTAGAAGATTGTGACGTAAATTCTTGCAATGTTAATAAAGCAAACAAACAGTCCAAAACAGGAAATCTAATTTTGTACTCACATCAGCTTTCTTGCTAAAATAGTCGGGAGGAAGTTCACCCAAGTTATTTTGTTTAACTTTTTGATTTCAAAGGACGATTGGAGAGGAAGGAAACCTCACAAGAGACTATTAGAAAAGTGAAGGCTCATATTCAGCAGACAAGCACAGGCACAATGGGCCAAATGGCCTCCTGTGGTGTATCACTCTATGAAATGAAATGGCAAAAAAAAAGCATAACGGGTGGAAAACCTAATGGAGGTCACAATGAATAAACTAAATGAAAGTGGTGGAGGAAAATGACTTGTGGAGCAAGGCTATCATATTAACTTGGTGTGATACGTTATAAAGACTGTATTTAGAATACTGCATTCAGTTTTGGTCACTATACTTTAAAAAAAAATCATTCATGTATGAGAGTGCAAAGAGCATTAAATAAAATTCTAGGGTATAGGTCACCAGGTTTTTTTAAAATTAAACTGAAAGCCCAAGAAAATTAAGATTATGAAGATCAAGATAGAATTAGAAATGCATAGAAATTATAGCACAGAAACAGGCCATTCGGCCCAACTGGTCTATGCTGGTGTTTATGCTCCACACGAACATCTTCCCACCCTACTTCATCGAACCCTATCACCGTATCCTTCTATTCCTTTCTCCCTCATGTACTTATCTAGCTTCCCCTTAAATGAATCTATGCTATTCGCCTAAACTACTCTATATGGTAACAAGTTCCAAATTGTAACCACTCTCTGGGTAAAGGAGTTTCTCCTGAATTCCTTATTGGATTTATTAGTGCCTATCTTATATTTATGATCTTAGTTTTGATCTCCCCCACAAGCGAAAACATCTTCTCTACATCTACCCTAAGAAACCCCTTCATAATTTTAAAGACCTCTATGATATATAATTGTTAAGAAAGTTAGCCACTACATCTAATATTAAATTTAACAGATATGATGATATACTCCTATATCTGTTTTTGAATCCGATCTAATAATCCTTTGTCAAAGTTAATATTTTAAGGTTACTATTTGTTTACCCCTCCCTCAACCCAGTATACCTGGGCCACACACAATTACCTAGCAAGACGATCAGTAGACAGGCAACCCTCTCCCAGCTCCAAAACCTCTCTTAGTACTGCCTTTGAGTTGGTCGCATGGAAACAGTCAAAGATCATTACAAATTACATTGTGCAGATTAAAATAATGCATGTATTTTTGTTATGTTTTCCACTCTTTTGCAGTTATTTAAAAAAATAATAATTTTGTTGTAAATTGCTCCTGTAGCTTATTTGCACCATTAGTGTTGAAATATCCTTATCTTAAGTGGCTTGTTGGACTGTGATATTGCACTGTTTGGGCACATGGCTTTGCAGATTGCTGGGAGGCATGGTTATGGACCCTGAGCTTAATTTCTATAAATTTGACATCTTGTCCCTTGGAATACAGGACTAATTCGTTATGACTGCACCGAGCTCACCCTTAGGGATAACAAGCCAGAGCACTCGCTTTAAGGACTGCGAGTCATAACCTTTGCAATGAAATCTTACTTTCTCAGGAATTTCCTGGTAATTTAACCTGACACAGCAACACCTCAAACCCCACACCTGTATTGGTGAGTGGTAATTTTGTGACTACCTCCCTCCTACAGCATTTGTATTATTACCATGTAGGACATAATTGTATGGTGTTTACTATCCCTCATACAACTTTAGCAATTTAGTTGCGACTGTACTGAAAATAGCAGTACATTTAACTAAAATATCTTTTTCATTGCTGGGTGGCGTCCCTTATGGAAGCTAACAAAAAGTTTCACTATACTTCGGGTGAGACGTTAAACCGAGGTCCTATCTACCCTCTCGGGTGGATGTAAAAGATCCCATGGCACTATTTCGAAGAAGAGCAGGGGTGTTTGCCCCAGTGTTTATCCCTCAACCAACACCTAAAACAGATTATCTGGCCAATATCTCAGTGATGTTTGTGGGATCTTGCTGTGCGCAAATTGGCTGCTGCGTTTCCTACATTACAGCAGTGACTACACTTCAAAACAGTATTTCATTAGCTGTAAAGCACTTTGGGCCATCGTGAGCTCGTGTAAGTTCATTCATTCATTCATTCATTCACATGTCACAAAAAAGATGTTCAATCTTTGGTTCCTTGAAAAGAAAGAACAAACTTACATTTATATAATGCTGTTCTCATCCTCAGGACGTCCCAAAGCACTTCACAGCCAATGGAGTACTTTTGAGATGTAGTCACTGTTACAATGTAGGCAAAAGCAGCAATTAATTTGCGTAGAGCGAGGTCCCACAGGGAACGGTCTTTCCCCATTCACTGTAGCAAAACCCTTCATCATTTTATATACCTTTTTATTACAGCTCCTCTTGACCTTCTCTGCCCCAATGGAAATAGTCCCAGAATCTCATCTCCTTTATAACTAGAGTTTCTCATCCCTGGCATCAGCTTTGCAAATCTACACTGGATTCCCGATACGGCTTTAATGTTCTTCCTATAATGGGGTGCTAAATTGCCCAAAGTTCTGTAACTGTAGCCTAATTAATGTTTTATATGAATTCATCATTGCTTCTTTATTCTTGTACTGTATGCCTCTATTTATAAAACCCAAAATGCATCTTTTGTTGGCTCTATTTATGCTTTCTCCACCTGCACTTGCAGTTTCAGGGAATCATGTATTTAAACTCTTGGGTCTCTTAGTTCATTCACACCCTTCGGTGTCTTTCCATTAAGTGTATATTCATATTCCTTATTTGTTCTCCCAAAATGTATCAGCTTACAGTTCTCCACATTAAATTGAATCTGCCACCAGTCTATCTATTACATTGACCTGTCGATATCTTCCTGAGGTCTTTTACAGTCCTTCTCACTATTTGCCAAACCTCCCACTTTTGCATCATTATCATCGACAACTTGCATTTACATAGTTCCTTTAATGTAGAAAAAATGTCCTAAGGCACTTCATGGAGGAGTAATCAGCCAAAATTGGATGTTGAGCCACAGAGGGAGATATTAGGAGGGGTGGTTAAAAGTTTGGTCAAAAGAGGTTGGTTTTAAGGAGGGTCTTAAAAGAGAAGAAGGAGGTAGAAAGGTGAAGAGGTTTAGGGGGGGGGAATTCAACAGCATAGAACCTAGACAGCTGCCAATGGTAGGGCACGGGAGATTCACGAGAGGCCGGAGACAGAGGAACGCAAATTTCTCAGGAGGTTGTAGGGCTGGAGGAGGTTACAGAGATAGGGGAGCGGGGGCAAGGCTATGAAGGGATTTAAACACGAGGATAATCATTTTAAATTTGAACCATTGGGGGACAAGGTGCCAATGTAGGTCAGCAAGCACAGGGGTGGAGGGTGAATGGGACTCGGCGCGAGTTAGGATACGGGCAGCAGAGATTTAGATGAACTCATTTATGGAGGGTGAAGTACGTGGGGCCGGCCAGGAGAGCATTGGAATAGTCTAGACTAGAGATGACAAAAGCATGCTCGAGGGTTTCAGAAGCAGATAGTCTGAGGCAGGGGCAGAGGCGGGCAATGTTACGGAGGTGGAGGTACGAGTTCTTTGTGATGGGCGGATATACCATTAATAGCTCAGCTCAGGGTCAAATAGGACCCTGAGGTTACAAACAGTCTGGTTCAACCTGAGACAGTTGCTGGAGGAGGAAGATGGAGTCAGTGACAAGAGATGAAGATAATGGCTTTGGGTCTTCCCAACATTTAACTGGAGAAAGTTGCGCCTCATCCAGGACTGGGTGTGGGACAAGGAGTCCGACACAGAGGCAGTGGAGGGATTGAGACAGGTGGTGGAGAAGTAGGGCTGGATATCATCAGTGAGTTGCAAGAATTGCATTCCCTATATCCAAGTCCAAATCATCTATATAAACAGAACATAAGTGGGCTCAGCATGATCTCTGGGATGTATCACTTCCAACCCGTCTGTAATCCAAGCAACACCCATTAATCTCAACTCTGTTTCCTGTCTGTCACCTAACTTTCTATGCATATTGCTACTTTTCCTCTTGTATCATGCAGTTGAATTCTTGGAACAAACCTCCGTTCTATAGTTCTATTATCTACTTCAACAGATTGCATCATTGTCCAAATGCAAAATTCAGTAGAATGTATGGCTGAACTATATATGTAAGGAGTCACACAACACCAGGTTATAGTCCAACAGCTTTATTTGAAATCACAAGCTTTCGGAGCTTTGCTCCTTCGTCACCTGATGAAGGAGCAAAGCTCCGAAAGCTTGTGATTTCAAATAAAGCTGTTGGACTATAACCTGGTGTTGTGCGACTCCTTACATTTGTCCACCCCAGTCCATCACCGGCATCTCCATATCATGAACTATATTTGTTAGTATACAGTTTAGTAGATTGAGTGTATAAATTACTTGGCTCTAGAAATACTGTGCTCTGTCTAACATTAGGGTTCTGTATGTAAGTACAGTAGTTAAGCAAACTATTTTTGTAAAAATGTAGCTCACTAGAACTTGCTGTTCTTTTAATGTGCAGCAGTTTAGTAGACCTGTACAGTTGTTAGTGTCTGCTGTGATTCAATATGCCATATAACTATCCAGTTAAGTAGATTTTATAGTCTTTGTCTCTAGTTAGAATCATACATAGAATCAGAGAACCTTACAGCACAGAAGGAGGTCATTCGGCCCATCGAGCCTGTGCCGGCTCTTTGAAAGAGCTATCCAATTAGTCCCACTCTCCCTGCCCTTTCCCCATAGCCCTGCAATTAAAGCAGATAATAGAACTATAGATCGGGAGGTTAGTTGCAGATTTTTTTTGGAGGCTTTTATTGAAGGCTGTTCTAGTGAGGATGTGATATACTTCCAAGCAGTGAGAGATACTGTATCATTAAAAATGCCATCAGCAATGAGGCATAGTATAGAAGATCAAGGGCTGATCTAATTGATGTGTTTAAGATGATTAAAGGATTTGATCGGGTAGATAGAGAGAAACTATTTCCTATGGTGGGGGAGTGCAGAACAAGGGGGCATAACCTTAAAATTAGAGCTAGGCCGTTCAGAGGTGATGCTAGGAAGCATTTCTTCACACAAAGGGTAGTGGAAATCTGGAACTCTCTCCCCAAAAAACTGTTGAGGCTGGGGGTCAATTGAAAATTTCAAAACTGAGATTGATAGATCTTTGTTAGGCGAGGGCATTAAGGGTTACGGAACCAAGGCGGGTAGATGGAGTTAAGATACAGATCAGCTGTGATCTAATTGAATAGTGGAACAGGCTTGAGGGGCTGAATGGCCTGCTCCTGTTTCTATGTTCCTATGGGTTTGGCAAAACTGAAAATTATACAACTGCCTGGGCATTACCAATGGATTAGACCTTATTTAAAATACACTCTTTATTTAAGCGATGACCCCTAGTACTGGGAAGCAGCAATAGTTGCCACTAGGCCCAGAAGTAAAACAACCATTGATGCCAACCTACAAAAATCAGAAAAGCTAATGAACAGCTCTTTAAAAAGCTGACAGCCTCCCCAAAAAAGATGTCAACTCAAAACAATATACAACTGAAAAACAACCCTGAATAAAGGCCTTTGACCAAAGGCAGCAATATCGTAAGACGAAGTCACAGAAAATTTTTTATTTTTTTAAATTCGTTCATGGGATGTGGGCGTCGCTGGCAAGGCCGTCATTTATTGCCCATCCCTAATTGCCCCTTGAGAAGGTGGTGGTGAGCCGCCTTCTTGAATCTCTGCAGTCCGTGTGGTGAAGGTTCTCCCACAGTGCTGTTAGGAAGGGAGTTCCAGGATTTTGACCCAGCGACGATGAAGGAACGACGATATATTTCCAAGTTGGGATGGTGTGTGACTTGGAGGGGAGCGTGCAGGTGGTGTTGTTCCCATGCACCTGCTGCCCTTGTCCTTCTAGGTGGTAGAGGTCGCGGGTTTGGGAGGTGCTGTCGAAGAAGCCTTGGCTAGTTGCTGCAGTGCATCCTGTGGATGATGCACACTGCAGCCACAGTGCGCCGGTGGTGAAGGGAGTCAATGTTTAGGGTGGTGGATGGGGTGCCAATCAAGCGGGCTGCTTTGTCCTGGATGGTGTCGAGCTTCTTGAGTGTTGTTGGAGCTGCACTCAAAATAATTGTTTTCTTCACATAGGGGGTCAGAATTCTGAAATGACCTCCCAAGTTTTGTTTTCAAAGTTTTTAATAAGGTACCGACAGAACTTTTAAAAACCTATTTTCATCCTCCAGTGTCGATAAGTCTATCGACGGTACTTTCAGCAGAGAAGGAAACTATGTCCCCAACGTGAAGAACATTTGGCACTTTCTCTGACATGGCACAGCTGCATTTTCAGGCCGCCTTTCATCAGCTTCCCAGCGTCAGGCCTGCACCGTGCCGGATCTCTGGCAAAAGAAGGAGCCACGGAGATGGGGCACTGTTTAATCCAGCACATTGAAACTACCTGTAATTTCTGCGGCCTGGACGAGCCCGTTTTCCACACTTATGCGGAGTGTGAGAGATTACAGTCCCTATTTCAATATCTGAAGGGGCTGCTCCTCAAGTTCTGGTTGCACTTCAACCCCACGCTGCTGACCTTTTGGCCATCCGGTGCGGAGGGGGGAGGCGGGCAGGATCTCCTCGTAGGTCCGTTCCTGGGGCTGGCCGAGATGGCCATCCACAGGTCCAGGCTAGACGTGGCCCGTGGTGGGGGGGGGGTCGCCCCGGCTGTCTGCCTCTCTTCCGCGATCAAGTCCGCGCTCCGGGTGGCCCTGGAATGGGAGCACGCGGTGTCTGCCAGCGCGCATGAGGCTTTCCGTGACCGGCGGGCACCGCAGGGACTGGAGTGCATAATAGACACGGACAATAAAATTAATATTTAACTGGTTTCCTAATTGCCCAGTCACGATGGCATGGGTTGCCCCAATGTAATCAGTAAAGGAACACGTGTGTACCTAACTCTCCCCCCTTTATTAAGAGGCTTAAACTGAAGAAAAATGAAAACAAACCAGTGACAAAAGCAGGACTGAGCAGTTCCCCCAGTCAGCTTTTGTCCAGGCCACCCTACCCAAGCACGGGCTGGAAATGCTGAACATCTGTTCCAAAAGCAACAATGCTAATAGTCGATTCCACATTTTTTTTTTGCCAGTTACTGAGGTCAGACTATAGTTACCTGGACTTGATTTATTGCCTTTCTTGAAAACAGGTACTATGCTCTTATGTTTTGCAATCCAGCGGGCACCTCCTCCGTATTCATTGACTCCCTCGAGCTGGCTGTCAGTACTTTGTCCCGAGTCTCACTTAACACCCCTCCAGTAAATAGCAGCCGTCTCTCGGGATTTATTGGTTTTGAGTCCTTAATCTTATCTAGGATGTCCATGCAAGTGATGTCGTAGTTATTAATTTAGCAGTAGAAGCTCCTATGATGGGTATCTTGCTACCACTGTCTTCCCTAGTGAATATTTATAGGGAGTAATCATTTTACCATTTTAACTAATATCAGTTCATTTGCTTCAACCCCGTTTACAAACTTAAGGAATTTCAATTATTTTGATAACCTTCTTCTGCTGTTATAATACTGGAACTTTTTTTTTGATTGTTACATTTAGTGTCTACAACTGTGCCCATTTCTATGTTCTTTGTTGCCTCCAATCACCTTTTTTAACATTATTTTGGAGATTCCTATTCTCTTCCCAAAGCTTTCCTTCAACTTTCTGCCCGCCAGGCTTTGTAGCGTTTTTTTTCCCCGAGTTTTAGTCACAGGGGATCGAAGTCAGTGATTCAAAGGCGATATGGCAAACACCAGGGACATTGAGAAGTACAGGTAGAAGTGTATGAGGGGAATTGGGAAAGGGAAGGATTGGAAAGAGGTAGAACTCGGATTTCAATCAGAAACCAAAAGATGAAGGGGAGATGGCTGGAGACGGAGACTACCTTACAGCTAAAGTAACTTGCAATGACTTTATATGACAGCACCCTATTCCTTGTTTAAAGTAGAATTTGTTAAGAGGGAGATAGTCAGCCCCCTACCCCTGGATTTTTCTAATCTTTCGGCTTTGTTAATTTTAGTTGCAAGTTAAAACAACTGTTTCCACTTGTGGGCGAGTCGAGAACAAGGTTGGCATAATTACAAGATAGCTACTAACAGATCAAACCAAGAATTTCGGAGGTATTTCTTTACACCGAGAGCGGTGAGATTGTGGTTTCGACCAAAATAAATGCATGCAGCAGTATTAAAATGTCTTTCCGTTGCTCTATCTGCTTTGAGTCTCCAGCCCTTTTCGCATGGGGCCAAAAAAAAGCAGCTGTTTTGAAGTGCGCTCAACTCAACCCATAATCAATGTGACTCGTGCACATAATCGTGATGGATCGTGGGGCAATTTGAGTGATCTTGAAAGCAGCTGACTTTAGGATCCATGGGGGATCAGAGCAAATGGGGGCTGGAAGTGGAGATCAGCCATACATAAAGCATGATGTGGAGATGCCGGTGATGGACTGGGGTTGACAATTGTAAACAATTTTACAACACCAAGTTATAGTCCAGCAATTTTATTTTAAATTCACAAGCTTTCGGAGATTTTCTCCTTCCTCAGGCAAATGTTTCAAGTAACTTGCAATGACTTTATATGACAGCACCCTATTCCTTGTTTAAAGTAGAATTTGTTAAGAGGGAGATAGTCAGCCCCCTACCCCTGGATTTTTCTAATCTTTCGGCTTTGTTAATTTTCGTTGCAAGTTAAAACAACTGTTTCCACTTGTGGGCGAGTCGAGAACAAGGTTGGCATAATTACAAGATAGCTACTAACAGATCAAACCAAGAATGGTTTGATCTGTTAGTAGCTATCTAACAGTTAATGGCTGACTATCTCCCTCTTAACAAATTCTACTTTAAACAAGGAATAGGGTGCTGTCATATAAAGTCATTGCAAGTTACTTGAAACATTTGCCTGAGGAAGGAGAAAATCTCCGAAAGCTTGTGAATTTAAAATAAAATTGCTGGACTATAACTTGGTGTTGTAAAATTGTTTACAATACATAAAGCAGGCAGTTGGCAACTACGAGCAACAGAGGATATCTTGTCCCTCTCCATCTCCAATGTATATTTTATTTATATATATATATATTTTCCTAGATTTTCTCCCCCCAAATTGACCTTGGTTTTTATCTGGTTATTCGCCTCGCCCGGGAGATCACATGATATGGGGTGGGGAGTGTATATATTGTGATGCACGAGGTATCACGATTGTGTGGGATAGGCTGGATGGACTCGAGGGTCTTTTCCTTTCCGTCATTGTTCTTATGATCATACGTTCGTGTATTTAAGATAGTCGGCAAAAAAAGGCCGGTGGGTGGATGAGGAGAATTTTTTTTTAACGCAGCGAGTTGTTATGATCTGGAATGCACTGCCTGAAAGGGCGGTGGAAGCAGATTCAATAATAACTTTCAAAAGGGAATTGGATAAATACTTGAAAAGAGAATATTTGCAGGGCAACGGGGAAAGAGCAGGGCAGTGGGACTAATTGGATAGCTCTTTCAAAGAGCCGGCATGGGCACGATGGGCTGAATGGCCTCCCTTTGTGCTGTATGATTCTATATACATATTGAAAATAAAGAGCATGGACCATTGATGCATTATAAAATACAAATTCATAAGCTGAAGGTGCTTGAGAGCAATGGCAGATTTTGACATTTCTGAAGGCACAAGATTTAGTTTTATGGGGAGCTTAGAGGCATTCCCCCTCCCCCCTCCGGAAATGTTGTGCTTAATGATTTTAATGGGTGTATTTTCCAGCATTTTGGACTTTAATGTGTGTAGGACTTTTGTCAGTGTTAATGTAAGAGAATATAAATCGGCATAATAATCACCACAATAGCAAATCGTGTGTGGTATTATGAGGAGGCCGACTTTTGTTCATTCGTATCTTTAATGTCTTGAGTCCTCTCACTTTTTTGAATAAATACTACTTCAGTTCAGTCTCCAAATTCCACATTGACTATTGTTTTACTACCGCATGACTCTAATGCACTTTAAGTTCGTCAGTTATTGAAAGTTATAACTTTGGGTATTTCATAGAAATGTTTTCTCCTTCAATGATCCAGAAGGTGTGCCTTCTGGAACTCTGTCTACCACATGAGGATGAATAATTACTCCACTTGCAGTCATGTGTTCACTGGATTAGATGTCATTTCTTTTTAAACTACGCTGCAATATTATACCATTTCTGAAGAGAGGCTAAACACAGACCAGTTTCTTTTTTAACGAAAGCAAACTAAAATATTTAGTTACAATTTAATGAAGCACCAAAGAACTTCTGTGTTAAATATTAAATATGCAATGGAATAACTATTCTTTCTATGAGAAATGGCCTTTGGGTAATAGTCTCTCGATTGGCAGATTCTGCCTATCTTTGACTTATCCCTTGGTGGCCTCACTATCAATTGCACACATCAATCAGACATTGCACACTTAAAACACAGATGCAGGTCCCATCTCTATGTCTACACACAAATGAGTTATGTTAAAACGTTGAATAAAAGTTGCGCACTATTAAATCCCACATCCTCCAATCTCACTATCAATTGAATTATGGCACCAGCATACGAACATACAAAATTGATGGGCATTCTGGTCCATCAAACCTACCCCACACCATGATGCCAGACTATCATGACTAAACATTTCTTCCCACCATCTCCCCTCGCCCACCTCTCACCCTCCCCCCGCAGTCATGTAATCTTCTGGGAGAGGCAAGACAACAGAGAAAAAACCCCAGGGCCAAGAAGGGAAAAATTAATCTGGATAATTCCTCTCCCATCCCCTCAGGCGATCGAAACCAAGTCCAGGCGATCACATGGACCAAGTGTTCTCTATAAAGACACTTACCTTCTAAATGATGCGACCTCTGCCCCGGTCAGGAACCGCTCCAGCTCCCTCTTGAAGGCGGCAGAGAGTCAGTACCCACCGCACCAGCCGGCAACGTATTCCAGAGACTCACTGCTCTCTGGGAAAAGAAGAAACACCCAACCTCCAGTCTATTCCCACTCTTACACATAGAATCATGTTGTGAGGCCCAACACCTGAAAACGCTATGGTTTGCAGCCACCCGTTCTGGGAAATCAGAAACATATCGGGGGGGGGGGGGGATGAAAATTGGATAGTGGCCATTTTTGGGCGCGGGTAGCGTGATGTGCTATTACCCCGCGCCCAATGACCCCTGCGCAGGCAGGACGCGAGTTTCGGCCAGCCCGAGTACTCACCTGCAATCAGCGTTCCACTCCGGGCCTCGCACGTGGAATCAATGCAATTCACACTTTCCACCAGCAGGTGGAGCTCAATCTCTTAAAGGGAGGATGTTTCTTAGAAATCTCTTAAAGGTAGCTGGTATCTGTTATTTGCTGAAAATAACAGTCTGCTGTCTACATGGAGTCTGAACAGAGATCAGACATTGCACACTTAAAACACAGATGCAGGTCTCATCTCTATGTTTACACACTGACGAGTTATGTTAAAACGTTGAATAAAAGTTGCGCACTACTAAATCCCACATCCTCCAATCTGCACACCAGACCTCACCAATCTGCCGATCTGAGTTGGTACCAGGTTTGCGAGAGTGCGTGCAGCAAGTTTCTCTGCTGATGCACTAGAGGCCTTCGTGCACGAGGTGGACAGAAGGAGGAGCATCCTATATCCGCAGGAGAGGGGGGTGGCAAGAGGCCCTCCAGTCATATATCCAAAAGGCAGTGGGAGGCAGCGGGGGATGAAGTCAATGCCAGGCGCACAGCATCATGAACATGGATGCAGTGCAGGAAGAAGTTCAATGCTTTGACATGAGTGGTCAAGGTGAGTGAGGTCAACTGTCAAGTGGTGTCTCCGACCAACTGCACCATGCACTACACCCCCATCACCCACATACCAATAAACTCTTTCCATCAGTACTCAACTCTTCGAACCCGATGTTTCCTCTCACCCTTACACATTACCACTGTTTCAAGCCGCCCACCCACAACTCACAGGCCACACATACTGGCAACCATTCAACCATGACAGGCACATCACCCAGACACGCGTCCCGCTTTCTTGCAGGGGAAGGTGGCGCATATCAGGAGGCAGCAAGTGGTAGTGGCATTTAGCCCCTCGAGCCTGTTCCACCATTCAGTGAGATCATGGTGGACCTGTGACCTAACTCCATATACCCGCCTTAGCCCCATATCCCTTAATACCCCTGGTTCACAGAAATCCATCAATCTCAGATTTAACATTCACAACTGCCGTCTGTAGAAGAGCGTTCCAAACGTCTCCCACCCTTTGCGTGTAGAAGCATTTCCTAACTTCACTCCTGCACGTCCTGGCTCTAAGTGTCAGGTTATGTCCCTGCGTCCTAGTATTCAAGTTTAGGAGACCTCCAAAAACTGTTACAAATGTCTCGGCAGCCAGTAGCAATAATCCAGCCACTAACCTGTAAACCCTGCATGGTCCCTTCAAATAGCACTGGTGGGGGGTCCTCCAGTCACCCTAAGACACGTTCAGATGGTCGGGGTTAAGACTGTGCCTTGAGTTGAGCGTTAAGTCCCAAAATGGTGTCTCTCTCTTCAAATCAGTGTTGCACACTGATTGAAGCCATTTTCTCCCTACTTTACATGATTCCAGCATTCGTTATCTGCGCCTGTGCTGACTCTTATACCAAGATGGCATCTGGCGCATGTCATGCTGGAAACGTGCGTGCGCATCCAAGATGCCATCTTGGATATCAGAGATGCCGTGTAGCGCCGAAATAACGGGCAAAATATGACTCATGCCATCCGAATAGTAAGTGATAATGCTTTTCAAATCTTGCAGATGGATTCCTATACTAACAAGATGTTTAACAATATTATGGCATCCATGTGGTGATATCTTGGCACAGTTGATAAGCATTCTCACGGCTGGCTCAGAAGTTTGCGGCTTCAAGCCTCGTTCCAAAATAATATTTATCTTCCTCTCTTCTCTGCTCCTTCAGTATTTCTTTTAAGTCATGCCGACAGACTCCCATGTGTCTAGCACATCTCTCGCATTTGGGTTGCCAACTCTGGTTGGACATATTCCTGGAGGTATCAAGACAAGACCCACCCCCATGCTCCCGCCATTGGTCGCCCAACACATCCATTATCACAGTGCCCCGCCTTCCCGTGCCACATAGAAAGCAGACAGACTCTTTGTTACCCAATTGGATGACTCCTCACTGTCCGTCAAACAGCCTTCCCCCCCCCCACCATTTCCAATATTTTTATAACAAACAAACAAAAGTTTTCAGAGTAAACGGGGAAAAAAAAACACATTTTTTAAACGCCTTTATGATTTTTCTCCCAGACTTGTGCAGGAAATTAATCTTTAATTCCTGGAAACTCCGAAACAATCCTGGAGGGTTTGACAACCCTACTCGCCATGCTAAGAACCGAGACATAAAAGGGATCATCTCGTAGGTAGATAGAGCACACTGCTGAGTCCCCCAGTGTTTTAAGATGGCAGGGTGACCAACAATGCTTTTTGAAATGAAAAAAATGATCCTTTTTTGTTGATGATGTTAGCAGTAGAATTCTTACATTGAGAATTCTACCACCGACATTAATTGCTACGGAAATTAGTTTGAGCAGTCTCTATGAAGTTTTTTGTGGGCACAAACTACAGCATGAAACTGCTCCTAAATGAGCTCCAGCCCCACTACCCTCCGAGATCTCTGCGCTCCTCCAATTCTGGCCTCTTGTGCATCCCTGATTTTCATCGCTCCACCATTTGTGGCCGTGCTTTCAGCTGTCTAGGCTCTAAACTCTGGAATTCCCTCCCTAAACCTCTCCGCCTCTCTCTCCTCCTTTAAGACGCTCCGTAAAACTGATCTCCTTGACCAGCTTGGTCACCTGTCCTTATGTGACTCGGTATCAAATTTTGTTCGCTCACCCCCCAGTGAAGCACCTTGGGACGTTTTACTATGTTAAAGGTGCTATATAAAGGTGCTGTTTATGTGTGTCGGAGGCACAATCTTGGGATAGAGTAGGGGAAACCCTGCACTGCATCTTACACCTATATCTCACCTGAAGGTGCTTGATTCTGATACTGGGTATCCTAGATGGAAAGTCTTTCCCCACCACAGAAATTCACATAAAATCAATAAGTGTGCACTGCATTTGATTTGCTCATTAGTACCAAACCTACAGCTTTTAATAGTTTGATTCAATTATTTGTTGATCAAGTTTAGCTTAGACATCGTTAAGCTACAGTAAAGATGTGTGAAACTTCATGGATAACAGGATGTCAATAATGGGATTAGAAGTCTGACTTCAGTTGCTATACGACATTCCTAATGGCCTCTAATTTACTAAATGTCTGCCCTTTATCTTGTATGTGTAGTGATCACCTGATTCATTAATTTATCAGCATGCCTTCTGATTGGCTGTGAGTGCCATGGCAAAAACCAGTCATTTATAATGTTATCGTAAATTGGAATTACATTCAATAAAATTAAATGTGTTTAAATAAATCGTTCCTTTGGTTTCATGCAATGTCTGAGATAGATAGCTTTTTTGGCAACCAAAGGTATTAAGGGATATGGGCCAAAGGCAGGTATATGGAGTTAGATCACAGATCAGCCATGGTCTTATCAAATGGCAGAGCAGGCACAAGGGGCTGAATGGCCTACTCCTGTTCCTATATTCCTATGTTCCTAAAAGCAATTTAACGCTACAGAAGAGTGTGCAACTCTAAGCAACGTTTAAGATCTACTAAACTGGTGTACTTCTCTCTAGGAAATCCCTCCTTTTCTTGGTTACAATATGTATGGCTGCTGGAATTGCACAAGCACACACGCAAGGTAAGGTCTTATTTTCGTTTATGACATCTCCAATCATTCTGCTCGCAAAACCTTATTGCCTCTATACGACAGTCTGCAACTTACATCAGGAAACATTGGAAGATTTCCTGTAATTTTTCACGTTGTCTCCAAAGTCCTTGAATAACTTTTGCCACTAATGTTTCAAGCATTCATAGATCCATTGCATTCAATTCTGTTAAACTTTCCCTGTTAGTGTGCATTTTGTATCAGTACTGGAAGTCATCACCATGCTGTTGTATTGTTGACACTCTTAGAAACAACCAGTATAGTGTATTACAGTGGATATACTGATATGTCTAGGGAAGGTTTGGCAGTGTAACAGCTTCAGACTCTTTGGCCCAGAATTTGCTGGAGCGGGGCATCTTCGCGGCATGCACCCTGAGTTGTATTTTTTCCCCCATCCTATAGCTCCAATTGTTTTTGCGCCACGAGTTGCTGGAAGTGCGAGCTGATAACGACGCTGTGAGAGAAACGGGTACCTTAGTGAACGACAGGACCAACAGCCTATCCCCTTAACCCATGAGGTTTAAGGCTTGAGAAATAAACAGAGGAATGACGGAGAAGGAAATAGCGTAAATTAGAGTCAAATCAGGTACAGAAAGAGAAATAAAGGGAGGGAAAGAAAGTATGGATTAAGAGAGAGAGAAAAACGAGACGGAAAGAAAAAATGTTAATTGTATGATTGATAGCAATGAGTGTTAATTGTATTCAAGTGCTGGGTATCAATTGAGGACTCTCTTGTTTTTATAGGAGAGCTTATCTAGCGTGTGGTGTGTCTGTACGGGGAAGCTCTGTGAATAAAGGCTTGGAAGCAACTAAAGACCAGGCTCTAGTATTCTATCCTGCACCACATGGCGATCCAATTTTAACAAAAGTAACAAAAAAAATGTAAAAATGTAAAGTTTTAAAAACGTCTAGGAACAATTTTCTACCTGCAAGAATGAGACTCTACAGTTTCCACTGTACCCTTTCTGGGCCTCCAAGTTTGAGTGGCACGTCAGGACCATAAATCACCCCATTAACAGGATCCTCACACAGTGAAATACCAGCCTTAACTTTCTGCAGTGGGTTTAATTCATATTTACGGCTCAAACCCAGCAATTTCTTGACACTCAATGCAAAGGTTGACGGCGAGCTTGATTTTTCACACACTAATAATGGCGTGCGCCGCTAACTCGTCGTTATTTTTCCAGCAAATTCTGGGCCATTGTTTTACTGGGAGATTAATTATTTGTTTTCAAGAGCACAGGACACAACACAAGAAGGACATATGCACTGTTGGATAGCTTGTTGAAACCACTTGTTGAAACGAAACAAGGAAGGCAACCAGAATCGATGAATGGTTAGAGGGGTCGTAGTTAGATTGTATGGAGCAAGGTTCGACGAGTACTGTGTACCCTGATTATTGTACTACAATGGGGACATCTTTATTGAGAAAAGGGCACAGTGAGGTGGCAGCTAAAACTTATAACAGGGATTATTATGAACCTGAGCTATGAGGGGAAAATAACAACACTTAGAGTATTTGAACTGGAGAAAAGAGAACTCAGGGGAGACTTTATCAAAGTTTTCAAGATTTTAAGGGGCATGGGTAAAGTGAACCCCAATAAACTGTTTGATGCAACCGTAAACTCTGTAACCAGGGAGCACGGGTTAGAGCTCAGCGCAGAACAGGAAAGGTCAACAGGTTGTTCAGATGTGATTATTTCAGGCGAATATGTGGAGGCAGATAGTTTCAGCAAATTCAAGAAGGAGGCAGATAGTTTTTGGCAGAATAAAGTTTTTTTTTTAGGAATTTAAGAGCGACAGCAAAGCATGTTTTTTTTAAAAAAAAATTGGCACCTGCTATCTGCACTGCAGTGGTCATTTCTGGTCCTATACAGTCCATTTTCCCCAAGAGTTTTCTTTACATAGAATTACATGGACTGAACAGCACAGGAACAGGCCATTCGGCCAAACTGGTCTATGCCGGTGTTTATGGTCCCCACGAGCCTCCTTCCACCCATTTCATCTCATCTTATCAGAATATCCTTCTATTCCTTTCTCCCTCATGTGTTTATCTAGCTTCCCCTTAAATGCATCTATGCTATTCGCCTCAACTACTCCTTGCGGTAGCGAGTTCCACATTCTAACCATTCTCTGGGTAAAGAAGTTTCTTCTGAATTCCCGATTGGGTTTATTAGTGACTATCTTATATTTATAGCTCCTATTTTTGATCTCCCCCTGAAGTGGAAACATCTTCTCTACGTCCACCCTTTTCATAATCTTAAAGACCTCTTTTAGGTCACCCCTCAGCCTTTTTTCTAGAGATGATGAGAAGATGCCGATGATGGACTGGGGTGGACAAATGTAAGGAGTCGTACAACACCAGGTTATAGTCCAACAGTTTTATTTGAAATCACAAGCTTTCGGAGCTTTGCTCCTTCGTCAGGTGAAGTGAGGAGGAGTTGCATGAAGGCACAGCATATATAGTCAGAGAACAATGCCTGGTGATTACAGATAATCTTTCTAACTGCCCTTTATCACACCTCGGCAGACAGATAATCACAGCAATCAAAGGAGTGTTCAAACAGGTTAGTCATTCACATTATGGTGATAGTATGAATGACGAATGGTAAGTACAGGGTATTCCAGCTTCAAAATGCCCCTGTATTTGGTCTTTAACAACTATCCCGTAACTAAAGGAAACACTTGCAGAAAAGGGAATGTGGACCAGAAACGATGGAGTAAATAAGGAGAAACTGTTTACAGTGGCAGGAGGGTCGGTAATCAGAGGACACAGATTGAAGATAATTGGCAAAAGAGCCAGAGGGGAGATGAGGAGACATTTTTTTATGCAGCGAGTTACTATGATCTGGAATGCACTGCCTGAAAGGGCGGTGGAAGCAAACTCAATAATAACTTTCAAAAGGGAATTGGATAAATACTTGAAGGGGAGAAAATTTGCAGGGCTATGGGGAAAGGGCAGGGGGCAGGGGGGAGTGGGACTGATTGGATAGCTCTTCAAAAGAGCCGACACAGGCACGGTGGGCGAAATGGCCTCCTTCTGTGCTTTTAAATTTTTTTATTCTACGAGAACTGAGATATGCAAGATGGTGGAATCTGATTTTTTTTTAACAAAAATAGCCAGAGGTGCCTAGAAGAGTACAAAGAAGGGAACTGAGTCAAGAGACAAAGTTAGCTTAACGTGGGGGAAGAATTGCTGTGGTTGCCACGTGTAGTGATATCAGAAGCATGTTCTTTTTGAAGGTGCTTATAATGTTGCTACACACACAAAAATCAGAGCAGTTCCTGTTTGATTTTCATTGGGTCGGGGTGGTGGGGGGGGTGCGGGGGTAGAAATGGTGGTGGGAGCAGTTTTACTTTAACTCATGAAATGAATCAGTGAGATGTTTGTAAAGAAGCCGTCCATGCTGAACCAGATGAATAACATGAGGATATAGTATGTGGTTAAAGATATTGGGGCCGACCCCCATCCTAAATCCGAGGGGCAAGGTCATCCACGTGGCAGGCTGCAGGCAACTGTCATCAACAATGTCCACCCCAGCAGAGACCTTTGCTGGAGCCTCACCACAACTCTCAGCAGCTCTCAGTTGGTGGAAGTTCCATTGAGGACTACTGAGGGCGTAATGGACAGAATTGCCAGTTTAGCCTCGGTAATCATCCAGGCACGCTGAGGTGGTGGGTGAAAGATTTGCCCAATCCCCCCCCTCCTCCCAGCCCCCCACCAAAATTTCTCATAAGGGCACAAATAGGGCAGAATCATGGAAGAACTAGGTTTCATCTCATTTTCTGATCCCTCAACCAGAAACGTGCCCTTATACACCTTGGCACAGACCAGACCTTTTTGGTGCTGATATATATGCAATTTAAGACCTGGGGTTCTCCCGATTGTCCACCATCTCCGCAGCGGAAACCCCAGAGAAATACCATTGTTTTGATGTTTCCACCGATCTTCCACTGAAGTTACGGCTGGAGATAGGGAGAACCCGCATGGAAATTACTGGTGAGAAATGTCAATTTAAAGAATAGCCTACCGTCTGGTGAAGTGAATGTGAACCTGGCTCAAGCATTCAAAAAAGAATTGGATAGATTCCTCTTTCAACAGAGAGCAAAGCGTGACTGGGTTGATACCATGGATGGGAACAGATGAAAATGGTTTGAGAGAGCCAGGTAGATGGGCCTAAAAGTCATAACATGTTTGGTCGGCTGAATGGGCTTTTCTCATTCTTACTTTCGTATGTTCTTATTTTCCCATCAATTGTGCTCTACTGTGTATTAATTATTAATTTTGTTGTAATGTAAAGAACCAGGTCTCCTCATATGCCACCAATGTGTTACACATTTGAATCAGTTGGATATTGTAATCTTATTTTTTCTAAATATTGTTATTTAGGTTTTGCTTTGCAAATATTCTAGTTAAACGAATACAACTCTGAACAGTGCTTGGGCCTCAGCTATTAACAATCTATATTGATGACTTAAATGAGGGGACCGAGTGTAATGTATCCAAGTTTGCTGATGATATAAAGCTAGGTGGGAAAGTAAGCTGTGAGGAGGACACAAAGAGCCTGCAAAGAGATATGGACAGGTTAAGTGAGTGGGCAAGAAGGTGGCAGATGGAGTATAGTGTGGGGAAATGTGAGGTTATTCACTTTGGTAGGAATAATAGAAAAACAGAATATTTTTTAAATGGTGAGAAACTATTAAATGTTGGTGTTCAGAGGGATTTGGGTGTCCTCGTACAAGAAACACAAAAAGTTAGCATGCAGGTACAGCAAGCAATTAGAAGGCAAATGGCATGTTGGCCTTTATTGCAAGGGAGTTGGAGTACAAGAGTAAGGAAGTCTTACTACAATTGTACAGGGCTTTGGTGAGACCTCACCTGGAGTACTGTGTACAGTTTTAGTCTCCTTATCGAAGGAAGGATATACTTGCCTTAGAGGCAGTGCAACGAAGGTTTACTAGATTGATTCCTGGGATGAGAGGATTGTCCTATGAGGAAAGATTGAGTAGAATGGGTCTATACTTTCCGGAGGTTAGAAGAATGAGAGGTGATCTCTGTGAAACATATAAGATTCTGAGGGTGATTGACAGGGTAGATGCTGAGAGGCTGTTTCCCCTGGCTAGAGAGTCTAGAACTAGGGGGCTTAGTCGCAGGATAAGGGGTCGGCCATTTAAGACTGAGATGAGGAGGAATTTCTTCACTCAGAAGGTTGTGAATCTTTGGAATTCTCTACCCCAGAGGGCTGTGGATGCTCAATTGTTGAGTATGTTCAAGGCTGGGATCGATAGATTTATGGAATCTAGGGGAATCAAGGGATATGGGGATCGGGCGGGAAAGTGGAGTTGAGGCCGAAGATCAGCCATGATCTGATTGAATGGCAGAGCAGGCTCAAGGGGTCTTATGGCCTACTCCTGCTCCTATTTCTTATGTTCTTATGATCTTGTAGCGCAATCTTTCTCAGCAGCTTCAAGATCTGCCATGTGAACCATTTGATGGTCTTTGATGGTGTATCTCATTCTATTGAGCGATTATTAGAGGGGGTGCTGAAGTTTATATCTTTATTGGGATTGAAGTTGTATTGGTGCAGACAAAGCTTGATGTGTTATGATGACTTAAAAACTGGTCAATGACTTGAATCAGATGAAAGCCGCATTTAATTATCTTGGGTGGAGATGTGCTGGATAAAGAAGTTACAGTTGAATTTTGGGAAGCGTTTAACTTTTAGATTGTTAAGTTATTCAGAGGATGCCAACAACTGGATAATTTTTGGACACATATGGTTCTTCAGACAGAACGTCTGACTGACTGTGTCAGCTGTGGCATTCTCGCCCATGAGTCAGAAGATTGTGGGTTCATCGTCCCATTCCAGAGACATAAGCACAAAATCTAGGCCAATGCTCCAGAGTGCCAATCAAGTGGGCTGAAGGAGTGCTCTCGCATGAGACATTAAACTATCATTATCACATTGTGCACACAAACAGCAATGTGCTGCTGTGTTTCCTACACTAGAACAGTGACTACACTTCAATAAGTACATTATTGGCTGTAAAGTGCTTTGGAAGGACCTGAGGTTGTGAAAGGTGCTATTGACTTTCTTTCAGAGAGTTTCCACTACCACTAGAGAGATTTCTTTAGCAGGTTCTTCAACTGATAGACCTTCTCTCTAGTGAGGCAGTTATTATCTTGAATTGTTACATTCAGAATGACTGTGTTCTACATTTAGTTCAATTGTAAGTTGAACAGGACGTATGAAGGGTTGGAATAGGTTGCGGAAAGAGCAAGCCAGAAGGTGGTAACAAAGAACACACAACAGCTGTGCAGTTGGATCTGCCTTGACTTGCTTGAGAGCAAAGGATTATTTGAGTTATGATTTTTTTTATTCATCCACGGGATGTGGGCGTCGCTGGCAAGGCCAGCAGTTATTGCCACAGTGCTGTTAGGTAGGGGCTTCCGGGATTTTGACCCAGCGACGATGAAGGAACGGCGATATATTTCCAAGTCGGGATGGTGTGTGACTTGGAGGGGAATGTGCAGGTGGTGGTGTTCCCATGTGCCTGCTGCCCTTGTCCTTCTAGGTGGTGAAGGTCAAGGGTTTGGGAGGTGCTGTCGAAGAAGCCTTGGCGAGTTGCTGTAGTGCATCTTGTAGATGGTACACACTGCAGTCACGGTGCACCGGTGGTGAAGGGAGTGAATGTTTAGGGTGGTGGATGAGGTGCCAATCAAGTGGGCTGTTTTGTCCTGGATGGTGTTGAGCTTCTTGAGTGTTGTTGGAGCTGCACTCATCCAGGCAAGTGGAGAGTATTCCATCACACTCCTGTCATGTGCCTTGTAGATGGTGGAAAGGCTTCGGGGAGTCAGGAGGTGAGTCACTCACTGCAGAATACCCAGCCTCTGACCTGCTCTTGTAGCCACAATATTATGTGGCTGGTCCAGTTAAGTTTCTGGCCAATGGTGACCCCCAGGATGTTGATGGTGAGGATTCGGCAATGGTAATGCAGTTGAATGTCAAGGGGAGGTGTTTAGACTCTCTCTTGTTGGAGATGGTCATTGCCTGGCACTTGTGTGGTGCAAATATTAATTTCTACTTATCAGTCCAAGCCTGGATGTTGTCCAGGTCTTGCTGCGTGTGGGCACGGATTGCTTCATTATCTGAGGGGTTGCGAATGGAACTGAATATTGTGCAATCATCAGCAAACATCCCCACTTCTGACCTTGTGATGGAGGGAAGGTCATTGATGAAGCAGCAGAAGATGGTTGGGCCTGGGACACTGCCCTGAGGAACTCCTGCGGCAATGTCCTGGGGCTGAGATGATTAGCCTCCAACTACCATTACCATCTTCCTTTGTGCTAGGTATGACTCCAGCCGCAGGAAACTTTTCCCCGATTCCCATTGACTTCAATTTTACTAGGGCTCCTTGGTGCCACACTCGGTCAAATGCTATCTTGATGTCAAGGTTCACCTCACCTCTGGAATTCAGCTCTTTTGTCCATGTTTGGACCAAGGCTGTAATGAGGTCTGGAGCCGAGTGGTCCTGGCGGAACCCAAACTGAGCATCGGTGAGCAGGTTATTGGTGAGTAAGTGGCGCTGTCGATGACACCTTCCATCACTTTGCTGATGATTGAGAGTAGACTGATGGGGCGGTAATTGGCCGGATTGTATTTGTCCTGCTTTTTGTGAACAGGACATTCCAGGGCAATTTTCCACTTTGGCAGGTAGATAACAGTGTTGTAGCTGTACTGGAACAGCTTGGCTAGTGGTGCGGCTAGTTCTGGAGCACAAGTCTTCAGCATTGCAGCCGGGCTGTTGTCGGGGCCCATAACCTTTGCTGTATCCAGTGCACTCAGCTGTTTCTTGATATCACGTGGAGTGAATCGAATTGGCTGAAGACTGGCTTCTGTGATGGTGGGGATATCGGGAGGAGGCCGAGATGGATCATCCACTCGGCACTTCTGGCTGAAGATGTTTGCAAACATTTCAGCCTTGTCTTTTGCACTCACGTGCTGGACTCTGCCATCATTGAGGATGGGGATGTTCACGGAGCCTCCTCCTCCCGTTAGTTGTTTAATTGTCCACCACCATTCACGACTGGATATGGCAGGACTGCAGAGCTTTGACCTGATCCGTTGGTTGTGGGATCGCTTAGCTCTGTCTATACCATACTGCTTCTGCTGTTTAGCATGCATGTAGTCCTGTGTTTTAGCTTCACCAGGTTGGCACCTCATTTTTAGGTATGCCTGGTGCTGCTCCTGGTCATGCTCTTCTACACTCCTCATTGAACCAGGGTTGATCCCCTGGCTTGTTGGTAATGGTAGAGTGAGGAATATGCCGGGCCATGAGGTTACAGATTTTGCTGTAATACAACTCTGCTGCTGATGATGGCCCACAACGATTCATGGATGCCCAGTTTTGAGCTGCTAGATCTGTTCTGAATCTATATGCAGGTTGATCCACATTAGAGCAAGTTTTGTAAAAAAAAAATCTATGTTAAAATGCTTCCCATTAATTTTAAATGGCACCAGATAGTGATCCAATAAATTGTTCCACTTCGAAATCGGAGTCAGTGAGCGAGCAAGATTCAGAAATGCAGTCAGCTTCAACTGCCTTTCATTTGGTTGAAGTTGAAATTAACTTTCTACCTTGTTTAAAATTTCATAGCACCTGTCCCCAAATAAAGCAACTGGGCAGGAGTGATCCTATTTTGCTCCAGGGGTCTAATGTTCACAATGAATCATGTCCCTCCATTTACAGCTCTTTCAAATACTTTTCTTGGCAGAGCAGCAGAATTCTTCAATAGCTTGATCATTAGCTCACTCACTCAATCACCACTCACTCAGTCACACTCAGGGTTGCCAATTCTAGTTGGACGTACTCCTGGAGGTTTCATCACATCATCGCAACAACAACTTGCATTTATACAGTGCCTTTAATGTCGCAAAACGTCCCAAGGCGCTTCACAGGAGTGTTATTAAATAAATCTTGTTATCAAGCCACATAAGGAGATATTAGGACAGGTGACCAAAAGCTTGGTCAAAGAGGTAGGTTTTAAGGAGTGCCTTGAAGGAGGAGAGGTAGAGAAGGGGAGGGGTTTAGGAGGGAATTCCAGAGCTTAGAGCCTCCTACCTCCAACCGCCCCGCCCCCACACTCCCGCCATTGGTCGCCCAATGTGTCCATACTGGCAACGCATCGCCTCCACACGGCCAATTGGAAAGCGAATAGACTCTTCATGTCCCGATTGGATGATTCTGGACTGTCATTCAAACAGCCTTTTTCTCCCCAGGCCCAAATTTTTTATAATTAATAAACAAAACTGTTGAAATAAATTTTTAAAAAAGCACAAACAGGAATGCATTTCAGAGGAAGCTAGATAAGCACATGAGGGAGAAAAGAATAGAAGAATCGGCTGACAGGGTGAGATGAAGAGAAACACAAAAAATAGAAAATAGGAGCAGGAGTAGGCCATTCGGCCCTTCGAGCCTGCTCCGTCATTCAATATGATCATGGCTGATTCTCTATCTCAATACCATATTCCTGCTCTCTCCCCAACCCCTCGATGCCTTTTGTCTCTAGAAATCTATCTAGCTCCTTCTTAAATATATTTAGTGACTTGGTCTCCACAGCCTTCTGTGGTAGAGAATTCCACAGTTTCACCACCCTCTGAGTGAAGAAATTTCTCCTCATCTCAGTCCTAAATATCCTACCCCGTATCCTGAGACTGTGACCCCTCGTTCTGGACCCCCAGCCAGGGGAAATATCCTCCCTGCATCCAGTCTGTCTAGCCCTGTCAGAATTTTATATGTTTCAATGAGATCCCCTCTCACTCTTCTAAACTCGAGTGAATACAGGCCGAGTTGACCCAATCTCTCCTCATACGACAGTCCTGCCATCCCAGGAATCAGTCTGGTGAACCTTCGCTGCACTCCCTCTCTGGCAAGTATATCCTTTCTTAGGTAAGGAGACCAAAACTGCACATAATACTCCAGGTGTGGTCTCACCAAGGCCCCATATAACTGCAGTAAAACATCCTTGCTCCTGTACTCAAATCCTCTTGCAATGAAGGCCAACATAACATTTGCCTTCCAAACTGCTTGCTGCACCTGTATGTTTGCTATCAGTGACTGGTGTACAAGGAAACCCAGGTCCCTTTGTACATCAACATTTCCCAATCTATCACCATTTAAATAATACTCTGCCTTTCTGTTTTTCCTTCCGAAGTGGATAACTTCACATTTATCCACATTATACTGCATCTGCCATGTATTTGCCCACTCACTCAACTTGTCTAAATCGTCTTGAAGCCTCTTTGCATCCTCCTCAACTCACAATCCCACCTAGTTTTGTGTTGTCAGCAAACTTGGAAATATTACATTTGGTTCCCTCATCCAAATCATTGATATATATTGTGAATAGCTGGGGCCCAAGCACTGAACCCTGCGGTACCCCACTAGTCACTGCCTACCACCCCGAAAAGAAAACATTTATTCCTACTCTCTGTTTCCTGTCTATTAACCAATTTTCAATCCATGCCAGTATATTACCCCAAACCCCATGTGCTTTAATTTTGCACACTAACCTCTTATGTGGGACTTTATCAAAAGCCTTCTGAAAATCCAAATAAACCACATCCACTGGTTCTCCCTGATCTATTCTACCAGTTACATCCTCAAAAAACTCCAGTCGGTGTGTCAAACATGATTTCCTTTTCATAAATCTATGTTGACTCTGCCAAATCCTATTATTATTTTCTAAGTGTCCTGTTATCACATCCTTTATAATAGACTCTAGCATTTTCCCTACTACTGATGTTAGGCTAACATCAGTAGTAGTTCCCTGTTTTCTCTCTCCCTCCTTTTTTAAATAGTGGGGTTACATTTACCACCCTCCAAAGTGCAAGAACTGTTCCATAATCTATTTTGGAATTTTGGAAGATGATAACTAATGTATTCACTATTTCCATGGCCACCTCTTTTAGTACTCTGGGATGCAGATTATCAGACCTTGGGGATTTATCGGCTTTCAGTCCCATTAATTTCTCCAGCACTATTTTTGACTAATTTTCTTTAATTACTCCTTCTCACTAGCCTCTTGGTTCCTTAACATTTCTGGGAAGTTATTTGTGTCCTCATCTGTGAAGACAGAACCAAAGTATTTGTTTAATTGTTCTGCCATTTCCTTGTTCCCCATTATAAATTCTCCCCTTTCTGACAGTAAGGGACCTACATTTGTCTTCACTAATCTTTTTCTTTTTACATACTTGTAGAAGCTTTTACAATCCACTTTTATGTTCCTTGCAAGTTTACTCTCATACTCTATCTTTCCCCTCTTAATCAACCTCTTGGTCCTTTTTTGCTGAATTCTAAACTGCTCCCATTCCTCAGGCTTGCTACTTTTTCTGGCAACTTTATATGACTCCTCTTTGGATCTAATGCTATCCTTAATTTCTTTTGTTAGCCATGGTTGGGCTGCTTTTCCTTTTGTGTTTTTGTGCCAGAAAGGAATGTATAATTGTTGCAATTCATGCATTCATTCCTGAAATGTTAGCCATTGCCTATCCAACATCATGCCTTTTAATGAAGCTTCCCAATCTATCATAGGCAACTCACTCCTCATACCTTCGTAGTTTCCTTTGTTTAGATTTGGGACCCTAGTTTTGGATTGGACTACTTCACTTTCCATCTTAATGAAGAGTTCCATCATGTTTTGGTCACTCTTCCCTAAAGAACCCCGCACAACAAGATTATTAATTAACCCCTTCTCATTGCACAATACCCAATGTAGGATAGCCTGTTCCCTGGCTGGCTCTTCAACGTACTGGTTTAAAAAACCATCTCGTACACACTCCAGGAATTCATCCTCCACAGTATTATTGCTAATTTGGTTTGGCCAGTCTATAGGTAGATTAACGTCACCCATGATTTCTGTAGTACCCTTGTTACATGCATCTCTAATTTCCTGTTTGATGCCGTCCCCTACATTACCACTACTGTTTGGAGGCCTATAGACAACTCCCACCGGTGTTTTCTGCCCCTTGGTGCTCCTTAACTCCACCCAGACTGATTCTACATCTTGATTTTCTGAGCTAATATCTTTTCTCACTATTGCTCTGATTTCATCCTTTACTCACGATGCCACCCCACCTCCTTTTCCTATTTGCCTGTCCTTCCTAAACATTGAATACCCTTGGATATTCAGCTCCCAGCCTTGGTCACCTTGCAGCCGTGTCTCCGTAATCGCAATTATATCGTGTCCGTTTACATCTATTTGCGCTGTTAATTCATCTACCTTATTACGAATGTTTTGTGCATTCAGATACAGTGCCTTTAGATTTGCCTTTTTAACATTTTTAGACATCTTAACATTTTTTTGTCCTATGGCCCTATTTGTTTTATTACCACTTTTTCTTACCTGGACCCTATTTGTTAGTGCACTCTTTTGTTTGTACGCTCTGTCCCTTCCTGACACAATCTGATTATCCTTACACCAATCACTTTCCTGCACTGCTTCTTTGTCTTTTCTCTTTAGCATTCCAGATTTCTCTCCACCGGGACACTCGCCCACCTTCTTTAGTTTAAAGCCCTATCTACCCCCCTAGTTATTCGATTCACAAAACTCTGGTCCCTGCATGGTTCAGGTGTCGTCCACCCCAATGGAACAGCTCTCTCTCTCCCCAACACTGGTGCCAGTGCCCCATGAATCAAACCCCACTTCTCCCACACCAATCTTTGAGCCACGCATTCATCTCTTTGATCTTATTTACCCTGTGCCAATTTGCTCGTGGCTCAGGTAATAATCCAGAGATTATTACCTTTGTGGTTCTGCTTTTTAATTTAGTCCCTCGCTGCTCAAACTCTCTCAACAGAACCTTTTTCTGAGTCCTACCTATGTCGTTGGTACCTACGTGGGACCACGACAACTGGATCCTCCCCCTCCCACTCCATGTTCTTCTCCAGCCCAGAGGAGGTATCCTTAATCCTGGCACCGTGGCATGGCATGTCCCATGGCAAGTGCCATCTCCTCAGACTTAGTCAGATGTTTCAGGAAGGCTAGCCTACCTTCTGTTTTTTACCCGATGATTGTGGCTGATCTGGCCTTTCAGCAAAGTAATTAATGAAGACGCAAGCAGCAGAGCGAATGAAACAGCCCTATGCAACGGCCACTTCTACCTGTTGTCCTGATTTCTCACATGAGTTCACATATTGGTTTTCCCAGACATGACTCTTTGGTGGTTGGCCTGTCAAGAGCTCTGTTCATTGGCTCCTACTGGCAATGTACCAAGCAGCTTCTGTGCAATGTTACAAAAAAGGCGTATGCAAGTGTGGGGCCTTAGCTAAGGCACAGTTATGTTGGCAACACACCTTGTTGGAAAGAATAATACGAATGTGTGCAAAGGTGCTTACACTTACCATTTCTTTCGATGTCACCAAACGTCTTCCTCATTCGCTCCCGGATCCAGTGGACCTGGGAGATGGCACTCGCTTCGGGTTGCCAACTCTGGTTGGGTATTCCTGGACGTTTCATCACATAACCTCCCACCTTGAACCATCCTGCACCCACACGCTCCTGCCATTGGTCCTGTCTCCCCACGGCCAATTGGAAAGGGAACAGCATCTTTGTTATCCAGTCGGATTGATCATGACTGTCAAGTCAAACTACCTTTATTCCCCTTGTCCAATAACTAATCATTGAAAATGTTCAAAGTAAATGAAAAAAAACACAATTTGTTTTTAACGTCCCTATGATATTTTTCCCGAGTGTTGCTCGCAGCAGTGTCTTGGAGATTAATCTTCAATTCCTGGAGATTCCAGGATAATCCTGGAGGGTTGGCAAAGCACTAACCCACTACCTCCTTCCAGGCAACTTGGGCCTCCACTCTAATAGATGGGTAGCCTCCCCTTCCAGTGAGTGTCAACCTCCTTTACTGTATCTCCTGCAATGGAACCTCCAAAGCATCATTGCTGAAAGCATGACAGGCGGAGGGGGTGGATGGGAGTGGTTTTTCTCCATGGCCATCGTTGCACACTTCTTAAAACAGAAAACATCACCTCCACCCTCATTCAACTGCCACAGGTCAAAAATGAGCACTTTTAAGAGTGGCCGTTTGCCTCCATTTTCTGACTTGCAGTCAAACAGCCACCAGGCCTGATTCCGGCTCTTATTTTCCATGCGCAGGAAGTCCATTCAAAGTAAGGGGAGGGACCTCAATCACAACATGGGGCTTGGTTAGCCTCCAGGCTGGGTGCCTGGGTGTGCGCAGTCCCAATTTTCCTGGGCATTAACAAGTTATTATCTATTACTTGGGCCGTTAAGAGAAGGTTCACTTGACTGATTCCTGGGATGAGGGGGTTATCTGATGAGGAAAGGTTGGACAAGTTGGGCCTGTGTACACTGGAGTATAGAAGAATGAGAGGTGATCTTATTGAAACATATAAGATCTTGAGGGGACTAGAAGGGGTAGATGCTGAGAGGATGTTTCCCTTTGTGGGAGAGACTAGAACTCGGGGCCACAGTTTAAAAATAATGGGTCTCCCGTTTAAGACGGAGATGAGGAGAAATTTTTTCTCTGAGGGTCGTGAGTCTGTGGAACTCCCTTCCCCAGAGAGCGGTGGAGGCAGGGTCATCGAACATTTTTAAGGCTGAGTTGGATAGATTCCTGATTAACAAGGGAGTCCAAGGTTATAGCAGGTAGACCGGAAAGTAGGGTTGAGGTCACAATCAGATCAATCATGATCTTATCAAATGGCAGAGCAGGCTCGAGGGGCCGAATGGCCTACTCCAGCTCTTAATTCGTCTGTTCGGTAGCAGTTTTCTTGGTTTTAATTCCAAAGTTACCAAAACGTAAAGACAGAATATAAAAATGCTACGGATAAAACATTGCACTTTGCAGCCTTTCATAGTAGTGATCCATAGCAACATAACGCAAACCATAGGGCAGTGGTTTTCAAAGTTCGGGTCGCGACCCAATAACGGGTTGCAGAACGTTAATTACTGGGTCGCTTCCCGCCGTGATCGCGCTGCCTCTGTCCCCCGTCGAGCTTACCGTGAAGAGCTGCCCCGACGTGCGCTGAGCCCTCTCACTCACCTTAAAGCTGCAACACGCTGCTCCCCCTGGCGGCGGGGGAGGGGACATGACCAGCAGGTGCACTGTGGGTGCCGTAGGCCGCAGGCTGGAGAGCAACCATGGCGACCAACATCGAGGAGATCTTTTGTGGTGAAGGAGATAGAGGACAAGAAGCAGCAGAGGTAAGTGGTGGGGGAGAATTCAATTCAGAAACAAAACCGGAGGGGGGCAGTGGGATGAGAAAACAATACGATAGTTTTTTTTTAAAAATATAGGTGACGTGGTTCATATTCTCAGGAAATATCAAACCGTTTTCGACCTGATCCTGGCGGCTGTGAAGCCTCTGGGTGAAAATGGGAGGCGGACCTGGAGTAACATGTTTTGGAAAAGGGAGATCTGGGTTTCCAATCCGGAGTTTAATTTCAGTCCGTTTTATTCACTCGCCCCCGTGCCTTTTGTTGGGCTCAGAAAACAGGCCTCGTCCCGCTGCTGTTTAAAAAGAAAAAACCCACCATATCCTGGCCCGTGTACTGGGTGCAGCGCGGCGGCCCCTCCTTCAACTGAGCAACCCAGAGGGCCGCTCCAGGCAGCGTGTTTCTCCTGGAGTTTTTTTTGGGGGGTTAGAGGTCGACTCCGACTCCGACTCCGCTTAAGAAGTTTCTTCCCGAACCGCTGAGTCATCTCGTCAGCGTTGCAACTTTCCTTTTCTGAAAATAGGCGTTCGCAAAGGACAGGAAATGTAATCCTCCTGAAGGCAATTTTATATTCTAGCTACCTAATTTCAGGTATAAACTGGATTGAATTGGTTTCACCTTGTGCTGTAGCGTTGGCCTCTTTTTAGGAAGTGACCCTGTTTCATCCCCCATGGGAAACAGTAGCAGTTTACAACCTAATAGAGCTGGCAAACGTGAATATATCTTGACATTTACAAGTTGAAACTACTGTGAAGGTACCTCGTCAAACCCTCACGCCCATCCCTCCAAAAAAGTATTTGGAAATTTACTGCTCAAGTTTTCAACATTAATGTTGCCTCAGCTACGATAATTTATTTGCACTGTTATATTGCAACTACCCTGTATTTGTTTTGTACTGGTATAGATTTGAGACTGCAGCAAGTTGGCAGTACCGAGTTATATTGCCCCACATGTACCACCACTCAGATTGGGGAAGAGCAGAGCTCTGCATGTGCATGTCCAAATGTGCACAAAGCTGTTTATCAGCTGAGAAATTTAGATGCAGTCCAGCAGCAAGGAAAGCCTGAGTTATTTAAAAAAAAATACTTTGATAAGTTAATCCTGAATCAATAGTGAAGCTAAACGTGATGTCTGAGCAATAAAACGAGCTGGTGCAACTCACCTGTGATAACACACTGAAAACACGCCACAAGTTGTTCAGTTTGGATCAGTGCTTTCAAAGAACATAGGAACATAGGAACAGGAGTAGGCCATTCAGCCCCTCGTGCCTGCTCCGCCATTTGATAAGATCATGGCTGATCTGTGATCGAGCTCCATATCCCTGAACACCTTTGGTTGCCAAAAAGCTATCTATCTCAGATTTAAATTTAGCAATTGAGCTAGTATCAATTGCCATTTGCGGAAGAGAGTTCCAAATTTCTACCACCCTTTGTGTGTAGAAATGTTTTCTAATCTCACTCCTGAAAGGTCTGGCTCTAATTTTTAGACTGTGCCCCCGACTCCTAGAATCCTCAACCAGTGGAAATAGTTTCTCTCTATCCACCCTATCCGTTCCCCTTAATATCTTATAAACTTCGATCAGATCACCCCTTAACCTTCCAAACTCGAGAGAATACAACCCCAATTTGTGTAATCTCTCCTCGTAACTTAACCCTTGAAGTCCAGGTATCATTCTAGTAAACCTACGCTGCACTCCCTCCAAGGCCAATATGTCCTTCCAAAGGTGCGGTTCCCAGAACTGCTCACAGTACTCCAGGTGCGGTCTAACCAGGGTTTTGTATAGCTGCAGCATAACTTCTGCCCCCTTGTACTCCAGTCCTCGAGATATAAAGGCCAGCATTCCATTAGCCTCATTGATTATTTTCTGCACCTGTTCATGACACTTCAATGATCTATGTACCTGAACCCCTAAGTCCCTTTGGACATCCACTGTTTTTAACTTTTTACCATTTAGAAAGTACCATGTTCTATCCTTTTTTGATCCAAAGTGGATGACCTCACATTTGTCTACATTGAATTCCATCTGCCACAGTTTTGCCCATTCACCGAATCAATATCCCTTTGTAATTTTATGTTTTCATCTACACTGCTTACAATGCCACCAATCTTTGTGTCATCGGCAAACTCAGATATGAGACTTTCTATGCCTTCATCTAAGTCGTTAATAAATATTGTGAATAATTGAGGCCCCAAGACAGATCACTGCAGGACTCCACTAGTCACATCCTGCCAATGTGAGTACCTACCCATTATCCCTACTCTCTGTCGCCTTTCTCTCAGCCAACTTCCTAACCAAGTCTGTAATTTACCCTCGATTCCATGGGCTTCTAACTTAGCTAACAGTCTCTTATGTGGGACCTTATCAAATGCCTTCTGGAAGTCCATATAAATAACATCCATTGACATTCCCCTTTCCACTACTTTACTCACCTCTTCAAAAAATTCAATCAGGTTTATCAGGCACGACCTACCTTTCACAAATCCATGCTGGCTCTCCCTGATTAACTGAAAATTCTCGAGGTGTTCAGTCACCCTATCCTTAATTATAGACTCCAGCATTTTCCCCACAACAGATGTTAGGCTCACTGGTCTATAATTCCCCGGTTTCCCTCTCTCTCCTTTCTTAAAAAGCAGAGTGACATGTGGAATTTTCCAATCGAGAGGGACAGTTCCTGAATCTAGAGAACTTTGAAAGATTATAGTTAGGGCATCTGCAATGTGCTCACCTACTTCCTTTAAAACCCTGGGATGGAAACCATCTGGTCCTGGGGATTTGTCACTCTCTAGTGCTATTATTTTCTTCATTACTGTTGCATTACTTATGTTAATTTTATCGAGTCCCTGTCCCCGATTCAATGTTAGTTATCTTGGGATTTCTGGCATGCTAGCCTCTTTTTCTACTGTAAATACTGACGCAAAGTAATCGTTCAACATGTCCGCCATTTCCCCATTGTCAATGACAATATCCCCACTTTCAGTTTTTAAGGGGCCAACACTGCTCCTGACCACCCTCTTTTTCCGAATATAACTATAAAAGTTCTTCGTATTGGTTTTGATATCCCAAGGTGAATTCAAGGAGTTAGGAGATAAATTAAAAAGCAGGACCTCAAAGATAGTGATCTCAGGATTACTACCAGTGCCACGTGCGAGTGAGTATAGGAACAGGAGAACAGACAGGATGAATGCATGGCTGCAGGGATGGTGTAGGAGGGAGGGATTTAGATTCCTGGGACATTGGGACCGGTTCTGGGGAAAATGTCCGCTGTTAAGTAAGATTAGTGTTCTGTTGTTGCTGCCGTTTACAACAACTTACATCTGCGAACTGGGATTTTCGACTTTCATGGAATCATAGAAGTTTACAACATGGAAACAGGCCCTTCGGCCCAACATGTTCATGTCGCCCAGTTTATACCACTAAGCTAGTCCCAATTGCCTGCACTTGGCCCATATCCCTCTATACCCATCTTACCCATGTAACTGTCCAAACGCTTTTTAAAAGACAAAATTGTACCCGCCTCTACTACTGCCTCTGGCAGCTCGTTCCAGACACTCACCACCCTTTGAGTGAAAAAATTGCCCCTCTGGACCCTTTTGTATCTCTCCCCTCTCACCTTAAATCTATGCCCCCTCGTTATAGACTCCCCTACCTTTGGGAAAAGATTTTGACTGTCTACCTTATCTATGCCTCTCATTATTTTATAGACTTCTATAAGATCACCCCGAAACCTCCTACTCTCCAGGGAAAAAAGTCCCAGTCTGTCTAACCTCTCCCTATAAGTCAAACCATCAAGTCCCGGCAGCATCCTAGTAAATCTTTTCTGCACTCTTTCTAGTTTAATAATATCCTTTCTATAATAGGGTGACCAGAACTGTACACAGTATTCCAAGTGTGGCCTTACTAATGTCTTGTACAACTTCAACAAGATCAATGTTCTGAGCAATGAAACCAAGCATGCTGAATGCCTTCTTCACCACCCTATCCACCTGTGACTCCACTTTCAAGGAGCTATGAACCTGTACTCCTAGATCTCTTTGTTCTATAACTCTCCCCAACGCCCTACCATTAACGGAGTAGGTCCGGGCCCGATTCAATCTACCAAAATGCATCACCTCACATTTATCTAAATTAAACTCCATCTGCCATTCATCGGCCCAATTTATCAAGATCCCGTTGCAATCCTAGATAACCTTCTTCACTGTCCACAATGCCACCAATCTTGGTGTCATCTGCAAACTTACTAACCATGCCTCCTAAATTCTCATCCAAATCATTAATATAAATAACAAATAACAGCGGACCCAGCACCGATCCCTGAGGCACACCGCTGGTCACAGGCCTCCAGTTTGAAAAACAACCCTCTACAACCACCCTCTGTCTTCTGTCGTCAATCCAATTTTGTATCCAATTGGCTACCTCACCTTGGATCCCGTGAGATTTAACCTTATGTAACAACCTACCATGCGGTACCTTGTCAAAGGCTTTGCTAAAGTCCATGTCGACCACGTCTACTGCACAGCCCTCATCTATCTTCTTGGTTACCCCTTCAAAAAACTCAATCAAATTCGTGAGACATGATTTTCCTCTCACAAAACCATGCTGACTGTTCCTAATCAGTCCCTGCCTCTCCAAATGCCTGTAGATCCTGTCTCTCAGAATACCCTCTAACAACTTACCCACTACAGATGTCAGGCTCACCGGTCTGTAGTTCCCAGGCTTTTCCCTGCCGCCCTTCTTAAACAAAGGCACAACATTTGCTACCCTCCAATCTTCAGGCACCTCACCTGTAGCGGTGGATGATTCAAATATCTCTGCTAGGGGACCCGCAATTTCCTCCCTAACCTCCCATAACATCCTGGGATACATTTCATCAGGTGCCGGAGATTTATCTACCTTGATGCGCGTTAAGACTTCCAGCACCTCCCTCTCTGTAATATGTACACTCCTCAAGACATCACTATTTATTTCCCCAAGTTCCCTAACATCCATGCCTTTCTCAACCGTAAATACCGATGTGAAATATTCATTCTGGATCTCACCCATCTCTTGTGGTTCCGCACATAGATGACCTTGTCGATCCTTCAGAGGCCCTACTTTCTCCCTAGTTACTCTTTTGCCCTTTATGTATTTGTAGAAGCTCTTTGGATTCTCCTTTGCCTTATCTGCCAAAGCAATCTCATGTCCCCTTTTTGCCCTCCTGATTTCTCTCTTAACTCTACTCCGGCAATCTCTATACTCTTCAAGGGATCCACTTGATCCCAGCTGCCTATGCATGTCATATGCCTCCTTCTTCTTTTTGACTAGGGCCTCAATCTCCCGAGTCATCCAAGGTTCCCTACTTCTACCAGCCTTGCCCTTCACTTTATAAGGAATGTGCTTACCCTGAACCCTGGTTAACACACTTTTGAAAGCCTCCCACTTACCGGACGTCCCTTTGCCTGCCAACAGACTCTTCCAATCAACTTCTGAAAGTTCCTGTCTAATACCGTCAAAATTGGCCTTTCCCCAATTTAGAATTTTAACTTTTGGGCCAGACCTATCATTCTCCATAGCTATCTTAAAACTAATGGAATTATGATCACTGGTCCCAAAGTGATCCCTCACTAACACTTCTGTCACCTGCCCTTCCTTATTTCCCAAGAGGAGGTCAAGTTTTGCCCCCTCTCTAGTCGGGCCATCCACATACTGAATGAGAATTCCTCCTGAATACACTCAACAAATTTCTCTCCATCCAAGCCCCTAATGCTATGGCTGTCCCAGTCAATGTTGGGAAAGTTAAAGTCCCCTACTATTACCACCCTATTTTTCTTGCAGCTGTCTGTAATCTCCTTACATATTTGCTCCTCAATTTCCCGTTGACTATTTGGGGGGTCTGTAGTACAATCCTATCAAAGTGATCTCTCCCTTCTTATTTTTCAGTTCTACCCATATAGACTCAGTGGGCGAACCCTCGGATATATCCCCTCTCACTACTGCCGTGATGTTCTCCCTAATCAAGAACGCAACTCCCCCTCCTCTCTTACCTCCTGCTCTATCTTTCCTATAGCATCTGTACCCTGGAACATTGAGCTGCCAGTCCTGCCCCTCCCTTAGCCATGTTTCAGTAATAGCTATAACATCCCAGTCCCATGTACCCATCCATGCCCTGAGTTCATCTGCCTTGCCCATCAGACTTCTTGCATTGAAATAAATGCAGTTTAATCTAGACTTCCCTTGGTCTTTGCCCTGCTTTCTCAGACCATCTGTCCGGTCATGTTTTGTACACTCTCCCTTACTGCCTTTTGTTTCCGACTTTGACAAGGTTAAAAACAAGAGAAAGAAACCGACTCAACAGCACCCCTGATCTGCGTGTAGTGCTTTCATCCTGTGATCCAGATTAGAACCAGATCATGAACAACAGGCGGACCCACCCGTCACATTTAAATACAGTAAAAAAAAGATCAGGTTAAGTTTCATTTATTTAATGATTAAGTAAGTGAAAATCAACCTGATTTTTTTTACTGTATTTATACTGTATTTAAAATGTTTTTCAAGCAACGTCGATGTCTAATTTTTGTTATTACTTGAAGAGAAGTGATTCAAGCTGGCACGTATTGCCCTGTATTGTGATTTTATGAAAACTCTAGAGAGAAGATATTATTGTTTTGGGACCCTGGAGTGAATGTTTTTCTTTCACTGGGTCATGAGAAAAAAGTTTGAAAAACACGACCATAGAGTGTGTCAGTACCTTGTTTGTAAAATCAACAATGTGAGCATATTTCAATAGCACGTAAAATAATAGAATTTTTGTATTCTAGGAACAGGAGGAGGCCATTCAGCCCCTCGAGCCTGTTCCACTATTCAATTAGATCATGGCTGATCTGTATCTTAACTCCATCTACCCGCCTTGGTTCCATGACCCTTAATGCCCTCGCCTAACAAAAATCGATCAATCTCAGTTTTGAAATTTTCAATTGACCCCCAACCTCATCAGCTTTTTGGGGGAGAGAGTTCCAGGTTTCCACCATCCTTTGTATGAAGAAGTACTTCCTGACATCACCCTTGAACGGCCCAGCTCTAATTTTAAGGTTATGCCCTCCTTGTTCTAGACTCCCCCCACCAGAGGATATAGTTTCCCTCCATCTACCCTATCAAATCCTATAATCAGCTTAAACACCTCAATTCGATCACCTCTTAATCCTCTATACTCGAGGCTCGTCAATGCAACCCGGCCTCATAATTTAGCTCGAGGGGCTGAATGGCCTCCTCCTGTTCCTATGTTCCTAGAATACAATAGTCTTATTATTTTATATGCCAATGAAATAAGCCCACATTTTTGATTTTACAAACAAGGTTTTAACACACTCTCTGGTCCGTGTTATGTGACTATGGATCACTAATAAAGGCTGCGAAGGCACTGTGTCAAAATGTAGTGTTTTACCCATGGCATTTTTGTGTCCCGTCTTTATGTTTTGGTAACTTTGGAATTAAAACTAAGAAAATTGCTACCCAACAGCCCAAGAATTAGATAATAACTTGTTGATGCCCAGAAAAATTGGGACTGCAGATACCCAGACACCCAGCCTGGAGGCTAACCAGGCCCCATGTTGTGATTGAGGGCCCCCCTCCCCTTAATTTGAATGGACTTCCTGCATATGGAAAACAAGAGCAGGAATCAGGCCTGGTGGCTGTTTGGCTGCAAGTCAGAAAATGGAGGCAAACGGCCCGCTCTTAAAAGTGCTCATTTTTGTCCTGTGGCAGTCGAATGAGGGTGGAAGCGATGAGGGATGGTATTTAACAGCGTGAAGACCCTTTTAATGACAAGATTGACGTTCTTGCAATGCCACTCAACCTCTCCGGTCCAGAAAGGGAACAATTGAAACTGTAGAGTCTCAGTCCTGCAGGTCGTAAATTGTTCCTAGAGGTTTTTAAAATTTAAAGTTTTAAATGTTATTTTTTTACTTACTTTTCCTTTCTGGCTCTTTTTTTTTTCTCTCTCTCCTAATGCAATCGTTCTTTCCCTCTCTTTATTTCTCTTCCTGTACCTGATTTGACCCTAATTCACCCTGTTTCCTTCTCCGTCATTCCTCTGTTTCTTTCTCAATCCTTGGTTAAGACGATAGACTGTTGGACCTGTTGTTCACCAAGGTCCAAAATGGCCCTTTGCCCCTCGCCGTGCCGTTATCAGCTCGCACTTCCAGCAAGTTATGGCGCAAAATATTTTAGAGCTGAAGGGTGAGGAAGAAAATCTAACAAAAGGGGCATGTTGTGAGATGCCCCACTCCAGCAAATTCTGGGCCAATGTTAATTGTATTAACCGTTCAGTGGATTAGTGACCCTGCCGTTCGGTATGAAGCCATGCTTAAGAGTTGGAAGGTTGTAGGTTTGGTTCATTGTCAATTCTGAGGCAGCTGATCGCAGCTGAGTTGACAGTGGGTGGGGCAAGAAAATCGTCCTCTGCATCCTTGGGCTAGAGAGGGATCAATCCACCCAGATCCCCAATCCTGTGGTGACACTTGCTGGAAAAGTGCATATGTGAGGACTGGATTGGGTTCTGCTGTGATAGCACTGTGGGAGAACCTTCACCACATGGACTGCAGCGGTTCAAGAAGGCGGCTCACCGCCACCTTCTCAAGGGCAATTAGGGATGGGCAATAAATGCCGGCCTCGCCAGCGACGCCCACATCCCATGAACGAAGAAACAAAAAAGTCGTATGGCTCCGACTGACATTCATTATCTGGTGTGACATATGAAGAGAGCTTCCACTGCCTGTGAACTGTAACCCAACATAAACCTCTGCCTCCAGGAAAGGATGGGAGAAAATTGGAAAACAACAAAAAACCATTTTTTTTTATTTGTTCATGGGATGTGGGCGTCGCTGGCAAGGCCAGCATTTATTGCCCATCCCTAATTGCCCTCGAGAAGGTAGTGGTGAGCCGCCTTCTTGAACCGCTGCAGTCCGTGTGGTGACAGTTCTCCCACAATGCTGTTAGGAAGGGAGTTCCAAGATTTTTGACCCAGTGACGATGAAGGAACGGCGATATATTTCCAAGTCGGGATGGTGTGTGACTTGGAGGGGAACGTGCAGGTGGTGTTGTTCCCATGTGCCTGCTGCCCTTGGTGGGTTTGGGAGGTGCTGTCAAAGAAGCCTTGGCGAGTTGGGGAACTCTTAACTTCGGCAAGGGGCATTAGTGGACAGGAAAATCGGGCAGTATAGCGGAAAGCTTATCCGCTACCGCCTGTTTTACACCCCCCGCAAAGTTAAAAGTTCTGCCTGAAATGTGGTTAAATTATCAGCATTGGCCCAGAATTTGCTGGCATCCCGCAAAGTGTCCCATTTCTTAGATTTTTTTTCCTCACCCTTCAGCTCGAAATTTTTTTGCGCTGCAAATTAGTGGAAGTGCAAGTTGATAATGGCATGGAGAGGGCAGTGGAGCACCTGGGACCTTAGTGAGTGAGAGAGCCAACTGTCTACCTCTTTAACCAATGAGATGTAAGAACTGAGAAAGAAACAGAGGAACGGCGGAGAAGGAAATAGGGTGAATTTGGGTCAAATCAGGTAGAGGAAGAGAAATGAAGAGAGGGAAAGAAAGATGGGGTTAAGACAGAGACGAAAAGGAAATGTGAAAAAAAAAATTAAAACATTTAAAATTTATAATATTTATAAGCACTAGGAACAATTTACTACCTGCTGGAATGAGCCTCCACAGTTTCTGTTGTTCCCTTTCTGGGCCGGGGATGTTAAGTGGCATTGCAGGAACATAAATCTCCTCATTAAAAGGGTCCTCACTTCGTTAAGTACCAGCCCTAACTTTCTGCGGCGAGTTCAATTCGTTTTAACAGCACAAACGCAGCAATTTCTTGACACTTCCGAAGAGGTTGAGGGCGAACTCTCCTTTTTTGCGAGGCTAACGGCAGATAGTCCAGAAGCTTTGTGGCGATTTGCATCTCACAGCGTATCTCTTCCTCACCCTCAAATTGCTGGGTTATTTACACTCTAATAACAGCGAGCGTCATTAAACTCGCTGTTATTTTCCCAGCAAATTCTGGACCATTACAGATATTTACAGATGCAGAATTTGTAAATATCTGTAATTACAGAATGGAATAAGAATAAGAAGCAAAAAGCCTTTGAAAGCATTCCTGTCATCAGTCTCTTAAGGATGTGGGGAAACACGTTATTCATTAATTTTGAGGCTTGCTATCTCTCTTCCCAGAACACGGCCAATCTCCCGATTATAATATGAGATGACATTTCTGGCCTCAAGTTGTTTCCACAGATTTGTCAGAAGTGCAGGTGTGGATGGTGTGCGAGAACAAATCTGCTCGTCATTTTGGCACGTTGGAGTATTCCTTTCCTGACATCTGTCTTCCCTACTTATGCTTTCAATTACAATAATGCAGTCATCAATCCAACATTTCGTCCCCTTGTTGCATAATTGTTAGATTGTGATATGAATCATATAACAAAGGAAACTAATTTAGCAATTAAATACATGCAGCCAAGTCAACTGAACGGTTATTTGCAATATTTCATGTGTGCTTCAGATGAGACATTGGAAACGTACGAAAATGACGTACAGGAAAAGATTAGCTGGCCCATTGAGCCTGCTCCATACTATCGTGGTGCAACTGAGCATCATGATCCCCAATACCCCCACCTACCAACGGCCATGAAATCTCCTGAGGGAGGCAAGAGAAACAGAGGAGAAAACCCTACCCCAATTCAGGGAAAGAAAAATCTGGAAATTCCTCTCTGATCCCCCGAGGCGATCAAAATGAGTCCTAGGAGACCACAGTGACCATGCGACCCATTGTCCAATACCCCACTTACCTTTTGTATGCTGTAATATCAGCCACAGCCAGGATCTCGGCCAGCCCCCTTTTTACAGAAGTTATGTTAAACTTCTACAGGACCTGCGTTAGACCACATTTGGAGCACTGTGAACAGTTCTGGTCTCCAAATTATAAAAAGGATATTGATGCACCAGAGAAGGTGCAAAAAAGATTTACAAGGATGATACCAGAACTGAGAGGCTATACCTATCAGGAAAGACTGAACAGGCTGGGGCTCTTTTCTCTAGAAAAGAGAAGGCTGAGGGGTGACCTGATAGAGGTCTTTAAGATTATGAAAGGGTTTGATAGGGTAGCTGTGGAGAAGATGTGTCCACTTGTGGGGCAGACCAAAACTAGGGGCCATAAATATAAGATAGTTACCAATAAATCCAGTAGGGAATTCAGGAGAAACTTCTTTATCCAGAGAGTGGTTAGAATGTGGAACGCACCACCACAAGCAGTAGTTGTGACGAATAGCATAGATGCATTTAAGGGGAAGCTAGATAAACCCATGAGAGAAAGGAATAGAAGGTTACGCTGATGGGGTGAGATGAAGAGGGGTGGGAGGAGTCTCCTGTGGAGCATAAACACTGGCATAGACCTGTTGGGCCGAATGGCCTGTTTCTGTGCTGTAAATTCTGAGTAAGCTTCCAGTGAATCTGCATTCACTGCACAAGCCATTGATTTGTTCCAAAGATTGATGACCCTCTGTGACAAGAAATACCTCCTGACATCTATACTGGTTCTAGGCTAACATTACTCATACGCACATCCCCTGGTTCTTCTTAACATATCTAATTCAAATAGTCTATCCACATGGACAGAGTCTAGTCCCTTCCTTATTTTAAAGACCTCCGTTAAATCTCTCCAAGTCTACACATTTGTAGAATAAAGAACCCAGCTTTCTAAGCTTAACATGGTCAATAAGGGCCTTTAAGCAAGGTCTATAGAAAACTGGACATAGTATTCGAGATGAGGCCTAACCAAGGTCTTTTACTGGAGCCTCAACTTTTGAACGTATAATTTAATGATTTGGATGAAGAAGTAGAGAGTTGTATATCAAAGTTTATGGGGAGGGAATAATTTTGAAATGTGAATGCATCATGACAACTTCAACAACTTTCATTTATATAGCACCTTTAACGCAGTAAAACGTCCCAAGGTGCTTCGCAGGAGTGATTATCAAACAAGATTCAACACCGAGCCACGTAACAACAACATCTTTCATTTATATAGCGTCTTTAACATAGTAAAACGTTCTAAGGCGCTTCGCACGAGCGATTATCAAACAAAATTTGACACCGAGCCACATAAGGAGATATTAGGACAGGTGACCAAAAGCTTGGTCAAAGAGGTAGGTTTTAAGGAGTATCTTAAAGGAGATGAGAGAGACGGAGATATTCAGGGAGGGAATTCTTGAGCTTAGGGAGCTGAAGGCACGGGCGCCAGTGGTGGAGCGATGAAAATCGGGGAGGCGCAAGAGACCAGAATTGGAGGATCACAGAGACCTCGGAGGGTTGTAGGACTGGAGAAGGTTACAGAGATAGGGAGGGGCGAGGCCATGGAGGGATTTGAAAACAAGGATTGAGAATTTTAAAATCGAGGCGTTGCAGGACCAGGAGCCAGTGTGGGTCAGTGAGCACAAGGGTGATGCGTGAAAGGGACTCGGTGCGAGTCAGGGCACGGGCAGCAGAGTTTTGGATGAGCTCAAGTTTACGGCTCATCTCCCAGCTTAGCTTGCATTGACATGTAGAACCCTTTGCATGTTGTCACACACAGTCTGTGTATTTCAAGGCACTGGAAGCCCGTCTCACTGAAGTCAATGAGGGTGTTTTCTGTAGGAGTTAGCAAAGTGATGTGGGTGCCACTGATTGCACCCTGGACCATGGGAAAACCAGCAACCGCGTAAAACTGGGTGGCCCCTTCTTGTTGCTATGACTTTAAAGTTGTTGTAAAGTGCGCCAATCACCTAACAAATGCATGCCCCTACTGCAGCCTGACTGATATGGCAGAGATTTCCCTCATGGCTGCTTGAAATCAGACTGCGCCATCAAAGTTGTGTGAGGTGTCCACGGAGAAATCAGTGCGGGCAGATGACCATGGCTGCAGGTCCTCATGCAGTAGGTGGCAGAGCTCTCCTATTGCCTCTTACACACACCTCCTCACCAAGGCCCTCATATGACCAATGCTGCCTGCGTCTTCTATGAGGAATTTAATATCTGGTGGAGCGCATCCTCCTTAAATGCTGCCTTACACTCCTTTGCTACATCCCATGCTGCTCTTCCTGCTCCTCCGTGGTAATGGCGTACAAGGGTACGCTCGTAGGCAATGCCATACCTGCTCCTGAGAAGCTCTCTCAGTGGGGCGGGGTGGGGGAATCTCCCAGTAGTCTCACACAGTCAGACAGCAATGTGAAGCAAGTCCAGGTCTGTGGAGGCAGAATGGCCAAAAAAATAAAAGAAATCGCTGGAAAAAGTCATTCCCAGCTGGTGGAACTCCCCAGACTCCTCATGCTCAGAAACCCCACACATTCTGCCTCTCTCAGCTGATCCCGGCAACAGCTGCACCTTGTAATTCTCAGTCTAACTTACTGCCAATGCTTTGCGAGTGTTAAAGCAGGAAACCGGGAGCTGCAACGCCACTGGGCCTCATTATAATTTATGTAAATTAAGTGACTCAGGACTCAGCGGGCCGATCTCGGGAAGGGCCAAGAAGGACGAGGGAATTTGGTCGGGGGGCGGTGTTTGGAGTGGGAAACCAGTGCAAATGACTTGTGCCACATTTTGTAGCTATAAAAAGTTGCTTGCTCCGATTCGGTGCTGAAATTACACTGAATTATGGCCTGGAAATTCTCCCCAGTATGTTTTAACATTGTAGTATGCTCAATAATCGTTCCTGTAACCCAAAATTCTATAGTGTACTGCTACAGGAGTTTTCCACCCTTGTGCTCCCTGTTTTTTTTTATTCGTTCATGGGATGTGGGCGTCACTGGCAAGGCCAGCATTTATTGCCCATCCCTAATTGCCCTTGCGAAGGTGGTGATGAGTCACCTTCTTGAGGGGCTTGCTTCGCCATTTCAGAGGGTGATTAAGAATCAACCACATTCCTGTGGGTCAGGAGTCACATATAGGCCAGAACGGTAGGTTTCCTTCCCTAAAGGGCATTAGTGAACCAGTATGGGTTTTTACAACAATCCGGTAGTATCATGGCCACTGTTACTGATACTAGTTTTTTTTAATTCCAGATTTTATTCAATTAATTGAATTTAAATTCCCCAGCTGCTATGGTGGGATTTGAACTCATAACTCCAGATTATTAATCTAAATCTCTGGATTACTAGTCCAGTAACATAACCACTATGCTACCATACCCTTGAGCATCACTCGGCAAGGAGCACGTATCGGAAATTTGGGTGCACCCAGTCCATGATTCCAACCATTAATTTCAGTCTGCATCCACCTCAGATGTTTGTGCATACTGTGTCTAATTTATATATTTTAACTGAGCCTGGTTTGTGGTCCTTTTGTGTATTACATTTTTTCCTTTTTCGCATTTCTGACGTTCTGAGATTTCCACCTGCTCGTGTTTTTTGTCTGTTGTCCAGTAGAATTGCAAAAATATCGTTTGTCCTCAGTGCCTCTACGGGGTCAATTTTAACCCCGAAGAACGGGTTGGGTTGGGGGCAGGTGGGCAATGAAAATTGTGGGTTTTGGGAGCGGGGACCTCATCCCGGCTCCAACCCGCCGACCTCCGGGTTTGATCCAGGTCCCAACACGTCGTTCGGGTGGGCAGTCCCGCCCGCTGCGAGACCCGGCAGTCACATTGAGGGCTTTCAATTGAGTCGCGAGCGCTCGAGAAAACGCACCAAAAATTTTTTCGCGGTTTCGCACCCGTGTATTGACCCCACCCACTGAGAGCCCGCCAGTAAGTTAACATTTACCCCTACGTCTCTTCATTCAACTTGCTTCTCGTTGATGCCTATCATGTGAATCATAGAAAATGATACAGCACAGAAGGAGGCCGTTCGGCCCATCGTGCCTGTGCCGGCTCTTTTGAAAGAGCGATCTAATTAGTCCCGTTCCCCTGCTCTTCACCCATAGCCCTGCAATATTTCCCCCTTCAAGTATTTATCCAACTCCCCTTTGAAAGTTATTATTGAATCTGCTTTCACCGCCCTTTCAGGCAGCGCATTCCAGATCACAACAACTCGCTGCATAAAAAAAATTCTCCTCATCTCCCCTCTGGTTCTTTTGCCAATTACCTTAAATCCGTGTCCTCTGGTTACCGACCCTCCTGCCACTGTAAACAGTTTCTCCTTATTGACTCTATCAAAATCAATTAAGTGTGGATGGAAGCCAGAGACCGCTGCTGATGGACTGGGAGGGTGAAGGGCCAAATTGTTTGTGCTGATAACATTAGTCAGTAATAACTTGTGACAGATCATTTGGCTCTGTGGCTTTCCCTAGATGTTTCAGCAACATTTTTTACAATTGTTATACAGAGGATGCCAATTCGAGAGCTATAGCTGCTTTAGAGCAGCGCAGCATTTTGCTAATTCCACAATACCATGAGACCAAGAAAAAGCAGTGCACAGTGACATTACTGAATGTTAGAAAGGAACCACTAAAGACAATCTTTGGCAAGTTTTGAACTTTTAAAAGTTTGCTTCACACAGGTTTCATTTGCACTGTAGCCTGTGCGTAAAGTCAAGGACTTAAAATTCGGGCGGTCAGGCCGGCGCGAACTGGGTGCAAGGAACGATACCTGCACCTGAACAGGTAGGCCCGAGGCACACCCGATATTGGGCCTTGGGCAAACAGTAGGTCGTTAAAGGGGAAGCGATCGAAAAGAGGGCGACCGGGAAGGGGGCGAGCGATCAAGACTTTGGGCAGGGGGATGATCGGGACCGGACAGCGGTCAGGAAGGGAGGATCGAGCCAGAAGCTTTTATGTGGGGGTTGAGCGTAGCACTCCTGCTCCTCCTGGCCCCACATTCAGGTAAGTATTTTTTAACAAACTTATTTTTTTTGGTGGGTGCGTGCAGCAGCCCCTTTAAGAGCCCTGCAACCTTCCATTATTAGTTCATTGGCTTTAAAGAACTTTGGGACGTCCTGATGTCGTGAGATCGGACAAAGTCCAGCTCACCCATCATCCCTGTCCTCGCTGACCTATATTGGCTCCCAATCCGTCAGTGCCTCAATTTTAAAATTCTTATCCTCATGATCAAATCCCTCCATGGCCTCACTCCTCCATATCTCTGTAACCCCCTCCAACCAAAAACAACAACAACAACTTGCATTTATATAGCGCCTTTAATATAGTAAACGTCCCAAGGCGCTTCGCAGGAGCGATTATCAAACAAAATTTGACACCGAGCCACATAAGGAGATATTAGGACAGGTGACCAAAAGCTTGGCCAAAGAGGTAGGTTTTAAGGAACATCTTAAAGGAGGAGAGAGAGGTAGAGAGGCGGAGAGGTTTAGGGAGGGAATTCCAGAGCTTAGGGTCTAGGCAGCTGAAGGCACGGCCGCCAATGGTGGAGTGATTAAAATCGGGGATTCGCAAGAGGCCAGAATTAGAGGAGCGCAGAGATCTCGGAGAGTTGTAGGGCTGGAGGAGGATACAGAGCTAGGGAGGGGCGAGGCCATGGAGAGATTTGAAAACAAGGATGAGAATTTTAAAATCGAGGCGTTGCAGGGCCGGGAGCCAATGTAGGTCAGTGAGAACTCTGCATTTCTCCAACTCTGGCCTCTTGTGCATCTCTGATTTTAATCGCTGCACATTGGCGGCCGTGCCTTCAGCTGCCTAGGCCCTAAGCTCTGGAATTCCCTTCCCAAATCTCTTTGCCTCCCTACCTCTCTCTCCTCCTTTACGACACTGCTTAAAACCTATCTCGTTGATCAAGCACTTGGTCACCTGTTCTAATATCTCCTTATCTAGCTCATATGTGGAACATAAGAAATAGGAGGATGAGTAGGTCATACGGCCCCTTGAATCTGCTCTGCCATTCAATCAGATCATGGTTGATCTTCAGCCTCAACTCCACTTTCCTGCCCGATCCCCATATCCCTTGATTCCCCTAGTGTCCAAAAATCTATTGATTCAACATTAAATATACTCAATGACTCAGCATCCACAGCCCTCTGGGGCAGAGAATTCCAAAGATTCACAACCCTCTGAGTGAAGAATTTCCTCCTCATCTCAGTCTTAAATGGCCGACCCCTTATCCTTCGACTATGCCCTCTAGTTCTAGACTCTCCAGCCAGGGGAGACAACCTCTCAGCACCCACACTGTCAAGCCCCCTCAGAATCTTATATGTTTCAATGAGATGACCTCTCATTCCTCTAAACTCGAGAGAGTATAGGCCCATTCTACTCAACCTCTCCACATAGGACAACCCTCTCATCCCAGGAATTAATCTAGTGAACCTTTAAGCCTCTAAGGCAAGTATATCCTTCCTTAGATAAGGAGACCAAAACTGTACACAGTACTCCAGGTGAGGTCTCACCAAAGCTCTGTGCAATTGTAGTAAGACTTCCTTACTCTTGTACTCCAACCCTCTTGCAATAAAGGCCAACATGCCATTTGCCTTCCTAACTGCTTGCTGTACCTGCATGCTAAATTTTTGTGTTTCTTGTACCAGGACACCCAAGTCTCTCTGAACACCAACATTTAATAGCTTCTCACCATTTAAAACATTTTCTGTTTTTCTATTCTTCCTACCAAAGTGAATAACCTCACATTTCCCCAATTATACTCCACATGCCACATTCTTGCCCACTCACTTAACCTGTCTATATCTCTTTGCAGACATTTTGTGTCCTCCTCACAGATTACTTTCCCACCTAGCTTTGTATCATCAGCAAACTTTGATACATTACACTCGGTCCCTTCATCTAAGTCATTAATATAGATTGTAAATAGCTGAGGCCCAAGCACTGATCCTTGAGGCACCCCACTAGTTACAGCCTGCCAACCTGAAAATGACCCGTTTACCCCCTACTCTCTGTTTTCTGTCCGTTAACCAATCCTCTAATATCCTCTATCCATGCTAATATGTTACTCCCAACCCCATGAGCCCTTATCTTGCACAACAACCTTTTATGTGGCACCTTATCGAATGCCTTTTGAAAATCCAAATATACTACATCCACTGGTTCCCCATATATCTACCCTGCTAGTTACGTCCTCAAAAAACTCTAATAAATTTGTCAAACACGATTTCCTTTTGTCTCGAACTTTGGCTCGGTGTCAATTTTTGTTTGATAATTGCTCCTGTGAAGCGGCTTGGGACGTTTTACTACATTAAAGGTGCTATATAAATGCAAATTGTTGTTTTTTCTTATTCGTTCATGGGATGTGGGCGTCGTTGGCAAGGCCAGCATTTATTGCCCATCCCTAATTGCCCTTGAGAAGGTGGTGGTGAGCCGCCTTCTTGAACCGCTGCAGTCCGTGTGGTGAAGGTTCTCCCACAGTGCTGTTAGGAAGGGAGTTCCAGGATTTTGACCCAGCGACGATGAAGGAACGGCGATATATTTCCAAGTCGGTATGATGTGTGACTTGGAGGGGAACGTGCAGGTGGTGTTGTTCCCATGTGCCTGCTGCTCTTGTCCTTCTAGGAGGTAGAGGTCGTGGGTTTGAGAGGTGATGTCGAAGAAGCCTTGGCGAGTTGCTGCAGTGCATCCTCTGGATGGTACACACTGCAGCCACAGTGAAGGGAGTGAATGTTTAGGGTGGTGGATGGGGTACCAATCAAGCGGGCTGCTTTGTCCTGGATGGTGTCAAGCTTCTTGAGTATTATTGGAGCTGCACTCATCCAGGCAAGTGGAGAGTATTCCATCACACTCCTGACTTGTGCCTTGTAGATGGTGGAAAGGCTTTGGGGAGTCAGGAGGTGAGTCACTTGCTGCAGAATACCGGCGCTCTATAAATGCAAGTTCTTTCTTTCTTTTCATCGCATAAGAAGTGACTTCTTTTATTGCAGCATAAGAAGTAAGAAGTGGCCAGTCTTGAGTTGATAAAAGAGCCACCGTCTTCAAGGAAAAAATGTTTGGGAAACCTTTAGTCTTGCATGTATGGTGCAACAATATCCTAAGCACAGGAATGAAGACAAGTAAAATACAACTGACAGATGAAACGTAGTTTTATTCACCAAGAAAAGAAGGTGAAATATAAAGAACAAATGAACTTGCAAAGGCGGAATGTTTGACACAAGTTTCTGTCCTGCAAAATCTCTGGCGTATGATAGAAATGCTGATAATCAAGGTTCCACTGTTGGTATTAAACTCACTGGAAATATTTGCCACGGCATTAAATATATTATCAGTACTATGTAATCTTGAGAAAATAGCACAAGAACCAGATCGAAATGAATATGAACTTTGTCGTGTGGACCACAAAATTACTTAGATATTTGTAACTTGTTCTGTTCTCAGTACAAAAGGCTTCAGATTGTGGTAATATGTAGGTGTTGATGGAGGAAGAATTACATCATCCTAATCAACCCTTGTAGAACCTTAAATATATTTGTAGCAGACTTGAACTATACCATGTAACCAACGTCCTTTGCCAAATGTAACCAGTTAAATACAGATTGAATCAGTTTAATACAATTGGGCTTAGAATGAAACCCTCGTTGCAAAGTTGTTAATGGTATTCAGATGTGAAGGTGACTAACTTTGCTTTGGCTCCAGTAGAATAAAGTCTAGTCACTGTTGTAATGTAGGAAATGCGGCAGCCAATTTGCACACAGCAAGGTCCCACAAACAGTAATGAAATAAATGGCCAGATCATCTGTTTCAGTGAAATAAAATCAGAAAGTGCTGGAAATACTCAGCAGGTCAGGCAGCATCAGGTCGATGACCGTTCGTTAGACCTGGAAGAAGTTAAAGGTTTAACAGTTTTTGAGCAAATACAGAGCCAGGCAAAGTTGGGTGGGGAGGGGGGAGGGGGATGCGCAGGAAGGGGAGGGGAGGAAAGAACAAAAGGCAAAGGTCTGTGATGGGGTGGAGGGCAGGAGCGATTAAATGACAAAAGGGATGATGGTGCAAGGCAAGGAGAATGGCAATGGGACAAGTAAAGAAATAAAAGATAGAACCATAGAAACGTTACAGCACAGAAGGAGGCCATTTGGCCCATCGAACCTGTGCCGGCTCTTTGTAAGAGCAATCTAGTTAGTCCCATTCCCCCGCTCTTTCCCCGTAGCCCTGCAAATTTTTTCCCTTCAAGTATTTATCCAATTCCTTTTTGAAAGCCACGATTGAATTTGCATTCCACCACCCTTTCAGGCAGCACATTCCAGATCAGAACAACTCGCTGCATAAAAAGGTTTTTCCTCACGTCGTCTTTGGTTCTTTTGCCAATCACCTTAAATCTGTGTCCTTTGGTTCTCAACCCTTCCGCCAATGGGAACAGTTTCTCTTTATTTACTTATCTAAACCCATCATTATTTTGAACACTTCTATCAAATCTCCTCTCAACGTTCTCTGCTCTGAGGAGAACAACCCCAGCTTTTCCAGTCTTTCACGTAAACTGAAGTCCCTCATCCTCAGAACTATTCTAGTAAATCTTCTCTGCACCCTCTCCAAGGCCTTCACATCCTTCCTAAAGTGCGTTGCCCAGAACTGGCTGAACCAGTGTTTTATAAAGTTTCAACATAACTTCCTTGCTTTTGTACTTTTGCCTCTATTTATAAAGCCTATCATCCCATTTTTAATCATTTGTCAACCTATCCTGCCACCTTCAAAGATTTGTGCACAAATACCCCCAGGCCTCCCTGCTCGTGCACCCCCTTTAGAATTGTACCATTCCATTTATATTGCCTCTACTTATTCTTCCTGCCAAAATGTATCACTTCACACTTCTCTGCGTTAAATTTCATCTGCCATGTGCCTCCCCATTCCACCAGCCTGTCTGTGTCCTCTTGAAGTCTATTACTATCCTCCTCACTGTTTACTACACTTCCAAGTTTTGTCATCTGCAAATTTGGAAATTGTGCCCTCTACACCCAAGTCCAAGTCATTAATATATATCAAGAAAAGCAGTGGTCCTGGTACCGACCCCTGGGAAACTAGAGGAGCCGTAAATGGCAACTGGAGAACTGTTTTGCTTTTGATCTGTTTTAGTGATGTTGATTGAGGGATAAAAGTTGGTCAGGACATCAGGGAGAACTGTCCTGCTCTTCTTCGAAACCAAGACCCCGTCCACCTGAGGGGGCAGACGGGGTCTTGGTTTAACGTCACATCTGAAAGACGGCACTTCCGACAATGCAGCACTCCCCTCAGTACTGCTCTGGAGTGTCTCAGGTCTCTGGAGTGGAACTCAAACCCACAACCTTCTGACTCAGAGGCGAGTGGCTGCCAACTGAGCCACGGCTGACAACACTCCAGTCAGACTGGCAATTGAAATATGGAACACTCTGGATTTCAGCATGTAATCAGGTTTTCAGTTGCCAGTAAAGATACCTAGCTGGTCAGCAAAGAATTGGTTCAGCTGCCAACAGACGTGTCCTAGGACATAGTCTGCTGCTGTGTTCTAGAGATGCTAGTTGTCATGAAACTGTTTGCCACTCACTTACATTGAAGCAATGATGTGCAGATATCACATACCCTTCACCACAAACCATCTTCTTCAATGCCTCTTCCCTGCCCCCTCCACCCTCACCAGGTTAAGGGGTGATTTGATCGAGGTTTTTAGGATTTTGAAAGGATAGATAGAGAGAAACTTTTCCCGCTGTTTGGGGTGGGGGGGAAGTCTAGTTCAAGGGGACATAACCTTAAAATTAGAGCCAGGCCATTCAGGAGAGAAGTTAGGAAACGCTTTTTCACGCAAAGGGTGGTAGAAGTGTGGAACTCTCTCCCACAAAAAGCAGTAGATGCTCGCTCAATTAATAATTTGAAATCTGAGATCGATGGATTTTTGCTGGAGAAGGGTGTTAAGGGATATGGAGCCAAAGCGGGTGGATGGAGTTAGGTCAACAATCAGCCATGATCGCATTGAATGGCGGAACAGGCTCGAGGGGCTGAATGGCCTACTCCTGTTCCTATGTTCCAAGTTCACCTCCAACATCAAGCGCGAGGAGCTCACGGACTTCTCTGTCACTAAGATTGAGACCATCCGTTCAGCTGCCTCTGCTGATTCCCTCCCGTCCCCTAGCCCACCAAGCTAAACTTCCCCCAAAGATCCCCCCAGCCCTGGCCCCAAAACTTTCTCTAGTTTCTTTCCTATCTCCCCTCTTGCCCTCTCTGAGCTCATCTTGACCATGACACCCACCTCCTGCTCCAACCAAACTGCTGACCACCCAACATCCATTCCTAGCCCCCATGTTACCTGATAATGTTAATGGTTCCCTCTCCTCAGGTATTGTCCCCCTCCCCGTCAAAAACCCACCCTTGACCCTTCTGTCCTTGCAAATTATTGCCCCATCTCTAAACTCCTTGAATGTGTTGTCGCCTCCCAAATCCGTGCCCATCTCTCCCGCAACTCCATGTTTGAACCCTTCCATCAGGTTTCCGCCCCGGCCCTTATCAAAGTCACAAATGACATCCTATGTGACTGTGATCGTGGTAAACTATCCCTTCTCGACCTGTCTTCAGCCTTTGACAGGGTTGACCACACCACCCTCTTCCAATGTCTGTTCTCCGTTGTCCAGCTGGGTGGGACTGCGCTCGCCTGGTTCCATTCCTATCTATCCAGTCGTATCCAGAGAATCACCTGCAATGGCTTCTCTTCCCGCTCCCACACCGTTACTTCTGGAGACTCCCAAGGATCTATCCTTGGCCCCCTCCTATTTCTCATCTACATGCTGCCCCTTGGCGACGTCATCCGAAAACACGTGAGGTTCCGCATGTACGCTGACGACACCCAGCTCTACCTCACCACCACCTCTCTCGACCACTCCGCTGCCTCTGATTTGTCACGCTGCTTGTCTGACCTCCAGTATTGGATGAGCAGAAATTTCCTCCAATTAAATATTGGGAAGATCGAAGCCATTATCTGCCGTCCCTGCCACAAACTCCGTTCCCTAGCCTCTGACTCCATCCCTATCCATGGCCACACTCTGAGGCTAAGCTAGACTGTTCGCAACCTTGGCGTCCTATTTGACCCTGAGCTGAGCTTCCAACCACATATCCATTCCATCACCAAGACCTCCTGCTTCCACCTCCATAACATCGCCCATCCCCACCCCTGCCTCAGCTCGCCTGCTGCTGAAACCCTCATCCATTTATTACCTCAAGGCTTGATTATTCCAATGCTCTCCTGGCCGGCCTCCCACCTGGCACCCTCCTTAAACTTGAGCTCATCCAAAACTCTGCTGCCTATATCCTAAGATAAGGGCAGCAGGCGCATGGGAACACCACCACCTGCACGTTCCCCTCCAAGTCACACGTCATCCTCACTTGGAAATATATCACCGTTCCTTCATCGTCACTGAGTCAAAATCCTGTAACTCCCTACCTAACAACACTGTGGGAGTACCTTCATCACATGGACTGCAGCAGTTCAAGAAAGCGGCTCACCATCACCTTCTCAAGGGCAATTAGGCAGGGGCAATAAATGCTGGCCTTGCCAGCGACGCCCACATCCCATGAATGAATTTTTTAAAATTCACAACAAGTCCCGTTCACCCATCACCACTGTTGCTGACCTACATTGGCCCCAGATCTGGCAACGCCTCGATTTTAAAAATTCTCATCCTTGTTTTCAAATCTCTCCATGGCCTTACCCCTCCCTATCTTTGTAACCTCCTCCGGCCCTACACCAATCCGAGATCTCTGCACTCCTCCAATTCTGGCCTCTTGCATATCCCCGATTTTCTTCGCTCCACCATTGGCGGCCGTGCCTTCAGCTTCCTAGGCCCTAAGCTCTGGAATTCCCTCCATAAACCCCTCCGCCTGTCTACCTCTCTCACCTCTAAGATGGTCCTCAAAACCTTTTGACCAAGCTCTTGGTCGCCTGTCCTAACATCTCATCATGTGGCTTGGTGTTAAATTTTGTTTGATAATCGCTCCTGTGAAGCGTGTTGGAATGTTTTACTATGTTAAAGGTGCTATATAAATGCAAGTTGTTGTTGTTGGTGTTGCTGATGGTTATTTTTGAGTTGTCAGCTTTTTGGGGGTTGTGTCAATTTTTGAACCTGTTCATCAGCTTTTTCAAGTTTTCAAGATTGGCATGCACATTGTGCAAGGATAAGTAAAACTACCTACTTTGAACTCTGTGTACAATAAATAAGTCTGGCTGTGCACTTTGATGTCAGGTTGGGCCTTAAACATTGGAAGTACACTAAGCGAGTTTAGCATTTGTGCAAACTTGTGGTGCAAATGAACCTTTGAGTGAAATTGCATCTCCAGCATGTTCTGAAGCTTTAACAGAATGGTTGTGTGGAAAAAGAAACATTCATAGAATCATAGAGCACAGAAGGAGGCCATTCGGTCAATTGTGCCTGTGCTGGCTCTCTGAAAGAGCTATCCAATTGGTCCCACAACCCTGAAGCATGGAAGAAGATTTTTTTTAGTTGTCCTGTTTAATCGGACAAACCTCGAAACTTTATTTTACATGAACAACTGGGATGCAATTTTCTTGTTATATTAATTGGACTGTTATACCGTAGGTACTGATTTCTCTATTCCTCAGTGAGAACATTAATATGGGACGTAAAGCTCATTTGCCTTTTCCTTGAGAATGTCGATGATTAGTTAAATTGTTTTTTAGGCGGTGGCTATCCTGTTCTTGGATGCAATTATCCTGCTGTCTAAATTGCTAATGCTTGACTAACAAAACGAGAGGGGGGGAAAAAAAAATACAGGAAGCCTTTCAGCGTTGCCCTGTGGGTAGCGTGAAATTAACACAGTTAATGAACTGCAAGGGTTGATCTGCTGTAGGCATGTTACCTTTGTAGTCCTTGACCACCTCTACTGGCGCTGCTATTTTAGTCTGGGTAATGTCTCGCACACATCAGGGGCACCATCAATAGTCCGTCAATTTTCCAGACTACTCTATACTTACTTCCTTTGATATTCTGTTTGTGATTATGTGGTAAAGTGTGACTGGGAAAGAAGTGGTGAAGACTGTCCTTTCCGAAGATTGATGCAATGTGTCCTTTTGAAATCCCTTTATCTTAAGCAAGTACTTATAAAACGCATGGGTTCCCTATATGCTTTTGTCACAGATCCCAAACCATTACTGAAGTACTTTCTGAGCTTATTGATAGCCAGTACACTATAATATATCATTTTGTATATTGCATATGGAATTACTTCAATAAAAACATTTTTATACGTAATATCTGTGAGGATGGGAATAGGACGACAGCATGGAAAATGCAGTCTGACACTTCAAAGAAATAATTACAGCCATTAAGAGTGACCCATGAATTCCTGTTGTAAAATCTTTTATTTTACAACATACAAAGTTTGAACACATTTCAAGTAAAATAAAGTGATCCAGATATTTAGTATTTATTGCCTTTTAGCATTCCGTTGGCTGAAGTACTATTACAATAGCATCGTCATTGTATTTTGCACTTTAAATTCATTACAGCACTGCATATTAAAAAAGAAGGTGCAATTTGTAATTATTCAGCAACCCCCCACCTCCCCCATTTTACACTTCAGGATTGTGACCTCAAGTTTATATGATACACCTTGCTCCAGAACTAGCTGCGCCTCTAGCCAAGCTGTTCCAGTACAGCTACAACACTGGCATCCACCCGACAATGTGGAAAATTGCCCAGGTATGTCCTGTCCACAAAAAGCAGGACAAATCCAATCCGGCCAATTACCGCCCCATCAGTCTACTCTCAATCATCAGCAAAGTGATGGAAGGTGTCGTCGACAGTGCTATCAAGCGGCACTTACTCACCAATAAGCTGCTCACCGATGCTCAGTTTGGGTTCCGCCAGGACCACTCGGATCCAGACCTCATTACAGCCTTGGTCCAAACATGGACAAAAGAGCTGAATTCCAGAGGTGAGGTGAGAGTGACTGCCCTTGACATCAAGGCAGCATTTGACCGAGTGTGGCACCAAGGAGCCCTAGTAAAATTGAAGTCCATGGGAATCAGGGGGAAAACTCTCCAGTGGCTGGAGTCATACCTAGCACAAAGGAAGATGGTAGTGGTTGTTGGAGGCCAATCATCTCAGCCCCAGGGCATTGCTGCAGCAGTTCCTCAGGGCAGTGTCCTAGGCCCAACCATCTTCAGCTGCTTCATCAATGACCTTCCCTCCATCATAAGGTCAGAAATGGGGATGTTTGCTGATGACTACACAGTGTTCAGTTCCATTCGCAACCCCTCAGATAATGAAGCAGTCCGAGCCTGCATGCAGCAAGACCTGGACAACATCCAGGCTTGGGCTGATAAGTGGCAAGTAACATTTGCGCCAGATAAGTGCCAGGCAATGACCATCTCCAACAAGAGAGAGTCTAACCACCTCCCCTTGACATTCAACGGCATTACCATCGCCGAATCCCCCACCATCAACATCCTGGGGGTCACCATTGACCAGAAACTTAACTGGACCAGCCACATAAATACTGTGGCTACGAGAGCAGGTCAGAGGCTGGGTATTCTGCGGCGAGTGACTCACCTCCTGACTCCCCAAAGCCTTTCCACCATATACAAGGCACAAGTCAGGAGTGTGATGCATTACTCTCCACTTGCCTGGATGAGTGCAGCTCCAACAACTCTCAAGAAGCTCGACACCATCCAAGATAAAGCAGCCCGCTTGATTGGCACCCCATCCACCACCCTAAACATTGACTCCCTTCACCACCGGCGCACTGTGGCTGCAGTGTGCACCATCCACAGGATGCACTGCAGCAACTCGCCAAGGCTTCTTCGACAGCACCTCCCAAACCCGCGACCTCTACCACCTCGAAGGACAAGGGCAGCAGGCGCATGGGAACAACACCACCTGTATGTTCCCCTCCAAGTCACACACCATCCCGACTTGGAAATATATCGCCGTTCCTTCATTGTCGCTGGGTCAAAATCCTGGAACTCCCTTCCTAACAGCACTGTGGGAGAACCGTCACCACACGGACTGCAGCGGTTCAAGAAGGCGGCTCACCACCACCTTCTCGAGGGCAATTAGGGATGGGCAATAAATGGCGGCCTTGCCAGCGACGCCCACATCCCGTGAACGAATAAAAAAAAAAAAAAAAATTCCAGTATTTGATTTTTTTCGCTCTTCAGAAATAAATAAAATGCTCCAAAATTTACAAGCGAGCAGCTTCGGGTTGCAAACTCAGGTTGGACGTAATCCTGGAGATTTCATCACATGACCTCCCGGCCCCAACCGTCCCGCTCCCCTCACCCCCCACCACGCTGCCGCCATTGGTGGACTGACACAACCATCAGAAAAGATATAAAGACATTTAAGGTAGAAAGTGAGGAGATAATTGATAAACTAATCAAACTTAGAGAGGATAAAACCGCTGGTCCGGATGGATTGCATCCGTGCGCATTGAAAGAAATTAGGGAAGAGATACAGAGGCACTATTACATGTATATAAAAATTCATTAGAAAAGGGAGTAGTGCCAGAGGACTGGCGGACAATGAATGTGATTCCTATATTTAATAAGGGAGTTCGAGCCAGTCCAGGGAACTATAGACCAATTAGCTAAACATCAGTGATAGGAAAGATAATGGAATTCTTACTGAAAGATGAAATAGAAAAATATCTAGAAACTGAAAATATAACAGAGTAGTCAGCACAGATCTCAGAAGGGAAGGTCATGCTTGACTAACCTCATTGAATTCTTTGAAGAAGTATCTGAAAGGGTCGACAAGGGTATTGTAGTAGATGTAATATATTTGGATTTTCAAAAGGCCTCTGATAGGGTACCACATAGTGGACTCATGATTAAGGTCAGAGCATGTGGAGTCAGGGGACAGGTAGCAGAATGGATAGCGAACAGGCTACAAAACAGAAAACAGAGAGTAGGGGTTAAGGCAGTTACTCAGACTGGCAAAAGGTGGGAAGTGGTGTTCCACAGGGATCAGCACTGGCACCACTGTTGTTCACCATTTACATAAACGAATTGGACTCGGGAATCGGAAGTACAATTTAAAAATTGGGGGATGCACTTAATACCGAGGAGGACTCCGACAAAATACATGAAGGCAGTAATAAACTTGCAGAATGGGCATGTAAGTGGCAAATGAATTTCAATATAGATAGGTGTGAGGTTACGTTAAACTTGTGTAGAAACTTGGTTATACCACGCTTGGAGTACTGTGAACAGTTCTGATCTCCATATTATAAAAAGTATGTAGAGGCACTAGCGGAGGTTCGAAAAAGATTTACTAGGATGCTACTGGAACTGAAAGGTTATATCTATCAGGAAAGATTGAGCAGGCTGGGGCTCTTTTCTCTCGAAAAGAGAAGGCTGAGGGGTGACCTGATAGAAGTTTTTACGATTCTAGTTTCTACTATCCCGTAGCCCTGCAATAGGGATAGGGCGGGGGAGTGGGACTATCTGGATTGTTCTTGCATAGAGCCGGCACGGACTCGATGGGCTGAATGGCCTCCTTCCGTGCTTTAACCTTTCTATGATTCTAAATTCTTTTCTTCAATATATTAGTGGAGGCATTCACCCATTTATTATAGGACCAAAGGTTTTATGGTGTAATTTCAGGACATAGGTTTCATGGTGTAATTTCAGGGCAAAGGTTTTAAGCACCATCATGCAGGGAAAATGGGATTTTTCAGCGTGCAAAGCACCTTGATGATGAGTGATATGCCAGTCCTATCCCCAAGCTCCAGTGTTGCCAGTTGCCAAATAGAAAAACTTCACCTTTATCTTTAGTTGAAAAAGTGCAATAATTTCGCACTATAACAGTTTATATAGAAACACAGGAAATAGGACCTGGCGTAGGCCATTCGGCCCTTCGAGCCTGCTCTGCCATTCAGTATGATCATGGCTGATCTTCTATCTCAATACCATATTCTTGCTCTCTCCCCATTTCCCTTGATGCCTTTTGTGTCTAGAATTCTATCTAGCTCTTTCTTAAATATATTCAGTGACGTGGCCTCCACAGCCTTCTGTGGTAGAGAATTCCACAGGTTCACCACCCTCTGAGTGAAGAAATTTCTCCTCATCTCAGTCCTAAATGTCCTACCCCGTACCCTGAGACTGTGACCCCTCGTTCTGGACCCCCCAGCCAGGGGAAACATCCTCCCTGCATCCACTCTGTCTAGCCCTGTCAGAATTTTATATGTTTCAATGAGATCCCCTCTCATTCTTCTAAACTCGAGTGAATACAGGCCGAGTCGACCCAATCTCTCCTTATACAACAGTCCTGCCATCCCAGGAATCAGTCTGGTGAACCTTCGCTGCACTCCTTCTATGGCAAGTATATCCTTTCTTAGGTAAGGAGACCAAAACTGCACACAATACTCCAGGTGTGGTCTCACCAAGGCCCTGTATAACTGCAGTAAGACAGCCTTGCTCCTGTACTCAAATCCTCTTGCAATGAAAGCCAACATACCATTTGCCTTCCTAACTGCTTGCTGTACCTGCATGTTTGCTTTCAGTGACTGGTGTACAAGGATGCCCAGGTCCCTTTGTACATGAACATTTCCCAATCTATCAGCATTTAAATAATACTCTGCCTTTCTGTTTTTCCTTCCAAAGTGGATAACTTCACATTTATCCACATTATACTGCATCTGCCATGTATTTGCCCACTCACTCAACTTGCCTAAATCACCTTGAAGCCTCTTTGCACCCTCCTCACAACTCACAATCCCACCTAGTTTTGAGTCGTCAGCAAACTTGGTTCCCTCATCCAAATCATTGATATATATTGCGAATAGCTGGGGCCCAAGCACTGATCCCTGCGGTACCCCACTAGTCACTGCCTACCACCCCGAAAAAAAAACATTTATTCCTACTCTCTGTTTCCTGTCTGTTAACCAATTTTCAATCCATGCCAGTATATTACCCCCAAACCCCATGTGCTTTAATTTTGCACACTGACCTCTTATGTGGGACTTTATCAAAGGCCTTCTGAAAATCCAAATAAACCACATCCACTGGTTCTCCCTCATCTATTCTACCAGTTACATCCTCAAAAAACTCCAGTCGGTGTGTCAAACATGATTTTCCCTTTCATTAATCCATGTTGATTTTGTCTAATCCCGTTGATAAATGTCCTGTTATCACATCCTTTATAATAGACTCTAGCATTTTCCCTACTACTGATGTCAGGCTAACCGGTCTGTAGTTCCCTGTTTTCTCTCCCTCCTTTTTTAAATAGTGGGGTTACATTTGCCACCCTTCAATCTGCAGGAACTGTTCCATAATCTATAGAATTTTGGAAGATGACAACTGATGCATTCACTATTTCCATGGCCACCTCTTTAGTACTCTGAGATACAGATGATCAGGCCCTGGGGATTTATTGGCTTTCAGTCCCATTAATTTTTCCAGCGCTATTTTTTTTACTAATACTAATTTCCTTTAATTCCTCCTTCTCACTAATTCCTTGGTTCCCTAGCATTTCTGGGAAGTTATTTTTGTCCTCTTCCGCGAAGACAGAACCAAAGTATTTATTTAATTGCTCTGCCTTTTCCTTGTTCCCCATTATAAATTCTCCCCTTTCTGACAGTAAGGGACCTACATTTGTCTTCACTAATCTTTTTCTTTTTACATACTTGTAAAAAGAAAGTACAGTATAATCTGTTTCCAATATTAGTATTTTATGCTTCAATTTAAAATGACGTATTTCTTTAAGGAGGAATTGAGTGTATTGTATAAATGTTACTGAAACATTCCATATACCTTACTGTTTGTATTTGAGCAGTGGTATCTAATTTCCCAGACAGTAAACAATGCAATGGATGCGTCTGGTGACCAGATGGTGAGATGATGAGACTCTCCAGTAAGCAGCTTTGTTGATGTCCACCTGTGGTGTTACACATACAGCTGCAAACAGTATGTCCACCAATTTTCATCAGATGTTGCAGCAGAATAGCTTAGCACAAATATTATATTGCGTCTTTCCTGTGGAGTAATATCCTTATAAACACTCCTTTGTTCAGCTTTTAGTAAATTTACATTGAATATTAGGATGAAAAATGAATCTATTGTCACCATTGGCGGCCGTGCCTTCAGCTGTCTAGACTCTAAGCTCTGGAATTCCCTCCCTAAATCTCTTCTCTCCAAAACACTCCATAAAACTTACCTCTGTGACCTCACCTGTCCTGATATCTCCTTCTTTGGCTCGGTGTCAATTTTCGTTTGGTAACGCTCCTGTGAAGCACCTTGGGACGTCTTACTGCGTTAAAGGCACTATATAAATGCAAGTTGTTGTTGTCTTAAACTTCAATTAAGCTAGTAACAAATCAATAACTAACACAGTAACACATCAATGGGGGATCACTTGCAACAAGCTGGTTTTAAATTTGATCTGATTTTAAACAATTTATGAGTGTAATATTAAGCTGCGAATTTACTATAGAACTGTAATTGTAGTTTACGTAATGTATTTGTAGTAAGCTTCCTCTTTAAATAAAGTTTGAATATGTGTGCCTGGTAATATGTTTGACTCATTCCCTGGTGACCTTGTGACAGATATTTCATACATCATCTCAAAAATCTCCTAGTTTGGGTGTTACAAATGACAGCAATAAGGTTTGTAAAGTGTTCAGTCAGCAAAGCCTAACAAACCTGACTGTTACCATAGAAGCAAGAAGATATTAAATAGGCCTGCCTAGTTTGACAACACTCCTGTGAAGCGTCTTGGCACATTTTACTACGTTAAATGCTCTATAACTGTAAGTTGTTGTTCTCCAGTTTTAAACAATTGTCATCATATCGGCCCCCACCAAAGCTATCTCAATGGCTGTCCAATTTCCTCCAATTGCTTTATTAGTAATGGTTCATTCTCTGACTTTTTTTTATCCAAGCTGTGTGTTCGAGGTTTGAGCCCCACACCAGGGTTCGAGTTCATAATCTAGGCTGATACTCCAGTGTAGAATTGAGCGCGGCATTATCAGAGGTGGTGTCCTTCAGATAAGATACCTAAACTAAACCTGTTTAGTGGGGGAACAACGCACTTCTATAGCACTCCTCGTGTACAGGAAGGTATCTCAAAGCACTTGACAGGGTAGATGCTGAGAGGCTGTTTCCACTGGCTGGAGAGTCTAGAGCTAGGAGGCATAGTCTCAGGATAGGGGGTCGGCCATTTTGGGCTGAGAGGAGGAGGAATTTCTTCACTCAGAGGGTTGTGAATATTTGGAATTCAGAGGGCTGTGGATACTCAGTCGTTGAGTATACTCAAGGCTGAGATCGATAGATTTTTGGACCCTAAGGGAATCAAGGGATATGAGGATTGGGCGGGAAAGTAGAGATGAGCTCGAAGATCAGCCATGATCTTATTGAATGGCGGAGCAGGCTCGAGGGGTCATATGGCCTACTCCTGCTCCTATTTCTTATGTTCTTATGTTCACTTTATGTTAAGGAGGAAGAAAATAGTTGATGTCAAACAGCAAGCAAAAAGGGAAAAACGGAGAAGGTTAGGGAGAGAGCCCAAGATATATTTTTTTTAATTTTAAAAATTGATTCTCGAGATGTGGGCGTCTCTGGCAAGGCCGGCATTTATTGAACATCCCTAGTTGCCCTGAGAATGTGGCGGTGGGCCGCTTTCTTGAACCGCGGCAGTCTGCACTCTTTGTATTTTGATTTGATAAAACTGAGTGGTTTCTTAGGCCACTTCAGAGGGCAGTTAAGAGTCAACCACATTGGTGTGGGACTGGAGTCACGTGTAGGCCAGACTGGGTAAAGGGCAGCAGATTTTCTTCCCTAAAGGGACATTAGTGAACCTGTTAGGTTTTTACGACAATCCGACAGCTTCATGGTCACTTTAACTGATACCAGCTTTTCATTCCCTTTAAGTTGTTGTTGTGGCTGTAGTTGGTTTGAACTATGGCTCTCTTGATCGAGCACTTTTCAGTCCATATCCAGTAAAGGAAGGAGAGCACATGTAGCAGTGCACACGCTATTTCAGTGCCTATTTACGGATAAAGGAATCTCTGTTACAATCCTCCGATCGTACCATCATTTAATTAGATATTGGAAAAGGCCCATTCCAGATTTTAGCGGACCTATGGTCCACTTACAGAAGTGACCAAAGACGTTGAACCTGAGAGAATATCTAGAGCAAAACAAAAACAAAAGAATTTTTCTAATTCTTGCCTCTTGTGTATCCCCGATTTGATCGCTCCGCCATTGGCGGCCATGCCTTCAGCTGCCTAGGCCCTAAGCTCTGGAATTCCCTCCCTAAACCTCTCCGCCTCTCTACCTCGAAGATGCTCCTTAAAATCTACCTCTTTGACCACCTGTCCTAATATCCCCTTACGTGGTTCGGTGTCAAATTTTGTTTGATAATCGCTCCTGTGAAGGGCCTTGGGACGTTTCACTATGTTAAAGGCGCTATATGGGGAGCGGGCAGGAAATTGGACATGAAGCTGAGTTCGGATCGGTCAATGCCCTGTGGGTGGCGGAGAGGGCCCAGGGGCTATGTGGCCGGGTCCTGCTCCGACTTCTTGTGTTCCTTAGATTTGTGGTTGGGATCAGATCAGCCATGATCTTATTGAATGGCGGAGCAGGCTCGAGGGGCCGATTGGCCTACTCCTGCTCCAATTTCTTATGTTCTTATGTTCTTATATAAATGCAAGTTATTGTTGTGTCAGCCAATGAGTTGGAGACAGGGCGGAACTTACAGCTAAAACATCTATTGTCTCAAGCTGAAGTGGGATATGGGAGGTACCACTGTACAAACTGGTTTATATAGATCTGATCCATGTCCCCCAGCACTTGGCTGATCTGTGGATTTAATCTCTTGTGAGCTAAATTTAACATCATCATTTTCATATCAATTACACTGAAATTCTTCCATTGCCAAGCAGCCAGAGATTCTGAAACATGACAGCTGTGCTATATGCGTCTTCTGCTCTTTACACCCTCACTGTCCGCTACTCCAACCCCTTCTTTCCGAGAATCTTAAAACCACTTCCTTAGTCCTCAGTTTTCCCTTCCTCCTATTATTCGGATTTACCTAATCCTTTCTTTTACTCTTTCAAACCGTGCTGATATCCTGTCTTATCAGCCATAATCCATCACTTCGTCTCAAAGAGATTTTAAAAAATGATAGAGCTGCAATCAGATTATCATCTACTGGATATAACTCACTACCTTCTCTTATCTCAAGTAGACTTCCCACATCTTCTCCTTTACGAAAGCTGCCTTCTAAGGGTTCAGAACTTGTCGTGCGTACAACTGACTTTACAACACCATAAAAAGTGTCAAGTAATGTAAAGACGGTGTGGTAATGCGTTAACTAAATTAATTTAGCGTTAAACATAAATATTAGCGCCATTTTTAATAAATGAGGTAATTATTTCCATATTAAATCAACAACAACAACTTGCATTTGTATAGCGCCTTGCACGTAGTAAAATGTCCCAAGGCGCTTCACAGGAGTGTTATCAAAGAAAGTTTGACACTGAGCCAAATAAGGAAATATTAGGACGGGTGACCGAAAGCTTGGTCCAGGCGGTAGGTTTTAAGGAGCGTCTTAAAGGAGGAGAGGGAGGTAGAGAGGTGGAGAATTCCAGAGAGGGAATTTCGGGAGGGAATTCCAGAGCTTTGTGCCCAGGCAGCTGAAGGCAAAGCCGCCAATGGTGGAACCATGAACATTGGAGATGCGCAAGAGCCCAGAATTGGAAGAACACAGAGATCTCGGAGGGTCGTAGGGCTGGAGGAGGTAACAGAGATAAGATGGGGCAAGACCATGGAGGGATTTGAGCACAAGGATGAGAATTTTAAAATCGAGGCCTTGCCGGACCGGGAGCCAATGTAGGTCGCGACAGGGGTGATGGGTGAACAAAGTGTTAAAAGATTTTTTTTTCCCAGTGTTAAATTAAGATACAAAGATTGATTGCTTTTGTTGCACACTGAAAAATGATAAGGAGATTATGCCAGCTGCCATTCATTATACAGACAGTGTCATGACAGTGCGAGACAGTGACGATTAAGTCTAATACCTGCTGTGTTTAAAAGAGGCTATCAACAGAACTGGTTCGACCAACTTTGATTTTTTTTAATAGGCATCTTGTGTGCAGTGCTGTAAGCAATATACCGTCATTGATCTGTTGTCCACACAAAAACAGTGACTGCACTTCAAAAGCAACCAATTGGTTGTAAAGCACTTTGGGATGTCCTGAGGATGTGATAAGTCCCCATATAAACCCGAGCTCATTTGTACGTTCGTATTTGTCATAATTAATAGAATAAGCTACTTTTTACTTAACTGGGTAAATTACAGTCTTGCTGGTAATGGGAATATTTTCATTTTATTTTAGACTGTGCTTTTTTCCAGGGTGGTAATTTAACCACATTTTTAGAACAGTCTTCTGTCAATTAACTGTAAGAAGTTTTTACTGTGAGTCCTTTGTCAGTTTACACATGGATCACATGTAGTGTGCTTGCACGTTGCACCAAGTACAGAGCTGGGTTTTCAGTCACCCCGGCCGGTAACTTTATTTTAGCCGAAAGACATAGAGGGCTGCATATAGTGACATCACTATTCCTGGTCAGATGATTGGGTAATTCGCCCGTCAATCACGCTTGGTGAACGCATTGCTGTAAGTGACTGCTGTAAGTCCCGCCCCAGATCCAGCTCACTGACTGACACGGTGCAACTCACTGACTGACACGGTGCAACTCACTGACTGACACGGTGCAACTCACTGACTGACACGGTGCAACTCACTGACTGACACACTGAAACTCACTGACTGACATACTGCAACTCACTGACTGACATACTGCAACTCACTGACTGACACGGTGCAACTCACTGACTGACACACTGAAACTCACTGACTGACACGGTGCAACTCACTGACTGACATACTGCAACTCACTGACTGACACGGTGCAACTCACTGACAGACACGGTGTAACTCACTGACAGACACAGTGCAACTCACTGACTGACACGGTGCAACTCACTGACTGACATACTGCAACTCACTGACTGACACGGTGCAACTCACTGACAGACACACTGCAACTCACTGACTGACACGGTGTAACTCACTGACTGACACGGTGCAACTCACTGACTGACACGGTGCAACTCACTGACTGACACGGTGCAACTCACTGACTGACATACTGCAACTCACTGACTGACACGGTGCAACTCACTGACTGACAGACTGCAACTCACTGACTGACACGGTGCAACTCACTGACAGACACGGTGCAACTCACTGACAGACACGGTGCAACTCACTGACAGACACGGTGCAACTCACTGACTGACACGGTGCAACTCACTGACTGACACGGTGCAACTCACTGACTGACATGGTGCAACTCACTGACTGACATACTGCAACTCACTGACTGACACGGTGCAACTCATTGACTGACACACTGCAAGTCACTGACTGACACACCGCAACTCACTGACTGACAGTGTAACTCACTGACTGACACACTGCAACTCACTGACTGACACGGTACAACTCACTGACTGACACGGTGCAACTCACTGACAGACACACTGCAACTCACTGACTGACACACTGCAACTCACTGACAGACACGGTGCAACTCACTGACAGACATGGTGCAACTCACTGACTGACACGGTGCAACTTACTGACAGACACACTGCAACTCACTGACACGGTGTAACTCACTGACTGACACACTGCAACTCACTGACTGACACACTGCAACTCACTGACTGACACGGTGCAACTCACTGACTGACACGGTGTAACTCACTGACTGACACACTGCAACTCACTGACTGACACACTGCAACTCACTGACTGACACGGTGTAACTCACTGACAGACACACTGCAACTCACTGACCGACACGGTGCAACTCACTGACAGACACGGTGCAACTCACTGACAGACACACTGCAACTCACTGACACGGTGTAACTCACTGACTGACACACTGCAACTCACTGACTGACACACTGCAACTCACTGACTGACACACTGCAACTCACTGACTGACACGGTACAACTCACTGACTGACAGTGTAACTCACTGACAGACACACTGCAACTCACTGACACGGTGTAACTCACTGACTGACACACTGCAACTCACTGACTGACACACTGCAACTCACTGACTGACACACTGCAACTCACTGACTGACACGGTACAACTCACTGACTGACAGTGTAACTCACTGACAGACACACTGCAACTCACTGACACGGTGTAACTCACTGACTGACACACTGCAACTCACTGACTGACACACTGCAACTCACTGACTGACACACTGCAACTCACTGACTGACAGTGTAACTCACTGACTGACACGGTGCAACTCACTGACTGACATACTGCAACTCACTGACTGACGCACTGCAACTCACTGACTGACGCACTGCAACTCACTGACTGACACACTGCAACTCACTGACTGACAGTGTAACTCACTGACTGACACACTGCAACTCACTGACTGACATGGTGCAACTCACTGACTGACACAGTGTAACTCACTGATCGACACAGTACAACTCACTGACTGACAGTGTAACTCACTGACAGACACACTGCAACTCACTGACACGGTGTAACTCACTGACTGACACGGTGCAACTCACTGACTGACATACTGCAACTCACTGACTGACGCACTGCAACTCACTGACTGACACACTGCAACTCACTGACTGACAGTGTAACTCACTGACTGACAGTGTAACTCACTGACTGACACACTGCAACTCACTGACTGACATGGTGCAACTCACTGACTGACACAGTGTAACTCACTGATCGACACAGTACAACTCACTGACTGACATACTGCGACTGGGAATTAAATATGCCAGGGTATTTAACAATCAGGAAGGACAGGCAGGAAGGAAGGGGAGGTGGGGTGGCTATGTTAATAAAGGAAGGTATCACTGTAATACAGAGAAATGATATTGGGTCAAAGGATCAGGATAATGAAACAGTTTGGGTAGAGATAAGGAATAATAAGGGGAAAAAAAACACTGGTGGGCGTAGTATATAGGTCTCCTAATAGTTGCAACTCTGCTGGAAGAAGTATTAATCAGGAAATAGTCGGGGCATGTAATAAGGGAACAGCTATAATTATGGGGGATTTTGACTATCATATTAACTGGACAAATCAAATTGGGCAGGGCAGCCTTGAGGAAGAGTTTATTGAGTGTATTAGGGATGGATTTCTTGAGCAGTATGTAACTGATCCTACAAGGGGGCAAGCAACCTTGGACCTGGTCCTGTGTAATGAGCCAGGATTAATTAATGATGTCCGAGTTAAGGATCCCTTGGAATGAGTGACCATAACATGGTTACATTCCATATCCAATTAGAGGGTGAGAAGGTTGGTTCTCAAACAAGCGTACTGAGCTTGAATAAAGGAGACTATGATGGTATGAGAGCAGAATTGATCAAAGTGGACTGGGAAAATAGATTAAAGGGTAAGATGGTACATGAGCAGTGGTGTTCATTTAAGGAGTTATTTTACAACTTTCAAAAAATATATATTCCACTGAGGAAAAAAGAGTGTAAAAGAAATGACAGCCATCCGTGGCGAAGTAAAGAAATTAAGGATAGTATCCAACTAAAAACAAGGACATATAAGATAGCCAAACTTAGTGGGAGGATAGAAGATTGGGAAGACTTCAAAAGGCAGCAAAAAGTAACTAAAGGATTGATTAAGAAAGGGAAGATAGATTATGAAAATAAATTAGCAAAAAATATAAAAACAGATAGCAAGAGTTTCTATAGTTATATAAAAAGAAAAAGGGTGGCTAAGGCAAACGTAGGTCCCTTAGAGGATGAGACCGGGAAATTAATGGTGGGAAACATGGAGATGGCAAAAATGCTGAACAAATATTTTGTTTCAGTCTTTACAGTAGAGGACACTAAGGATATCCCAACACTGGACAAACAGGGGGCTCTGGGGGGGAGGAGCTAAATACGATTAAAATCACTAAGGAATTGGTACTCAGTAAATTAATGGGACTCAAGGCGGATAAATCCCCTGGACCTGATGGCTTACATCCCAGGGTCTTGAGGGAAGTGGCAGTAGGGATTGTGGATGCTTTGGTAATAATTTTCCAAAATTCTCTGGACTCGGCAAAGGTCCCAGCAGATTGGAAAACTGCGAATGTAACACCCTTATTTAAAAAGGGTAGTAGGCAGAAGGGTGGAAATTATAGACCAGTTAGCCTAACATCTGTGTTGGGTAAAATTTTGGAGTCTATTATTAAGGAGACAGTAGCGGAACATTTGGATAAACATAATTTGTTAGGACAAAGTCAGCATGGCTTTATGAAGGGGAAGCCATGTCTGACAAATTTGCTTGAGTTCTTTGAGGACATAACGTATAGGGTGGATAAAGGGGAACCAGTGGACGTAGTGTATTTAGACTTCCAGAAGGCATTCGACAAGGTGCCACATAAAAGATTATTGCTCAAGATAAAGAATCACTGGATTGGGGGTAATATTCTGGCATGGGTGGAGGATTGGTTATCTAACAGGAAGCAGAGAGTTGGGATAAATGGTTCATTCTCGGACTGGCAACCAGTAGCCAGTGGTGTTCCGCGGGGGTCGGTGCTGGGTCCCCAACTCTTTACAATCTATATTAACGATTTGGAGGAGGGGACCGAGTGTAACATATCAAAGTTTGCAGATGATACAAAGATGGGAGGGAAAGTAGAGAGTGAGGAGGACATAAAAAACCTACAAGGGGATATAGACAGGCTGGGTGAGTGAGCGGAGATTTGGCAGATGCAATACAATATTGGAAAATGTGAGGTTATGCACTTTGGCAGGAAAAATCAGAGAGCAAGTTATTACCTTAATGGCGAGAAACTGGAAAGTACTGCAGTACAAAGGGATCTGGGGGTCCTAGTGCAAGAAAATCAAAAAGTTGGTATGCAGGTGCAGCAGGTGATCAAGAAGGCCAACGGAATGTTGGCTTTAATTGCTAGGGGGATAGAATATAAAAACAGGGAGGTATTGCTGCAGTTCTCTAAGGTATTGGTGAGACCGCACCTGGAATACTGCATACAGTTTTGGTCTCCATACTTAAGAAAAGACATACTTGCTCTCGAGGCAGTACAAAGAAGGTTCACTCGGTTAATCCCGGGGATGAGGGGGCGGACATATGAGGAGAGGTTGAGTAGATTGGGACTCTACTCATTGGAGTTCAGAAGAATGAGAGGCGATCTTATTGAAACATATAAGATTGTGAAGGGGCTTGATCGGGTGGATGCGGTAAGGATGTTCCCAAGGATGGGTGAAACTAGAACTAGGGGGCATAATCTTAAAATAAGGGGCTGCTCTTTCAAAACTGAGATGAGAAGAAACCTCTTCACTCAGAGGGTAGTAGGTCTGTGGAATTTGCTGCCCCAGGAAGCTGTGGAAGCTACATCATTGAATAAATTTAAAACAGAAATAGACAGTTTCCTAGAAGTAAAGGGAATTAGGGGTTATGGGGAGCGGGCAGGAAATTGGACATGAATTTAGATTTGAGGTTAGGATCAGATCAGCCATGATCTTATTGAATGGCGGAGCAGGTTCGAGGGGCCGATTGGCCGACTCCTGCTCCTATTTCTTATGCTCTTATTAACTCACTGACTGACACGGTGTAACTCACTGACAGACATGGTGCAACTCACTGACTGACACACTGCAACTCACTGACTGACACACTGCAACTCACTGACTGACACACTGCAACTCACTGACTGACACGGTGTAACTCACTGACAGACATGGTGCAACTCACTGACTGACACGGTGCAACTCACTGACAGACACACTGCAACTCACTGACACACTGCAACTCACTGACACGGTGTAACTCACTGACTGACACACTGCAACTCACTGACTGACACACTGCAACTCACTGACTGACACACTGCAACTCACTGACTGACACGGTGTAACTCACTGACAGACACACTGCAACTCACTGACATGGTGTAACTCACTGACTAACACACTGCAACTCACTGACTGACACGGTGTAACTCACTGACAGACACACTGCAACTCACTGACTGACACGGTGTAACTCACTGACTGACACACTGCAACTCACTGACTGACACACTGCAACTCACTGACTGACACAGTGTAACTCACTGACAGACACACTGCAACTCACTGACAGACACGGTGCAACTCACTGACAGACACGGTGCAACTCACTGACAGACACGGTGCAACTCACTGACAGACACGGTGCAACTCACTGACGGACACACTGCAACTCACTGACAGACACGGTGCAACTCACTGACTGACACACTGCAACTCACTGACAGACACGGTGTAACTCACTGACTGACACACTGCAACTCACTGACTGACACACTGCAACTCACTGACTGACACACTGCAACTCACTGACTGACACACTGCAACTCACTGACAGACACGGTGTAACTCACTGACTGACTCACTGCAACTCACTGACTGACACACTGTAACTCACTGACTGACTCACTGCAACTCACTGACTGACACAGTGTAACTCACTGACAGACACACTGCAACTCACTGACAGACACGGTGCAACTCACTGACAGACACGGTACAACTCACTGACAGACACACTGCAACTCACTGACAGACATGGTGCAACTCACTGACTGACACACTGCAACTCACTGACAGACACACTGCAACTCACTGACTGACACGTTGCAACTCACTGACTGACACACTGCAACTCACTGACAGACACGGTGCAACTCACTGACACGGTGCAATTCACTGACTGACACACTGCAACTCACTGACACGGTGCAACTCACTGACTGACACACTGCAACTCACTGACTGACACACTGCAACTCACTGACTGACACGGTACAACTCACTGACTGACAGTGTAACTCACTGACAGACACACTGCAACTCACTGACACGGTGTAACTCACTGACTGACACACTGCAACTCACTGACTGACACACTGCAACTCACTGACTGACACGGTACAACTCACTGACTGACAGTGTAACTCACTGACTGACACGGTGCAACTCACTGACTGACATACTGCAACTCACTGACTGACGCACTGCAACTCACTGACTGACGCACTGCAACTCACTGACTGACACACTGCAACTCACTGACTGACAGTGTAACTCACTGACTGACACACTGCAACTCACTGACTGACATGGTGCAACTCACTGACTGACACAGTGTAACTCACTGATCGACACAGTACAACTCACTGACTGACAGTGTAACTCACTGACAGACACACTGCAACTCACTGACACGGTGTAACTCACTGACTGACACGGTGCAACTCACTGACTGACATACTGCAACTCACTGACTGACGCACTGCAACTCACTGACTGACGCACTGCAACTCACTGACTGACACACTGCAACTCACTGACTGACAGTGTAACTCACTGACTGACACACTGCAACTCACTGACTGACATGGTGCAACTCACTGACTGACACAGTGTAACTCACTGATCGACACAGTACAACTCACTGACTGACAGTGTAACTCACTGACAGACACACTGCAACTCACTGACACGGTGTAACTCACTGACTGACACGGTGCAACTCACTGACTGACATACTGCAACTCACTGACTGACGCACTGCAACTCACTGACTGACACACTGCAACTCACTGACTGACAGTGTAACTCACTGACTGACAGTGTAACTCACTGACTGACACACTGCAACTCACTGACTGACATGGTGCAACTCACTGACTGACACAGTGTAACTCACTGATCGACACAGTACAACTCACTGACTGACATACTGCGACTGGGAATTAAATATGCCAGGGTATTTAACAATCAGGAAGGACAGGCAGGAAGGAAGGGGAGGTGGGGTGGCTATGTTAATAAAGGAAGGTATCACTGTAATACAGAGAAATGATATTGGGTCAAAGGATCAGGATAATGAAACAGTTTGGGTAGAGATAAGGAATAATAAGGGGAAAAAAAACACTGGTGGGCGTAGTATATAGGTCTCCTAATAGTTGCAACTCTGCTGGAAGAAGTATTAATCAGGAAATAGTCGGGGCATGTAATAAGGGAACAGCTATAATTATGGGGGATTTTGACTATCATATTAACTGGACAAATCAAATTGGGCAGGGCAGCCTTGAGGAAGAGTTTATTGAGTGTATTAGGGATGGATTTCTTGAGCAGTATGTAACTGATCCTACAAGGGGGCAAGCAACCTTGGACCTGGTCCTGTGTAATGAGCCAGGATTAATTAATGATGTCCGAGTTAAGGATCCCTTGGAATGAGTGACCATAACATGGTTACATTCCATATCCAATTAGAGGGTGAGAAGGTTGGTTCTCAAACAAGCGTACTGAGCTTGAATAAAGGAGACTATGATGGTATGAGAGCAGAATTGATCAAAGTGGACTGGGAAAATAGATTAAAGGGTAAGATGGTACATGAGCAGTGGTGTTCATTTAAGGAGTTATTTTACAACTTTCAAAAAATATATATTCCACTGAGGAAAAAAGAGTGTAAAAGAAATGACAGCCATCCGTGGCGAAGTAAAGAAATTAAGGATAGTATCCAACTAAAAACAAGGACATATAAGATAGCCAAACTTAGTGGGAGGATAGAAGATTGGGAAGACTTCAAAAGGCAGCAAAAAGTAACTAAAGGATTGATTAAGAAAGGGAAGATAGATTATGAAAATAAATTAGCAAAAAATATAAAAACAGATAGCAAGAGTTTCTATAGTTATATAAAAAGAAAAAGGGTGGCTAAGGCAAACGTAGGTCCCTTAGAGGATGAGACCGGGAAATTAATGGTGGGAAACATGGAGATGGCAAAAATGCTGAACAAATATTTTGTTTCAGTCTTTACAGTAGAGGACACTAAGGATATCCCAACACTGGACAAACAGGGGGCTCTGGGGGGGAGGAGCTAAATACGATTAAAATCACTAAGGAATTGGTACTCAGTAAATTAATGGCGGATAAATCCCCTGGACCTGATGGCTTACATCCCAGGGTCTTGAGGGAAGTGGCAGTAGGGATTGTGGATGCTTTGGTAATAATTTTCCAAAATTCTCTGGACTCGGCAAAGGTCCCAGCAGATTGGAAAACTGCGAATGTAACACCCTTATTTAAAAAGGGTAGTAGGCAGAAGGGTGGAAATTATAGACCAGTTAGCCTAACATCTGTGTTGGGTAAAATTTTGGAGTCTATTATTAAGGAGACAGTAGCGGAACATTTGGATAAACATAATTTGTTAGGACAAAGTCAGCATGGCTTTATGAAGGGGAAGCCATGTCTGACAAATTTGCTTGAGTTCTTTGAGGACATAACGTATAGGGTGGATAAAGGGGAACCAGTGGACGTAGTGTATTTAGACTTCCAGAAGGCATTCGACAAGGTGCCACATAAAAGATTATTGCTCAAGATAAAGAATCACTGGATTGGGGGTAATATTCTGGCATGGGTGGAGGATTGGTTATCTAACAGGAAGCAGAGAGTTGGGATAAATGGTTCATTCTCGGACTGGCAACCAGTAGCCAGTGGTGTTCCGCGGGGGTCGGTGCTGGGTCCCCAACTCTTTACAATCTATATTAACGATTTGGAGGAGGGGACCGAGTGTAACATATCAAAGTTTGCAGATGATACAAAGATGGGAGGGAAAGTAGAGAGTGAGGAGGACATAAAAAACCTACAAGGGGATATAGACAGGCTGGGTGAGTGAGCGGAGATTTGGCAGATGCAATACAATATTGGAAAATGTGAGGTTATGCACTTTGGCAGGAAAAATCAGAGAGCAAGTTATTACCTTAATGGCGAGAAACTGGAAAGTACTGCAGTACAAAGGGATCTGGGGGTCCTAGTGCAAGAAAATCAAAAAGTTGGTATGCAGGTGCAGCAGGTGATCAAGAAGGCCAACGGAATGTTGGCTTTAATTGCTAGGGGGATAGAATATAAAAACAGGGAGGTATTGCTGCAGTTCTCTAAGGTATTGGTGAGACCGCACCTGGAATACTGCATACAGTTTTGGTCTCCATACTTAAGAAAAGACATACTTGCTCTCGAGGCAGTACAAAGAAGGTTCACTCGGTTAATCCCGGGGATGAGGGGGCGGACATATGAGGAGAGGTTGAGTAGATTGGGACTCTACTCATTGGAGTTCAGAAGAATGAGAGGCGATCTTATTGAAACATATAAGATTGTGAAGGGGCTTGATCGGGTGGATGCGGTAAGGATGTTCCCAAGGATGGGTGAAACTAGAACTAGGGGGCATAATCTTAAAATAAGGGGCTGCTCTTTCAAAACTGAGATGAGAAGAAACCTCTTCACTCAGAGGGTAGTAGGTCTGTGGAATTTGCTGCCCCAGGAAGCTGTGGAAGCTACATCATTGAATAAATTTAAAACAGAAATAGACAGTTTCCTAGAAGTAAAGGGAATTAGGGGTTATGGGGAGCGGGCAGGAAATTGGACATGAATTTAGATTTGAGGTTAGGATCAGATCAGCCATGATCTTATTGAATGGCGGAGCAGGTTCGAGGGGCCGATTGGCCGACTCCTGCTCCTATTTCTTATGCTCTTATTAACTCACTGACTGACACGGTGTAACTCACTGACAGACATGGTGCAACTCACTGACTGACACACTGCAACTCACTGACTGACACACTGCAACTCACTGACTGACACACTGCAACTCACTGACTGACACGGTGTAACTCACTGACAGACATGGTGCAACTCACTGACTGACACGGTGCAACTCACTGACAGACACACTGCAACTCACTGACACACTGCAACTCACTGACACGGTGTAACTCACTGACTGACACACTGCAACTCACTGACTGACACACTGCAACTCACTGACTGACACACTGCAACTCACTGACTGACACACTGCAACTCACTGACTGACACGGTGTAACTCACTGACAGACACACTGCAACTCACTGACATGGTGTAACTCACTGACTAACACACTGCAACTCACTGACTGACACGGTGTAACTCACTGACAGACACACTGCAACTCACTGACTGACACGGTGTAACTCACTGACTGACACACTGCAACTCACTGACTGACACACTGCAACTCACTGACTGACACAGTGTAACTCACTGACAGACACACTGCAACTCACTGACAGACACGGTGCAACTCACTGACAGACACGGTGCAACTCACTGACAGACACGGTGCAACTCACTGACAGACACGGTGCAACTCACTGACGGACACACTGCAACTCACTGACAGACACGGTGCAACTCACTGACTGACACACTGCAACTCACTGACAGACACGGTGTAACTCACTGACTGACACACTGCAACTCACTGACTGACACACTGCAACTCACTGACTGACACACTGCAACTCACTGACAGACACGGTGTAACTCACTGACTGACTCACTGCAACTCACTGACTGACACACTGTAACTCACTGACTGACTCACTGCAACTCACTGACTGACACAGTGTAACTCACTGACAGACACACTGCAACTCACTGACAGACACGGTGCAACTCACTGACAGACACGGTACAACTCACTGACAGACACACTGCAACTCACTGACAGACATGGTGCAACTCACTGACTGACACACTGCAACTCACTGACAGACACACTGCAACTCACTGACTGACACGTTGCAACTCACTGACTGACACACTGCAACTCACTGACAGACACGGTGCAACTCACTGACTGACACGGTGCAACTCACTGACACGGTGCAACTCACTGACTGACACACTGCAACTCACTGACACGGTGCAACTCACTGACTGACACACTGCAACTCACTGACACGGTGCAACTCACTGACAGACACACTGCAACTCACTGACTGACACGGTGTAACTCACTGACAGACACAGTTTAACTCACTGACAGACACACTGCAACTCACTGACTGACACACTGCAACTCACTGACTGACACAGTGTAACTCACTGACAGACACACTGCAACTCACTGACAGACACGGTGCAACTCACTGACAGACACGGTGCAACTCACTGACAGACACGGTGTAACTCACTGACTGACACGGTACAACTCACTGACTGACACGGTGCAACTCACTGACTGACACGGTACAACTCACTGACAGACACGGTGCAACTCACTGACAGACACGGTGCAACTCACTGACAGACACGGTGCAACTCACTGACAGACACACTGTAACTCACTGACAGACACGGTGTAACTCACTGACAGACACACTGTAACTCACTGACACGGTGGGCTCAATTTTGAAATGGGGGCGGGTTGGCAGCGGGGTGCGGGGGGGTGAAGGTGCGCGTCGCAAACCCGCATAAAAAAATCTTCCTATTTCCGATGCAATCGCGTCGCAATTGATGGTGATTAACGTGGTGTTCAGGTTTCGCGCCCAGCAGTCAGCCTGATTGACAGGCTGGCTGTCGTCAGGAGCTGCAACGCGAGGGGTGTGGGGGGTGCGGGGGGTTGCGGAGAGAGAGAGAGAGAGAGAGAGGCATCATCCGGCACTGGAACGGAAGATCGGGGGTGGGGGGAGAGAGGGGAAGATCAGGGGTTGCAGAGGGGGAGATCAGGGGGGTGAAGAGGGGGAGATCGGAGAGGGAGACATCGAACATCGGAGCAGGTTGGAAAGGTAGGTTGATTTTGTGTTTTAACTTCGTGCAATGGATTTTTATTTAATTTATTTTGTTTCTTTTTGCTTGATCTGGCCCTTCACGCCCGTGAATCAGAAGCCGTAGGAAAGCCGCCCAGTTAAGTTAAAAATCCTTCTAACTTCCTAATCAGTCTCTAGTAAAGTGCCTTTCGTACCTCAATGAGGGACTTTTGGCTGTTTAACTATCAGCCTGCCGGCTTTAATAGCCCCCCGGACCCCCACCACCCGCCATCGTGACCATCCTTACCCCCACACCCCTGCAACTTACCTTGCCGAGGCCTCAAAATCGCGAAGGGTCTCTTCACCGCCGGAACGAGCAGCCGACCAGCGAGCTCCCCGCCAATCGGTCACCCAGAGGTCAAAATCCACTCACTGCCTTTTGCCAGTGTTTCCTGTTTAATTTCACATCTGATACCAGAACTGAGAGGATATCCTTGTCAGGAAAGGCCGAACAGGCTGGGGGCTCTTTTCTCTCGAAAAGAGAAGGCTGAGGGGTGACCTGATAGAGGTCTCTAAGACAATGAAAGGGTTTGATAGGGTAGATGTGGAGAAAATGTTTCCACTTATGGCGGAGTCCAAAACTGGAGGTCATAAATATAAAATAGTCGCTAATAAATCCAATAGGGAATTCAGGAGAAACGTCTTTACCCAGAGAGTGGTGAGAATGTGGAAGTCACCACCACAAGGAGTGGTTGAGGCAAATAACATCGATGCATTTCAGGGAGAATAGTTGAATTTAAGCACACGAGGGAGAAAGGAGTAGAAGGATGTGCTGATAAGGTTATATGAAGTAGGGAGGGAGGAGGCTCGCGTGGAGCATAAACACCAGCATTGACCAGTTGGGCCGAATGGCCTGTTTCTGTGGTATAGTTTCGATGTAACTCGATGCCTCATTTGCAATTTGCCTTTTTTTCCCCCTTTCTCTATTTTTCCCCATTTTGTTTGCTTGGGCCTTTTCCATGTCCTTTCATCCTCCATTATCTTGTCTTTCTGCGATGGGGGGTGCAGTGAAACCTGTGCGAACGGGCACACCCACCCCAGCCCGCAAAAAAATGGACGCCTGCAAAAAAATGCTTGGACAGCTGTATCCCGGGGAGAGCACGGCTTCCCTGACGCCATGGAGGCTGGGTGAAGAACTCCCCACAAAAAACCCGCTGCCGCCTCGCGGTGGCCTGCGTGCACTGACCTCACCAGCCTCCCGAATTAAGGTAAGCGAATGCGAACAGTGAGAGGGGACGTCCTTTCCTGCCCCAGCGTCTCCTCCATACACTCTTTCAGCGGCTGTGGGCAGCTCCCCTCCCCCTGACCCCGCGGGCAGCTCCCCTCGACCCTGACCCCGCGGGCAGCTCCTCTCAACCCTGACCCCGCGGGCAGCTCCCCTCAACCCTGACCCCGTGGGCAGCTCCCATCCCCCTGACCCCGCGGGCTGTTCCCCTCAACCCTGACCCCGCGGGCAGCTCCCATCCCCCTGACCCCGCGGGCAGCTCCTCTCAACCCTGACCCTGCGGGCAGCTCCCCTCCCCCTGACCCCGCGGGCTGTTCCCCTCAACCCTGACCCCGCGGGCAGCTCCCCTCCCCCTGACCCCGTGGGCAGCTCCTCTCCCCCTGACCCCGCGGGCAGCTCCTCTCCCCCTGACCCCGTGGGCAGCTCCTCTCAACCCTGACCCCGCGGGCAGCTCCCCTCAACCCTGACCCCGCGGGCAGCTCCCATCCCCCTGACCCCGCGGGCAGCTCCCCTCAACCGTGACCCCGCGGGCAGTTCCCATCCCCCTGACCCCGCGGGCAGCTCCTCCCCACCCTGACCCTGCGGGCAGCTCCCATCCCCCTGACCCCGCGGGCAGCTCCTCTCAACCCTGACCCCGCGGGCAGCTCCCCTCAACCCTGACCCTGCGGGCAGCTCCTCTCGACCCTGACCCCGCGGGCAGCTCCTCTCGACCCTGACCCCGCGGGCAGCTCCTCTCGACCCTGACCCCGCGGTCAGCTCCCCTCCCCCTGACCCCGCGGGCAGCTCCCCCCAACCCTGACCCCGCGGGCAGCTCCCATCCCCCTGACCCCGCGGGAAGCTCCCCTCGACCCTGACCCCGCGGGCAGCTCCCCCAACCCTGACCCCGCGGGCAGCTCCTCTCGACCCTGACCCCGCGGGCAGCTCCCCTCAACCCTGACCCCGCGGGCAGCTCCTCTCGACCCTGACCCCGCGGGCAGCTCCTCTCGACCCTGACCCCGCGGTCAGCTCCCCTCCCCCTGACCCCGCGGGCAGCTCCCCCCAACCCTGACCCCGCGGGCAGCTCCCATCCCCCTGACCCCGCGGGAAGCTCCCCTCGACCCTGACCCCGCGGGCAGCTCCCCCAACCCTGACCCCGCGGGCAGCTCCTCTCGACCCTGACCCCGCGGGCAGCTCCTCTCAACCCTGACCCCGCGGGCAGCTCCCCCAACCCTGACCCCGCGGGCAGCTCCCCTCAACCCTGACCCCGTGGGCAGCTCCCATCCCCCTGACCCCGCGGGCTGTTCCCCTCGACCCTGACCCCGCGGGCAGTTCCCCTCAACCCTGACCCCGCGGGCAGCTCCTCTCGACCCTGACCCCGCGGGCAGCTCCTCTCGACCCTGACCCCGCGGGCAGCTCCTCTCCACCCTGACCCCGCGGGCAGCTCCTCCAGACCCTGACCCCGCGGGCAGCTCCTCTCGACCCTGACCCCGCGGGCAGCTCCTCTCCCCCTGACCCCGCGGGCAGCTCCTCTCCCCCTGACCCCGCGGGCAGCTCCTCTCGACCCTGACCCCGCGGGCAGCTCCCCTCAACCCTGACCCCGCGGTCAGCTCCTCTCAACCCTGACCCCGCGGGCAGCTCCCCTCAACCCTGACCCCGTGGGCAGCTCCTCTCCCCCTGACCCCGCGGGCAGCTCCTCTCGACCCTGACCCCGCGGGCAGCTCCTCTCGACCCTGACCCCGCGGGCAGCTCCTCTCGACCCTGACCCCGCGGGCAGCTCCTCTCGACCCTGACCCCGCGGGCAGCTCCTCTCCACCCTGACCCCGTGGGCAGCTCCTCTCCACCCTGACCCCGCGGGCAGCTCCTCTCCACCCTGACCCCGCGGGAAGCTCCCCTCGACCCTGACCCCGCGGGCAGCACCCCTCTCCCTGACCCCGCGGGCAGCTCTGAACCCCTGACACTGCAGGCTTTGGGGAGTGAAGGTGGGTGGCTGCCCCAGGTCTCTCTGTCCCACTACTGCTCTATCGAGTGACGGACAGGCCTGTGAGCACTGTTCCCTCTCAGCTGCGCGGCTGCACAGCGGTTTGTCACATGCCGCGCCAGTCATTCCGTCCGCGCACCAAACCAGTGCTCTCTGGTGGAGATGCTGCTGAGGTGACGTCAGCTACTTTGCAGCAAGGATGGGAGATAAAGTTAGGTTGGATGGGGGTGTTGTACTGTGGATGTTGGCAACTAGTGTGGGTCAGTGGTACAGCTGCTCAGAAACCGGTCTCCACAAATAGATAGTGTAACAGTTTTTATATATATATATATATATATATTCATTGGGAAAATAGTGTAATAGTTGGATGGGAGTGTTGGGAATATAGTGTAATAGTTGGATAGGAGCAGTGTATGCGGATGTCAGCATCTCGTGCTGTTCAATGGTACAGCTGCTCAGAGACCGGTCTCCATAAATAGTACACAGTTTAATGGATCGATATATGTATATATATATATTCATATAGTGTAAATGTGTATATATATAAAATATATTAAAGAAATAGTCTAACAGTTTATATATATACATAAAACAAATTGTAAATGTTTATATATATCATAAAAATATATACTAATTTGACAAAAATTGTAAAAGTTTGTATATAGGATAAATAGTGTAAACATTTATATATATATTCATAAATTGGACAAATGGTGTAAAAGTTTATAAAAATACATATACATTTCTATCCCTTCATGATATAATTGATTTGAGTTTCCAGTCAGAAAACTTCAGCACACAAGGATTCAGTAAAGATTCAGTGAGGCGATGTGTTCAATTAAATGAAAGCTTTTCACCTCTCGTGCGAATTGTGGAGAATTGTTACTTTAGTCTAAAGACAAAGATATTTAAGGCATTGGGAGCAAATAACATTGGAGGGAGTCTACGGTTAGTGCAATTAACAGTTTTTGTCACCATCCTATTCGTCGTTAGCTTCTGAAGTAAACTACAAATGAACCCAAATTACCTGGCATATTGTAATAATCGTTTATCAATTTCCCTATTTCATATTTACAAATTAAGTAATTCTGATGCAGATCATGTGTAATACTGTTATTAAACATCCTTCTACAATTGTGCTAAAATATACTTTCCAATCACATTGGTACATTGTAATCAAAGCAATGAAGTTGATTTAAATTGTTTTATATAACTGCTATCCAAAAGCCCTCAGCTGCCCCAAGGATTGTCTCTTTTTATCTTTGTCCGTTGCCTCCCTCAGTTCGGGTTCTTCATGTCCAAACTGCTCCCTGCCTTACATAGAGGCAGCCAAAACTAATGAGACCTGCAAGATGTACAATCGTAATGCAATATTTTTTTAATTAAACTGTTTCCTATCCCCAAATTCACACTGACTGATTTGACAGCTGTTTTCTATTTATGACTTAATTTAAAAATTCTGATCGCACACGATTTATTTCTGTTTGAATCAGAGTCATTAAGCTGATTCAACAAAAAGCTGATTGGAATCGTTCCCATCAGATGAGTTTTAATAATATATAATGAGACTGGTCTGCTCAATCCTAATGCAGCTTAAGAAACCCATTTCATAAATGATATAAATTTATCAGTCAATACAACATTAAATTGGTGCTATTATCCATTATTTTGGACATTTGTTCTGTTTGTTATATATCCTGAATAATGTTTTCTAAAAAGATGTCCCATTCAAAGTTGTGATTTTTTACGATGGCGCACACTGCCTTAATATCGGTGCACAAACCCAAATTCATTCCGCGCATGGCCGAAAAAAATGAGAGGGAACATTGCCTGTGAGTCCGAGCTATCAGGCAGTCTTCCTGCAGACTCGCTGCTCAACCAGAAAACTGCAGTTTCACTCCTACACATAATGTGACCGATTGTGTTTTCCCTCCCGAATGTTCTCAATCCGTTCTAAGACTTGCCTTTGGAAGCTTCGTTATACTGGCACATCCTGTCACTCACAGTACCCCCCCTTTTTTTGTCCCTTGTCTGCCCTAATGCTGGTGGGTAAAACTGAGAAATGCAGCTCATTACCGAAGTTACACTCTGCTCCAAGTGAGAGCAGTTTGAAATGAAACGGGAACTTCTACTGCATTGTTGCTGCTGATTTAGGTGCTGATCATAATCTCAGCTGGTTCTTACAGTACATAAAGACTTGCATTTATATAGCACCTTTCTCAACCTCAGGATGTCTCAAAATGTTTTACAACCAATGAAGTACTTTTAAAGTTTTAATGTAGGAAATACAGCAACCAATTTGTACACAGCAAGCTCCCACAAAAAGCAATGTGATAATGACCAGGTAATCTGTTTTAGTGATGTTGGTTGAGGGATAAATATTGACCAGGACACCAGGGAGAACTCCCCTGCTCTTCTTCAAATAGTGGCCATGGGATCTTTTACATCCACCTGAGAGGGCAGATGGGACCTCAGTTTAACTTCTCTTCCAAAAGGCGGCACCTTCAACAGTACAGCTCTCCCTCGGTACTGTACTGGGAGTCTCACATAGATTTTGTGCTCAAGTCTCTGGAGCGGGAGTTAAACCCACAACCTTCTGCCTCAGAGTCAGAGGCAAGAGCATTACCCACTGAGCAACAGCTGACACATTGTACGATGACCATTTTGAAAATAAGGACACCTGCAGAAAAAGGCCAGCTGGTACCAGTCCCTTAGGACTCAGTAATTTACAGGTTTCACTATATTTGTTGATTGTCTCTGTCTCACCTTCCCTTCCCCTTTTTCGTTTATTTTTTTTAATCTTTAATTCTGATGAAGGATACACACCCAAAATGTCAGTAGAGTGTCTTTTCTCATTGCTGTGTATTTCTGGACTTTCCTTATTATTCCACAGCTTTAGGGTTCTTGAAATGGAAAATTTATTTTACACAAACTATACATACAGTAGTGTTAATGAACATGACTTCTTATTTTTAATATTCATCCTTGGGATGTGGGCGTCACTGGCGAAGCCGACATTTATTGCCCATCCCTAATTGCCCTTGAGAAGGTGGTGGTGAGCCGCCTTCTTGAACCGCTGCAGTCCGTGTGGTGAAGGTTCTCCCACAGTGCTGTCGGACGGGGAGTTCCAGTATTTTCACCCAGCGATGATGAAGCAACGGCCGATATATGTCCAAGTCGGGATGGTGTGTGACTAGAGGGGAACTTGGAGGTGGTGGTATTCCAATGCACCCACTGCCCTTGTCCTTCTGGGTGGTGGAGGTCGCTGGTTTGGGAGGTGCTGCCGAAGAAGCCTTGGTGAGTTGCTGCAATGCATCCTTTAGATAGTAAACGCTGCAGACACGGTGCGCTGGTGGTTGAGGGAGTGAGTGTTTAAGGTGGTGGATGGGATGCTGATCAAATGGGCTGCTTTGTCCTGGATGCTGTCAAGCTTCTTGAGTGTAAGTTGACGTATATGGATAGCAAACAACAACAACAACAACAACAACAACAACTTGCATTTGTATAGCGCCTTTAACGTAGTACAGCGTCCCAAGGCACTTCACAGGAGTGTTATCAAACAAAACTTGATACCAAGCCACGTTAGGAGGAATTGGACGGGTGACCAAAAGCTTGGTCAAAGAGGCAGGTTTTAGGGAGTGTCTTAAAGAAGGAGAGAGAGGGCGAGAGTGACATAAAGTGATTACAAAGTGATCGGCTCTTGTGTTGTGGCAAAATTCTTTTACATACCATTCCAGAATAAATCATTCCTGAATAAATTATGTTTGGCTTCAAATGTTGAATCACAGTACACTTCACACTTAAGTCTTATATGCCTCCATGTTCTTAGCCATTTTAGAATCATGAAGATAAAATATAGGAACCAATAGCAGCACCTTGCAAGGGACAAATGAGAAAATAATAAAATGTTCGTGATTTGGGGAAGAAAATTCCCTAAGCATTGAAACGCAGTCCGCACCAAGGTAATGGGACCTCAGTTGGACAAACTTTTACACTATCTCACATTAAGCTGTCCTTGAATCTACAACTTTCCTTCTTGCATCAATTGATATATTGGTCATTGTGATAAATCCTTGAACTGAACACACCAGCCATTCTTTGATATTTTAGACTGGGGTTGAATAGATCATTACATGGACCATAGGGATAAATGGTGACAAGCACAAGTGGAATAGAATTCAATATTTCAAGCAGAAAGTCCTGAGCACCTTTTAATATAAAAACCATAAATGGATATTATAACTTTAAAAACACCTGTTAACTAGGACCTGTAAAATGCGCCTTGCCAATTAAACTGGTAATCAATTGTTTATTGAATGTATTACTAGTATTTTGGACTATTTAAACACCAAGTGACATAACATCAGGAAAGACTGAACAGGCTGGGGCTCTTTTCTCTAGAAAAGATAAGACTGAGGGTCGACTTGATATAAGATCTTTAAGATAATGAAAGGATTTGATAGGGTAGACGTAGAGAAGATGTTTCCACTTGTGGGGGAGACCAAAACTCGGGGCCATAAATATAAAATAATCCCTAATAAATCCAATGGGGAATTCAGGAGCAACTTCTTCTCCCAGAGAGTGGTTAGAATGTGGAACTCGGAACCACAAGGAGCAGTTGAGGCGAATAGTATAGATGCATTTAAGGGGAAGTTAGATAAGTACATGAAGGAGAAAGGAATAGAAGGATATGCTGATAGGGTTAGATGAAGTAGGGTGGGAAAAGGTTCGTGTGGAGCATAAACACCAACATGGACAAGTTGGGCCGAATAGCCTGTTTTTGTGTTGTACATTCTACGTAATACATGCCTATTATGAAAACTTTATGTATCCTTATGCTGTCTTTCAATTGATTCACCTGTGTAAAACGATTTAGTGCGTACTGTGCTTGTAATTCTCACCCACGCCATCAGTGTTGCTGCAGTTGTCCACGTGATCTCAACTCCCCTCACCAACCCCACAAAATGACAGCTAGCTATAGAGTCCTGGTGTGAGCAGCATTAAAGGTGTGGACAATTGCTGATTACGATCTGGAATGCACTGCCTGAAACGGCAGTGGAAGCGGATTCAATCATAACTTTCAAAAGGGAATTGGATAAATACTTGAAGGGAAAAAAATTGTAGGGTTCTGGGGAAAGAGAAGGGGAGTGGGACTAATTGGATAGCTCTTTCAAAGAGCTGACACAGGCACGATGGGCCAAATGGCCTTCTTCTATGCTGTAACATTCTATGATATGATGATCTAAATAGAAAGTGCATGATTGGTAACTATGGGTACCGTCATTCCATGTTCATTCATCCCTTGATGTAGCAGGCAATCATATATACGCTCTTTGTTTTGAATATTCAATTGGTACAGTGGCCCATTCTAAATAAGTGAGATACAAGCCACTGACAGTGCTTGAAATGATACACCCATACAAAGGCATCTCTTATTAATTAATGAACTTGTTAAGAATGTTTCCATCCAGCCTGTCCCACACAATTCTGATACCTTGTGTATCACGATATATACACTACTCTCCACCCAAAACCACATGATCGCCTGGGAAAGGCAAAAAAACAGATAATAACCCAGGTCCATTGAGGGGGGGGGGGCGGAGAAAAAACTGGGAAGTTTCTCTCCGACCCCCTTAAGTGATCAAAACTAGTCCAGGAGATCACTCTGGCCCTTATAATTCTATGAGTACCGACCTTTCATACGAGGTGATCTCCGCCCCAGCCAGAAACAGGTCCAGCTCTCGCTTGAAGGAGTTCAGCTAATCGGCGACCACCGCAAGAGATGGCAGCCTGTTCCAGAGGTCGACCGCTCTCTGGGGAAAGAACCACCTCCCGACATCTAACCCAGATCTGGCCTTGTACAACTTAAAATTGTGACCCCTGATGCGATGGATTTCAATACGAAAGCAGCCGCTGTTTTCAATTTGGTAGCTTGGTGGATATAACGGACAAGTTTTTGCAGAAAAAAGTTCCAACAACTGTTTAAAGGTACCTATTTCAATTAGCTTTGATGATTGATTATTTCGGTCAACATTTTTGTTGTCAAAATCAATGGAATAACTGCACTTAATGTGGTTGATCAACAAAAGGTTAGTGCAATTGGGAATCCTTAAGAAAACTGTTTGTTGCGTGCGGCATAAAATTGAACTGGACCGTTCTATAGGTTAATCTTGATATATGCGATCTTGTTCTAAACTGTAGATAACGGGCTCAATTTGCACAGAGCTCATATTTTGAAGTCAGGTATAATGCTTTACATATTGTACTCTGCTATTCCAGGAATGTTAAAAGCTTTCTCTATGCTTGCCAAGGATGTCCTTTGATATATGTTGTAGTGTTGCGAAGGTAAGCCATGCGCTCGCTGCAGACACCAGAGCAGTTGCAATTGTGATGCCATTGGCCCGGGATTTGCTGAAAAAAATAACGGCGCCTGAACGACGCACGCTATTATTAATGTCCAAATCGGCCAGCAACTCGTGGCAAGGAAGAGATACCCCGTGAATTGCGAATCGCTACAAGTTGCTGACTGATTTGCGCCCCTCCGCCATTAGCTTTGTGGAAACGGCATCTCGCCCTCAGCCTCCCCGTGATTTTCATGAAGTTGCTGCAATTGCACATTAATTGCCCATTAAACTCATCACAGAAAAGTTTAAGTCTAGTAATTAACAGCATAAATACCCTTTTAACAATGTGATAATTGTTAATTACTGCCAATCAACCTCTCTTGCCCAGAAAGAGAGAAGGAAAAAAAATTCAGGGCTATGGGGAAAGAGCAAGGGAATGGGACTAATTGGATAGCTCTTTCAAAGAGTTGGCACAGGCATGAGGGGCCGAATGGCCTCCTCCTATGCTGTACCTACTATGATACAATGAATTATAAGTGTGGAGTCTCATTACTTCAGGTAGTGAATTGTTGGAGATTTTAAACATGTCAATTTTTAAATGTTAAAGTTTTTCATCTTACTTTTCTGTCTCTTTTTTCTCTCTCTCTAAATCCAATTCTTTCTATCCCTCTCTTTATTTCTCTTTCTGTACCTGATTTAACATTGAATTCGCCCCCTTTAATTCACCCTCCTTCTCAGTCCTTCCTCTGTTTATTTCTCAATCCTTAAATCTCATGGGTTAAGGAGATAGGCTGTTGGTTCCATCGTTCACCAAGGTCCCAGATGCCCCGTTTCCCTCTTCGCGCCATTGTCAGCTCACACTTCCAAAAACTTAGAAGACACAACATTTTTGCACTGAAAGGTGCAGGAAAAAGTCTAACTAACCGGGCACGCCGCGAGATGCCCCACTCCAGCAAATTCTGGGCCATTGTGTTATCTAAATGCAGCGTGATACAGAAGTGATACAGAAGTGTGTGAAATCTGCTCACCTATCACATCACATAATAGATTGATTCCTGGGATGAGAGGGTTGTCCTATGATGAGAGATTGAGTACAATGGGCCTATACTCTCTGGAGTTTAGAAGAATGAGAGGTGATCTCATTGAAACATACAAGATTCTGAGGGGGCTTGACAGGGTAGATGCTGAGAGGCTGTTTCTCCTGGCTGGAGAGTCTAGAACTTAGGGGGCATAGTCTCAGGATAAGGGGTCGGCCATTTGAGACTGAGATGAGGAGGAATTTCTTCACTCAGAGGGTTGCAAATCTTTGGAATTCTCTACCCCTGAGGGCTGCAGATGCTGAGTCATTGAATATATTCAAGGCTGAGATAGATAGACTTTTGAACTCTAGGGGAACCAAGGGATATGGGGATCGGGCGGGAAAGTGGAGTTGGGGTCAAAGATCAGCCATGATCTTATTGAATGGCGGAGCAGGCTCGAGGGGCCACATGGCTTACTCCTGCTCCTATTTCTTACATTCTTATGTTCTTGTTTTTGGTGCTGCCAATGTGAGCATGAACTGTAATATAATTTAGCAAAATAAAGCTGAGTGTAGTACTGTTGGCAGACACGAGAGATGTTATCTACATAATGTCTGTATTGACACTTCAAAGACAATTGAATCATGTGTATATGGTTTCATTTAGGTCCAGAAATGTAATGAATAACTAAACTTGCATTTATATAGCGTCTTTCTCAAGGCGCTTCGCAGGGACATAATCAGACAAAATTTGTCACTGTAAGGAGATATCGGGGCCGGTGGTCAAAGCAGTCGGTTTTAAGGAGCGTCTTAAAGGAGGTAGAGAGGCTGAGAGTTTTAGGGAGGGAATTCCAGAGCTTTGGTCTTAAGCAGCTGAAGGCACAGCCACCAATGGTGGAGCGATGAAAATCGGGAATATGCAAGAGGCCAGAATTGGAGGAGTGCAGAGATCTCGGAGGGTTGTAGGGCTCGAGGAGGTTACAGAGATAGAGAGGGGGCGAGGCCGTGGAGGGATTTGAAAAAAAGGATGAAAACAAAAATAGTGCCCTCTTGCTGGAATTCTAAAAGTTTCCGACAAAAAAAAATCTTCACGTCAGCTATGACAGTCTTGAGAAAGCTGGACTGAGCGAAATTACAACCAGAAAAACTCAAGGACCAACATAAACTGCATCCTGGAGATATAAGGCCAGAAATTACTCGCCTGAGGACGTTCGCTCCATAATGGCGTCCTTTCCAACCGCCGGTGAATCCATTGTGCAAGTTCGCGAATGCGCACATGCTTAGTAAAACCCCGAAATCGCAAACTTGCTCCCAGTGATTCGCCGGTGGTTTCACAGATATGAAATAAAGGGCCACCTACACCACAATCAATAAAATCAGGAAACTTTCGTAAACTTACCCATCTGCCCAGCTGGAACAAAGATACTTACGCCACCAAAAGGTACGCTGGAAAATACCAGCCCGACACTACCTTTTAAAAGCGCGGAGATGATTAATGACTACAAAATAACAAAAAATTAAATTTTAAAAATGGGGACTGTCAAATTACTCTTATTTTAATATTTTTTGATCGTTAAAAAAAAATTAAAAATTAAAATTTATTTTAAAACTTTTAATTTCTGTAAGTTTCATTAAATTAAATCTTTGCTTGGCTTTTTATAATAGGGTATGTTAAATTTTTATTTACACTAACATAGACAAGATCACTTTAAATGAATGAGTTTTACTTGCCTGCTTGTGGGCGTGGCTTCTCTTCTTGACAGATTCTGTAGGCGGGGCTTCCGTTCCCACAGAGTCTATTGGTACAAAAGAAGGTGTTTTGTTTTTATTATTCATTCATGGGATGTGGGCGTCGCTGGTGAGGCCGGCATTTATTGCCCATCTCTAATTGTCCTTGAGAAGGTGGTGGTGAGCCGCCTTCTTGAACCGCTGCAGTCCGTGTGGTGACGGTTCTCCCACAGTGCTACAAGGAAGGGAGTTCCAGGATTTTGACCCAGCGACGATGAAGGAACGGCGATATATTTCCAAGTCGGGATGGTGTGTGACTTGGAGGGGAACGTGCAGGTGGTGTTGTTCCCATGTGCCTGCTGCCCTTGTCCATCTAGGTGGTAGAGGTCGCGGGTTTGGGAGGTGCTGTCAAAGAAGCCGTGGCGAGTTGCTGCAGTGCATCCTGTGGATGGTGCATACTGCAGCCACTGTGCGCTGGTGGTGAAGGGAGTGAATGTTTAGGGTGGTGGACAGGGAGCCAATCAAGCGGGCTGCTTTGTCCAGGCAGGTGGAGAGTATTCCATCGCACTCCTGACTTGTGCCTTGTAGATGGCGGAAAGGCTTTGGGGAGTCAGGAGGTGAGTCACTCACCGCAGAATACCCAGCCTCTGACCTGCTCTCATCGCCACAGTATTTATATGGCTGGTCCAGTTAAGTTTCTGGTCAATGGTGACCCCCAGGATGTTGATGGTGGGGGATTCAGTGATGGTAATGCCATTGAATGTCAAGGGGAGGTGGTTAGACCTTTTCTTGTTGGAGATCATCATTGCCTGGCACTTATCTGGCGCGAATGTTACTTGCCACTTATCAGCCCAAGCCTGGATATTGTCCAGGTCTTGCTGCATGCAGGGTCGGACTGCTTCATTATTTGAGGGGTTGCGAATGGAACTGAACACTGTGCAATCATCAGCGATCATCCCCATTTCTGACCTTATGATGGAGGGAAGGTCATTGATGAAGCAGCTGAAGATGGTTGGGCCTAGGACACTGTGTTGATATCACAGCCCTGAACAGAGAAAAAAAATTAAAATGGAGCACGTGGACGTCGGACGAGGTAAGTATTTTTGTAGTCTTTGTCCGCAGGATGTGCAGACAGCCTCGCCACATCGGTCGGAGCAAGTTCAAGTCTGGCCCATTGTGAGATTTTCCACTTTGGCGTAAAGATAGCCTGATGTTGGCATGGTGGCTCTGCGCCCATCCCACTTCTCCGCTGCTGACTCCAGTGAATTCTTTACCACAGTTTATGCTGGCACTCCCCTCCTTCCTCTCACCGCCCCCCCCCCCACCCCCCGTCCCCCAGTTGCTGCTTGTACTCCTCTCCTTCTTCCTCCCACCGTCCCCCAGTTCACACTGGCGCTCTCCTCCTCCTCACAGTTCAAGCTGTCACTCTTCTCCCTACACTCCTCACTGCCATCTCTCAGCCTCTCACCCCTTCAGATCATGTTGGCATTCTCTCTCCCGTCTCAAGTTCATGTGGCCGCTCTTAGAATCATAGAACGGTTGCAGCATGGAAGGAGGCCATTCGACCCATCGAGTCCGTGCTGGCTCTCTGCAAGAGCAATCCAGCTAGTCCCACTCTCCCGCCCTATCCCTGTAGCCCTGCAAATTTTTTCCTTTCAAGTACTTATCCAGTTCCCTTTTGAAGGCCATGATTGAATCTGCCTCCACCACCCCCTCGGGCAGTGCATTCCAGATCTTAACCACTCGCTGAGTAAAAAAGTTTTTCCTCATGTCGCCTTTGGTTCTTTTGCCAATCACCGAAAATCTATGTCCTCTGGTTCTTGACCCTTCTGCCAATGGGAACAATTTCTCTCTATCTACTCTGTCCAGACCCTTTGTGATTTTGAACACCTCTATCAAATCTCGTCCCAACCATCTCTGTTCCAAGGAGAACAACCCCAGCTTCTCCAGTCTATCCACGTAACTGAAGTCCCTCATCCCTGGAATCATTGTAGTAAATCTCCTCCGCACCCTCTCTAAGGCCTTCACATCCTTCCTAAAGTGCAGTGCCCAGAACTGGACACAATTACTCCAGTTGTGATCAAATCAGTGTTTTATAAAGGTTCATCATAACTTCCTTGCTTTTGTACTCTATGCCTCTATTTATAATAGAGGAATAGAGTATGGCTCCAATATAAATAGAGGCATCTGGATCCCATATGCTTTTTTAACCCCTTTCTCAACCTGTCCTGCCAGCTTCAAAGATTAGTGTACATATACCCCCAGATCTCTCTGTTCCTGCACCCCTTTTAGAATTGTACCCTTTAGTTTATATTGCCTCTCCTCGTTCTTCCTACTGAAATGTATCACTTCGCATTTTTCTGTGTTAAATTTCATCTGCCACGTGTCCGCCCATTCCACCAGCCTGTCTATATCCTCTTGAAGTCTATCACTATCCTCCTCACTGAATCATAGAATCATAGAAAGGTTACAGAATGGAAGGAGGCCATTCAGCCCATCAAGTCCCTGCCAGCTCCATGCAAGAGCAATCTGGCTAGTCCCACTCCCCTGCCCTTTTCCCATAGCCCTGCAATTTTTTTTCCTTTCAAGTACTTATCCAGTTCCCTTTTGAAGGCCATGATTGAATCTGCCTCCACCACCCCCTCGGGCACTGCATTCCAGATCACAACCACTCGCTGTGTTAAAAAGTTCTTCCTCATGTCACCTTTGGTTCTTTTGCCAATCACCTTAAATCTGTGTCCTCTGGTCCTTGACCCTTCCGCCAATGGGAACAGTTTCTCTCTATCTACTGTCTAGACCCTTCATGATTTTGAATACCTCTATCAAATCTCCTCTCAACCTTTTCTGCTCCAAGGAGAACAACCCCAGCTTCTCCAGTCTATTCACGTAACTAAAGTCCATCATCCCTGGAATTATTTTAGTAAATCTCTTCTGCACCCTTTCTAAGGCCTTCACATCTTTCCTGATGTGCGCTGCCCAGAACTGGACACAGTACTCCAGTTGTGGCCGAGCCAGTGCTTTGTAAAGGCTCATCGTGAATTCCAAGTTTTGTGTCGTCTGCAAATTTTGAAGTTGTGCCCTGTACACCCAAGTCCAAGTGATTAATATATATCAAGAAAAGCAGTGGTCCCAGTACCGACCCCTGGGGAACACCACTGTATACTTCCGTCCGGTCCGAAAAACAACCGTTCACTACTACTCTCTGTTTCCTGTCACTTAGCCAATTTCGTATCCATGCTGCCACTGCTCTTTTTATTCTATGGGCTTGAACTTTGATGACAAGCCTATTATGCGGCACTTTATCAAACGCCTTTTGGAAGTCCAAATACACCACATCAACCGCATTGCCCTCATCGACCCTCTCTGTTACCTCATCGAAAAACTCAATCAAGTTAGTTAATCACGATTTGCCTTTAACAAATCCGTGACTCCCAGTCCCACCCCTCAGTTCACATTGATGTTGTTTATCCCCTTCATGATGACAATCTTCCCTTCGCCCATCTGAGTTTGTCCAGGCAGTCACCTTTCCACTTCCCTTCCCCCTTCCCTATCAAAAGGAGTTGATAGGGTAGATAGAGAGAAACTATTTCCTCTAGTGCGGGGAGTCCAGAACAAGGGGGGCATAACCTTAAAATTAGAGCTGGGCCGTTCAGGGGTGACATCAGGAAGCACTTCTTCATACCAGTGGAAATCTGGAACTCTCTCCCCCCAAAAAGCTGTTGAGGCTGGGGGTCAATTGAAAATTTCAAAGCTGAGATTAATAGATTTTTGTTGGGCAAGGGTGTTAAGGGACACGGAACCAAGGCGGGTAGAGGGAGTTAAGATACAGATCAGCCATGATCGAATTGAATGGTGGAACAGGCTCGAGGGGCTGAATGGTCTACTCCTGTTCCTGTGTTCCTCCCTTTCCCCCTCCCCCCCGTCTTACGCTGGCACTCTTTTCCCCCCTCTCCTCCTCCTCTCTCTCTTTCACAGATCGTGCGAGCACACTTCTTTCCGTCACCCCCCCTCGCCTATGCTCTCTTCTACCTACTGCGGCTCTGGCCGATGGAATTCTGCTGTGGGTGGGAATTCTTGATCTCGCGGAAACTATTGCAAAACCTCCCACTCACAGCACAAAGCAGACTTCCATCCTCTGAAACAGCAGCAGCATCAGGTATGACATGGGAGCAGTGGTTAGGCAAGTGAGGCTCATTATTGGCCACAAATACAAGTCCCTAATTTACATATTAAAGGGGCCTAACCGCTGTTTTGGTAGTGGGACCAAGGCCGACGCAGATTGGGCGTAGATAGTCCCACTGCTAAATTGGCGTGCTTTGCACCCGTTTTACAACGCAAAATGGGCACAACGCATACCAGTTTTTACCCCAATATCTCAAGGAATTGAGTGGCGCAGAAACTTAGAATTCCTTTGTCACCTCTGTGACTTGGGTTGTTGTCAACCATGCGAAATGGGAAAACACTATGCTTTCTCTCATGCCAAATACTGAAGTGAGCAGAATTTGCACAGTTTTTTTATATTTGTTCATGGGATTTGGGCGTCGCTGGCGAGGCCGGCATTTATTGCCCATCCCTAATTGCCCTTGAGAAGGTGGTGGTGAGCCGTCTTCTTGAACCGCTGCAGTCCGTGTGGTGAAGGTTCTCCTACAGTGCTGTTAGGAAGGGAGTTCCAGGATTCTGACCCAACGACGATGAAGGAACGACGATATATTTCCAAGTCGGGATGGTGTGTGACTTGGAGGGGAACGTGCAGGTGGTGTTGTTCCCATGTGCCTGCTGCTCTTGTCCTTCTGGGTGGTAGTGGTCGCGGGTTTGGGAGGTGCTGTCGTAGAAGCCTTGGCGAGTTGCTGCAGTGCATCCTGTGGATGGTACACACTGCAGCCACTGTGCGCCGGTGGTGATGGGAGTGAATGTTTAGGGTGCTGAATGGGGTGCCAATCAAGCGGGCTGCTTTGTCCTGGTTGATGTCGAGCTTCTTGAGTGTTGTTGGAGCTGCACTCATCCAGGCAAGTGGAGAGTATTCCATCACACTCCTGACTTGTGCCTTGTAGATGGTGGAAAGGCTTTGGGGAGTCAGGAGGTGAGTCACTCGCCACAGAATACCCAACCTCTGACCTGCTCTTGTAGCCACAGTATTTATATGGCTGGTCCAGTTAAGTTTCTGATCAATGGTGACCCCCAGGATGTTGATGGTGGGGGATTCAGTGATGGTAATGCCGTTGAATGTCAAGGGGAGGTGGTTAGACTCTCTCTTGTTGGAGATGGTCATTGCCTGGCACTTGTCTGGCGCGAATGTTACTTGCCACTTATGAGCCCAAGCCTGGATGTTGTCCAGGTCTTGCTGCTTGCGGGCATGGACTGCTTCATTATTTGAGGGGTTGCGAATGGAACTGAACACTGTGCAATCATCAGCGAACATCCCCATTTCTGACCTTATGATGGAGGGAAGGTCATTGATGAAGCAGCTGAAGATGGTTGGGCCTTGGACACTGCCCTGAGGAACTCCTGCAGCAATGCCCTGGGGCTGTGATGATTGGCCTCCAGCAACCACTACCATCTTCCTTTGTGCCAGGTATGACTCCAGCCACTGTAGAGTTTTCCCCCGATTCCCATTGACGTCAATTTTACTAGGGCTCCTTGGTGCCACACTCAGTCAAATGCTGCCTTGATGTCAAGGGCAGTCACTCTCACCTCACCCCTGGAATTCAGCTCTTTTGTCCATGTTTGGACCAAGGCTGTAATGAGGTCTGGAGCCGAGTGGTCCTGGCGGAACCCAAACTGAGCATTGGTGAGCAGGTTATTGGTGAGTAAGTGCCACTTGATAGCACTGTCGATGACACCTTCTTGCTGATGATTGAGAGTAGACTGATGAGGTGGTAATTGGCCGGATTGGATTTGTCCTGATTTTTGTGGACAGGACATACCCGGGCAATTTTCCACATTGTCGGGTAGATGCCAGTGTTGTAGCTGTACTGGAACAGCTTGGCTCAAGGCGCAGCTAGTTCTGGAGCACAAGTCTTCAGCACTACAGCCGGGATGTTGTCGGGGCCCATAGCCTTTGCTGTATCCAGTGCACTCAGCCGTTTCTTTATATAACGTGGAGTGAATCGAATTGGCTGAAGATTGGCTTCTGTGATGGTGGGGATATCGGGAGGAGGCTGAGATGCATCATCCACTCGGCACTTCTGGCTGAAGATGGTTGCAAACGCTTCAGCCTTGTCTTTTGTACTCACGTGCTGGACTCCGCCATCATTGAGGATGGGGATGTTTGCAGAGCCTCCTCCTCCCGTTAGTTGTTTAACTGTCCACCACCATTCACGACTGGATGTGGCAGGACTGCAGAGCTTTCATCTGATTCGTTGGTTGTGGAATCGCTTCGCTCTGTCTATAGCATCTTACTTCCACTGTTTAGCATGCATGTAGTCCTGAGTTGTAGCTTCACCAGGTTGGCACCTTATTTTTAGGTACGCCTGGTGCTGCTTCTGGCATGCTCTTCGACACTCCTCATTGAACCAGGGTTGATCCCCTGGCTTGTTGGTAATGGTAGAGTGAGGAATACGCCAGGCCATGAGGTTACAAATTGTGCTGGAATACAATTCTGCTGCTGCTGATGGCCCACAGTGCCTCATGGATGCCCAGTTTTGAGCTGCTAGATCTGTTCTGAATCTATCCCAGTTAGCACGGTGGTAGCGGAATTGAGTGGTGCAGATGCTTAGAATTCCTTTATGTAAGGAATCTTACAACACCAGGTTATAGTCCAACAGTTTTATTTGAAAATCACAAGCTTTCGGAGGCTTTCTCCTTCGTCAGGTGAAGTGTGGGATTCCTTGAATGTTACCACATTTATCGTCAGAGAACAATACCTGGTGATTACAGATAATCTTTCCAACTGCTCGTTGTCAAGGCAATCAAAGTGTTCAGACAGAGAGATGTTACATACAGGACCACCGAATATACAAACGGCCAGAACAAAAGACAGAGAGAGAGAGAGAGAGAGAGAAACATCCGAAAGGAAGAGAAAGACAGACAATGACCCGTTATATTGAAAACAGATAACTTGTTTTCGCTGGTGGGGTTACGTGTCGCGTGACATGAACCCAAGATCCCAGTTGAGGCCGCCCTCATGGGTGTGGAACTTGGCTATCAATTTCTGCTCGACGATTTTGCGTTGTCGTGTGTCTCGAAGGCCGCCTTGGAGTACGCTTACCCGAAGGTCGGTGGCTGAATGTCCATGACTGCTGAAGTGTTCCCCGACTGGGAGGGAACCCTCCTGTCTGGCGATTGTTGTGCGGTGTCCGTTCATCCGTTGTCGCAGTGTCTGTATGGTCTCGCCAATGTACCATGCTCCGGGGCATCCTTTCCTGCAACGTATGAGGTTGACAACGTTGTGATGGTGGTATCTGTGTCGATGATCTGGCATGTCTTGCGTCCCAACCAACAGAGTACCCTTCGTCGTCCAGTACTTCCCCGGAGCGGAGAAACTACGCCATGTTCTCCGCAGCCTTCAACATGTCATCGATGACGATGAACACCTCGCTAAGGCCATCCCCACACCTCCACTACTCGCCTTCAAACAGCCACCCAACCTCAAACAGACCATCGCTCACAGCAAATTACCCAGCTTTCAGGAGAACAGCGTCCACAACACCACACAACCCTGCCACGGCAACCTCTGCAAGACATGCCAGATCATCGACACAGATACCACCATCACACGAGAGAACACCACCCACCAGGTGCATGGTTCATACTCCTGTGACTCGGCCAACGTTGTCTACCTCATACGTTGCAGGAAAGGATGCCCCGGAGCAAGGTACATTGGCGAGACCATACAGACACTGCGACAACGGATGAACGGACACCGCGCAACAATCGCCAGACAGGAGGGTTCCCTCCCAGTCGGGGAACACTTCAGCAGTCAAGGACATTCAGCCACCGATCTTCGGGTAAGCGTACTCCAAGGCGGCCTTCGAGACACACGACAACGCAAAATCGTCGAGCAGAAATTGATAGCCAAGTTCCGCACCCATGAGGACGGCCTCAACCAGGATCTTGGGTTCATGTCACGCTACACGTAACCCCACCAGCGAAAAAAAGTTATCTGTTTTTAATACAACGGGTCATTCTCTGTCTATCACTTCCTTTCGGATGTTTCTCTCTCTCTCTGTCTTTTGTTCTGGCCGTTTGTATATTCGGTGGTCCTGTATGTAACATCTCTCTGTCTGAACACTTTGATTGCCTTGACAACGGACTGTTGGAAAGATTATCTGTAATCATCAGGTATTGTTCTCTGACAATAATGCGGTAACATTCAAGGAATCCCACACTTCACCTGACGAAGGAGAAAGCCTCCAAAAGCTTGTGATTTTTAAATAAAACTGTTGGACTATAACCTGGTGTTGTAAGATTCCTTACATTTGTCAACCCCAGTCCATCACCGGCATCTCCACATCATGGAATTCCTTTGTCACCTCTGTGACTTGGGTTGTTGTCAACCATGAGAAATGGGAAAACACTATCCTTTCTCTCATGCCAAATACCGAAGTGAGCAGAATTTGCACAGTCTTCATTCAGTTTCAGTCCCCATCAGAAAACATTTCATAGAATCATACAGCGCAGAAGGAGGCCATTTGGCCCATCCTGCCTGTGCCAACCCTTTTGAAAGAGCTGTCCAATTAGTCCCATAAACCTTTGGTATGAAAACATTTGTGTTTTTAAATGTATAACCACTTGTACTTTTAAGAGATTTTGAAATCAATTCTTAAACGAACACAAAGATTGCTACTGAGCATTCATTTCCATGGATTAAAAACATTGGTTACTGCAATCCAAAGGATTCTATTTTCTCCAGGGGCTTCATTTGACCTGGGGTTTTACAGGTGTTTGCATTCCATTCTGGTTATTCATTAGTTCCTCAGTTTTGTGTTTGAGTGATTGATTGCTGCGAATGGTTTGTTACATAATTAACAGTCGCAAAAAATCGTGCCTCCCGGGGAACCTCGGATTTTAGACAGGTGAAAGCATTTTTGCAGACTTCAAAGTTTGTCATCATACAATTTTTTTCTGATCTATCCCAGCTTTTATGTTGCATTACAAGGCAATAAAACTGTAAAAGGATGATACCAGAAATGAGAGGTTATACCTGTCGGGAAAGGCTGAACAGGCTGGGGCTCTTTTCTCTCGAAAAGAGAAGGCTGAGGGGTGACGTGGTAGAGATCTTTAAGATAACGTAAGGGTTTGATAGGGTGGACGTCGAGAAGATGCTTCCACTCGCGAGGGGTCCAAAACTAGGGGTCATAAATATAAGATCGTCATTAATAAATCCAATAGGGAATTCAGGAGAAACTTCTTTATCCAGAGAGTGGTTAGAATGTGGAACTCGCTACCACAAGAATTAGTTGAGGCGAATAGCGTAGATGTATTTAGGGGAAGCTCGATGAACACACAAGAGAGAAAAGAATAGAAGATTAAGCTTATCGGGGATGAAGAGGGGCTGGAGGAGGCTCGTGTGGAGCATAAACACCGGCATGGACCAGTTGGGCCAAATGGCCTGTTTATAAGCTGTAAATTCAAAGTAATTCTATCAGTGTCAATCTATGAAATGAATTGTTGTTTGACATTTTGTTTTTAAATTCCAGGCGTAGACATTCTCCAGAAACTTGGTCTTACAGACAGCAAAGCACAATTCTCATTGTCGTCACCCACCCAACAACAACCATGGCCATCACTTTCGTTACCTCAGGGGATCACGTCAACAGAGCTGGGCATTATCCTGTCGAGCGACGCACACATTGAAGCTCAAACTGCAAGCGTCATGCCACTAGATATTGGAAATGAATTCACAATAATTGTTAGTCTCCGCTCTCATAGAGTCAACAACGCTTTTCTTTTTAGCATTAGAAATAAAAACAGACTCCAATTTGGTGTACAGATTTTACCAAGAAAATTAGTCGTATATGTTGCTGAGAAGCCATCTGTATATTTTGATTATAATGCTCACAATGGACAGTGGCATTCATTTGCTATTGAAATTAAAGGCAAAACAGCTTCCTTTTATGCTGATTGTGGCAAACAGCACATCAGCAAAGAACTACTTAACAAACCGCAGAAATTTGTTTCTAATAGCAAACTAACTTTAGGAAGAATGAACTCGAAATCGGTTCAGTTTGAAGGTGCCATATGCCAGCTAGATATTTATCCGACTGCGCAAGCTTCGACAAACTATTGCAATTACGTGAAGAAACAGTGCCGGCACGCAGACACCTACCGATCTCCGTCACCTCCACTGGCCACTGCACCTGCAAAAGATGCCAACTCAAGCTCTCACTATGTGAGCTCTCCACTGGGCGAAGAGTCGCAAACAAAACCGAGTTCGTCGTCACCACCGTCTAACGTCATTAGCACACAAGAGCAAAAAGTTACTGAGAGGAATATATCTTTAAGTCACTCATTGACCAGAGGCATAGAAACAAATACCCAGAGGAATTCTGCTGAATCAAGAATTTCTTCTCCATCACCTCTGACTACAAGATCGCCAGCTCCTCATTTCAATGATACCTTAAGATTGCATCAATCCTATGACACTGAGATTGGCCCTACTGCTGTTCAAGCTGCCGTTGATCCATATTTTAACTCTGATGCCAGAAAATTTAAAGCGTCATCCAGTCGAGAGGGGTCTGAAGCTGAAGAAGATCAATCTGAAAATGTCACTGAAGACGAAAGTCGGAAGAATCCGTTATCTGATGTTAAAGATTTTCCACCCTTAACTTCATTTGCGAAGCAAAGTAAGATTAAAGAAAGCCTCGGCCACAGAAACCGATCCGAGATTGTAGAACAAAATTCAGATCAGCTCATGGAAATACAGATGATCAATGCGACTCTGTACAGGGCGTCAAAAGAAACCTCTTTACGAAATCAGTTCAATTTACGGGATGAAAATGTTCACTCCGTCGCGGATTCGGATCCCTCCATGGAAAATTCGCACGAGATTGATATTGAAGACTATGCCTATGATTATGACGACTTCCTTGACTATTTTGATTACGAGAATTTGCCGGGACCAAAGGGCGAGCCAGGACCATCTGTAAGTCTTTTTGCTTGTTTTCAAACCAGTGATGCATAAATACTCAGCACAACGTATGAACCCAGTGTGTATTCCACCCTATGTGTGTTTGTGAATGTTGCCTGCATGGCTTGTCACTGGGATTTCCCTTTGTGCTTGTCATTAATTTGCACCATCTGAAACCTAATTTACTGCTTCTCGGTGATTCCGTCTTCCGGAGAAAGAACTCGGATGTGCATGATGCCTTTCATGACCTCCCGGGGGCGTCCCGAGGCACTTTGTAGCTGGTGGATTGCTTTTGAAGTGCAGTCATGGCAGCCAATTTCCGTACAGGAAGGAGAGAGTATACTGCCTTACTGAAAAATGTCGCTGCTAGTCTACCCTAACTGGCACCAAGTCCCGTTCACACATCATCCCTGTGCTCGCTCCCGGTTTTAAAATTCTTATCCTTGTATTCAAATCCCTCCATGGCCTCGCCCCTCCCTATCTCTGTAAACTTCTCTAGCCCCACAACCCTCCGAGATCTCTGCGCTCCTCCAATCCTTGCCTCTTGCGCATCCCCGATTGTAATCGCTCCACCATTGGCGGCCGTGCCTTCAGAGGCCTGGGCCTTAAGCTGGAATTCGCTCCCTAAACCTCTCTGCCTCCCCACCTCTCCTCCTTTAAGACGCTCCTTAAAATCTATCTCTTTGACCAAGCTTTTGGTCACCTGTCCTAATATCTCCTTATGTGGCTCGGTGTCAAATTTTGTTTGATAATCGCTCCTCTGAAGCGCCTTGCGATGTTTTACTACATTAAAGGTGCTATATAAATGCAAGTTGTCATTGTTGTTGTCTGCTGAAATTCTGCTGCCACTAGTTCTCCAGTGATATGCATTCCATTAGCTTTGAATTTCAGTCAGACATTTCCTATGCTTTTCTGGCTGTGTGGCACTATTTTTTTTTTCGGGCACATCTTGAGGGTAATTTTAACCCTCTTTTGGGTTTAACCCAGGCGGGTGAAAGCAGGTGGGCAGGGCCCTTATTGCACTGCTCGTGGGCCCAGAGGGACAGGAGTGCTTCATCCAGGCCCAACAAGCTCACCTGGCTGACAGGACCCCCGTGATCGCCACTGCATCCCCCCCCCCGCCCCGACAGTGCACCTCCCCACAAGGTGGACCTCTCCCAGATGGCAGCTCCTCACCTACCTCCGACTCGTCACCTGACCTCCGATCTCCAAGTCCCTGCCCTCCGATGTCCTCCCCGACCCTCCGATCTCCACCTCCCGGCCCGCGATCTTCTCCCCGGCCCATCCAATGTCCTCCCCAGCCCATCCGATGTTCTCCCCGGCCCTCTGATCTCCACCTCCCGGCCCTCTGATCTCCACCTCCCGGCCCTCTGATCTCCACCTCCCGGCCCTCTGATCTCCACCTCCCGGCCCTCTGATCTCCACCTCCCGGCCCTCTGATCTCCACCTCCCGGCCCTCTGATCTCCACCTCCCGGCCCTCTGATCTCCACCTCCCGGCCCTCTGATCTCCACCTCCCGGCCCTCTGATCTCCACCTCCCGGCCCTCTGATCTCCACCTCCCGGCCCTCTGATCTCCACCTCCCGGCCCTCTGATCTCCACCTCCCGGCCCTCCGATCTCCACCTCCCGGCCCGCGATCTTCTCCCCGGCCGATCCGATGTCCTTCCTGCCTCCTGGTGTCCTCCCCGGCCCTCCGATCTCCACCTCCCGGCCCATGATCTTCTCCCTGGCACCCCGATGTCCTCCCTGGCCCCCTGATATCCTCCCCACTCCATAATCCCTCTCTCCCTCCCTCCGATCCCTGGCTGCGGCCTGTCAGTCAGGCCGGCTGCCGGGTGCGAAGGTAAAATTTGTTGACCTCATTAAGGTCGCGATCAGAGCCAACTTACCTTCCGGGTTTCAAACCCGAAAATCTTCCCTCCCCGCCAGCTCCCTTCCCAGCTCGAGGTCAAAATCATACCCCTTGCATCACTTGCACAGCAATGTTTGATGGCCTGGATGTCGTGTTATCCTGAGAGCCGCTACAGTGGCTTCAGGATACAGAACTGATCTTTTTAAACAAGTTCATCTCATTACTTGTTGGACCAGGTGCCTCTATCCCTCCTTTCTCTTAGTTCTTGTGGGGCAGGCTTGATGGGCCAGCAGGCCGTTTCCTGCCGGTCAATTTTGTATGTTCGTATGTATAATGTGACTTAGACACGTGCTTTACGTTAGTAGCGCAGGCAAGCATTGAACGAAAGTACACATTAATATAGTTAATTTTGGCAAACTTCCTATTTACTCTGCATGTGTGCGTGCATGCACATGTGTGTGTGTGTGTGTGCATGTGTGTGTTCACGTGTGCATGTGTGTGTTCACGTGTGTGTGCGTGTGTGTTCACGTGTGTGTGTGTGCGTGCGTGTGCTCCTTGCTTTTTGTAGCACGAAACTTGGAATCATGTCATACTATTTCAGCCAATTCATAAAATGCCAAAAGATATGCTGGGGCAGGAATATAAGAGCTATTGAGAGCATTATATTAAAAAAAAATTATGATCGTCGTAAAATCTTTGGTATCTCTACAGGAAGTGGATTTGGCTCGCAAGAAGTTCTGCCTTTGGCTTTTGACACCATACTTAAATTTGTTGAAGGAGCAATGTGGAAGGCGGGCCAGATGTCTTAACAACATGTGGTTGTAAAAAGTAATTGCTGCTCGCTTAGAGCAGAATCAGTGCCAGTTGGTTACATGAGATAGTATCAGGAACAGTGGAAATAGAATAATGCATTTCATTTATTCAAGTACGCTTATCTCCTTGGTTCCAGCTGCTTCTGGCGCTATATGAAGTGATTTACTTTTTCACCGGTTTCAGTTGGTTTAAGGTTGCGGTTGTGAACATCTCCCACCATAAGTGAAACATAGAACAGCTTGAGACGACTTATATATCCCACGGCGTTCTGTCCTGTAGATCATGCATCTTCCAATAATTCCCTATTTTCGTTCCCTGTTAGCATGGGGCGCTATATTTGAACTTCTTACTTTTCTCAATGTAACAGCTTATTAATGACGTTTGATTTATTGCCGTACTAGGGACAAGTACTGAACCAACCTGAGAATTCAAAGAAACTTGCATTAGGCCATATCGAGGTTAAGTTTAATTGTTTTTTTATTATTCGTTCATGGGATGTGGGCGTCGCTGGCAAGGCCAGCATGTGAGCAACTGAAATGTGATCCAGTTTAATAGAACGATAGCCCAAGGTGCATGAATGGGAGGACAGTGTTCTTCTTTTCATGCTTGATGTGCCTGTTTTTTGATTGTCACACCATTTCAGCATGCATACGCAGACAAAATATCGCTTTGTACATATCTAGTTGCCATTGTTCCTAACAGTTCCCTCCACTGAATCGTTTTAGGATTGCAGTCGAGGGTGTAAATGGAAAACGAGAAAATAATGGAATCGTACAGAACAGAAGGAGGCCATTCATCCCATCGTGCCTGTGCTGGCTCTTTTGAAAGAGCTGTCCAATTAGCCCCACTTCCCTGCTCTTTGCCCATAGCCCTGCAAATTTCATCTTTTCAAGTATCTATCCAATTCCCTTTTGAAAGTTATTATTGAATCTGTTTCCACCACCCTTTCAGGCAGTGCATTCCAGAACATCACAAGTCACAGCATAAAAAAAATTCTCCTCATCTCCCCTCTGGTTCTTTTGCCAATAATCTTAAATCTGTGTCCTCTGGTTGCTGACTCTTCTGCCACTGGAAACAGTTTCTCCTTATTTACTCTATCAAAACCCTTCATGATTTTGAACACCTCTATCAAATCTCCTCTCAACCTTCTCTGCTCGAAGGAGAACAACCCCAGTTTCTCCAGTCTCTATCCACGTAACTGAAGTCCCTCATCCCTGGAATCATTCTGGTAAATCTCCTCCACACCCTCTTCAAGGTCTGGACATCCTTCCGAAAATGGCCGAACCAGGTTGGAAATATTGAAACCAGTTTTTCAGCTGGAAATAAAAGATGAGGGCAAAGTGACTGCAAATAAAAATGGATAGAATTGAGGACCAAGGAAATGTCACAGATATTGTAGCACTGCAGGTTTGCAGCGAGAATAGGAAAAGATGAATGTGCCTGAGAAGGGTGCACTTTCATATTGTTGATGTTGTCAATTGAGAGATAAAATGAAGGATTAAGGGTCTGTTACTGATGAAACGTGAAAGAAGGCTGGCAAATCCTATATGCGTGGCCTATGGGTAGCCTCTATGGTGTGTCCCCATTCCAGACATAACTGCACAGCATAGACATGCAGCATTTTAACGGGCAGTGCAGCTGTACCAGGAGTTTCACCTGCATATTCTTGTTTTCAAATCCCTTCCACGGCATCGCCCCTCCCTATGTCTGTAACCTCCTCCAGCCCTACAACCCTCCGAGATCCCTGCGCTCCTCCAATTCTGGCCTCTTGTGCATCCCTGATTTTCCTTCGCTTCACCATCGGCGGCCGTGCCTTCAATTGCCTCGGCCCTGAGCTTTGGAATTCCCTCCCTAAACCTCTACCTCTCTCTCCTCCTTTAAGAGGCTTCTTAAACCCTATCTCTTTGACCAACCTCTTGGTCACCTGGCCTAATGTCTCCTTATAAGGGTACGGTAGCGTAGTGGTTATGTTACTGGGCTAGTAATCCAGAGGCCTGGACTAAAATCCAGAGTCACGAGTTCAAATCCCACCACGGTAGCTGGTGAATTTAAATTCAATTAATTAAATAAAAATCTGGAATTAAAATACTAGTATCAGTAAGGATAGCCATGAAACTACTGGATTGTCATAAAAACCCATCTGGTTCACTAATGTCCTTTAGGGAAGGAAACCTGCCATCCTTACCCGGTCTGGCCTATATGTGACTCCAGACCCACAGCAATGTGGTTGATTCTTAATTGCCCTCTTAGGGATGGGCAATAAATGCCAGCCTTGCCAGCGACACCCACATCCCGTGAACGAATAAAAAAAAAAATATGGCTCGGTGTCAAATTTTGTTTGATAATTGCTCCTGCGAAGCGCCTTGGGACGTTTTATTATGTTAAAGGCGCTATATAAATGCAAGTTGTTGTTGCATATGGGGTAGCTTCTCAAATTGCCAGCAATGAGTTCAGGCCACTAACATCAGATGCCTGTGTTTGACCATGGTATCTATCCTTCACGAAGATCAGTCCTCCGAACACCTTCGACAGCGATGAAGCAGGGAAGAAAATTGAACAACGCTGAAGAACCAAAAGGGAGCAGGAGGAAAGTTAAGTTTGAGTGTGCTTATAACAGCGACCCAGGGCAACAGGATAGTTTTTAAATAAATAACCTGACAACCACCCCAGGACAGTGGAACAATCTTGTGAGATTTAGCAGAGTCTATGAGAGATGCTGGTACTGCCCCAAGTAATTTAATAAGATGATCATTTATTTGTGTGGAAGAATCTGTCCCTTTTCACAGGACAGGAAAAAAGACGTCATTCTTAATGGACTAATGTGGGACTACTGAGGTGATCCAACATGCTTACCATAAAGAAAAGTGCTTTCAGGAAAGGGTGTGGAAACCTAAAAAACTTATTGCACCTCTGATAGCTGAAGGATGTAAATATGCAGGTGAAACTCCAGGTTTTGCTGCACTGCCAGTTTAAACTTGATGCGTGTGATTTAAAAATCTTTACCTTGAATGAGTCATAGCTAACTGCTGTCAGGCCGGCTTAGATTTTCCGGATCAGATTGTTTCTGCAAGTCGGAGCAGCTGTTTTCCTGGAGAAAGCAGTGCAGGGATTGGGAAAGAAGCTGCTTGTAATTAGTCAGAGCTCCCTCTGACTTAACAGTGTGTAACTCAAAACTTGCCTCTCATTGCGGTGTTAAGGGAATAACTTTCAACTTTGGCGGGTTGGTAAAATTTGGCAGTATCCAGGTGGGCTGGATGATACCGGGGCTAAAAGGGTTAAATTTTGAGACAGGTTGCATAGACTAGGCTTGTGTTCCCTCGAGTGTAGAAGATTAAGGGGTGATCTAATTGAGGTGTTTAAGATGATTAAAGGATTTGATCGGGTTGATAGAGAGAAACTAATTCCTCTGGTGGGGGGAGTCAAGAACAAGGGGGTATAACCTTAAAATTAGAGATAGGCCATTCATAGGTGATGTCAGGAAGCATTTCTTCACGCAAAGGGTAGTGGAAATCTGGAACTCCCTCAAAAAGCTGTTGAGGCTGGGGGTCAATAAAAAATTTAAAAACTGTGATTGATAGGATTTTTGTTAGGTAAGGGTATTAAGGGTTACAGAACCAAGGCGGGTAGATGGAGTTAAGACGCAGATCGGCCATGACATAATTGAATGGTGGAACAGGCTCGAGGGGCTGATTGGCCTACTCCTGTTGCTGTGTTCCTATTTTCATAGAATTACATTACATAAAGTTTACAGCACAGAAACAGGCCATTCGGCCCAACTGGTCTATGCCGGTGTTCATGCTTCACACGAGCCTCCTCCCACCGTTCTCCATCTAACTCTATCAGCATATTCTATCCAGTGAACTCAACAGAAAGGAAAATCCAACAGGGTGCATAATGGGCGGCCGATCCGTTACTGAAATTGGAAGTTACCCCCACTCGCATCTCTGGTGCAAGATCTTTAGAAAACACACGGGGGATATTTTGAGGCACCCCGCCCGGCGGAAATGGGATGCTAACATGGGGAAAATCGGGGGAAAGGAACTTCCGCCCTTGTTCTCACCGTCGGCATTTTGCCAGGGAGAGGCGGCGTGGGCGACCCACCTGAAGCAAGCGCACGGCTAACGTAGACGCCGATAAATAAGACTTACTTAAGTGATGAGCAAATAAAAAAGCTTGACCGAACACAACGAAGGCAGTACCCCTTGAAAGGAGAAGGTTGACTCGGCATTCGCTGCTTTTACTGGGAATCAGGTTCCCCGTTTGCAAGAATGTTTATGGGTGGGTTTTCAACTTTCCGCCCGGACGTAAAAACTGGCGTAGGCCGATCGGCCGCCCATTATAAAAATCACCCGCTCTTCATTTCCACGGGTAGCAAGCTAAATATTAACTCCTCGGTGTCTACGTCTAAGCAAGCAAAACGATTTGCAGAGCAGTACCATTCCCTGAAGCTGGAAACAGTGACCTCAGGCCCGATTTTAGCAGAGCCCACCCTGGTGGGAACAATGCGGGCGAGGGAGGGGGTTAAAACTGTGGCCGGGTGGAAGCAGCTGTGTTTCCCATCCCCGCCCGTCGCCCCCCACCCCCCCCCCACAATGCCTTTTTATCCGCTAGGAATCCGGCAGCTCAGAGGTCACCAGCCACAGGGAGGCAGGGGTCCTAATTAGAACATGAACGTCATGGCCCGATAACGGCATCGTTGCAGCGATACAATTTTAACTTAAAATATTGGCGCCTCCAGTCACGTCACCCTTGATCGCTATTGCTTGGCGTTAAATATCTTGATATTGTCTTCTTCTTTTCTCCCTTTTCCTTTGTTAAATTTCACTTTTCCATATCAAATTATCATTCTTTAGCAAGATTTAAGGCTAATACTTCACTTTCAGTTGATATTATAAAGTGGGACCGTGCTTAAAGCCGTATTATCCCGATTCTGGCAAAGCTACATATGCTTAATTATATTATGGCAGTGTATGTTGGCTTTATTTTTTAATAAAAATGGCAATATACAAATTCAATGATTTATTTACTTTGGCTGAATAAGTTAGTCATTTGATGAAATATTCAATATTGTGTAACATGTTATCAACTTACAGTACATCAGACAATTTCCTGTGGCGTTACGCAGAGTGAGTCAAGACATGGTTTAGTGGTCAAATTATGCAGGGTTAAGACAATCGGTGACTAATTTGAACAAAGTAAACAAAAGAAAGAACTTGCATTTATAAAGCATCTTTCACGACCTTGCATCCCAAAGTACGTTACAGCCAAGGAAGCACGTTTGAAGTGTAGTCGCTGTTGTAATGTAGGAAACGCAGCAGCCAATTTGCGCACAGCACGATCCCACCAACAGCAATGGGATAATGACCAGATAATCTGTTTTTAGTGATGTTGGTTGAGGGATAAATATTGGCCGGAACACAGGGGAGAACTCCCCTGCTCTTCTTCGAAATAGTACCATGGGATCTTTTACGTCCACCTGAGAGGGCAGATGGGGTCTTGGTTGAATGTCTCATCCGAAAGATGGCACCCCCGACAGTACAGCACTCCCTCAGTACTGCACTTCAGTGTCAGCCTAGATTTTGTGCTCAAGTCTCCTGACTTGGAGGCTAGAGTACTACGGCTGACAGGAAAGGGAAGGGGAAGAGGCGTAGAGGGGGAGATAGGAGGAGAATGGGGAAAGGGGATTGGTGAGGGGGCCAGAGTAGAGGATCAGGGTGGCAAAGGCAGGGAAAGTACCTCAGTGCGGGGGTAAGGAGCAGAATACAAATCTCTTTCACTGGCCCAAACCCAGATTTTGTGCTGAAATGCTAATCATAGAATCATGGAAAGATTATAGCACGGAAGGAGGCCATTTGGCCCATCAAGTCGTGCTGGTTCTCTGCAAGAGCAATGCAGCTAGTCCCACTGCCCCGCCTTATCCCCGTAACCCTACAGATTTTTTCCTTTCAAGTACTTATGCAGTTCCCTTTTGAAGGCCATGGTTGAATCTGCCTCCACCACCCCCTCGGGCACTACATTCCAGATCCTAACCACTCGCTGTGTAAAAAGGTTTTTCCTCATGTCACCTTTGGTTCTTTTGCCAATCACCTTAAAACTATGTCCTCTGGTTCTTGACCCTTCCGCCAATGGGAACAGTTTCTCTCTATCTACTCTGTCTGGACACTCCATGATTTTAAATACCTCTATCAAATCTCCTCGCAACCGTCTCTGTTCCAAGGAGAACAACCCCAGCTTCTCCAGTCTTTTTTTTTATTTGTTCACAGGATGTGGTCGTCACTGGCGAGGCCAGCATTTATTGCCCATCCCTAATTGCCCTCAAGAAGGTGGTGGTGAGCCGCCTTCTTGAACCGCTGCAGTCCGTGTGGTGACGGTTCTCCCACAGTGCTGTTAGGAAGGGAGTTAGTGAGATTTTACAACTGAGTGGCTTGCTAGGCTATTTCAGAGAGCAATTAAGAATCAACCACATTGCTGTGGGTCTGGAGTCACATTTCGGCCAGACCAGGTAAGGACGGCAGGCTTTCTTCCCTAAAGGACATTAGTGAACCAGATGGGTTTTTACAACAATCCGGTAGTTTCATGGCCATCATTACTGGTATTTTAATTCCAGATTTTTATTTAATTAATTGAATTTAATTAATTAATTGAATTTAAATTCGCCAGCTGCTATGGCAGGATTTGAACTCATGACTCTGGATTTTAGTCCAGGCCTCTGGATTACTAGCCCAGTAACATAACCACTATGCTACCGTACCCGTCTATCCACGTAACTAAACTCCCTCATCCCTGGAATCATTTTCTGGTAAATCTCTTCTGCACCCTCTCTGAGGCCTTCACATCTTTCCTAAAATGCGGTGCCCAGAACTGGACACAATACTCCAGTTGTGGCCAAACTAGCGTTTTATAAAAGTTCATCATGACTTCCTTGCTTTTGTACTCTATTTATAAAGACCAGGATCCGTATGCTTTTTTAACCGCTTTCTCGACCTGCCCTGCCACCTTCAACGATTTATGTACATATACCCCCCAGATCTCTCTGTTCATGTACCCCTTTTAGAATTGTGTCCTTTAGTTTATATTGCCTCTCCTCATTCTTCCTACCAAAATGTATCACCTTGCATTTTTCTGCGTTAAATTTCATCTGCCATGTGTCCGCCCATTCCACCAGCCTTTCTATATCCTCCTGACGTCTATCACTATCCTCATCACTGTTCACTGCCCTTCCAACTTTTGTGTCATCTGCAAATTTTGAAATTGTACAGCCAAGTCCAAGTCCTTAATATATATCAAGAAAAGTCGTGGCCTTAGTACCAAATCCCTGGGGCACACCACTGTATACCTCCCTGCAGTCCGAAAAACAACCGTTCACCACTACTCTCTGTTTCCTGTCACTTCGCCAATTCTGTATCCATGCTGCTACTGCCCCTTTTATTCCATGGGCTTCAATCTTGCTGACAAGCCTATTATGCAGCACTTTATTAAAGGCCTTTTGAAAGTCCATCGACACCACATCAACCGCATTGCCCTCATCTACCCTCTCTGTTACCTCATCAAAAAACTCTTATCAAGTTGGTTAAACATGATTTGCCTTTAATAAATCCATGCTGGTTTTCCCTAATCAATCCATACTTATCCGAGTGACTGTTAATTCTGTCCCAGATTATCATTTCTAAAAGTTTCCCCACCACTGAGGTTAAACTGACTGGCCTGTAGTTGCTGGGTTTATCCTTACACCCTTTTTTTAACAAGGGTGTAACATTCGCAATTCTCCAGTCCTCTGGCACCACCCCTGTATCTAAGGATGTATCGTTCCAATTGTAGTATATGTGCTGAGATGGCCTTACTTGGCCCTTAATACAAATTATCTACTAATCCAGGGGGGAGGAGGGGAGGTTCCTTCATTGGCCCAGGCTTCTTTCTTCTGTTTACCAGGGCAGGGGGCGAAATATCTCTGGTCGGCACTGACAGTTTTGCGTGTTGGGCCTAAAGATGCGGCTCGCACGGTATTGCTCCAGAATGAGGTTGTGAGAGCGTTGACACGTGGCCAGTGAGAGCACATCTCAAAAGCAAACACTGATGAGGGTTCGGTTCTGTGGTGTTTCGACAGGTGAAAGCCTCCATTATGGAGGGGTTGGAGGGAGGGGGGAGGGTTAGCAAACCACAGAGTGGAAGGTTGTTTGGGGAGAGAAGGTAAATGAAGAGTACGAACCAGGGTAGACAAACAGGGAAAGCTGATGCAAGAGCCGGCAGATGCAGAGGTGGCAAGGCGGACAGGGAATGGTTTAGTGACCTCTTTTGATTCATCTTGTCAGTGCGTATAATGATACAGCACAGAAGGAAGTCATTCGGCCCATCGTGCCTGTGCCGGCTCTTTAAAAGAGCTATCCAATTCGTCCCACTCGCTCTACCCTTTCCCCAGAACCCTGCAAATTTTTCCCCCGTGGTGGGGGAATTTACTGGTGTAGGTTATGTCGCCATTTTGTTAAGTGCCTGGAATGAGGAAACTTTGTACAAAGCACTGTCCCCCCACAAAACTGGAACTTTGCAGAATTGAACATCCTTATTTACATATGCAGGGCCAGGATGCAAATGTTCACATGAGAAAATACCAACACTGCATGGGAATGTACCCTATCTGCATCACAGAATAATGGTTAGGAGGTAAGAGAGGTTGTAATAATCTACTAGGCCAGTACAGTGAGCCTGTCACATAACGTTAGTTCAGCCCCAATTTACTCAATGGGTCAAATAATGTGACCACCTATAGGTGAAATGCCAATGGAATGTTGTGGCCACTCACTATTTTTAATATATAATTGATCATACAATTCCGCAATAATCAATTACTGATTCTATCATGGTAAAGGTATGGTAATGATGTCAAAATCATTAACTCTTTGATGTGACTGTCATCATATATCTACAACATGGAGCATACTGATGAACAACAACAACAACTTGCATTTATATAGCGCCTTTAACATAGTAAAACGTCCCAAAGCGCTTCATAGGAGTGTAATCAGACAGAATTTGATACCGAGCCACATAAGGAGATATTAGGCCAGGTGACCAAGAGGTTGGTCAAAGAGATAGGTTTTAAGGAGCGTCTCAAAGGAGGAGAGAGAGAGGCGAAGAGGATTAGGGAGGGAATTCCAGAGCTTAGGGCCTAGGCAGCTGAAGGCTCGGCCACTATTATCATAGAATCATAGAATCGTAGAAAGTTATGGCACAGAAGGAGGCCATTCGGCCCATCGTGTCCGCGCCAGCCGAAAAAGAGCTATCCAGCTTAATCCCACTTTCCAGCACTTGGTCCATAGTCCAGTGGGTTACGTTACTGCAAGTGCTCATCCAAGTAATGTTTAAATGAGTTAAGGGTTTCTGCCTCTACCACCCTTTCAGGCAGTGAGTTCCAGACCCTCACCACCCTCTGGGTGAAAACATTTCTTCTCAGCTCCCCTCTAATCCTTCTACCAATTACTTTAAACCTATGCTCCCTGGTCACTGACCCCTCTGCTAAGGGAAATAGAGTCTATCTAGTCCCGTCTTAATTTTATATACCTCAATTAAATCTACCCTCAGCCTCCTTTGTTCCAAAGAAAACAACCCCAGCCAATCCAATCTTTTTTCATGGTGAAAATTCTCCAGCTCAGGCAACATCCTCGTAAATCTCCTCTGTACCCTTTCTAGTGCAATCACGTCTTTCCTGTAGTGTGGTGACCAGAACTGTACACAGTACTCAAACTGTGGTCTAACAATGTTTTATACAGTTCAAGCATAACCTCCCTGCTCCGATATTCTATGCTTCAGCTAATAAAGGAAAGTATGCTTTTTTAACCACCTTATCTACCTATCCTGCAACCTTCAGGGATCTGTAGACATGCACTCCAAGGCCCCTCACTTCCTCTACACCTCTCAGTATCCTCCCTTTATTGTGTATTCCCTTGCCTTCTTTGCCCTTCCCAAATGCATTATCTCACACTTCTCCATTTGCCACTTTTCTGCCCACCTGACCAGTCCATTGATATCTTCCTGCAGTCTACAACTTTCCTCCTCACTATCAACTACACAGCCAATGTCTGTATCATCTGCAAACTTCCTGATCAAGCCCCCCACATTCAAGTCCAAATTATTAATATACACCACAAAAAGCAAGTGACCTAGTACTGAACCTCGCGGGACCCCACTGGAAACAGCCTTCCAGTCGCAAAAGCACCCGTCAACCATTACTCTTTGCTTCCTGCCACTGAGCCAATTTTGGATCCAACTTGCCACTTTCCCTTGGATCCCATGGGCTTTTACTTTTTTGACCAATCTGCCATGTGGGACCTTGTCAAAAGCCTTGTTAAAATCCATGTACACTACATCAAATAGGTTACCCTCATCGACCCTCCTTGTTACCTGCTCAAAAAATTCAATCAATTTAGTCAGATACGACCTTCCCTTAACAAATCCATGCTGACTATCCTTGATTAACCCGTGCCTTTCTAAATGACGATTTATGCTGTCCCTCAGAATCGATTCTAATAATTTGTCCACCACCGAGGTTAGGCTGACTGGCCAATAATTACTCGGTCTTTCCCTTTCTCCTTTTTTAAACAACGGTACAACGTTAGCAGTCCTCCAATCCTCTGGCACCACGCCTGTAGCCAGAGAGGATTGGAAAATGATGGTCAGAGCCTCCGCTATTTCCCCCCTTGCTTCTCTTAGCAGCCTGGGATACATTTCGTTCGGGCCTGGGGTTTATCTACTTTCAAAGGTGCTAATCCCCTTATTACTTCCTTTCACACTATGTTTATCCTATCCAATATTTCACACTCCTCCTGCTTTCATGACCTCAGGACGTTCCAAAGCGTTTTACAACCACTTAAGTACGTTTTTCAAAGAGTAGTCACAGTTAGAATGCAGGAAACTGACTAAAACAAAATAAAATCTCCAAGTAAAATTTAATAACATTGGCTGATCCCTCATGGTGTTGGTCACAGATAGTCTCGGGTCTAAATCATGATTGTGTTCTTCAGCTACTGAAGTCGGCACTGCATTTAACATGGGCTGAATATTAGCGTATGCTATCTAATGCTACTGCCTGTAGCAAAATGGTCCAAGTTGACACATCCTGAGGTCAATTAGAGGGTGATTGTCATGCTGTGGCTCAGTTGGTAGCACTCTCGCCGCTGAGTCAGAAGGTCATGGGTCAGAAAGGTCAGAAAGTCCCACTGCAGAGATATGAGCACCTAATCTAGGCCGACACTCCCAGTCGTACAGAGGGAGTGCTGCACTGTCAGAGGCGCTGTCTTTCAGATGAGAAGTTAAACCGAGGCCTCGTCTGCCCTCCCGCTTGGACATCAAAGATTCCCACAGCACTATTTCGAAGAAGAGCAGGGGAGGTCCCACCGGTGTCCTGGCCAACATTTATCCCTCAATCAACATCATTAAAAAAATTATCTGGTCATTATCACATTGCTGTTTGTGGGACCTTACTGTGCACAAATTGGCTGCCACGTTTCCTACATTCTAACAGTGACTACTTTTTAAAAAAAACATACTTAATTGGTTGTAAAACATTTTGGAACGTCCTAGAACATAAGAACATAAGAAATAGGAGCAGGAGTAGGCCAATCGGCCCCTCGAGCCTGCTCCGCCATTCAATAAGATCATGGCTGATCTGATCCTAACCTCAAATCTAAATTCATGTCCAATTTCCTGCCCGCTCCCCGTAACCCCTAATTCCCTTTACTTCTAGGAAACTGTCGATTTCTGTTTTAAATTTATTTAATGATGTAGCTTCCACAGCTTCCTGGGGCAGCAAATTCCACAGACCTACTACCCTCTGAGTGAAGAAGTTTCTCCTCATCTCAGTTTTGAAAGAGCAGCCCCTTATTCTAAGATTATGCCCCCTAGTTCTAGTTTCACCCATCCTTGGGAACATCCTTACCGCATCCACCCGATCAAGCCCCTTCATAATCTTATATGTTTCAATAAGATCGCCTCTCATTCTTCTGAACTCCAATGAGTAGAGTCCCAATCCACTCAACCTCTCCTCATATGTCCACCCCCTCATCCCCGGGATTAACCGAGTGAACCTTCTTTGTACTGCCTCGAGAGCAAGTATGTCTTTTCTTAAGTATGGAGACCAAAACTGTATGTAGTATTCCAGGTGCGGTCTCACCAATACCTTATATAACTGCAGCAATACCTCCCTGTTTTTATATTCTATCCCACTAGCAATAAAAGCCAACATTCCGTTGGCCTTCTTGATCACCTGCTGCACCTGCATACTAACTTTTTGATTTTCTTGCACTAGGACCCCCAGATCCCTTTGTACTGCAGTACTTTCCAGTTTCTTGCCATTAAGATAATAACTTGCTCTCTGATTTTTCCTGCCAAAGTGCATAACCTCACATTTTCCAATATTGTATTGCATCTGCCGAATCTCCGCCCACTCACCCAGCCTGTCTATATCCCCTTGTAGGTTTTTGATGTCCTCCTCACTCTCTACTTTCCCTCCCATCTTTGTATCATCTGCAAACTTTGATATGTTACACTCGGTCCCCTCCTCCAAATCGTTAATATAGATTGTAAAGAGTTGGGGACCCAGCACCGACCCCTGGGGAACACCACTGGCTACTGGTTGCCAGTCCGAGAATGAACCATTTATCCCAACTCTCTGCTTCCTGTTAGATAACCAATCCTCCACCCATGCCAGAATATTACCCCCAATCCAGTGATTCTTTATCTTGAGCAATAATCTTTTATGTGGCACCTTGTCGAATGCCTTCTGGAAGTCTAAATACACTACGTCCACTGGTTCCCCTTTATCCACCCTGTACGTTATGTCCTCAAAGAACTCAAGAAAATTTGTCAGACATGACTTCCCCTTCATAAAGCCATGCTGACTTTGTCCTATCAAATTATGTTTATCCAAATGTTCCGCTACTGTCTCCTTGATAATAGACTCCAAAATTTTACCCACCACAGATGTTAGGCTAACTGGTCTATAATTTCCAGCCTTCTGCCTACTACCCTTTTTAAATAAGGGTGTTACATTAGCAGTTTTCCAATCTGCTGGGACCTTTGCCAAGTCCAGAGAACTTTGGAAAATTATTACCAAAGTATCCACAATCCCGACTGCCACTTCCCTCAAGACCCTGGGATGTAAGCCATCAGGTCCAGGGGATTTATCTGCCTTGAGTCCCATTAATTTACTGAGGTCATGAAAGGCACTATATAAATGTAAGTCTTTCTTTAATTGTTGAGGGAAATCTCTGTCAGTTGGCATCCATTTGTAAATTCTTAGCTGTTGTCCTCGGGCAGTGGTTAGTTTGTCAAAGTCAGAAATAACAGCATGAGATAAGTGCCTCTCTTTCCTTTTTTGTAAAATATACTTTCGACACTTTGAAGTGTGACATCTGAAATGTGACCAACATACGTTGGAGTGCAAAAGCAAGGATGTTATGCGAAACCTTTATAAATCACTGATTAGACCTCAGCTAGAGTATTGTGTCCAATTCTGGGTTTCACACTTTAGGAAGGATGTCAAGGCCTTGGAGAGGGTGCAGAGGAGATTGACTAGAGGTGCGGGACATCAGTTACCTGGAGAGACTAGAGAAGTTGGGATTGTTCTCCTTAAAGCAGAGAAGGTTAAAGGGAGATTTGATAGAGGTGTTCAAAAATCAAGAAGGGTTTTGATAGAGTAAATAAGGAGAAACTGTTTCCACTGGCAGGAGGGTCGGTAACCAGAGGACACAGATTTAAGCTAATTGGCAAAAGAACCAGAGGCGAGACGAGGAGAATTTTTTTTTACACAGCGAGTTATTATGATCTGGAACGCACTGCCTGAAAGGATGACAGAAGCAGATTAAATAATAACTTTCAAAAGGGAATTGGATAAATACTTGAAGGGGGAAAATTTTCAGGAAAGAGCAGGAGGACTGGGACTAATTGGATAGCTCTTTCAAAGAGCCGGCACAGGCACAATGGGCCGAAAGGCCTCCTGTGTTGTATCATTCTATAATTCTATGGTAAAATGTGAGGCTTTTAAAAATATAGGAACAGGATGATGTCAGGGTTGGAAAACTTGGAAGAGAGAGACTCTAGACACTGGGACTTATGACAAGAGCAAAAATGACCAAGAGATTTAATGGAAGTTTTTAAAGTTATGAAAGGTTTTGACCGAGCAATATCGCAAAGGACTATTTGCCCTGCTTGGGGAGGGTTGGTGATGAAATCATCAATTTAAAATTGTCACTAGAGTTAGGAGAGAGGTGAGGAGAACTTTCTTTATGCAGAGTTGCTGTAACGTGGCATGCATTGCCACGGGGGATAGTTGAGACAGAGATCTTTACTTTTAAGGGAAATGTGGATAAATACTCGGAGCAGAGAAAGATACACGGCTACGGGGAAATAACAGGGCAGCGGGCTTAGTTCTGAATTGATCTGGCAAAGTGCCAGCACAGACATAATGGGCTGAATGGCCTCATTCTGTTCTATAAATTTCTGTGATCCTATGGTTCTATCTCCTGCGGCAATTCATAGAATCATAGAATGGTTACAACACGGAAGAAGGCAATTCGGCCCATCGAGTCCATGCCGGCTCTCTGCAAGAGCAATCCAGATAGTCCCACTCCCTGTGGTAAGCCAGATGGTATGTTGTTATGTCAGGAGAGGAGTGTTTTATCACGTCATACACAATGTATTATTCTGCTACTCAGGTGGAACTGCGTCACTTTAAGGCTACGATGTCTTCTTTTCACCAAGGTGAGAACGTGAAAATTAAGGTGCAGCCTCTATTCCTTTAAGATCACAAAGCTTAATTAATAAGTAAACGGGGCCTCGTTCTCATCATTTGGTGAGGGAACAGTGTAGGGTGAGGTCCATCAGAGTATACAGTGAAACTTGTAAATAACTGACATCTAAGGCACTGGCATCAGGTGTCTTTTTTTTTGCAGTTGTCCTTATTTTCAAAATGTTCATTGTATGTACTGTAAAAATGCTCCCAACAATCTTGAAGAACCAGTTGAGATTATGATCAGCACCTAAATCAGCTCCAACAATGTTGAGAACTTATGTTTGGAAGCAGATCTAACAACAAAAACTGATATTGCAAGTACAGTATCTATAACAACACTCTCAGAGGGTGGACAACTGTACCATATGGGATCGGGTGTGTGCCCATCTTCTGGGTCCCCATGGGATCGGGTGTGTGCCCATCTTCTGGGTTCCCATGGGATCGGGTGTGTGCCCATCTTCTGGTTCTCCCTGGGATCGGGTGTGTGCCCATCTTCTGGGTACCCATGGGATCGGGTGTGTGCCCATCTTCTGGGTATCCATGGGATCGGGTGTGTGCCCACCTTCTGGGTCTCCCTGGGATCGGGCGTGTGCCCATCTTCTGGGTACCCATGGGATCGGGTGTGTGCCCATCTTCTGGGTACCCATGGGATCGGGTGTGTGCCCATCTTCTGGGTACCCATGGGATCGGGTGTGTGCCCATCTTCTGGGTCCCCATGGGATCGGGTGTGTGCCCATCTTCTGGGTACCCATGGGATCGGGTGTGTGCCCATCTTCTGGGTCTCCCTGGGATCGGGTGTGTGCCCATCTTCTGGGTACCCATGGGATCGGGTGTGTGCCCATCTTCTGGGTTCCCATGGGATCGAGTGTGTGCCCATCTTCTGGGTACCCATGGGATCGGGTGTGTGCCCATCTTCTGGGTACCCATGGGATCGGGTGTGTGCCCATCTTCTGGGTACCCATGGGATCGGGTGTGTGCCCATCTTCTGGGTACCCATGGGATCGGGTGTGTGCCCATCTTCTGGGTCTCCCTGGGATCGGGTGTGTGCCCATCTTCTGGGTACCCATGGGATCGGGTGTGTGCCCATCTTCTGGGTACCCATGGGATCGGGTATGTGCCCATCTTCTGGGTCTCCCTGGGATCAGGTGCGTGCCCATCTTCTGGGTCTCCCTGGGACCGGGTGTGTGCCCATCTTCTGGGTCCCCATGGGATCGGGTGTGAGCCCACCTCCTGGGTCTCCCTGGGATCAGGTGCGTGCCCATCTTCTGGGTCTCCCTGGGACCGGGTGTGTGCCCATCTTCTGGGTCCCCCTGGGATCGGGTGTGTGCCCATCTTCTGGGTACCCGTGGGATCGGGTGTGTGCCCATCTTCTGGGTCTCCCTGGGATCAGGTGCGTGCCCATCTTCTGGGTACCCATGGGATCGGGTGTGTGCCCATCTTCTGGGTCTCCCTGGGATCGGGTGTGTGCCCATCTTCTGGGTCCCCATGGGATCGGGTGTGTGCCCATCTTCTGGGTCCCCATGGGATCGGGTGTGTGCCCATCTTCTGGGTCCCCATGGGATCGGGTGTGTGCCCATCTTCTGGGTCTCCCTGGGACCGGGTGTGTGCCCATCTTCTGGGTCCCCATGGGATCAGGTGCGTGCCCATCTTCTGGGTCCCCGTGGGATCGGGTGTGAGCCCACCTCCTGGGTCCCCCTGGGACCGGGTGCGTGCCCATCTTCTGACTTACGTTGTCAACAAGGTTACTTTTGGAAGCAGGGACAGCGAGTATAGGGGTAATTCAAACCCCGATACCGGCTTGGACAAAAAGGAATCCAGTAACAATCTATCAGTCATCACGATCCTGAGACTCAGATACAGTACGCACTTTGAACATTTAAAAGTGCGATGTCAGGCTGTGTCCCATGTTTTAAGGTGTAAAAGGGCTTGGTGCATTGAAGACGATCCGTAGTTCGTAATTTGTGAATGTCCGTGGTTTCAGAGTGCCACTGGTATATTTTACCATGTAAGTTGTTTGGGTCTCTCAATAAATGTCCGTTTTTTTGCAGGAGTCTGCTTTTTTGGGGGGGAATGTCCTTTTATACAGATTTCACTGTAATTACTTTTCAGGCTGCAAGGCAGAATCCAAAATGAAATTTTCATTTTTCTTTCCGCCACCGGCTACAAACATTCTGGGGTAAATTTTAGACTCCCCCACTTGGGCAGTATTCTGCTGGAGCGAATTGCCCCCCACCACGTTGTAGAACTCACCTGATTTTCATTCCATTGAAATCAAATTCAGGCAGGTTCTATAATGGGTAGGCAAACCGCTCCAACAGATTACTAAAATGGTGGAGACTAAAATGAACTCTTTCGATTCCTGTTTTAATAAGCTGTTTTCTCTTGGTGGAAGAGTTTTCTGTATGTTCCAAATGACTGATTTTGTTAAGATTGTTGGAATGAATTTGTGTATGAGCAAATCGGCTGCTCAGGAACAGGCTTGAGGGGCTGAATGGCCTTTGCAAGAAATTTGCCTAGAGGTAACTGTGATAAGCAAGAATGACATAGGAAGTTTGACTTGGACAGGAAATGTGCACGCGCACAAATTTTATTATAGGAATATGGGAACATAGGAACAGGAGTAGGCCATTCAGCCCCTCGTGCCTGCTCCGCCATTTGATAAGATCATGGCTGATCTGTGATCGAACTCCATATACCTGCCTTTGGCCCATATCCCTTAATAACTTTGATTGCCAAAAAGCTATCTATTATAATAGTGTATATCTAACATTGAGGTCAGATAATGAACATACAAACTCGACGGGCAGGAAAAGCCCAGCTGGTCCATCAAGCTTGCCCCACACCCTGATGGTCAGAGTATCAGGGCTAAACACTTCCTCCCTCCCCCCACCCTCCCTCACCCCCACAGCCATGTAATCTTCAGGGAGAGGCAAAAAAAAGAGAATAAACCCAGGGCCAATAAGGGAAAAAATACTCTGGATTTCTTTTTTCAAAATATACTTTATTTCCTAGAATTTAAAGATACACTCAGTTCAATATAAATATCACCATTCCAAATCAGTACATTTCAAAGCAATACATTACAGATCGTTCACAAAGCGATCTCAATATTACAATTTGAACACAGTATTTCTTATGGTTCATGGTATACAATACAAGGTGGGGTGGACACTCTGTAAAATTCCACCCCGACCCCCTCAGGCAATCGAAACCAGTCCAGGAGATCACATCGACCAAGTGTTATCTATAAAGACACTTACCGTCTATACGATGCGATCTCTGCCCCAGTCAGGGACCGGTCCAGCTCCCTCTTGAAGACAGAGAGTCAGCACACACCACACCAGCCGGCAACATATTCCAGAGGCTCACAATTCTCTGGGAAAAGAAGAACCACCCAACATCCAGTCTATTCCTACTCTTCCATAGTTTAAACTCATGGTTGCAAAGCATATGAGGTTTATCGATGTAGTTTATTATATGATTTTTTTTATTCGTTCATTGGATGTGGGCGTCGCTGGCAAGGCCAGCATTTATTGCCCATCCCTGATTGCCCTTGAGAAGGTGGTGGTGAGCCGCCTTCTTGAACCGCTGCAGTCCGTGTGGTGAAGGTTCTCCCACAGTGCTGTAGGTAGGGAGTTCCAGGGATTTTGACCCAGCGACGATAAAGGAACGGCGATATATTTCCAAGTCGGGATGGTGTGTGACTTGGAGGGGAACGTGCATGTGGTGTTGTTCCCATGTGCCTGCTGCCCTTGTCCTTCTAGGTGGTAGAGGTCGTGGGTTTGGGAGGTGCTGTCAAAGAAGCCTTGGCGAGTTGCTGCAGTGCATCCTGTGGACGGTACACACTGCAGCCAGAGTGCGCCAGTGGTGAAGGGAGTGAATGTTTAGGGTGGTGGATGGGGTGCCAATCAAGCGGGCTGCTTTATCATGGATGGTGTCGAGCTTGTTGAGTGTTGTTGGAGTTGCACCCATCCGGGCCTTTGAACCCTTTCAATTAGATTGCCAAGATATAATTATTCGCTGTGCAGCAAAGACCCGTTATGAGACATTTTTGAATGCCGCTTTGGTACATTTGGTAAACAGTGTGCAAGGTTTGTCTCTTCACCCTAAGTGAGGTTCAGTTTTTTTTGGATTTCATCCCGCCAATGGAAATATCCAGTAATTAGTCAGTTTTGTTCGGTAAAGGTATTAAGGGTTATGGAACCAAGGTGGATAAATGGAGTTGAGATACAGATCAGCCCATAAAGGGCAAAAGAGTAACTAGGGAGAAAGTAGGGCCTCTGAAGGATCAACAAGGTCATCTATATGCGGAACCACAAGAGATGGGTGAGATCCGAAATGAATATTTCGCATCGGTATTTACGGTTGAGAAAGGCATGGATGTTAGGGAACTTGGGGAAATAAATAGTGATGTCTTGAGGAGTGTACATATTACAGAGAGGGAGGTGCTGGAAGTCTTAACGCGCATCAAGGTAGATAAATCTCCGGGACCTGATGAAATGTATCCCAGGACGTTATGGGAGGTTAGGGAGGAAATTGCGGGTCCCCTAGCAGAGATATTTGAATCATCCACCGCTACAGGTGAGGTGCCTGAAGATTGGAGGGTAGCAAATGTTGTGCCTTTGTTTAAGAAGGGCGGCAGGGAAAAGCCTGGGAACTACAGACCGGTGAGCCTGACATCTGTCGTGGGTAAGTTGTTAGAGGGTATTCTGAGGGACAGGATCTACAGGCATTTGGAGAGGCAGGGACTGATTAGGAACAGTCAGCATGGTTTTGTGAGAGGAAAATCATGTCTCACGAATTTGATTGAGTTTTTTGAAGGGGTAACCAAGAAGATAGATGAGGGCTGTGCAGTAGACATGGTCTACATGGACTTTAGCAAAGCCTTTGACAAGGTACCGCATGGTAGGTTGTTACATAAGGTTAAATCTCACGGGATCCAAGGTGAGGTAGCCAATTGGATACAACATTGGCTTGACGACAGAAGACAGAGGGTGGGTGTAGAGGGTTGTTTTTCAAACTGGAGGCCTGTGACCAGCGGTGTGCCTCAGGGATCGGTGCTGGGTCCGCTGTTATTCGTTATTTATATTAATGATTTGGATGAGAATTTAGGAGGCATGGTTAGTAAGTTTGCAGATGACACCAAGATTGATGGCATTGTGGACAGTGAAGAAGGTTATCTAGGATTGCAACGGGATCTTGATAAATTGGGCCAGTGGGCCGATGAATGGCAGATGGAGTTTAATTTAGATAAATGTGAGGTGATGCATTTTGGGAGATCGAATCGGGCCAGGACCTACTCCGTTAATGGTAGGGCGTTGGGGAGAGTTATAGAACAAAGAGATCTAGGAGTACAGGTTCATAGCTCCTTGAAAGTGGAGTCACAGGTGGATAGGGTGGTGAAGAAGGCATTCAGCTTGCTTGGTTTCATTGGTCAGAACATTGAATGCAGGAGTTGGGATGTCTTGTTGAAGTTGTAGAAGACATTAGTTAGGCCACACTTGGAATACTGTGTACAGTTCTGGTCACCCTATTATAGAAAGGATATTATTAAACTAGAAAGAGTGCAGAAAAGATTTACTAGGATGCTGCCGGGACTTGATGGTTTGACTTATAGGGAGAGGTTAGATGGACTGGGACTTTTTTCCCTGGAGAGTAGGAGGTTGAGGGGTGATCTTATACAAGTCTATAAAATAATGAGGGGCATAGATAAGGTTGATAGTCAAAATCTTTTCCCAAAGGTAAGGGAGTCTATAACGAGGGGACATAGATTTAAGGTGAGAGGGGAGAGATACAAAAGGGTCCAGAGGGGCAATTTTTTCACTCAAAGGGTGGTGAGTGTCTGGAACGAGCTGCCAGAGGCAGTAGTAGAGGCGGGTACAATTTTGTCTTTTAAAAAGCATTTGGACAGTTACATGGGTAAGATGGGTATAGAGGGATATGGGCCAAGTGCAGGCAATTGGGACTAGCTTAGTGGTATAAACTGGGCGACATGGACATGTTGGGCCGAAGGGCCTGTTTCCATGTTGTAAACTTCTATGATTCTATGATTCTATATGATCTAGTTAAATGGCAGAACAGGCTCGAGCGGCTGAATGGCCTATTCCTGTTCCTATCTTCCTTCCTATGTTCCTTTTTACTCTATGAATCCCGAACTTGCTCCTTTTCTCTCTTTCAGGCCACGTGACAGTCTCTTGCAATAGAGTTTGGTCGAAATAATGTTGTTTCTGAATTAAGGAAAGTTTTCAGATTCTCACATTGATGGAAACAGGGCACCGTGGCCTTAAAGTGACACCGTTCGACCGTAGCAGCAAAATAATACATTGTGTCGTACATTGGGTAGAATTCTCTTGCCCTGAGAAAACAGCATATCATACAATTTCTCACGACCAATACCACAGGAGATCTGCTAGCATGTTATAAAACATTTAACCAGGTTGCTAACAATGAGTTGTATTGGAAGAATCTTGCCTCGTTCGATTTTCATTTGAACATTTCAAAAGCCATTGTTCTTGTAAATTTTGCTTTTTTAACAGGTTTTTCTGCTATTCTGTGCTTTTCTGTGACTAAATCGTTATAGCTCTCTCATCCTAATGGAATTCTACTGAAGTAGACTGCAGCGTTCCAAGAAGGCGGCTCACCACCACCTTCTCAAGGGCAATTAGGGATGGGCAATAAATGCCGGCCTCGCCAGCGACGCCCACATCCCATGAATGAATTTTTAAAAAGTGCACACAAATGTGCAGGTGTGCGCAAATTGACATTGTGTCATATGAATGTGTTTTATAAATATATAATAGATTACTGGTATCATTTTAAGATACTTCTTTATTTCAGAGAGTGGTTAGAATGTGGAACATGCTACCACATGGAGCAGCTGAGACGTGTCGATTGGATGCATTTAAAGGGAAGCTAGATAAGTACATGAGGGAGAAAGGAATGGAAGAATATGTAGATGCTGAGAGATTGTTACCCCTGGCTAGAGAGTCTAGAACTAGGGGGCATAATCGCAGGATATGGGGTCGGCCATTCAAGACTGAGATGAGGAGAAATTTCTTCATGCAGAGGGTTGTGAATCTTTGGAATTCTTTACCCCAGATGGCTGAGACATTGAGCACATTCAAGGCTGAGATGGGCAGATTTTTGGACTCTCGGGGAATCAAGGGATATGGGGATCGGGCGGGAAAGTGGAGTTGAGGTCGAAGGTCAGCCATGATCTGATCGAATGGCGGAGCAGGCTCGAGGGGCCGTGTGGCCTACCCCTGCTCCTATTTATTATGTTCTTAATGGGGTGAGATGGAGTAGGGTGGGAGGAGGCTCGTGTGAAGCACAAACACCGGCATGGACCAGTTGGGCCGAATGGCCTGTTTCTGTGCTGTAAAATGCGATGCAATTCCATGCTTATTGTGTTCCTAATACTTCATTAAATTTTGCACATTACTCTTTATAATAGTTTTAATCCAGTTTTAATCCAGCTTTGTTTTTTCTCATAAGGGTCCTCCAGGTCCGCCTGGTGCATCTGGTCCCCATGGGAGAAGAGGACCACGGGTGAGTACAAAAAGAAACCCACCGTGCCATCCGCTGCTTGCTTTGCTATGTCTTCTGTATTATCATTGTGGGGTTTTTTGGCGACCCTGTGGTAGTGGGGTCACAATAAAGAGGTTTTGATCTAAGGGTCTTCCATACAGAAGTTGAACTGACAGTGTTGGTAGCGTCAGGTATCAGCCTTGGCTCAGTGGGTAGCACTCTCGCCTCTGAGTTAAGAAGGTCGTGGGTTCGAGTCCCACTCCAGAGACTGGAGCACATAATCCAGGCTGACACTCCCAGTGCAGTACTGAGGGAGCGCTGCACTGTTGGAGGTGCCGTCTTTCGGATGAGACGTTACACCCCTCTGCCCTTGCAGGTGGACTTAAAAAAAATCCCACGGTGCTATTTCGAAAAAGAGCTGGGGAGCTCTCCCCAGCGTCCTGGCCAATATTTATTCCTCAACCAACATCACTAAAAACAGGAAGTGGCACTGGAGGTCATATGCCACCTGACCCCTGATTAACATATCTTCATGAATCTCCCACCTACTTCCAACGGGAATGCTGGCTGATCTTCCTGGATTGAGATCCGCCCAAAAGTTGGAATGGGTGGAAACCGAGCGGTAGGTCAGCACTTGAGCCAGTCATGCTAATTTGGACCTGCTACTGCCCCTGTTTTGAAGCGCAAAAGGGGCACGGTAGAGACACGGAAATAACCCACTCACTATATCTCTCTTTGCTTAAAATGGGGAAAGAAATGGGGTAAATTTTTGTCTTCACCGCTTGGAGCAGGCTACCCGCCCGCCCGCCCATTGTCGAACCCACTCCAATGCCTAAGCTTACCCATCAAGAGTGGTCACTTGGCCAAGATGCCAGAAGGCAACTGGTGCCCATGGAACCGTAGGTCAGCAAGGAACCATTGCCTTCAAGAGAGAAGGGAGAGAAGAAAAAGATTTGCCAGAAAAATCAAGGGAACTAAGTTGAAATAACATGGAGTTCATGCTCTTCCCAAGGAGCGAGTGCACAGTTATACAGTACATCAAAATAACTGTCCTTGGGCCTCTTTCATTACTTGGAGTAATCTACTTTAAATCAAGTATTGATTAAGACACAAATGTATTAGCCCTAAAAAAGAAATAGTTAGTGACATGATTACTTAAATTAATTCCTCCATACTGCCTCATTTTATTTCTATCCTGTAACCTCCTCCAGCCCTATAACCCTCCGAGGTCTCTGCGCTCTTCCAATTCTGGCCTCTTGCGCCTCCCCACTTTTCATCGCTCCATTATTGGCAGCCTTGGCTTAAGCTGCCTCGGCCCTAGGCTATGGAATGCCCTCCCTAAACCTCTCCGCCTCTCTACCTCTCTCTCCTCCTTTAAGACGTTCCTTAAAAGCTATCTCTTTGACCAAGCTTTTGGTCACCTGCCCTAATATCTCCTTATGTGGCTCGGTGTCAGAGTTTGTTTGATAACGGTCCTATGAAGCGCCTTGGGTCATTTTACTACATTAAAGGTGCTATATAAATGCAAATTGTTGTTGTTGCAGACCAAATTTCCCACTTTAGAAACAAGGTAATTAATCCCAATAAATATTCTTCCATTTAAATAGTTGAGACTAAATTTTGGGGCATTAAAAATAATGGGTAATTTCTCAGACAGGTTATCAGAATAGTTGGTGTGAAAAATGGAAATGTGACCCTCACTAGTGGCCTGGAAGAGATTATAAACAGGCCCCAAGGCATCCTTCTTGCTTCACATTACAATATTTTCAGAAACGTTAGATGCTACAGTATATACAAAATGTCGCACTTTCTGGGGTAAATTTTCATCCACTGCCTGGGCGATCATCTGGTGGAGTTGATTGCCGCCTTTTCAGAACCCACCTGCTTTTCGTTCCATTGATTTCATTGAGTTCTATAACGGACGGGCAATGCCCTCTACCGAATTAATGCCCAGGTGGTGAAGGTAAAAATTCACCCTGTGGCCTTTGGCTTCCACCACTTCAGGTATTTCTACTTTATACAGCTATTAAGAAAGACTGAACTGGCTGGGGCTTTTTTCTCTAGGAAAGAGAAGGCTGAGGGATGACCTGATTGAGGTCTTTCAGATTGTGATGGGGTTCAATAGGGTAGATGTACAGAAGATATTTCCACTTGTTGGGGAGTCCAAAACGAGGGGCCATAAATATAAGATGGTCACTAATAAACCCAATAGGGAATTCAGGAGCAACTTCTTTACCCAGAGAGTGGTTAGAATATGGAACTTACTATCACAGAGGGTAGTTGAGGCAAATAGCATAGATGCATTTAAGGGGAAGCTCGATAAACACATGAGGAAGAAAAGAATAAAAGGATATGTTGATAGGGTTAGTTGAAGTAAGGTGGGATGAGGCTCGTGTGGAGCATAAACACCGGCATAGACCTATTGGGCCGCATGGCCCGTTTCTGTGCTGTAAATCCTATTTAATTCTATGTAAATATCTGCACATACTCATTGCTATAGTTTTATTTGACTACCTGCCTGTTTACAAACCTGCAAAACACACCCAGCACTCAAAGAGTTAAAGTACTGTTGCTAATGACTGAGGGGCTTTATGTCAGTAAAGGTCACCCTGAGAACTCTAACCTAGCCTTAAATGTCAGCTGGACAATGATTCTGATTGTTTTGGAAGTAAAGAGCAAAAGTACTAGCCTGTACATTTAACATATTCAAAGGTCGCTGCAGGGCTATTTCTATGGGTGGCAAAAATACATGACTGCTGGGGAGTTCAATAAGACAGCATTCAAGCCATGTAGAAATGAATGAGGGACACCTTCTAACAGCATTTGAATATTTTTTCCACCCGCGCCCAGAAAGAAGTTAGTTTGTATATTATTCATGGATGGCATACTTATTTATGATGTTGTAGAATGTCAGCATTCATTAGCAATTACCCATGACATTCGCTGGCACAATCAGTTGGAAGGCATTACCAGCTGTGCAGTGACACAAATCACGGAGAGTCCAACAGCAGGTCAAGTCAAGGGCAGGGTGAAAGAGTGTTAATCACCATCTGCAAACCTTGAAGGGCTGAAGAATCCTTCCAAAATTTCTTTAAAAGTTCTTGGATCAAGCTGAACATGAACTGCTAATAACAATCGAATGCAATATTCTTGTACACATTATTGTAATAGGAGGGAAAAATTCACCGAACATTTACAGATAATAATTTATCACCTCTCCATTTATGAGTTTTGTTGTACATCTAGTGTTTTCAGAGGATGTGTGATTGATTTGATATTAATGGGCGCTTCACGGATCAGTGTTAGGGCCATTATTGCTTATGTTATACATAAATTACTTGGAACTAGGAGCAGAAATATAATTGTTCAAAGTTTGCCAGCAACATAGTCTGGGAGGAACTCCTGACCACAACTGATCAGAAATGAAAGATTTGCATTTATATAATGCCTTTCACAACCTCAGGATGTCCCAAAGTACTTCACAGCCAATGAAGCACTTTTGACTTATAATCACTATTGTAATGTAGGAAATGCAGCAGTCAATTAGTGCACAGCAAGGCCCCACAAACAACAATGTGATAATGACCAGATCATCTGTTTTAGTGACATTGGTTGGGGGATAAATATTCACCAGGATGAACTCCCCTGCTCTTCTATTGTAATTGTGCTACAGGATCTTTCATATCCATCTGAGAGGGTTTAATGTCTCATTGGAAAGTCAACACCTCTGACAGTGCAGCACTCCCTCAGTATTGCACTGGAGTGTCAGCCTAGATTTTGTGCTCAAGTCCCTGGAGTGGGACTTGAACCCACAACTTTTACTGACTTAGAGGTGAGCGTGCTACCGACTGAGCCACAGCTGACCAAATACAGATGGATCTGAATAGATTAGAAGATTGGGTTGACAACTGTTGAATGTTTAATTTGGACAAGTACAAGACTGGAGGAGGAAAGTAAGTCGGAACAATATAAGATAAATGGTAATAGACTTTAAGACATAGTATAGGAAATAAATGGTTACAATGAACTACTATCAGTAGTTCATTGTAACCATTAGCATGATAGCAATAAAGAAGGCACATTAAATTTTGTGATGTGCGGTCTGAAGGATAGAACATAAGTTCCAATGGTAATACAGGACTTGTATAGGGAATTAGTCTGGGACATCTGGAGTGTTCTGCGCAATTCTGACCTTTGAATTACAGTGGAAACATCCTGGCTTTGGAGAGGCTACAGATGTGGGAGAATGAATGAGGCAATATAAACTAAATGGTCCAATTTTAAAGGGGGTGCAGGAACAGAGAGAACTGGGGATTCACATACACAAATCTTTGAAGGTGGCAGGACAAGTTGATAAAGCTGTTAGAAAAACATATGGGATCCGTGGCTTTATAAACAGAGGCATAAAGTACAAAAGCAAAGAAGTTATACTAAATCTTCATAAATCACGAGTTAGGCCTCAGCTGGAGTATTGTGTACAATTCTGGGCACCACACTTTAGGAAGGATGTCAAGGCCTTGGAGAGGCTACAGAGAAAATTTACCAGGATGGTGCCAGGGATGAGGGAACTGAGTTATTTGGAGAGACTAGTGAACCTGGGATTGTTCTCCTTAGAGCAGAGAAGGTTAAGGGGAGATTTAATTGAGATGTTCAAAATTATGAGGGGATTTGATAGAGTAAATAAGGAGAATCTGTTTCCACTGGCAGGCGGACACAGATTTAAGATAATTGGCAAAAGAACCAGAGGAGAATTTTTTTATGCATTTGTGATTTGGAATGCACTGCCTGAAAGGGCGGTAGAAGCAAATGCAATAATAACTTTCAAAAGTGAATTGGATATATACTTGAAAAGGAAAAAAATTGCAGGGCTATGGGGAAAGAGCAGGGGAGTGGGACTAGTTGGATACCTCACTCAAAGAGACAGCACAGGCACGATGGGCCGAACGGTCTCCTTCTGTAGTGTATGATTATTTATGGGCAACTAAACTGCTAACAGGAATTAGGGCCCTGAGCTACAAGAGACTAAGGAAGATGCAAATATTTATGTTGGAGAAAAGAAGGCTCAGAGGAGACCTTACAAAAATTCTTAGGATACTAAAAGGTATAAATAAACAGAACCCTAACAAAATGTTTGGACATAACTGCAGACTCTGTAAACGGGGGCACAGAACTTGTAATCCACAGAGGAAAAGTGAACAGACAGATTAGATTCAAGAACTTCACACCAAGGGTGGTAAATATGTGGAACAGACTTCCCTGGGGAGATAGTAAAAGTGGATACGGCCAGCAAATTCAAGGAAGAGTTGGATAAGTTTTTTTTGATGAAAGAATTGATTGGGTGGTATAAGAAATAAAGTATACTACAGTATAGTCAGCCGCAATGGTCTTTTCCCAGTCTTATACATTCCTGTTTCCCTAAATTATTTCTTTTAAAAAAAAATCATCATGAATAGCATTGAGTTTAATATTTTTTATGGTGATTCACAGGCATTTTCGGTGCAATCTGGCATCATCTTTCTAGTTGTCTGTTGTTAATTTGTTCATTCTTTGCCTTTTTGTTTTCAGTGACAGGAAGGTTGAGTTCATTGGTGCACATATGGTTCTGAATTATTAAATCTGTTCCTTTTTTGAGCAATTTTAAATGCTGCTGGAGAACTTTCATTCTCCATTGTCCACCAGAGCTGGAGAAGCTGAGTCAAATTTCTATGAGACATAGACTACAATAAATTATGGAGAACTATAAATTCCAAATTTTAATTTTTTTTTTACCAGTTAATGTAGTCATATCGCAAAAGTATGATGCTGCTACTCAACAAAAACTGTGTTTTCATGTCCCTAGGGGATGTCCGGACCACATGGGAATCCAGGATTGCCAGGACTGCCGGGCCCAAAGGTATATGTGACTTTGAAGCAATTAATCTGTGTCACTAACCTACCGTTTTCCATATGTAGCCAATCTTTGAAGTATTCCAGCAGACCCAAGCCATTAAATCATTATCTGCTGTGATTGACTGTGGCCATATGTGAATCAAGCCTAGGCCCTGGGCAATAAACAATGTCTTTTTTCAAATACCATTGCTTGATTAAGAACGATATAAAAATACAGAATCAGCAATGGCAAAGCTTACGTGCAATTTAATGCCAAGTTGTGAAAAGTCCTCATTTTGAAATGAGTGGTTTCCGTAACTGTCAGTCGTGGCTTGGTTGTTGGCCTCCTCACCTGTGAGTCAGAAGGTCATGGGTTCAAGTTCCATCCACTCCAGAGACTTGAGCACGTAATCTAGGCTAACACTCCAGTGCAGTGCTGAGGGAGTGCTGCACTGTCAGACGTGCCATCTTTCAGATGGGATGCTCCACTGAGGCCCCATCTGCCCTCTCGGGTGGATGTAAAAGATCCCATGACATTATTTCAAAGAAGAGCAGGAGAGTTCTCCTCGGTGTCCTGGCCAATATTTATCCCTCAATCAACATCACTTTTAAAAAAAAAAACAGATTACCTGGTCATTATCTCATTGCTGTTTGCGGGACCTTGTTGTGCGCAAATTGGCTGCCTCGTTTCCTAGATTACAACAATGACTAGACTTCAAAAGTACTTCATTGGCTGTAAGGCACTTTGAGATGTCCTGAGGTTGTAAAAGACGCTATAGAAATGCAAGTTCTTTCTTCAGTTGGGAAAGGGAACAAATAACTTTTTTTTAAAAATTGATTATTGATAATGAAAAAGTATTCCAGATATCACAGTGTATGGCTATATTATGTATCATAATGTATTTGCTTAGATATTGGTGAAGCTCTTCAAATTATTTGATAGGGCCTCCTGCACTGTGAACTACTTTTTTGTTGAAACTTTGGTATTTGTTCAAAACACATTGTAAGAATTTATTTGTAGACAGAATTTGTGTTGGCAATCACCACCAAATTTCTTGCAATATTACTTCTGTCCTCACTTGCATCATCTGATATGAATGAATTCCCATTCAAACTCCTGGAATGAGTGCAGCGTAAACCAACATTTACCATAATGCTGCTGATTTATCTTCCCTGTCAACAATCTGACCTATAATGATGGGAGTTTAAAACTTCCTTAAGAGGAGGATATTACAACTTGTGCCATCTGCATAATTTGTATCTGCACTGTATAGTTTGACTTTTAGCTTTACACTTAGAATCGTAGAATCATGCAGCACAGAAGGCCATCCGGCCCATTGTGCCTGTGCCAGCTCTTTGAAAGAGCTATCCAATTATTCCCACTCCCCGTAGCCCGGCAGATTTTTCTTTTTTAAGTATATATCCACTTGCCTTTTGAAAGTTACTTTTGAATCTGCTTCCACCACCCTTTCAGGCAGTGCGTTCCAGATCATAACAACTCGCTGAGCCAAAAAAAAAAACTCCTCATCTCCTCCCTGGCTTTTTTTTGCCAATTACCGTAAATCTGTGTCCTCTAGTTATCGACCCTCCTGCCAGTGGAAATAGTTTCTCCCTATCTACTTCATCAAAACCCTTCATAATTTTGAAAACCACTATCAAATCTGCCATTAACCTTCTCTGCTCTAAGGAGAACAATCCCAGCTTCTCCAGTCTCTCCACTTAACTGAAGTCCCTCATCCCTGGTACCATTCTAGTAAATCTCCTTTGCATCCTCTCCAAGCCTTCAACCTCCTTTCTTAAAGTGTGGTGCCCAGAATTGGACGCGATACTCGAGCTGAGGCCTAACCAGTGATTTACTTACTTACATTATTTATTTTATTTACTTACCCACTTCTCGATGAGGATTTGTTTTTCTTCTATTTATATCACATCGAAAGTAAACAACATAATAGAACTTGTAAAGATGTAAAGCACTTAACGTCCGATTTTGTCTTGGGGCACAATTCAGACGGGCAGGGAAGCCCCCAAGATATCATTGGCATGAGGCCTGGGCAATTTTAACCTCCAGGCCTGATCATCATTTGACCAATGGGCTGCCCTCCCCCATCGCGTCAGGAATCGCGCGGCCCGCCCGTCTGCCAGGCGCAATTTCCGACACGACTCCTGAGGCCCATTTAAAATGAGGATTGTAAACAATTTTACAACACCAAGTTATAGTCCAGCAATTTTATTTTAAATTCACAAGCTTTCGGAGGCTTCCTCCTTCGTCAGGTAAATGTTCAGGAGCTCCTTGAAGCCTACGCATTTATACATCACAGAACAATACATGGTGTTTACAGACTGCCCCTGCAACTGCCCGTTGCCAAGGCAATCACCGTGTTCAGACAGAGAGGTGTCACCTGCAGAACCCCCGAATACACATTCAACAAAAAAACAAACAGGAAATGAGGAGGCATCTCTTGAAGTGCTTTCTGCACTCTTGAAAATATCCTCGCTGTTGCAATGAGTAGAAGGTCTCCCTCCCGCTTTTCTGTTGCCTCCTCGGAGGTCCTCGGGCAAGGAGATACCGACTGTTCCCCAGAAGCAGCAAGAGTGTTCCCAAGGCCACAATGGAGAAGGACCTGGTCGGAAGGGTCAGTGCCACCAGCTTCATCCTCCAGAACCTGGCTTCGATGCAGAAAGGGGTTCAAGGACCTCACAAGAGCAGCAAGGGTGAGTATAGCGCCTTCATCTCTCCATAGTACCCGTTAATGCTCCTTTCCCCCCCCCGCCCCCCCTCCCCAATCTCAACAATTCCCTCCCCTCCGTCACGTCCATTGGCGTACAATCACAAGGGCACACTGCCAGATCTCTCTTTTTCATTCCATGATGTGGAGATGCCGGTGATGGACTGGGGTTGACAATTGTAAACAATTTTACAACACCAAGTTATAGTCCAGCAATTTTATTTTAAATTCACAAGCTTTCGGAGACTTCCTCCTTCCTCAGGTAAATGTTCAGGAGCTCCTGAACATTTACCTGAGGAAGGAGGAAGTCTCCGAAAGCTTGTGAATTTAAAATAAAATTGCTGGACTATAACTTGGTGTTGTAAAATTGTTTACAATTTTTCATTCCAAGCACACTCATCTCTTCCTTTCCTCTCTCCACACCAAACACTAACACCATCCTCTTTTATCTTACTATTTGCACGAAAACCAACTCCTCCCAGCAATCCTTCCTCACTTCACATTGCACACACCTGTCATTACATCGGAACATAGGAACAGGAGGAGGCCATTCAGCCCCTCGTGCCTGCTCCGCCATTTGATAAGATCATGGCTGATCTGTGATCTAACTCCATATACCTGCCTTTGGCCCATATCCCTTAATACCTTTGGTTGCCAAAAAAGCTATCTATCTCAGATTTAAATTTAGCAATTGAGCTAGTATCAATTGCCATTTGCGGAAGAGAGTTCCAAACTTCTACCACCCTTTGTGTGTAGAAATATTTTCTAATCTCACTCCTGAAAGGTCTGGCTCTAATTTTTAGACTGTGCCCCCTACTCCTAGAATCCTCAACCAGTGGAAATAGTTTCTCTCTATCCACCCTATCCGTTCCCCATTACATTCACCACCTCCCCATCCTCATTCTATTTTGTTTCTTCTCCACCTCTCAACACATCCACTATTTGCACAAACCCCACACATCTCCACTTAGCTATCACTTGCAAATGTCCAGCTTCTATCTGCTAACTCTTGTCCCTTTTCTCTTTCTTCTAAGTCCTTCTCGACAGCAAGAGGCCGCCTTGCTCAAGAAGACACCGCGGGGGAGGACAGTCCTCCTGCGGATAAACCGGAAGGCACCCCGTCCCTTACAGGCACCAAATATCAGTGAGCAGCAGCAGGTACTGGGGGCAGGAACAGCCCAGGAGACAGCTCGCTGGAGGGCAAAGTCCTCCCCCAGCTCTGCGGAGGAAGACGGAGATGAGGACCAACCGTGAAAAGAAAACTTCTGGCCTCACTCAAGCAGCTGCTGGGTATTGGAAGGTCCGCCGAGGGGTTTCACCACTGTGGCTGAAAGCGTGGATGAGCTTGGTGTCGTCTTGCTTGGCAGCGGCGCTCTGCGGTCTACGTTGTGGAGTGTGGCCACCTCCAGGGACGCTGCGGCTGGGCCCTTACAACAGGAGACCATGTTCCCCAGGTTTTTGCAGCTTTGGTGACATCTCAAACGGCTGCTATGCAGGCTCTGGGCTCCACCTTGGAGAGCGACAGGTGTCCGCCTTGGACAGATGGGTGGACCGAATGGGTAGGAGCTCTGATGGAGTCGGTCAACGGAAGCGATGAGACCCGGTGGCAGTGGCTGTACAAGTTGCCCTCTCTCAGGATGCCAGCACATCTGCTCCTTCGTCACGCCCCCTGGCCCAATACCCGCCAGGGTGCCAGCAAGGCAGCTGGGCCAGGCTGTCCCCGGCAGAAGCCGGGTCCTCGCAGCCTCGAGAGCTCAGAAGTCACCAGCCACCACTACATCAAGGGTTCCAACATGAGCAACAGCAGCCTTTCCCCCCCCCCCCCCCCCCCCCCGCTCTGCACTAGGGGAGCACCTCATAGGAGCAGTAGAGTTAGTAAACCTTCTTTAAAGAAAAGCACTAGGGGTCGATCACTTGGAGTGAGAAGTGAATGGAAGGCGCATATTATCTTTGGCAAAATTAATCACCGTTGTCGCATTTGGCACTTTGGCCTGCAGGGTGGTTTTACAGCAGCTTCTGAGTCTGCATTGTCATTGATACAGAAGTTGTCTGAATGGTTTGAATATTCTTTAATGCAGGATGAAGGGAGTGGTGAAGGAGGTATCAAGCAGAGGGGCTCTGTGTTAATTCTCAGGGCAGGAGGATGAGCGTACCAGCGGGATCACTGAGCAATTAGCTGACGCTTCACGTGTCTCGCTGCAAGGCGTTGATGTGGCCCTCCTTCTCCTGCTGCTTCCTCACCTTCCCCCGGGTCTTCTTCGTCCGATGAGGACAGCTGTTGCTGCTGCTTCTCTGCCTCCTCCGAACGCAGGCCTCTCTGTATGGCGAGGTTGTGCAGTATGCAACACACTGCTACGCCACGGGAGACACTTTGCCGGGGCAAATTGTAGGGAGCCCCCAGCACCTGCCGAGACACCTGAACCTCTGCTGCTGTGCTCAATAATGACCTGGTGGTCCCCTGGCTTTGATTATGACTTGTGCTGCTCAGGAGCGGTGGGGGTTGCTGAGCCACATCTGTAGGGGAATCCTTTATCCCACAGCAGCCAGCCTGCCACGTTCCTGGGAGGGTGGAATATTGAAGGGTTGATAGACCGTCCCTGACGGCCGCAGAAACTTGCACGATCCTGTTTGAGCGATCAGGCGCTCGCTGCACATTAATGGAGTGGTAGAACTATTTCTAGTACCAGATGTTGCTGGCTGAGGTTGCTGGTGCCCTGATGGCAACATGTGTGCAGTCAATGACGCCCTACATGAGGAAGGAAGCCAGCCTCTGCTGCAGATACCCGCGCTCTCTCTCTCCTGTTGAACGCTGAGGTCAACAGGGAATGGTGATGTACAGGTTCGCCCTGGCCAACAGGGTGTCGGTACGTCCTGATTAATGTTGCCGTGGGCTGGAGTCTGAAAGACGCGGCTGATGCCCCCTGTAGCGGACTGGGAGGAGCCAGTTGTGACCTTGACAGCCACTGGCCTCCCTGTTGCAGGAGGTTACAGAGGTCTGAGAGAGCCAGACTGGAGAAGCAAAGGCTCCTGAAGCTCTGCTGTTCAGATAGGTGCAAGGTGACTCTTGGGCCTGTACAAGCCGGTGTGCTGGGAATGGCCTCCTACCAGCCATCCCCCCCCCCCTCACCTGCTGTTTTCGGATAGGCGGCTGCTGCTCCTCTTCCTCCCAAGTGTTCCTCCATACGGAACAAACTAGCAATAATAGCTGGGGTTGTTCTCCTTCGAACAGAGAAGGTTAAGAGAAGATTTAATCGAGGTGTTCAAAATCATGAACGGTTTTGATGGAATAAATAAGGAGAAACTGTTTCCAGTGGCAGAAGGGTTGGTCACCAGACGACACAAAATTTAAGGTGAAGGACGAAAGAACCAGAGGCGACATGAGGAAATATTTATTTTTTACGCAGCGAGTTGTTCTGATCTGGAATGCACTGCCTGAAAGGGTTGATGGAAGCAGATTTAATAGTAACTTTCAAAAGGGAATTGGATAAATACTTGAAGGGAAAAGATTTGCAGGGCTACGGGGAAAGAGCAGGGGAATGGGACTAATTGGATAGCTCTTTCAAAAAGCTGGCACAGACACGATGGGCCGAATGGCCTCTTCCTGTGTTGTACCTACTATGATCAGCACAGGAAGCTTTCTGATGGGGATACGGCTACAAAAAAAATGGGAATGGAGCAATCTGGAAGTTGGAAACTCCCCTGGAAAGCCGGAATGCAGGAAAGATCCTATGATCCACTGAGGTGCAGCTGAGTGGCTCTCGATGAGCAATCTTGCCAGGTTTTACTGGCGGCTTACGCACTGGGCAGGACTTTAAGAGTTAAAATCGCGTCGGGATCCGGATGACCTCATTGGAGCGCGACTTTTAGATTTTAACGAGGCTCCACCTGCCTACGGCCGGTGCCTCCCTGTGACCAAAAACAGCGTGGTTAAAATGGTGGCGGACGGGAACGCGTCATGAGCGCAGAGCCCGACCACCATTTTGACCACCCGCCCCCCCCTTATTCCTGCATCGTTAAAATCGGGTCTTTGAACCTATTTGCAGATGTAGGCAGTGGATTTCTTTGGTGTGTATTTTTATATATTCTGATGGGAGTTTTAGTTCAAGTTTTTTCTGCCCTGCTCCTCGTTCAGTTTTCTTCGCCTCTCTTCATCTGAAGCTGCTGGCTGCCTACTGTTATTTTTTTTTTTATTCGTTCACGGGATGTGGGCATCGCTGGCGAGGCCGGCATTTATTGCCCATCCCTAATTGCCCTTGAGAAGGTGGTGGTGAGCCGCCTTCTTGAACCGCTGCAGTCCGTGTTATCGCAACCAAATGGCTACAGTGAGTGTCAGCAGCTGAGCCCAATCCTAACCGTATGCTTAGAATCCTAGAACCGAACAACACAGAAGGAGGCCTTTCGGCCCATCGTGGCTGTGCCGGCTCTTTGAAAGAGCTATCCAATTAGTCCCACTCCCTTGTTCTTTCTCCACAGCAATACGAATTTCTCCTTTTCAAGTATTTATCCAATTCCCCTTTGAAAGTCACTATTGAATCTTCTTCCACCGCCATTTCAAGCAGTGCTTTCCAGATCATAACAACTCGTTGTGTAAAAAAAATGTCTCCTCATCTCCCCCCACTGGTTACCCACCTGCCAGTGGAAATAGTTTCTCCCTATCTACTCTATCAAAACCGCTCATAATTTTAAATGCCTCTAATAAATCTCCCTTTAACCTTCTCTGCTCTAAGAAGAACAATCCCAGCTTCTCCAGTCTCTCCACATAACTGAAGGCCCTCATCCCCGGTACCATTCATGTATCGATTGGCGTTTCAATGCAAATTGACAGTCGATCCGCAAAGTAGTATCACAACTGAGTGACAGGTTGAAAATTAACCCCAGAATCTTTTAGATTTGTTTCAGCACAACAAATAAAAAGCATAGAACACTGATTAATTCTCATTTTTTTGATTAGCATGCATAGAGTTGCCAACCCTCCAGGAATTAAAGCTTAATCTCCTGGACACTGCTGCGAGTAACGCCATCATAGGGGCATTAAAAAAAAATTGTATTTTTTTTTCCATTTTCTTTTATTCGTGACAAAAGTACTGGAGATGAGTAAAAGAGGCTGTTTGACTGGGGAGGGGGTAGATCATGTGATGAAACCTCCAGGAATGCATCCAACCAGAGTCGGCAACACTAACCATGTAACAGGGAATTAATCTTAACCTTTCCTTAATACCCTCAAGATTCACAATCTTGAAACTTGTTTTCACCTGTATTTTAGTGCTTTTTAATCTTCCTGGCATTTTACTCTTTGTTTATGGGCTGTTATTCCAGGGCCCATCTCTTTCACTGTTAAAATAGAATGAACTTTAACTAAACACGCAGCGATTTTTCTTTTCCAAATTCCACTCTCTCACCTTTAATGATCTGGATGTTTCACCGTAAACTTTCCACAAAAGAAATATATAAATATATAGCTTTTGATTAAACTAATGATCCCACTTTCCCATCAATGGCAATTGGTTGTCAAATTTGATAAATGCACCTGGTGCCCGCCTCACCTGTCTCCATCACTCAGATTCGAGCAGTTTTATCAAGAGCTGACATTCGACTAACAACAGCCAGGTACGCGTCAAGCTGAATAACCCTCAAATACGTCTTCATTGATGAGGGGTGAACTGGTCAAACTTGTCATGCTCCAGATCAGCTAAGATCAGTGTACAGCTGACAAGATAAGCCCATGTGCCCTGAGCTTTGAAAGTTTAATCCCCTCAACACCCACTATTTAATATGCATGAAGTTTTTGTTGCATAATACATGGTAGACAAATGGAAATTCTCAATACTGTTTTATGGAAAGAATTAACATGTTTAATTTTGAAATATTTACAATAAAATTGTATAGTAAAGCGGGATCAGTCGCTGCTGCTATATCCCAAATACTAACCGACATCTTTTACCTACATAGATAATCACAGATAAAGGGACTAAAACCATTCCATCTTCAAAAAATGAACTGTTGCAGATATGACTGACCTTTTACTGTTAATTTCTGTGCAGCAACAACAATAACAACAACTTGCATTTATATAGCGCCTTTAATGTAGTAAAACGTCCCAAGGCGCTTCACAGGAGCAATTAGCAAACAAAATTTGACACCGAACCACATAAGCAGATATTAGGACAGGTCACCAAAAGCTTAGTCAAAGAGATAGGTTTTAAGGAGCGTCTTAAAGGAGGAGATAGAGGTGGCGAGGTGGAGAGATTTAGGGAGGGAATTCCAGACCTTCGGGCCTAGGCAGCTGAAGGCACGGCCGCCAATGGTGGAGCGATTAAAATCGGGGATGCGCAAGAGGCCAGAATAGGTTGTGAGAGGCCATCTGTTTTAATTGACAGCCAATCATAAGGTAAAGAATCTCGCCTAGTCAATCAGCAAATGCCAGTCAATCGCATCATAAGATAGATCAATCATATTAATAGTCCAGGTATCAAAAAAATGTCTGCTTTATGCAAAAAAAAAATCACTTGACAAGCTAGTTCCTTGTTCTAACTCATTTTCCATAAGGTCAAGCACAGAAAAAAACAGGCCTCAAGTCAAATACACTTTTCTACTTAAGACCCAGCACCATTTTATTAATTGTAACATTCTGAAGTGAAAGGGGTTTGGAACAGTTAAATTCCACTTCCAAAGCAATTCTCCCACAAACCAATAATAAGAACTATTCAATAACTGCAATAATTCCATGCACTCCTGTTCCACAGGATGCTTTTATTTAACAAAGAATCAAAAAACTTAACTGACCCGGAGTTGGTGGCCACGAGGGTTCCTGAAGAATTCTACCCCGCTCATCACCGACTAATTTCTGGATGGGGGTCTGTTCAAACGGAGTTAAGCCCCTAATTTCCATATTTAAGGGGCCCGAACACCTGCTTTAAGCGTCCGTCCGGAACACCTAACGAGGGCCCCACAAATTTGGCAGTAGGACCAACGCCTGCGCGGGTTGGGCGGGGGCATAAGAACATAAGAAATAGGAGCAGGAGTCGGCCACACGGCCCCTCGAGCCTGCTCCGCCATTCAATCAGATCATGGCTGACTTTCAACCTCAACTCCACTTTCCTGCCCGATCCCCATATCCCTTGATTCACCGAGAGTCCAAAAATCTATCGATCTCAGCCTTGAATATACTCAACGACTTGGAGCAGTCCCGCTGCTCGCTGTACTTCCCCTAGGACCTCGTTTGAATTCAGCAGCCAGTTAGCACACATCAAGGTCCCACAAACAATAATAAAATGAATGACTAGTTAATCAGTTTTAGTGGGTGTTGGTTGAAGGGTGAATGGTATGGTGTCAACCATGGCTCAGTGGGTATCACTCTCACTTCTTAGTCAGAAAGTTATGGGTTCAAGCTCCACTGCAGAGACTTGAGCACATAATCTAGGCCGACACTCCCAGTGTAGTACTGAGGGAGTGCTGCACTGTCGGAGGTGCCATCTTTCACGTGAGACATTAAACCGAGGCCCTGTTGGCCCTCTCAGGTGGATGTAAAAGATCCCGTGGCAATATTTCAAAGAGTTGGGGAAGTTCTCCCGGTGTCCTGGCCAATATTTACCCCTCAACCAACATCACTAAAACAAATGATCACATTGCTGTTTGTGGGACCTTGTTGTGTGCAAATTGGCTGCTGTGTTTTCTGCATTACAATAGTGACTACAGTTAAAAAAGTACATCATTGGCTGTAAAGTGCTTTGGGACATCCTGAGGTCATGAAAGGCGCTATATAAATGCAAGTTCTTCCTTTCTTTTCTTTCAACATCTAACTCTAAAGACGGCACCTCTGATAATGCAGCACTCCCTCAGTACTGGACTGAAGTGTCAGCATAGATTCGGTGCTCAAAACTTGGAGTGGGGCTTAAACCCACAGCCTTCTGACTCAGAGGTGCTGCCATTGTCAATTGCCAACGAAGCTGATTGAAATCTATTCTGCAAATAAGAAGGCCACTTTGTTATTTAAATGACTCTCTTACTTATGTGTGATCATTCTGCCCACTGCTGTGCAGCTCATGGCTACACAGTGCATGACGGGGCAGAACACTTAGGATTTCCACACAGAGAATGAGTAATAGCAAAACATTGTTCTCCAGTTTCACAGCTAAGCTTATTTTTTAAAATTTAATTCAAACAAAACCCTTTACATGAGTTTTAGAGACAGAATGTTGACTGGATGTTTCCATTATGGAATTAGTTTCCCCGAGCAGATTTGAGCATAATTCATCAATGAGAATAAAAATCACATAAGGCTGATGCCCAGTGAACAATTTTGCTAGCTAGTGTGCTAAAAGTCTCGACAAACAAGCCTTTCATTCGACAGTTACCCCGTGAAATTCTACAATTCATCAATAGTTGTGTTATATTCACTGCAGTAAATGAGAACTATTTGCTATTATGTTAAGGTTAGTTTATATAGCCATGGCTAATATCTCTGCGTTGTTTAGAATTGTTTCTTATAAGTCATGGAGAATTGAGTGTTCCACTTGTCTTTATTCTGTTGATTATATTGGTGCATACATAATTCCTACATTAGGGTCCAAAAGGTGAACCAGGCTTATTCCCCATTAAAGCGCCACCTGGAGAAAAGGTAAATTAGACTGGGAAGTCATCACTGTGCTGTGCCATTTGAAGTCTTGTGTGCTAAAGTGTCTGTGCTGCCATTTCATTTCCATCATTGTTAGCCGTCTGCATGATTCACCTTGTTCACTGAATATTATTTCTTTAGAGGAGAGTTTGTGACCAGAAAGAGAAATGCTCACCATGATCAGTGTGCATGATATCAGCATCAGGGTGCGGTTTGCCAAAATTGCATCCTTTTTGACACGTAATGCATGTAATAAATGTTGGTTTGATGTTGTTTTTCTGCTCCATCTCTCCGTGTCTTCTGTTTCACATGGGTGTGGTTTTGCACGGCAGTCATTGTTGTCCATTAGTTTTCAATGTCCTTGTTGCATGTGGTGTTGGATCCAAATGATTGTTCCAATGCGGAGGAGCTTGTTTGGGAGCAGCGTTTCAACCTTTTGTCAATGAAGCCAGGGTAATCAAACCAATACCTTTAAAATGGATCACTGCTACTTAGTTAAGAACATAGGAGCAGGAGTGGGTCATTCAGCCCCTCGAGCCTGTTCCCCCATTCAATTAGATGATGGCTGATCTGTACCTCAACTCCATTTTATCAGCCTTAGCTCCATATCCCATGATACCCTTACCTAACAAAAATCTATCGATCTCAGTCTTGTTCCTAGTTCTGATTCCCCCACCAGAGGAAATAGTTTTTCTGCATCTACCCTATCGAATTCTTTTAACATTTCAAACATCTCGATCTGAGCACCCTCAATTTTCTATACTCAAGGGAATGCAAGACAAGTTTATGTAACCTGTCCTCATAATTTAACCCTCTAAGCCCCAGTATCATTCTGTAAGTATTAGTTGAACACAAACCAAAGTGTGGCGGTGATTTAGACACTGTGCCACACTAGCTGGATGCTCGGGTTCAAATTGCAGCATCTTCTCAGATTTGCATCCATGCTTTCCTCAGTTTCTGTCGCTCCTCCACCCCTCCCTCAAAAGCCATAGTGACAACTGGTCTGGATCATTGTGCACAAGTGATTTTTTTGAGGCCAGAAAGAGAGATGGTGCACCAAAGCATCACAGAGCAGTTGAACCTTGAATGGCACTAATAGTGGTTATGGAAGTTGACCAAACTGTCTAATTATCCTGACCAGGAGATCAGACTGGAGAAAGGGAGTAAAAAAGAAAAACGCACAAAATATAATTTTGCACTTGCATTCAGAGAACGAAGCCTGAAGGAAATATCTGCTCTCAAGTAAGCTCTCGAGGGACTGTAACACCATTGAACATGTGATTATATGCTAGTTTATGAACTTAAAATTAAACTTGTGAAATATTACATTGTGCTACAAAAATCTCCTTTTACCTGATTTCCCATGAATCAAACCACTAATTTCTTTGTAACTATTTCTGTTGATGAATCCAGAAGAAGGTGATGCTCCTTCTAAGAAGTGGAGAATTTTTGAACTCGTACATATGGAGGTGACTGGATGCACATCTTTTATAAGGGAAAATAACATTTCTTCAGCTGGGTGTGTACGAGTATATGAGTGTCCAAGCCAAACGACTAAGAATTCTACGTAAGAAGAGCTTGTTTGCCTGATGAGGGGTGTACACTTTCGCTCTCCCTGTAGGAAAAGCCAAAGCTCATCTAAGTCCAGAGAACTTGAGCTCAGGTTAGCAACAGCCAAGGGTTGGACCCCCATGTGTTCTCAGGCACTGCTGGAGTTTAACCAGCTAACGCCATGTAGACTACCAACACAGAGCGTTAAGCTTCCTTCTGCTTGTTCAGTAAAGACCACCCTACCCGTTAGGCCTCGCAAGTAAAAAGCACAATGGGAATTCTCAGTCATCAGTCACAGGCCTGTCCCCCCTCTAGGTCCCATCAGGCTCAAGAAAGTCATTACTTCATATTACTCTGGAGTACTATAAATCTGCTTCAGCAACAATAGAATAAACTCTGTTCTGATCTCCAAGTGCCAGGCAAGTCATTTGCGAAGGCAGCTTAACCCAAAGAGACCCTGCTTACTCCCCCCCCCCCCACCTCCCAAGGAGTCATTAGTCGATCGCTAGACAACTGGCAAGCATGGGTTTGGGTCGTCATTAAGAAGACAGCAGGTACCAAGCACTCTTCCCAAAAATTAATAGAATTATATAGAATGTACAGCACAGAAACAGGCCATTTGGCCCAACTGGTCCATGCAGGAATTTATGCTCCACTTCAGCCTCTTCCCACTCTACTTCATCTAACCCTATCAGCATATCCTTCTATTCCTTTCTCCCTCATGTGTTTATCCAGCTTTACCTTAAATGCATCTATGCTATTCGCCTCAACTACTCCTTGTGGTAGCGAGAGCCACATTCTAACCACTCTCTGGGTAAGGAGGTTTTTCCTGAATTCCCTATTGGATTTATTGGTGACTATCTTATATTTATGGCTCCCGGTTTTGGATTCTCCCACAAGTGGAAACATCTTCTCTATATCGACCCTATCAAACCCTTTCAAAATCTTAAAGACCTCTATCAGGTCACCCCTCAGCCTTCTCTTTCCTAGAGAAAAGAGCTCCAGCCTGCTTAATCTTTCCCGATAGGTATAACCTCTCAGTTCTGATATCATCTTAATAAATCTAACAGCATGATAAGGAGGGACAGCTCATCATTAAATGTGTAAAAGAATTGCCATCATTGCCCTGATGACTGCATGATACACATCGTATCTCTTTAAATGGTGTTTTTAGAAGTTGGAGCTGTGGAGATTCAGCAACTGCGATCCATTTACAGTAGAACACCGAATCCTGGATATATGAGGCCTGCAGAAAATGCCTTGCAGCAACTGTCACCTGAGGCTTCAGACTTTTCTATGCAACGTCACGACTGACACCTTCCTTCTGTGCTGTTGAAGAATCGACGTGGGACAATTTGTGATGTACCAGCCATCTTGGAAGTTCTAATTGTCCAAGTCCGTTATTGCATTCCAGATTTACTCATCACCAAGTGTTTAGTCCAGAACTTCATACAAACAGTAAACAATTTTACAACACCAAGTTATAGTCCAGCAATTTTATTTTAAATTCACAAGCTTTCAGAGGCTTCCTCCTTCGTCAGGTGAACACCTGACGAAGGAGGAAGCCTCCGAAAGCTTGTGAATTTAAAATAAAATTGCTGGACTATAACTTGGTGTTGTAAAATTGTTTACAATTGTCAACCCCAGTCCATCACCGGCATCTCCACATCATACAACAGGGCATTGGCAAAGTGACGTGTCCGCTGTGAGATTGGCTCCCCTCCCGTGGCGCTGAGCAACAGGATGGTGTCAATGGGAGACCTCTTTCCCGGCAATTGTGCTTAATGGTCATTCTGTTTACAAGTCTCCCTTTGAATTCCATTAGAGCCAGAAGCACTAAATGAACCAGGAAACATCAGCATTAAATATGACGCGTTTATTTTTACCGCTTCGTGCCTAATTTGTCATTGCTCTCCCGTACAGGGTGATCCAGGCCCAATTGGTCCATTAGGTCCTTCCGGTCCTGCAGGTCAAAAGGTAAAATACTTTCTTTTCTTTGCTACTGAAATATTTTCATCCAGAGTATTCATTTTGTCAAACATTTGTAATTGATTTTTAAAAAGAAAAATCCAAAGTGCCGTATTGGTTTGTGCCCTGTGTTATTTTGTACATGCTTTGAATTTTAATCCTGATTGCTTTGTTGATACAAATAGGGATGTGCCAGCTTTCAGAAGAATTGTATCCGAGAAATCTTCATAGCTGAAACTCAGTGGGTGATTTTAACCCAGCCGGCCCAAAGGAAGCCAGGCGGGAGAGCAGTTTAAATAATTGGTGTCCCGCACACGATCTCATAATTACGATTTTAACCTGCTCTTCTGAGCAGGTGATAAGGACATCCAGCCGGAAACTAGTGGGGACCTTCTTTAAATATGCAGATCAGGCACCAATGATGTCATTGGGGCCCGGATACTATTTTAACCATCTTCTGGCCGGCCTCCCACCTTGCACCCTACGTAAACTTGAGCTCATCCAAAATTCTGCTGCCTGTATCCTAACTCGCACCAAGTCCCGTTCACCCATCACTCCTGTGCTCGCTGACCGATATTGGGATCCCAGTCTGGCAACGCCTCGATTTTAAAATTCTCATCCTTCTTTTCAAATACCTCCCATGGCCTCGCCCCATCCTGGAGTTAAAATCTCCCGAGTTTCATGCTGCCAAAGTCAGTGCGGTTTGCCACTTTCTCAGTCCCTGCCTGCCCGATTCCTGCCCTGAGTTAAAATCGGGGCATCAGATCCCGCTCAATATTGTACATGTGACAATTAAATCATGAATGTTTCAGATCAATTACCTAACTCCCCCTTCTCTCCCCTCCCCTCCCCTCCTCTTCCTTCTTCCCCTCCTCTCCCCTCCACTCTCCTCTTTCCCCAATCGCCTCCTCGCCCCGCTCCACTCCTCTCCCCTCCTCTCCCATCTCCCCTCCTCTCCCATCTCCCCTCCTCTCCCATCTCCCCTCCTCTCCCATCTCCCCTCCTCCCCTCCTCTCCCTTCTCCCCTCCTCCCCTGCCCTCTCCCCTCCTCTCCCACTCTCTCCTCTCTCCTCTCCTTCCTCTCCGCTCCCCCGCTGAATTGTGCACTGTCACCAAAGAATAATAAAACGAGTATTTCATGTTTCATATTGCAGTAGCTACCTGAATTTAAGATAAGTTGTGAGTCCAAGCACCCATGTGCAGTTAACTAAACACACATTGTAGAATAGAACAGCTTGATTTATGCATCTCGTACCAAGAATAGATATTAATGCATGATATCGTCAGTGTGGGGCTCAGATATAGTTGCAGATTGAGTATGATCTAATAACCAGATGTAAGTGTGTTAGGGTGACAATTATTTTCAGTTGTTTCTGTATTATTTTGGAAAAGAGGCAAAGCGTCTGCTTTCCTGTCTTGCGCCTCAAGCCTCTGAGTAACAATCATGATCTTGAATACTTTCATATTTTGGATGACAGATGTATGCAAAAATTTAACTGAATCCTTCTGGGATAGACACTTACATAAAACTTATGTAGAATGTACAATTTGTGAGCCATGTTTCAGTGGGCAGCGCTCTTGCCTCTGAGTCGGAAGGTCGTGGGTTCGAGTCCCACTACAGAGACTTGAGCACATAATCTAGGCTGACACTCCCAGTGCAGTACTGAGGGAGTGCTGCACTGTCGGAGGTGCCGTCTTTCGGATGAGACGTTAAACCGAGGCCCTGTCTGCCCTTTCAGATGGATGTAAAACATCCCATGACACTATTCGAATAAGAGCAGGATATTTCTCCCTGGTGTCCTGGCCAACATTTATCCCTCAAACAACATCACTTTAAAACAGATTATCTGTTCATTTTCACATTGCTGTTTGTGGGATCTTGCTGTGCACAAATTGGCTGCTGCATTTCCTACATTACAACAGTGACTACACTTCAAAAGTACTTCATTAGCTGTAAAGCACTTCTGGACGTCCTGAGGTTGTGAAAGGCGATATATAAATGTAAGTCTTTCTTTTATCTGCAAAAATTCCAGATAATAAACATTATGCACAGGAGCTTTTTTTACATTATGTTGTTCAACTGAATTGATCCTTCCCTATCAACTGTCCCATATTAGTATTAAAATAGCACAAAATGCAAAGTAACCGGCCCTATTCATGAGATGGTAGGGAAAAAATAAAGTGCCAAGTTCCAGTTTGTTGTACATCTACATGCTTTTGTAAATGCTGCATTACACCTCCCATATTGCTTTTTAATTTTAACTTTGGCATATAATACACTCAACTGTACCATACGGAAAGCAGCCATACATATCACAGGCAACGATCCCTGCACCTGAACAACACAATGATATTGTCTCAGGCCAATAATCAATAACAACAACTTTACACAGCGAGTTGTTATGATCTGGAATGCACTGCCTGAAAGGGTGGTGGGAGCAGATTCAATAGTAACTTTCAAAAGGGGGATTGGATAAATACCTGAATAGGAGACATTTGCAGAGCTATGGGGAAAGAGCAGGGGGAATGGGTCTAATCGGATAGCTCTTTCAAAGAGCCAGCACAGGCGCGATGGGCCGAATGGCTTCCTTCTGTGCTGTACCTACTATGATGCTATGAACTTGCATTTATATAGCGCAGTAAAATGCCCCGAGGCGCTTCACAGGGGCGTTGTCAGACAATACTTGACCCTGAGCCATGCAATGAGATATTAGGACAGGTGACCAAAAGCTTGGTCAAAGAGATAGGTTTTAAGGAGTGACTGAAAGGAGGAGAGAGAGGTAGAGAGGCGGAGAGGTTTAGGGAGGGAATTCCAGAGCTTAGGGCCTAGGCAGCTGAAGGCACGGCCGCCATTGGTGGAGCGGTGAAAATCGGGGATACGTAAAGGGCCAGAATTGGAGAAGCGAAGAGATCTCGGAGGGTTGTAGGGCCGGAGGAGGTTACAGAGATAGGGAGGGGGCGAGGCCATGGAGAGATTTGAACACAAGGATGAGAATTGTAAAATCGAGACGTTGCTGGACCGAGAGCTGATGTAGGGCAGCGAGTTGTAATCCGTTGAGCTAATTCTTGCATCAGTTTCCTTGTTGTTTGCGATGCCATGCCTAAGTGATGAAAGATGTCCGCTTATCCATGTTTATTTGCCCTGCGGCTTGGATGTCATTTTACCTGTCTTTTTTTGAAATTGACGTTATTTTAATCTTTTCAGCATTTATTTTCATTTTATGTAATCCTTGGCATGTTTCGTCAAGTTTGACGGTCGGTGTTTATTGCCTCTGAGGGTGGAATTCAGAAGTGCATAGAGACAAATATTTCTTAGGGACAGAAAGGTATTACGTACAATCCCACTCACAAAAAGGGGAGAGGGATAAACCCGACAATTACAGGCCAGTCAGCCTAATGTCGGTGGTGGGGAAACTTTTAGAGACAATAATCCGGGACAAAATTAATTGGCACTTGGAAAAGCCTGGGCTAATAAATAAAAGTCAGCACGGATTTGTTAAAGGAAAATCGTGTTTGACTAACTTGATTGAGTTCTTTGATGAAGTAACTGAGAGGGTTGATGAGGGGAGTACGGTTGATGTGGATATGGACTTTCAAAAGGCGTTTGATAAAGTACCACATAATAGACGTGTTAGCAAAATTAAAGACCATGGGATTAAAGGGACAGTGGCAGCGTGGATACAAAATTGGCTAGGGAACAGAAAGCAGAGAGTCGTGGTTGTTTTTCAGACTGGAGGGAAGTATACAGTGATGTTCCCCGGTGGTCAGTATTAGGACCACTGCTCTTTTTGATATCTATTAATGACCTCGACTTGGGTACAGAGGGTATAATTTCAAAGTTTGCAGATGACACGATACTCGGAAATGTAGTAAACAGTGAGGAGGATAGTAACAGACTTCAGGAGGACATAGACAGACTGTTGAAATGAGCAGACACATGGCAGATGAAATTGGGAGAAAGAATGAGGAGAGGCAATATAAACAAAATGGTACAATTTTAAAGGGGGTGCAGAAACAGAGAGACCTGGGGGTGTATGTACACAAATCTTTGAAGGTAGCAGGACAAGTTGAGAAGGCTGTTAAAAAAAGCATACGGGATCCTTGGCTTTATTAATAGAGGCACAGAGTACAAAAGCAAGGAAGTAGATGAAGAAGAGTTCAAGGAGGCTCATGTGAACCATAAACACCAGCACAGACCAGTTGGGCCGAATGGCCTGTTTCTGTGCTGTAAACTCTATGTAATTCTATGTAATTCATTCCACAACTTTATGACTCTTGGGTGAACAAATTTACACCGAACTTCACCTTATTCTCAACTTAATTTTTAACGAGTGCCTCTTGCTTTTTGACCACAGTGAACAATTTACCTGGATCAACTTAGTAAATTCCTTTCATCAGGTCCCCTGAACACTTTTCCTTTCCAAAGAAAGTACGCTTAACTTCCTTAATTTGTCCTCATAAGTTAAATTCTCGATACTCAGAATCAGGGTTGCGAACTGCCCAGTTTTAGATGGGAACTCACCGTTTCTAGAGGACTGTCGAGAAGTTTCTGAAATGTAAACTGGACGCCAAAAGTCGAGGGTGTAAATATTCGTCTGGGCCCATGTTCAGGCCCGGACTTGGGTCCTGTGCGATTAGCACGCGTCGAAGAAAGAGGCCAGAGGATTGATAGAAATTAGTCTTCGGGCCTCCTTTGCATACTCGGGGCGAGCTGCCTGCGCTGGTCGCGTCTGCGCGGGCAGCTCGCCCCGACTGGAAATGTCAATTTAGGGCTGGCTTTCCTCACCGGCAGAGGCCCACAGGCAAGGCCCAGGAGGAGGGATGGAGCGGGCCACGACGGCAGTCACCGCCCAATCAGAATGATTTGAGGACATTCAGTGAGTCCTAACTGACTCCCTGGAGAACATGATGTGGAGATGCCGGTGATGGACTGGGGTTGACAATTGTAAACAATTTTACAACACCAAGTTATAGTCCAGCAATTTTATTTTAAATTCACAAGCTTTCGGAGGCTTCCCCCTTTGTCAGGTGCCTGACGAAGGGGGAAGCCTCCGAAAGCTTGTGAATTTAAAATAAAATTGCTGGACTATAACTTGGTGTTGTAAAATTGTTTACAATTCCCTGGAGAACGCTATTGCATTTGGTCCCTGAAGGCCAACCCTTGCAAGGCATAGAACTACATGACAGAATTTACAGCACAGAAACAGGCTATTCGGCCCAACAGGTCTATCTATGCCTGTGTTTATGCTCCACACGAGCCTCTTCCTACCCCTCTTCATCTCACCCAATCACCATATCCTTCAATTCCTTTCTCCCTCATGTGCTTATCTGGCTTCTCCTTAAATCCATCTAAGACACAAGTGTGGGCTTTCTACCTGAAACACCGCCAAAAAAAATCTCCGGATAACGTGAGATGGTACAATCCTCAAGACGACAGGGGAGTGGTGTCAGGGACTAGGGGAGATCTTGACTTTGTGCGATAGTGTGAAACGGGTGATAGCGAGTCGGCAGTCCCTTTTATATCTCTTCCAATTTTCATTTCCGTTGAAGTCGACGTAAATATAAATCGGGAGAGATTTAAAACGGCCCTGCCGACTCGCAATCACCCTTTAGTCCGAACACTGACACTCAAAACTGCACATCAAGAAGCTGAAAAGGAAAATGAACTCCAGGAACTGGACAACACAAAATGGTGGAGCTGACCCCAAAACACTCCGGGGCAACGGTCTTGCCCCGTGTTACTCAATTGCGCCTTGCTCGAGCCAGGCACACAACGTTGATACTGAACTCAATCCATCCCGTGGGGTCAGCACAGCGACTTTCAAAACCAACTCCCACCCTGTCGCTATACTGCCTCATGGGAAGTGCACCGCCATCAGTGAGGCAGGGGGCCTTCAGTAAAAAGGAGATCAAAAACAGATCCGCCGCTTTGAAACATTCCACCACCTAAGAGCCGGAAGTCCGGCAACGCCTCGATTATAAAATTCTCAGATTCCTCCACGGCCTCACCCCTCCCTATCTCTGCAACCTCCTCCAGCCCTACAACCCTCTGAGGTCTCTGCGCTCCTCCAATTCTGGCCTTTTGCACATCCCCGATTTGTATCGCTCCACCACTGGCAGCCGTGCCTTCAGATGCCCATGCCCTAAGCTCTGGAATTCCCTCCCTGAACCTCTCTACCTCTCTCTCCTCCTTTAAGACTCTTCTTAAAACCTACCTCTTTGACCAAACTTTCGGTAACCTGTTCTAATATCTCCTTTTGTGGCTCGGTGTCAAATTTTGTTTGATAATCGCTCCTGTGAAGCGCCTTGGGACGTTTTACTACGTTAGAGGCGCTATATAAAGGTGAGTTGTTGTTGTTGTTGTCGTTGTCGTCGTCGTCGTCCAGAAAAAGCTTTGCCTCTGAAAATCCCTTACCCCAAAATATCACTGTGGACAACTTCGGAGTAATAAAATGGCAGGAAATGGTGATGATTTTGGAAACCTGGTTCCTTCAGAACAAATCCTTGCAGGCACTGCCCTCGAATGAAAACACTAGTTGTACCCTAAATTGAGCAAGAGCTGGGGTGGCAAAGACTGGTGACAACGTAACTAAGAGGAAGCTGAGAAACGACCCCGGAATCATAGAATCATACAGCTCAGAAGGAGGCCATTCGGCCCATCGTGCCTGTGCCGGCTCTTTGAAAGAGCTATCCAATTAGTCCCTCTCCCCCTGCTCTTTCCCCATACCCCTTAAATTTTTCCTTTTCAAGTATTTATCAAATTCTCTTTTGAAAGTTACTATTGAATCTGCTTCCACCGCCCTTTCAGGCAGTGCATTCCAGATCATTGCAACTCGCTGCGTAAAAAAAATTCTCCTCATCTCCCCTCTGGGCCTATATTCTCTAGGGTTTAAAAGAATGAGAGGTGATCTCATTGAAACATATAGATGCTGAGAGGTTGTTTACCCTAGCTGGAGAGTCTAGAACTAGGGGGCATAGTCTCAGGATAAGGGCTCGGCCATTTAAGACTGGAATGAGGAGGAATTTCTTCACTCAGAAGGTTGTGAATCTTTGGAATTCTCTACTCCAGAGGGCTGTAGATGCTGAGCCATTGGATATATTCAAGGCCGAGATCGATAGATTTTTGGACTCTAGGGGTATCAAGGGATATGGGGATCAGGCAGGAAAGTGGAGTTGAGGTCAAAGATCAGCCATGATCTGATTGAATGGCGGAGCAGGCTCGAGGGGCCGTATGGCCTACTCCTGCCTCTATTTCTTATGTTCTTATGTTTGCCAATTACCTTTCCCAACAAAAATTTATCAATCTCAGTGATGATTCCCAACAGCGATTTGGGGGAGAGTGTTCCAGATTTCCACTACCCATTGTGTGAAGAAATGCTTCCTGAATTCACTCGTGAACGGCCGAGCTCTAATTTTGAGATTGCTCCCCCCCTTGTCCTGGATTCCCCCAGCAGAGGAAATAGTTTCTCCATACCTACCCTATCAAATCCTTTTTATCATTTTAAACACCTCGATCAGATTACCCCTCAACCTTCTAAACTCAAGGGAATAAAAACCAAGTTCATACAACCTGTCCTCATAATTTAACCCTTTAAGGCCTGGAAGTGAATGTGCAGAGCCTGGGTGAACACTGCCTGATGCAAAACCTGCTGTTAACATCTGAAAGAAAGAAAGACTTGCAGTTATATAATGCGTTTCGCGACTTCGGGATGTCCTAAATTGGCACTTTACAGCCAATGAAGAACTTTCTTTGAAGTGTAGTCACTGTTGTAATGTAGGAAACGCGGCAGCCAATTTGCACACAGCAAGATCCCACAAACAGCACAGTGATAATGACCAGATCATCTGTTTTTGGTGATGTTGGTTGAGGGATAGATATTGGCTAGGACAGCAGGGAGAACTCACCTGCACTTCTTCGAAATAGTGCTAAAGGATCTTTTACGTCCAGCTGGGAGGGCAGACGGGGCCACGGTTTAACGTCGCATCCAAAAGACAGCACCGCTGACAATGTAGCACTCCCTCAGTACTGCATTCGGAGTGTCAGCTTGCATTTTGTGCTCAAGTCTCTGGAGTGGGACGTGAACCCACAAACTTTGGACTTAGAGGCGAGAGTGCTACCCACTGAGCCACTGCTGACACATCTGCACTTGTGCATTTTCTTCTCATGACATTTTGACTGCTTTTGAAATAATTCCACCGTCTCCCCTTTCAACACCTTTTTTTTGCTGCGCTTACATTTCTTGTCATATTTTTGGAACCGCAGCTGCTAATTTCCTAGCCTTCAGGAACTGTTTCCTCTTACCAAGCAGTTTTACAACTGTGTTTTTGTGACCATTAGACACCAGTCTCACTGTATATTCTGGTCTGATCACGTTCGTTCCTGGATCATTGCCATTTTTCAGACTGCCTACCTCATGCTAGCCTTGCGCTGAGATTTACATTCACTTCACACACACACACACACACACACACACACACACACCCCATTAAACGAAATAAACTGAGCAGAATCTGTTTCTGTATCTTGCTTTTGAACTGATTTTACAACATCCTCCTTTACTTCTACAGAGATCCCCCAGGCTACACACCATTTTCCATCCAAGAGCACAGCAAAGCGACATGCTGCTTGACTTTTGCCACTCTGTAATCAGCCATTGTGACGTGTACAAACAAAGAAACATGGAAACATAGAAAATAGGAGCAGGAGTAGGCCATTCGGCCCTTCGAGCCTGCTCCACCATTCAATATAATCATGGCTGATCCTCTATCTCAATACCATATTCCCGCTCTCTCCCCATACCTCTTGATGCCTTTTGTGTCTAGAAATCTATCCAGCTCCTTCTTAAATATATTCAGTGACTTGGCCTCCACAGCCTTCTGTGGGAGAGAATTCCACAGGTTCATCACCCTCTGAGTGAAGAAATTTCTCCGCATCTCAGTCCTAAATGTCCTACCTCATATCCTGAGACTGTGACCCCTCGTTCTAGTTCTTCCTTCCCTCCTTTATGGAGTAGTGACTGACCTCTGCTCGACTCCTTCCGATGACGCCTTCGTTCAGATCAATAACTTGGCGTACAATGACTTATTGGTACAAGCCAGCACAGTAGCACGCTGCGACACAGAGCATTCGCACTCCAACACACTGTGGTGGCTGATTTTCCTTCCCCCCCGCACCCCCAACCCACCATCAGGCAGGATCCAGGCATTAGAATCATACAGCACAGAAGGAAGCCATTCGGCCCATCATGCCTGTGCCGACTCTTTGAAAGAGCTATCCAATTAGTCCCACTCCCCCTGTGATGAAAATGGCAGTATGCCCGCCAAGGTCCAGGTCACTACCATTGTGCTGGGGGCCTTGAAATGGACGTTCCAGGCGCCCGCTGAAAGCAGGCGGGAGTCCCATTAGCCCATGCGAATCGGGTCCAGTGCAATTTTAAAGTGTGCCAATGGGGCGGAGCATGTGCCACACAGTATTAGCAGTGGCTCAGTGGACAGCACTCTCGCCTATGAATCAGAAGGTGGTGGGTTTATAGTCCCACTCCAGAGACTTGAGCACAAAATCTAGGCTAACACTCCCAGTGCAGCACTGAGGGAGCGCTGCACTGTCGGAGGGGCCGTCCTTCGGATGAGATGTTAAACCGAGGCCTCTCAGGTGGATGTTGAGGATACCATGGCACTATTATGAAGAAGAGTAGGGGAGTTCTCCCCAGTGTCCTGGGACAATATTTATCCCTCACCCAACATCACTAAATGATGGTCATTATCACGGTGCTGTTTGCGGGACCTTGCTATGTGCAAATTGGCTGCTGCATTTCATACATTGCAACTGTGTCTACACTTCAAAGAAAGTTCTTCATTGGCTGTAAAGTGCCAATTTAGGACGTCCTGAAGTCGCCAAAGTGCTATATAGCTGCAAGTCTTTCTTTCAGATGTTGACAGCGGGTTTTGCATCAGGCAGTGTTCAAGTGTTCACCGAGGCTCTGCACATTCACTTCCAGGCCTTAAAGGGTTAAATTATGAGGCCAGGTTGCATGAACACATATCGGCTGCCGCATTTCCTACATCATAACAGTGACTACACTTCAAGAGTAATTAATTGGCTGTAAAGCGCTTTGGAACGTCCTGACATCATGAAAAGCACTATATAAATGCGAGTTATTTCCTTCTTTCTTTCCTCCTATTGCCACTTGGCGTAGAGCGGCCTGACCAGCTGCAGGCTGTTCAAAGGGTTAATAAAAAGGTTTTCAAATGATTTTTCTGGAGCTAGGGGGAGCATAACAGGGAGAGGGAGAGGGCTTTGCAGCAGCCCCCTCTCCCTCCAGTCTTGCTGGTTGAAGGCCCAGTCTCAGGCGAAACCTCCAGTGAGGCACCGTTTCTGATGTTCGGGGTGCTGCTGCCCCTTTAAAGTCCCTCGCTGGTGATGCAGTGTAGCATCTCTGGGATTCTCCTCTCTTTGCATTGGAGGGCTCCCTTTTGACAGCAGGAGCCGGTCCGAGAGTTTGCCGTGTATACTTAGTGAGGCCCGACCCAGGCAGAGCTGGATTAAGAATTCTGGGTGGCCTTGACACAAAGAACGTTCAGGACCTCTCTGCGATCACCCATACAAACCCCGCCTCCCTCCCCCCCTCCCATCCATCAAAACACATATTTGCAGTAAAATGCATGAAGGAAAAATTTGCAGGGCTGTCGGGAAAGAGCAGGGCAAGTGGGACTAATTGGATAGCTCTTTCAAAGAGCCGGCACAGGCACGATGGGCCAAATGGCCTCCTTCTGTGCTGTATCATTCTATGATTCTAAGAAACATGCCCGTAGAATGTTTACACTGCATTAATAGTAAAGCAAATCATATCATATTATACTACACTTAAATGAAACGGCATTTGTTTGTCACACACAGACACACACACAGACACACAAAATAACAGCTGACTGTAAATTATGTAATTTTAATCCCAGGCTCTGTTACAATGCAGCAATTATCCACCATCACCATCTAATTATAACTAAGGATACAAAACACCAAGCCAGTGGAATATTTCAATCGCTTTATTTTCTCTGTTTGAACAATTTTATATCAGCTACATCTCCTCAAAATAATTGAATTTGCAAATTGTATGTTGGGCCTTTATTGCAAAGGGGTTGGAGTACAAGAGTAAGGAAGTCTTGCTGCAATTGTACAGGGCTTTGGTGAGACCTCACCTGGAGTACTGTGTACACTTTTGGTCTCCTTATCTAAGGAAGGATATACTTGCCTTAGAGGCGGTGCAACGAAGGTTCATTAGATTAATTCTTGGGATGAGAGATTTGTCCTATGAGGAGAGATTGAGTAGAATGGGCCTGTACTCTCCGGAATTTAGAAGAATGAGAGGTGATCTCATTGAAACATATAAGGTTATGAGGGGGCTTGACAGGGTAGATGCTGAGAGGATGTTTCCCCTGGCTGGAGAGTCTAGAACTAGGGGGCATAGTCTCAGGATAAGGTGTCGGACATTTAGGACTGAGATGAGGAGGGATTTCTTCACTCAGAGGGTGAATTTTTGGAATTCTCTACCCCAGAGGGCTGTGGATGCTCAGTCATTGAGTATATTCAAGATGGAGGTCGATAGATTTTTGGACTCTAGGGGAATCAAGGGATATGGGGATCGGGCAGGAAAGTGGAGTTGAGGTCGAAGATCGGCCATGATCTTATGGAATGGCGGAGCAGGCTCAAGGGGCCGTATGGCCTACTCCTGCTCCTATTTCTTATCTTTCTTATTTGCCTTATTTCAACTCCTTAATTTAAGAGGGAAACATAGTGAGTGTCACGTTTCCCACAACAACTATTCTGATAACCGGTCTGAGAAACAACCTAGTTAAATTCGTCTCGCTATTTAAATGGAGTCATATTTATTGGGATTAACAATTTTGTTTCTAAAGCGGTGGTTGGGCATCGCAGCAGCAGTGTAGAGGAGACCTCCCATCGCAGTAGATTCCCCCCCCCACTGAGCGGTGTTCGGGCGGCTAGTCGAGCATTGCTTGTTTTGAGGGCCGAGCCTCATTAGCGTAAAAGGCTGGCGGGCTGTGGGCGGAAAAGGAGCCAGTCCTGGGTCCTGTCCAACAGCCCCAAGCCACCGCAGTATCGGGGATCCTGTCAATTCTCCGGGCCAGAAGAAGGTAGGTCCTTGTGGGGAGGGGGGTGGTGGGAAGGGAGGGGTCCATCCGTCTTTCAGATGAGACAATAATCCAAGGCCCCGTCTGCCCTCTCAGGTGGATGTAAAAGATCCCATGGCACTATTTTGAAGAAGAGTAGGGGAGTTCTCCCCTGTGTCCTGGTCAATATTTATCCCTCGACCAACATCACCAAAACAGATTACCTGGTCATTATCACGTTGCTGTTTGTGGGAGCTTGCTGTGCGCAAATTGGCTGCTGCATTTCCCTACATTATAACAGTGACTACACTTCAAAAGTATTTAATTGGTTTTAAAACACTTTGTTACCTGGATGGCTTTCCTCAAGTGATGATGATGAAAGACTTGTATTTACATAGCGCCTTTCACAACCTCAGGATGTCCTGAAGCACTTTTCAGCCAATGAAGTACTTTAAAGTGCAATTGCTGTTGTAATGCAGGGAAACGTGGCAGCCAATTTGCGCACAGCAAGATCCCACAAACAGCAATGTGATAATGACCAGATAATCCGTTTTTGGTGATGGTGGTTGAGGGATAAATGTTGGCCAGGACACCAGGGAGAACCTCCCTGCTCTTCTTCGTGCATAGTGCCATGGGATATTTTACATCTCCTTGAGAAGACAGTACTGCACTGGGAGCGTCAGTTGAGATTTTTTTTTGCTCAAGTCTCTAAAGTGGGACCTGAACCCACAACTTTCTGACTCAGAGGCGAGAGTTCGACACACTGGTCCACTATAGCAACCCTACGATTCACCCAGCTGAGATTCACTAAGTCAGCACAGACCAGATATTGTACCTGGGTTATGTGATCTGTATGGCTCAACTGTTGTTTGCTTTAAACAGCTGGGGAGCCCTCAGAACTAGTTCTTACCAGCAACCAGCTTGATTGCTTCTTTTTACTATTAAGCTGTGAAACTGTTCATTTCTCTGAAGAGTCTCCCGAGTATTTAAATTATTTCGTCCTAAGTATCTAGGTGATGAGTCAAAAGTAGCCAAATGTTTTCACAAGAAATTGGTCTCTGAAGACAAACGTTGCTTGATCTGCTTTCAATTGAGAAATGTTAAGGTCAGCTATAGTACGCCAAGATTATATATCACTTTTATATTGTACTAAGTTTGTTTTAAAATGGAATTAGGTTATTTTGAAGAAACATGCAGTGTTAATCAGCAATATTCTAAATGATACAGTTAAATGGTATATTATCATAGAATTATATAGCACAGAAGGAGGCCATTCGGCCCATCGTGCCTGCGCTGGCTCCCTGAAAGAACTACCAATGCGTCTCATTCCCTTGCTCTTTCCCCATAGCCCTGCATATTTTTCCTTTTTAAATATTTATCCAATTCCCTTTTGAAAGTTATTATTGAAATTGCTTCCATCACCCTTTTTATTAACTCATTTAAAAAAATACCTGGATGTGCACCTGGAGAGCCGTGACCTGCAGGGCTGCAGACCAAATGAGATTAGGCTGGGTGGCTCGTTTCTCAGCCGGCACGGACACGATGGGTTGAATGGCCTCTTTCTGTGCCGTAAATGTTCTATGTTTCCATGTTTCTTTCAGGCAGTGCATTCCAGATCATAATAACTCATTGCGTAAAAAAATTTCTCCTCATCTCACCTCTGGTTCTTTTGCCAATCACCTTAAATCTATGTCCTCTGGTTATTGACCTTTCTGCCACTGGAAACAGTTTCTCCTTATTTACTCTATCGAAACCCTTCATGATTTTGAGCCCTTCTATTATATCTCCCCTTAACCATATGAATATAAATACACTATCAATATATGTAACTATTTCTCACTTGTGATGCCAGCCTAGTTATCCCATCAGCCAACTTGCAAGATGTAAATAATATCCCACAGCTCCACATCAGGTATCCTCATTACCTTCACACTTACATGATTACAAACATGAATTCAATTTAAAATTTAAATATAATAGCTGTCTTGACTCAAATTTCTGATTATATCTGACTGAGGATTTCAACTATAGCCTCATTTGTGTAGAGTCTTATCGTACCTCTTTGGCGAGACCTAACCTGGAGTACTGCGTGCAGTTTTGGTCTCCTTATCTAAGGAAGGATATACTTGCCTTAGAGGTGGTGCAACGAAGATTCACTAGATTAATTCCTGGGATGAGAGGGTTGTCCTATGAGGTGAGGTTGAGTAGAATGGGCCTATACTCTCTGGAACATAAGAACATAAGAAATAGGAGCAGGAGTAGGCCAATCGGCCCCTCGAGCCTGCTCCGCCATTCAATAAGATCATGGCTGATCTGATCCTAACCTCAAATCTAAATTCATGTCCAATTTCCTGCCCGCTTCCCGTAACCCCTAATTCCCTTTATTTCTAGGAAACTGTCTATTTCTGTTTTAAATTTATTTAATGATGTAGCTTCCACAGCTTCCTGGGGAAGCAAATTCCACAGACCTACTATCCTCTGAGTGAAGAAGTTTCTCCTCATCTCAGTTTTGAAAGAGCAGCCCCTTATTCTAAGATTATGCCCCCTAGTTCTAGTTTCACCCATCCTTGGGAACATCCTTACCGCATCCACCCGATCAAGCCCCTGGAGTTTAGAAGAATGAGAGATGATCTCATTGAAACATTTAAAATTATAAGGGGGCTTGACAGAGTAGATGCTGAGAGGTTGTTTCCCATGGTTGGAGAGTCTAGAACGAGGAGGGGGGCATAGTCGCAGGATAAGGGGTCGGCCATTTAAGACTGAGATGAGGAGCAATTTCTGCACTCAGAGGTTTGTGAATCTTTGGAATTCTTTATCCCAGAGGGTTGTAGATGCAGAGTCACTGAATATATTCACGGCTGAGATCGATAGTTTTCTGGACTCTAGGGGAATTAAGGGAAATGGCGATCGGGCAGGAAAGTGGAGTTGAGGTCAAAGATCAGCCATGATCTGATTGAATGGCAGAGCAGGCTCGAGGGGCTATGTGGCCTACTCCTGCTCCTATTTCTTTTATGTTCTTCTGTTCTCACTGTTGTCCCTGACAGACCCTTCACTGACCTGTGCCTGTTGCATGTTGTGATGAAGACAGCTAACAAGACCATCAAAGCAGCCAAAGTACACTGACATGTGCTGAAATATTCCAGTCTCAAAAGCAAATAAGAATTTTTATAGGGGCTAATAAAATGCCACTAAGTTTTTACTTTACGTTCAACCCAACTCTTTCATGATAAGTGAACATGGGTTAGTTACACAAATGTTTCAGTCACTTATAGGTTCATCAGTTAAGGTTGCCAGCAGTTTAATTTTGAACCAGACGCTGCAGATTTAAGAGAGACATTTCTAGAATGTACGTTAGACTCAGAGGGCTGGACTTTCCTCTGGGAATCTGTCAATTGTTTGGGCTAAGCATGAGCAGTGTTCAGTGGAAAGCAGAACGGGGAGGCCTGGAGCTGCAGCCACGCCCCTAAACCAAGCAGCTGACCTTTTCTCTCACTCCTCCCCTGCCCCCTCCCCCTCCTGCCATCGATGCCCACTACCCACCCCACCTTTACGTGTAAACGACGGCTTGGGACTCTGGCCGATTGCCCTGCCTTGCAGTCTCTGTTCCACTGATGGAGCAGGTGACAGGAGACAAGCAGGCGGTAGGTAGGTGCTGGAGGCGGGAGGCAGAAATAATGACTATAATGAAGAAAAAATGCCCATTTCAGGAGCTGCAGTAAGTACTTTGGAAAATAGGAATAGGAAGAGGCCATTCAGCCCCTCGAGCCTGTTCCATCATTTAATTATCTGTTATCTGTTTTTAATATTCTCTGTTTTTAAGTTATCTGTTTTTAATATTATCTGTTTTTAAGTTATCTGTTTTTAATATTCTCTCTCTCTCTCTGCCTTTTGGGTCTCTTTCTCTCTGTCTTTGTAATTTGACACAATGTGTATTCAGCATACTGGGACCTACTGTTTTCCGTGGCTAACCTGTCTGAACACCAACGACACCTTTGATTGGTGTGATGGTGTCCCAGCCTAATATAAGATATGCGATTTGAGAACCTTTCACTCACTCACCTGACGAAGGAGATAATCTCCGAAAGCTTGTGATTTTAAAATAAAATTGTTGGACTATAACCTGGTGTTGTAAGATTCCTTACATTTGTCCACCCCAGTCCATCACCGGCATCTCCACATCATCATTTAATTCGGTCATGGCTGACCTGCATCTCAACTCCATCTACCCACCTTGGTTCCGTAACTCATAATACCCCTTCCCTAACAAAAATCTACCAATCTCAGTTTTGCAATTTTCAATTGACCCCAAGTCTCATCAACTTTTTGGGGGAGAGAGTTCCAGATTTCCACTCCCCTTTGTGTGAAGAAATGCTTCCTGACATCACCCCTGAACGGCCTAGCTCTAATTTTAAGGTTATGCCCCCTTGTTCTGGACTCGCCCACCAGAGGATATAGTTTCTATCTATCTATCTGTAACCATCTTAAACACCTCTAAGCTTAGCCGCAGCACCATGACTTTGTCCTCTCTGGCAGCGGTGGACTCACTCTGAAGAGCAGAGATTTCGCTGGTAGCCCGCCCTGTATGCATGGTTGATCCTGGCCCAGATCGGGGTCACAGCGAGGTCGGACCAGTAGGTGGAAGTCCCGCCCTGATCCACTTCCGGAAGCAATCCTACCCTTAAGCAAACTCACCTCCTCCCACTCCACACCACCCCCCCCCATTCCAATTGTTAAAATAGAAGTCCATTTTGTTACTTATGTCTTTTCCTTGCGTTACTGAGCACGTTAGCTTGGAAACTAACTAAGGTTTTTAATGAATTTTCATCAACTAAACAAACATCCAGACTTAATCCATGGTAACGTTCTGCTGCTGACCCTAATTTGTCCCACGTCTAGTTTTGAACTTGGCATAAGGAGGCATCTATTTGTAGGACCTGCTGACATACTGTCTGCATACAGAGCCAATGCATGCTCTAAAGGGATAACGTTGGAGCAATTTATTTAAACATTGTCTTCGGTCCCCACCACAAACTCCAATCCCTAGCCACCAACTCCATCGCTCTCCCTAGCCACTGTCTGAGGCAGAAACAGACCAATTTGACCTTGAGATGAGCTTCTGAACCCACATCTGCTCCATCACCAAGCTCGCCTACTTCCACCTCCGTAACATCACCCATCTCCGCCCCTGCCTCAGCTCACCTGCTGCTGAAACCTTCATGCGTGCTTTTGTTAACTCTAGACTCGACTATTCCAATGCTCTCCTGGCTGGTCTCCCACCTTGCACCCTCCGTAAACTTGAGCTCATCCAAAACTCTGCTGCCCCGTATCCTAACTCGCACCAAGTCCCGTTCACCCATCACCCCAGTGCTCGCTGACCTACATTGGCTCCTGGCCCAGCAACACCTCGATTTTAAAATTCTCATCCTTGTTTTCATATCTCTCCATGGCCTCGCCCCTCCCTATCTCTGTAACCTTCTCCAACCCTGCAACCCTCCGGCATCTCTGCGCTCCTCCAATTCTGACCTCTTGCGCCTCCCCGATTTCCTTCGCTCCACCGTTGGCGGCCGTGCCTTCAGCTGCCTGGGTCCTAAGCTCTGGAATTCCCACCCTAAACCTCTCCACCTCTCTACCTCTCTCTCCTCCTTTAAGATGCTCCTTAAAACCTCCCTCTTTCACCTGTCCTAATATCTCCTTATGTGGCTTGATGTCAAATTGTTGTCGGATTCTGCTCCTATGAAGCGCCTTGGGAGGTTTTACTACATTAACGGCGCTATATAAATGCAAGTCGTTTTTATTATAAATACAACTAAAACAGGATTCTGCTGAATTAATGGAAGACCCAACTTTTCAGTTATTAAAACATTTCCGAATTTGGCAAATGACTGAATTTTTAAAAGGTTGTTTAAAGTAAGAAGTGCTTTGATCCAGTTTCCCGTTCATATGAGGCATTTTAACAGCAAGTAACCTAAGGTAACAGTAAGGCTCAAATAAAGAGAATGTATGGCAGGTTTACAAGTTTTTTTCTGAAGGTAAAAATCCTGCAGTAAGATTAGATCCAGAAGAAAAAAAAATTTGGTAATGAGATTGCAGTAGAATTTAAAAACATTTAAGAAAGAAAAAGATTTAGGATTGAAAGCTTCATATAGTATGTGCTGGAAACGTAAGCAGGACATCGAATCACTAAACACTTTTGAATACGCTGAGAAATAAATATGAGCTGATCGCACTTTTAACAATATTAACCGGTTGGTCCAGTTGACTCTAGGTTCCTAATTCAAGCATAACAGATTCAAGCACGGATTTTCATTGAGCTAATTACTTCTTCTTCACTGCATAACATAGAATTTCATAAAATGTACAGCAGAGAAACAGGCCATTCGGCCCAACTGGTCGATGCTGGTGTTTATGCTCCACACAAGCCTCCTCCCACTCCTCTTCATCTAACCCTATCAGCATATCCTCTATTCCATTTTCCCTCATCTGTTTATCGAGCTTCCCCTTAAATGCATCTATGCTATTCGCCTCAACTACTTCTTGTGGTAGCGAGTTCCACATTCTAACCATTGTCTGGGTAGAGAAGTTTCTCCTGAATTCCCTATTGGATTTATTAGCGACTATCTTATATTTATGGCCCCAAGTTTTGGTCTCCCCCTCAAGTGGAAATATCGTCTTTACATCTACCCTATCAAATCCTTTCATAACCTTAAAGACCTCTATCAGGTCACCCCTCAGCCTTCCTTTTTCTAGCGAACCTGTTCAATCTTTCCTGATAGGTATAACCTCTCAGTTCTGGTATCATCCTAATGAATCATTTTTGCCCCTTCTCCAGCGCCTCCATCTCCTTTTTATAACATGGAGATGAGTACTGTGCACAGTTCTGTATCTTCAATGGACAACCCTGAGCCAAGGATATGTTGTCCTGCCTGACCAAGCTATTGCTCTGCAGCACAATAAATAGGCAGTCCACAGCCATCGTTTCTCCTGTGGACAATGGCACATTCTAAAAATGCAATCACTTAGAGGGTGCAATTCTAACCCAACCCAACCATCAGGAAACTGATGGGATTGGGTGTAATGCTGGTCTTACAGCCCACCCAATTTTACTCTCCATTAAAGCCAATTTTGCGGGGTATAAAACCGGCATTACATCCGATCCCATGGGTTTCCCAGAGGGATCTGGTTGTCCTTGTACAGGAAACACAAAAAGTCAACATACAGGTGCAGCAGGTAATCCGGAAGGCAAACGGAATGTTGGCCTTTATTTCTAGAGGGATGGAGTTTTAAAGCAGGGAAGTCATGCTCCAACTGTACAGGGTGCTGGTGAGACCGCACCTGGAGTACTGAGTACAGTTCTGGTGCCCTTATTTAAGGAAGGACATACTTGCATTGGAGGCAGTTCAGAGAAGGTTCACTAGGTTGATTCAGGGCATGAAAGGATTGTCTTATGAGGAAAGCTTGAACAGGTTGGGTCCGTACTCATTGGAGTTTAGAAGAATGAGAGGAGATCTTATTGAAACATATAAGATTCTGAGGGGACTCGATCGGGTAGATGCTGAGAGGATGTTACCCCTCATGGGGGAATCTAAAACTAGGGGGCATAGTCTCAGAATAAGGGGTCACCCGTTTAAGATGGAAATGAGGAGGAATTTCTTCTCCCAGAGGGTCGTGAATCTTTAGACTTCTTTACCCAAAAAGCTGTGGAGGCTGAGTCATTGAATACATTCAAGGCTGAGTTAGACAAATTTTTGATCAGCAAGGGAGTCAAAGGATATGGGGAAAGGGCGGGAAAGTGGAGTTGAGGTAAAAATCAGATCAGCCACGGTCTCATTAAATGGCGGAGCTGGCTCGAGGGGCCGAATGGCCTACTCCTGCTCCTATCTCTTATGGCTTATGGTTTCCTGCCCGGCGACTTCGGTTATAATTGGTCCCTCAGAGTTTCTGTTATTTTCATTTAGGCCGGGTTATTTAATAGGCGGTGCCATAAAGATCTGCAAATCAGATCAGTAATTTTGTTTGCATATAGAAACATTGAGAATAAATGTGAAATATCTTGAGCGAACACTGCCTGTAGGGGCGATGGAAGCAGATTCAGTAATAACTTTCAAAAGGGAATTGGGTAAATGCTCGAAGGGGAAAATATTTGCAGCGCTATGGGGAAGAGCAGGGGGGAGTGGGACTGATTGGATGGATCTTTCAAAGAGTCAGCACAGACACGATGGGCAGAATGGCCTCTTTCTGTGCTGTATCATTCTACGATTCTATGAATGGTTCAACATTTATTGCACTTCAGCTGTATGTAAGTATCTTTACATCAGTAAGACAGCATATAACCGTTTCAGGTTTTTAATAGAACCATTTTGCCTTTCAACTGCTACGCAGCAGGCCTCGTATGTAGACCTTGTTCGCTATGATCTGGAGGTTGTATTTTTTCTATAATCTGCCCTTCGGAGTTGCATGACCCAAGAATTACTCACAGTAACCTTACTGAACAGGATTAAAGTTATGCTACACTTATATAAAGCTCTGGTTAGACCCTATTTGGAGTACTGCATTCAGTTCTGAGCACCGCACCTTAGGAAGGATGTAATTGGCCTTGGAGGGGGTGCAACGCAGATTCACCAGAATGATACTGGGGCTAAAAAGGTTAAAATATGAGGATAGGTTGTATAGACTGTAGGAAATCCTGATTTTTCCAGTGATTGTTGAACCTTTACAATAATCAGTCAAAGAAAGTCACACTTATGGTAGTTTTGTTAATCAAAAACTATTTATTTAATGATGTTATAATTCATATAAGCATGAAGCAAATCAAGCAATGCATATAACCTTATTCTACCCGTTATACACTTAGTGGTTCGCAACGTGATTATTTAATGATTAAACAATTCATACAAACATCAGGTAAACCCAAGGGTTTTTGCATCAAGGCAGTTGAAGTGATCAGCTTTTTCGGCACTTGAGGTCTTTTATCTTCCTGTTTTTGGGAGTCCTTCCAGTCGGCAAAGCTTTCTTTCGAGCTCTTCGCCTGCAGTGCCTTTTCATGGCAAAATCTTCTTTTTATAGTGTTTTTTGACCAATGGGCTGTAGGATTGGGGGAAAGTGTCATTTTTTTTCGTCCAATCGTCACCCCTGCACCTGGGGCTTCATTCATTATTAGGTCTCTTTGATGTACTTCAGTAAAAACCATGTGCGATTATCTCAGACAATCGGAATGCTTAAGTCTCTCTTATCTGTGTGCAAATCCTCTTCTTGGGCAATTCGGAATGCGTAGGGCTTCTTTAATCTATACACAGACTCATTTTATAGCTGTGGTATCTCCAATTACTTTGTGTGGTCTCTTTCTTATCAATTGGGTTTTTTTACAAGTCAAAGGCCTGTTATAAACCACTGAAAGCTCTTCAAATGCCTGCAGTTGTTCTAAAAGCTTTTCAAATTCTGGTAGTTGCTGTGTTTGTAGTTTTCAAATGCACTGGTTTAAAAGGGGCATAGTTAACCCTTTCCTTCAAGTGGTTTTAACCCCACAAGACTCAGCTTGTATTCCCATGAGTATAGAAGATTAAAGGGTGATCTAATTGAGGTGTTTGAGATGATTATAGGATAGGGTAGATAGAGAAATACTATTTCCGCTGGTGGGGGGAGTCCAGAATAAGGGGGCGTAACCTTACAATTAGAGCTCGGCCGTTCAGGGGTGATGTCAGGAAGCACTTCTTCACACAAAGGGGAGTGGAAATCTGGAACTCTCGCCCAAAAAGCTGTTGAGGCTGGGGGTCAATTGAAAATTTCAAAACTGAGCTTGATGGATTTTTGTTAGACAAGGGTATTAACGATTACGGAACCAATGCGAGCAGATGGAGTTAAGATACAGATTGGCCATGATCTAATTGAATGGTGGAACAGGCTCGAGGGGCTGAATGGCCTACTCCTGTTCCGATGTTGCTAGTGTTGAACTGCAGACCAAAGGAGTTTCTTTTTATGTAAACAGCCATATTTATTCACTGGTAAAAAGAAATCTGAAGCCCAAAAGTTCGACAATTTATTTTAATTTAAATATGTGAAAAGTCTGCAAGGTGTTCTTTATCCATTGTAAGAATATCTTTGGGCATGGAATGAAATTCTAATGTTTGTTGATAAAAGGTCTGTGTCTGGGAAATTTTCTGTCTGTTTTCATTGTACCATTTTTGGTATTGACATAAAATATTTCATACCAAAATCTTACACAGGAGTTAAAAATTAAAAGTCTGTTGGATCTATTGCCAGAAGTTGCAAGGATGCAGGTACTGTTTGAGAGTACTGAGTCGTGGCTCAGTGGGAGCTCTCTCTCACCTCTAGGTCAGAAAGTTGTGGGTTTAAGCCCCACTCCAGAGACTTGAGCTCAAAATCTAGACTGACACTTCTGTACAATGCAGTACTGAGGGAGTGCTGCACTGTTGGAGGCGCCTGATACAAAAGATAGGTACTGCATAGAATTATCAAGGCCAGAGTGATCTCCTGGACTAGTTTCTATCGCCTAGTAGGGGTCAGAGAGGAATTTACCAGACTTCCCCCCCACGCCCCGACAAATTCACCTGGGTTTTTATCTGTTTTTTGCCTCTCCCAGGCGATCACATGGTTTTGGGTGGACAGTAGTGTATATATCGTGATGCACAAGGTATCACAATTGAGTGGGACGGGCTGGATGGACCAGAGGGTCTTTTCCTGTCCGTCATTGTTTGTATAAACGTGGCAGAATCCATCCGGAAACAGGTACTCCCTTCAAATTCCTGGCTCCCCCAGATGGAAATCAGGCTCTCTGTTCTTGCGGGTCCCACAAATTTCGGGCCATAGAATTTTTGCAACACAGAAGGTGGCCATTCAGACCATCGCACATGTGCTGGCTCTCCTAAAGAGCTAACAACTCAGTCCCACCACCCCCCTGCCCTTTCCCCAAACACTTATAAATGTTAACAAAGGTTTAACCAGAAATTGGCAATAGACAAATAATGACCTCGATAAGTTTACAGAAAAAATATAGTACAACCATTACCAATTTAAATTGACATACCAACTTTAGACAGGTTCAAACGATGCTGTCTGCTTCTTTGATTAACAATCAAACACAGCAACATTCTCAGCCAGTCACAACTCATTATATTAACTTGAACGTAAACATTCTCCTTAATATCCATTTCCTTCTCTCCCCTACCAGATGATATTGGTTTGAGCTCATTTTTCTTCTGCTTGTTAAGTTGGGGAACACCAGTGCTGGGGGAGTGAACAGTTTTATATACCTTTTGCATCAGGTGTCAGCATTAAGGACCACACAAGCTGCAAGAGTAAATTTTAACCATTTTAACTGAACTCTCCCTCATCTACTTGTTGCTCCCTTGGCGGCACCATCTGCAGTCATGGGGCCAACCATCACATGTAGTGATAATGGCCGGCCCTACCTGTCCATCACTTCTTGTGAGCCCTCCACTGCCCCTGTGCTGTCAGGCTGCTTCACCAGTCTTTGGATGAGCCGCAGTTTTCTCTGCCTAAACATTGGAAAAACTGTTGGCCATCATCTTTGACCCCTGCCACAAACTCTAGCTAACCCCCTCCTCAGCCATTGTGTTAGGCTAAACCAGACTGCTAACAACTTCGGCAAACTATTTGACCACAAGCTGAGCTTCCAACCCCATATCCTCACCGTCACAAAGACAGTCTACTTCCATCCCCATACCATTGCTCCCCTTCACCCCTTCCTCAGCCGACTAGACGCTGAAACCCTCATCCATGCCTTCGTCACCTCCAGCTCAGCCGTTCCAATGTTCACCTGGCCGCCCTCCCATCTTCCATCCTCCGTAAACTGCAGCTCATCCGAAACTCTTGCTGACCCTGTCCTGTCCCTCACCAAGTCCCTGCAAGAGATTAGTGGCATTCAAGAGATTATCCTCAGCTGGAGTGATTGGGGCATTAGTACTGAAATTTGTACTATTTTATTTTATTGTATTCGAATATCACTATGCTACCTATGAATATTACACTGCTATCTATCTCTTACCTACTGTATACCATACTGTTGCCTGTGTTTTAGCCTCTCCATGAGGTGTATTTCTCTTCTGTAGAATCATAGAATCTTACAGCACAGAAGGAGGCCATTTGGCCCATTGTGCCTGTGCCGGCTCGTTGAAAGGACTATCCATTTAGTCCCACTCCCCTGTTCTTTCCCCGTAGGTCTGCAATTTTCTCCCCTTCAAGTATTTATCCAATTCCCTTCTGAATATTATTGAATCTGCTTCCACCGCCCTTTCAGGCTGCGCGTTCCAGATCATAACAACTCGCTGCGTAAAAAAAAATCTCCTCATCTCACCTCTGGTTCTTTTGCCAATTACCTGAAATAGGTAAACAAACCTTCTCTTTGTGCGTAAAGTTAAAGGAATTTTTATTTTACTAAATTGTAATAATGAGCCAATCATTTAGGAACAGAGTTTGTTTCTTTAACTTACATGAAGAAAAGAAATATGCCCTTCATTATCCCGCTGCCTGTGTCATGTTGTATCGATAATATCATTTGGATGGGCCAAAGAGAAAAATTAGACTTTTAATCACAGATTTTCTACCAGGTCCAAAACCAGTTAAATGTGCTCCCCAGCTTTCAGACACTGTTTATTAAGAATGCGAACACACATTTCTGAGAATGTAGTTGGTTGATTTCAATCACCGGGTCAATGGAGACAATTGTAAACCCAACCTGTGAATAAGATCTTGATCTCATATGGAAGAATGCTTTCAAATTTAGGTTGCAGTACAAGTGTATATTTTTGTAGGTAATGTAAAGAATGAAAGAATTTGTATTGACTCAGTTCCTTTCATGACCTCAGCAAGTCCCAAAGTGCTTCACAGCCAATGAAGTGATGTCACTTTTGTAATAGGGATGTGCGGGAGCCAATTTGTGCACAGCAAGTGACCGTTTAATCTGTTTTAGTGGTGTTGGTTGAGGCATTAATGTTGGTGATTTGGAGGGGGGAGGGCGATCAGGAGGGGGGCGATCGGGAGGGAGGAGGGCGATCGGGAGGGGGGCGATTGGGAGGGAGAGGGGCGATCGGGAGGGAGGGGGAGATCGGGAGGGGGGGGGCCATCGAGAAGGAGGAGGGCAATTGGGAGGGGGCGATCAAAAGGGAGGGGGAGACTGAGAGGGGGGTGATCGAGAGGGATGACATCAATCAGGAGTGGGAAGGTCGATCGGGAGGGGGGCGATTGGGATGGGAGCGATCGGGATGGAGGGGCGATCGGGAGAGATCGATTGGGAGGGGAGCGATCAGGAGGGAGGAGTCGAGCGGGAGTGGGGCGATTGGGATGAGGGGGGCGATTGGGAGGGGGGCGACCAGAAGGAAGGAGTCGATCGGGAGGGAGGGAGGGATCGGGAGGGATCGATTGGGAGGAGTCGATCGGGAGGGTGGATCGGGAGGGAGGGATCGATTGGGAGGGGGGCGTTCGGAAGGAGTCATTCGGGAGGGAGGAGTCAATCAGGAGGGAGGGGGCGATCGAGTGGCAGGGATCGATCGGGAGGGGCGATTGGGAGGGTGGAGTCGATCAGGAGGGGGCAATTGGGAGGGAGGGGTCGATCGGGAGGCGAGCGATCGGGAGGGTGGAGTCGATCGGGAGGGAGGAGTCGATCGGGAGGGAGGAGTCGATCGGGAGGGGCGATTGGGAGGCGAGCGATTGGGAGGGAGGGGTCGATTGGAAGGCGAGAGATTGGGAGGGGGAGTCGACCGGGAAGGCGAGCAATTGGGAGGGAGGGTCGATTGGGAGGCGAGAGATTGGGAGGGGGAGTCGACCGGGAGGCGAGCAATTGGGAGGGGGGGTCGATTGGGAGGGATGGATCGATCGGGAGGGGGGCAGTTGGGAGGGTGGAGTCGATGGGGAGGGAGGGGTCAATCGGGACGTCAGCGATCGGGAGGGAGGAGTCGATCGGAGGGGGGCGATCGGGAGGGTGGTGTCGATGGGGAGGGAGGAGTCGATCGGGAGGGGGCAATCGAGAGGCTGAGATCAATCGGGAGGCAGGGATCGATCGGGAGGGGGGCGATCGGGAGGGAGGAGTCAATCGGGAGGGAGGAGTCGATCGGGAGGGGGCGATCGGGAGGGAGGAGTCAATCGGGAGGGAGGAGTCGATCGGGAGGGGGCAATCGAGAGGGGGTCAATCAGGAGAGGGCGATCGGGAGGCTGAGATCAATCGGGAGGGAGGGATCGATTGGAAGGGGGTCGATCGGTAGGAGGGGTAATCGGGAAGGGGGGGGTCGATTGGTAAGGGGGCGATCGGGAGGGAGGAGTCGATGGGGAGGCAGGGATCGACCGGGAGGCAGGGATCGATCGGGAAGGGGGCGATCGGGAGGGAGGGTTCGATTGGGAGGGGAGGGATGGAGGCTTGTGTGGAGCACAAACACCAGCATAGACCAGTTGGGCAGAATGGCCTGTTTCTGTGCTGTACATTCCATGTATTTCAGAGCTTTTCCCAACTAAATATTGGGAAGACTGAAGCCATTTTCTTTGGTCCTCGCCACCAACTCCATCCCCCTCCCTGGCCACAGTCCGAGGCTGAACCAGACCGTTTGCAACCTTGGCGTCCTATTTGACCCTGAGATGAGCTTCCGACCACACATCTGCTCCATCACCAAGACCGCCTACTTCCACCTCCGTAACATTGCCCGTTTCTGCCCCTACCTCAGATCATCCGCTGCTGAAACCCTCATCCATGCCTTTATAACCTATAGACTCGACTATTCTAATACTCTCCTGGCCGGCCTCCCATCTTCCACCCTCCGTAAACTTGAGCCTATTCAAAACTCTGCCCCCCGTATCTTAACTTACACCAAGTCCCGTTCACCCATCACCCCTTTGCTCACTGATCTACATTGGATCCTGGTCCGGGAATGCCTCGATTTTAAAATTCTCAAACTTGTTTTCAAATCCCTCCATGGCCTCGCCCCTCCCTATCCCTGTAACCTCCTCCAGCTTTACTACCCTCCGAGATCTCTGCGCTCCTCTAATTCTGGCCATTTGCGCATCCCCGATTTTAATCGCTCCACCATTGGCGGCCGTGCCTTCAGCTGCCTAGGCCCTAAGCTTTGGAATTCCCTCCCGAAACCTCTCCGTCTATCCACCTCTCTCTCCTCCTTTAAGATGTTCCTTAAAACCTATCTCTTTGACCAAGCTCTTGGTCACCTGACCTACTATCTCCTTATGTGGCTCAGTGTCAAATTTTGTCTGATAATCGCTCCTGTGAAGCACCTTGGGATATTTTACTGCATTAAAGGCGCTATATAAATTCAAATTGTTGTTGTTTATAATTTGTCTATATTAAAAATTGCATTTAGATAAACCTGTAATAATTTAGTAATCTTGTAGAACTATAAATCACATTGACCACAGCAGAATGCTCAACTAACAAGTGTAACAGTAAAATTGTCAGTATAAAGCATATTATAATTGACGCAAAGAAAAAAAATCTTTATCTTTATAGAATTAAAGGAATTTTTAAAGCTTTTGCAAGTCTTAACTTCAGCTGCAGTGTTGGCTTTTGCTACAGTGCTGATCTGATAATTATATTTGGTTCATTTAAGCTTCTTCGTCAATGACTGCTATTACATGGAATCGGATTGGGTAAATTGATTGGACTGCCTCCAGCTTTTGAAAGATTAATTGCACACAGCCGGTTACTCGAGGCATATGGCCTTTATTCCTGGTTATTTAAGCTCTCTCTTTCCAGGATTACCACCAACATACTGAACGATAAAATGAGTAATTAAAGAGGCACTGCTTAGATCGCTAGAGAAAGGGAACAGTTTCATTTTCACAATGGTAACATCACCTAGAAGTGATGCATTGATGCTTTTGCAATACGGTGGCATGTTATTTGACAATTTGCTTCACGGCCTTATAGTGCTTGGCAAAAAAAATGGAGAAAAAGTTTGCCCGTCATATTTCTGCAGGCAATGCTGCTTTAAGTGAAAATTACTTTTTTTTAAAAAAACACTTTATTCCAGGAAATATTTTTGGTTTAGCTCTGGTAAACACCTATCCTCGAAGAACAGAGTACGTTAGCCTTGCATCTTCAAAGGCTATTTGCTTCCGATTCAGTTGTGTAACGCATTTGGGGTGTTAAATTTGGAACTGCTAGGACGCCAAAAACTGCAACCCTTCTGATTATTTCTGTTCCAGGGTCCCAAAGGATATCAAGGGCCGCCCGGACCACCAGGGGAGGAAGTACGTATTCTTTCTCAGTACTGACGTCTACACTGTAATATGATTTTGTAAATTGTTGCTCATGACGGGATAGATTTTAAACTTGTTGCCCCAAGGGCCGTAAAACTGCTGCCCGTATCCTAACGCGCACCAAGTCCCGTTCACCCATCACCCCCTGTGCTCGCTGACCTACATCGGCTCCCAGTCCGGCAACGCCTCGATTTTAAAATTCTCGTCCTTGTTTTCAAATCCCTCCGTGGCCTCTCCCCTCCCTAACCTCCTCCAGCCGTGCAACCTTCCGAGATCTCTGCGCTCCTCCAATTCTGGCCTCTTGCGCATCCCCGATTTTAATCGTTCCACCATTGGCGGCCGTGCCTTCAGCTGCCCGGGCCCTAAGCTCTGGAATTCCCTCCCTAAACCTCTCCGCCTCCCTCCCTCTCTCTCCTCCTTTAAAACACTCCTTAAAACCTCTTTGACCAAGCTCTTGGTCACCGGTCCTAATATTTCCTTCTGCTGCTCGGTGTGAAATTTTGATTGATAAAATTGGGACGCTTAACTGGGTTAAAGACGCTACATAAATGCAAGTTGTTGTTGTTGTTACGGATCGGCCGGCCGTTATAGAAAACCGCCTGACTGAACGGGCAGCCGGATCGGCAACAACAGTTGCAGGCCCAGGTGGCAAGTTGCAAATCTACCGCCACGAGTAAGTAAATATTACAAACCCGTTAAATTCACTGTTACGCCCTTCTGAGGAGGTGGAGTTTCCATCTTGGCATCGATAGGAAGATACTAAATGTTAAGTGTTTTGAAACCGGCCTTGTAGTGATGAATGTCATTGCAATGTGAGCTCTGTGTTAAAGGTGGGAAAATGCCAGATTTATTTTCTTGGCTCAATCTTTGAATTAAAGTTGTTCCGCTGGTTGACTGCTGTTTGCCACTGGCTGAAGCACAGTTGCTATTCTGCAACTAGTGAGACCCAGATAAACATCGGAGATGCAGTTTAGGAATCAGCCTTGTGTGTGAACTGCAAATGGTATGTTGTCCCTTGACCCACTTGAACCTTTAAGGTGATCCGTCTACTGTAACTGACAGACTAAAAGATGGAACAGGTGAAAACCGAGCAGCATTGTAACATGCACTGTTGATTACATAAATTTCTTCAGTTACAAAATGACTTTGTTAACTTTTTGCCAATCATCAGGGACATGAAAATAATAAATTGCCCTCACGCAACCAAAATAAGCTCGTATCATAACATTTGAAATATGTCTGCTTCTTGGATTTGTGTTTCTGTAATTCGGTAAAGTCTTGTCATAATAATTTCTGATATTGCAAGCTTCATAAAATATCTTTTTCCTGGACTCAGCTCAATTAGAATCCAGCCAGGAACTGAAATCTCAATAAAATGCAGATTAACCCATGACAGAGGATACATCTCTAAACTACTTTGTCAGTTCTTCTGGGATTGTTACATTGAATGATTGTACTTTAATATTGACTCATGCCATGGGTTAATGGGGTCGAGTTTTTGCTTGCTTACGCCAGTAATATCAGCGCCATCCGGGCAGAACCAGTGCAAAAGATCGGGGGACTTGTAAACGTAAGTGAGTTACTCCCAAAACCACTTACGCTGGTGTTTTTCGCGATCTTTTACGCTGGTTCAAGATTCAATTCACCCGAATCAGGCCCCGCCCCCAAAATTGGATACCCCCCCCCCCCAGGCCAAAATTGTGGGATTCCTCCGACTGCACTGGTTCAGGAAGAGTCTTCAAATTGGGCTCATTCTCTTCAGAGCACAGGCACCGGTAGGCAGGTTTTAAAAGTTTTTTTCTTATCAAAAAATATTTAATTTACTAAAAAACTAACCAGTGTACACCAATGAAACTGTTAAATAGTTCCGTTTTTTTTTAAGTCATTTTCAGTGATTTTAAATCAGATTACCCAAAGACGGAGGACTGGGCACCCTTATTAAAAATGCTTATTTTTGGTAATAAACCCAATTGTAGCTGTATTAATAAAACTGTACCAGGTTATCACTCTTAATTACATCAAGGAATACTTTTTAATGGAAAGAAAGAAAAGAGAAACGATTCCGTTCTATTACGCTGCCCGATTGCGCTGGTTCATGGAAGATTTTACGTTTGGGATTATGCAAATAAATTTTAGCGGAAACATGAAAGTCTAATCTAACCGGCGAAATTTCAAGTGCAGTTTGGGTTCAATTTCCCAAAGCGGAAACTCTACCCCAAAATTTTTAATCATAGTCCGTATTTTAATGTCTGATGTGTTATTTCTGCAGGGACTTCCAGGGTTGGATGGTAATCCCGGCGTGGGTGGTTACCCTGGCAGGCAGGTGCAGTAACTATACTTTGGATTTTTGAGGGGGTTTCAGCATTTGAAGCTGTTTTTGTCGCAAATCTTGAATATCTGTAATCACATCATTGCTTCCAATGTATGCTTTTGCTCTGTTGTCTGAATCCATCAGTCTTGGCCTTCCTTTGAATCTTCGAATAAGATTGATATATTTGTGTATGTTAAATTTTATCTGATAATCGCTCCTGTGAAGCGCCTTGGGATTTTTTACTACGTTAAAGGCGCTATATAAATGCAAGTTGTTGTTGTTGGTGTTGTATGAATGCTCTTACCTTTAAACCCATTAGAGTTTTACTTTTTACCTTATTTGTTTTCCTGTGCTCTATCCTGTATTTTATTTTTCTCTTTTGGAATCGGGACCAACACCAATTATGACCATGAGTGCATCTCCAATTAGGAGCGCAGTCTTATAGTGGTTTATGGTACTGGAAGAGCAGCACAGAGGTCCTGGGTTCAAATCTCGCCAAAGCAAGTTGTGGAATTAAGTTCAGTAAATTTGGTAATTAAACCCATGGGAGAGAAATCCCCTCCTGCTCTGGATATCTTCTACCATATGCACAACTCCCAATTAATGTTCATGATTGTCGCCAAACCATGTACATGAAGAATTTACATATTAAAGTCAGCTTAATGCTCAATTATTTTTTTTAAGTTCTTTATGAAAGCAAAATATCGAGGACCAATGTGTACATTTGTGTCCCAGATTGTTTATCTTTAGCCATTGATACTTTTAAAGTAATTTAACACCAGTCTATTTGCTGTAAGCAATTATATGAAATCTGAGCATTCCTTTTTTTCCATCTTTTTATATTCCTCTGCATGCCCCACCCTCTCTCTGTGACCTCCTCCAGCCTTACAAACCTCTGAGATCCCTGCACTCCTCCAATTCTGGCCTCTTGCGCAGCCCCGATTTCCTTCGCTCCACCATTGGCGGGCGTGCCTTCAGCTGCCTAGGTCCCAGGATCTGGAATTCCTTCCCTAAACCTCTGCGACTCTCCACCTCTCTCTCCTCCTTTTAAGTCGCTCCTTAAAACCTACCTCTTTGACCAAACTTTTGGTCACCTGTCCTAATCTCTCGGTATGTGGCTCGGTGTCAAGTTGTGACTGATTACGCTCCTGTGAAGCCCCTTGAGATGTTTTGCTACTTTAAAGGCGCTATATGAATGCAAGTTGTTATTGTTGTATTATGCATCTTTCACTGAATTAGGAAACAGTCAAGTGGTCTCTGCCCAGGCCTTTGATGACGTTGCCTTGACCTGCTGCCGGGTTCCGTGGAAGACAGGATCAGTTTGACTTACCGATTGACTTTTCTTCCTTTGCTTTTGGGAGTGTTCTCACCTTTTCTCGGTGTGTCCTCTGCAAATCCCAGATCAGATCAGGAGCTCACCATAAGGGGAACTGTTACTTCCTTACTGTATGGATAGACAGGAGAACAAATCCATCTCCCATTACCCCTGTAGCATGACACTCTGCTGGACAGCACATAAAGCACATTCTGAGATTAGAAAGACGTGTTTTTTGTATTGAAAGGTGCCTTAAGACTGTACAGGGAAAACCTTTGTCCATCTTGTCCACCTAATCTCAGGCCCAATGATAAATAAGTCAAACATGAGACCATTAGAGGATGACCCCTAACTATGCAAACCAATTAAATACATTCCCAAAGCTAATTGTTCTAATTACATTTCTCACTGAGTTTTTTTTTCAAAAAATATACTTTATTCATAAAATTTGCAGCAATACATACAATACAGTTGTCATATCATATTCCAAACGTACACAATATAGATTATGCAATTTACAGGTTACATTAAGTACAGTTCAATGAAATACATTGGACACAATTACAGTTCATGACACTCTAGGGTGCCTCATTGCATCACAATCAATACAAGTGATTCATTACAGATACATTACAGATTTATTACGGGTACATTACATCAATTTGAATTTTACATTCTGCCCAAGGGGGTTTTTCCCCGATTGCAGCCCCGCAGTATACAATGGCGGGAAGGTTCTAAACGGTTGCCTTTCCCCACAGGGCCTTTGCGGCGGCCGCACCCATCCTCAGTGCGTCCCTCAGCACGTAGTCCTGGACCTTGGAATGTGCCAGTCTGCAACACTCGGTCGAGGACAGCCCCTTGCGCTGGAAGACCAGCAAGTTTCGGGCAGACCAAAGGGCGTCTTTCACCGAGTTGATGGTCTTCCAGCAGCAGCTGATGTCCGTCTCAGTGTGCGTCCCCGGGAACAGCCCATAGAGCACAGAATCCTGTGTTACGGAACTGCTCGGGACGAACCTGGACAGATACCACTGCATCTCTCTCCAGACCTTCTTTGCAAAGGCACATTCCAGAAGGAGATGGCTGATTTCTCACTGAGTACAGCACAAACTTAACAGTAGAAAGTAAAACTACAGTGTAAAGTAGCATTTGAAATCGGAGAGTACCTCAGAAATGCTCCATTGGTTTAAGGTGCATGTAGTTCTAACTTGGTTAATAGTTATATAATTCTTGCTCTTACTCTGCTGGGAGGCTTTTGAAAATGGGACCCACAATTTTGAATAACATTTGTTTTGATAAAAGCAAGACCAACTTTGAGAGGAATCATGAAAGATTAATTAGTATTTTACAATTGGCAGCTGGAATGGTGTTGAATAATATGGCACATTCAGTATGAATATTCAGTATGAATATACAGCATTGATGGTTTCATTGTTTATTACTCATCTTCAACATTACAAAAGTCAACCAAGTATTAAAGTTTATTTTGTGCAGAATTTTAAAAAGTCAGATTTAATACAATCATGATTTTCTCCAAGTTTTTTTTTATCTTACCTACTGATAAGTTTATTCTTATGTTTATTGCAGGGTTTAGTTGGGCCAGAAGGGAACCCTGGTCCAAAAGGTGTACGGGTGAGTGAGACTTCAAAGATGTTTAAATAACTATGTAGATAGTAAAAAATCCCTTCTTAGCAACTACAAATTCAAGAAAGGAGGGAGAGAGGAAACAGGGACCACGGGTCGGTTAACCTAACATCAGTCATCAGGAAAATGCTGGAATCCATTATTAAGGAAATGGTAACAGGGCACTTATAACATCATAATATGATTAGGGCGGAGTCAACATGGTTTTATGAAAGGGAAATTGTGGTGGACAAATTTATTAGAGTTTTTTGAGGATGTAACTTGCAGGTAGATAAAGGGGAACCAGTGGATGTCGTATATTTGGATTTTCAAAAGGCATTGGATAAGGTGCCACATAAAAGGTTGTTGTGCAAGATAAGGGCTCATGGGGTTAGGGGTAACATATTAGCATGGATAGAGGATTGGTTAACGGACAGAAAACAGAGAGTAGGAATAAAGGGTCATTTTCAGGTTGGCAGGTTGTAACTAGTGGGGTGCCGCAAGGATTGGTGCTTGGGCCTCAGCTATTTACAATCTATATTAATGACCTAGTTGAAGGGACCGAGTGTAATGTATCTAAATTTGCTGACGAAAGTAAGGTGGGAGAGTAAACTGTGAGGAGGACACAAGGGCTCAATTTTGAAATGGTGGCGGGTTGACGGTGGCGGGGGGGGGGAGATGAAGGTGCATGTGGCAAACCCGAATAAACAAAAACTTACCGATTCCAACGAGATCGAATTGTAATTGATGGTGATTAAAGTTCTTTTCGGGTTTCGCGCTCGAGGGCCAGCCTGATTGACAGGCTGACTGCTGACAGGAGCTGTAATGCTGAGGGGGGGGGAAAGACAAAGAGAGAGAGCGAGACGTCATCCGGCACTGGATTGGAAGATCGGGTGGGGGGGGGGGGAGAGGGGAAGATCGAGGGGACATCGGGGGGGAGTGAAGAGGGGGAGATGGGGGGGGGTTGAAGGGGGAGAGATCGGGGGGACATCTGGGGGGTGAAGAAGGGGAGATCAGGGGATGAAAGGGGAGATCGAGGGGACATCGGGTGGCGAAGGGGGAGATCGAGGGGACATCAGGGGGGTGAAGAAGGGGAGATCGGGGGGTGAAGAGGGGGAGATCGGGGGGACATTGGTGGGGGGACGGGGGGAGATCGGAGAGGGAGACGTCGGGGGCTGAGAGGGACATCAGAGTGGAGACATAGGACATCGGAGCAAGTTGGAAAGGTAGGTTGATTTTGTGTTTTAACTTTGTGCAAAGGTTTTTTATTTAATTTATTTAGTTTATTTTTGCCTGATCCGGCCCTTCACGCCTGGCGTGAATCGGAAGCCGTGGGAAAGCCGCCCAGGTAAGTTAAAAATCGTTCTAACTACCCAATATGCCATAAGTAAAGTGCCTTAAGTACCTCAATGAGGTACATTTGGTTCTTTAACTGTCATCCCACCGGCTTTAATTGCAGGTTAGGTGAGTGAGCAGGAAGTTGGCAGATGGAGTATAATGTGGGGAAATGTGAGGTTATTTTGGTAGGAAGAATAGAAAAACAGAATATTTTTTAAATGGTGAGAAACTATTAAATGTTGGTGTTCAGAGTGATTTTGGTGTCCTCGTACAAGAAACACAAAAAGTTAGCCTGCAGATACAGCAAGCAATTAGGAAGGCAAATGGCATGTTGGCTTTTATTGCAAGGGAGTCGGAGTACAAGAGCAAGGAAGTCTTACTACAATTGTACTGGGCTTTAGTGAGATTTCACCTGGAGTACTGCGTACAGTTTTGGTCTCCTTATCCAAGGAAGGATATACTTGCCTTCGAGGCGGTGCAACAAAGGCTCACTAGATTAATTCCTGGGATAAGAGAGTTGTCCTAATGAGGAGACATTGAGTAGAATGGGCCTATACTCTCTGGAAGGGTTGAGATGAGGAGGAATTTCTTCATTCAGAGGGTTGTGAATCTTTGGAATTCTCTACCCCAGAGGGCTGTGGATGCTGAGTCATTGAATATATTCAAGGCTGAGATAGAAAGATTTTTGGACTCTAGAGGAATCAACGGATATGGGGATCAGGCAGGAAAGTTGAGTTGAGGTGGAAGATCAGCCATGATCTGATTGAATGGCGGAGCAGGCTCAAGGGGCCATATGGCCTACTCCTGCTCCTATTTCTTATGTTCTTATTTTCTTATGTTCATTAAGGTGCAAAGTAAATCCATTCTGTGCCTTTGATTGTTTTTGGACCAAAAAGAGCTGCGCCTTTCACTATCAGCGTACTTATATAGAATTACATAGAGTTTGCAGCACAGAAACAGGCCATTTGGCCCACCTGGACTATGCTGGTGTTTATGCTCTACACATGTCTCCTCCAACCTCTCTTCATCTCACTCTATCACCATATCTTTCCATTCCTTTCTCCCTTATGTGCTATGTAGCTTCCCTTTAAATGCATCATATGTTCCTCGTCTCAACTATTCCTTATAAGTTCCACATTCTACCCAGTCTCTGGGTAAAGAAGTTTCTCCTGAATTCCCTATTGGATTTATTGGTGATTCTTATATTCATGGCTCCTAGTTTTGGTCTCCCTCAAAAATGGAAACATCTTCTCTACGTCTACCCTATCAAACCCCTTCATAATTTTAAAGACCTCTATTAGGTCACCCCTCAGCCTTCTCTTTTCTCGAGAAAAGAGCCCCAGCCTGTTCAGTCTTTCCTGATAGTTATAACCTCTCATTTCTGGTATCATCCTTGTAAATTTTTTTGCACCTTCACCAATGCCTCTATATCCGTTTTATAATATGGAGACCAGACCTGTGCTCAGTAGTCCAAGTGTGGTCTAACCCAGGTTCGATAGAAGTTTGACATAACTTCTCTGCTTTTCAATTCTATCCCTCTAGAAATGAATCCTTAGTGCTTTGTTTGATTCCTTCCATGACATTTCTGAGTACATAAGTATCATCATTTTGTTCACTTGGCCTAAACATAACATAAGACTATAAAAAATTGATTGCATCAAGTTTCAGAAGCCCATTCACAACATAATCTCACATCCATTGATATGCCCTTTCATAAAGCTATTGAAGCAACATGCTTGAATAGATTCAGAGCAGGCAGAGAAGCCTTTAGTATTTGTTACTCTTCCCTACCAGCCCACTGTGACGACACTACAAAATTTCCAAATTACCATGTTATGCCTGTGACTGGATGTGTCCATGTATTTCTCTTAAATCATCCACCCATGGGGCAGAATTACCAGGTTCACCGGCTGCTTTCCTGATATAGTGATCCGCTATATTGACTATTCCAATGCTCTCTTGGGCGGCCTCCCATCTTGCGTCCTCCATGAACTTTTCCTCATCCAAAATTCTGCTGTCCGTATCCTAACCCGGACCAGGTCCCGTTCTCCCATCACCCCCTGTGCTCGCTGACCCGCATCGGCTCCCGGTCCGGCAACGCCTCAATTTTAAAATTCTCCTCCTTGTGTTTCCAAATCCCTCCATGGCCTCGCCCCCTCCCTATCTCTGTAACCTCCTCCAGCCCTACGTCCCTCCGAGATCTCTGCGCTCCTCCGATTCTGGCCTCTTGCGCATCCCCGATTTTCATCGCTCCACCATCGGCGGCAGTGCCTTCGGCTGCTTAGGCCCTAAGCTCTGGAATTCCCTCCCTAAATCTCTCCGCCTCGCTACCTCTCTCTCCTCCTTTAAGACCCGCCTTAAAACCTATGCCTTTGACCAAGCTTTTGGTCACCCGTTCTAATATCTCATGCGGTTCGATGTCAAATTTTATCTGATAATCGCTCCTGTGAAGCACGTTGGAACGTTTTACTACATTAAAGGCGCTATATAATTGCAAGTTGTTGTTGTTGAAAATCCTTGTAGAGTGAACTGTTTTATATGGTTTCCTTTCCAGAATCTGCTGTTTAATTATCAAACATCAAAGAATCTCTTACCAGTTTGCAGTCCCCGCTTCCTTATCTCTGCATTTGTCCGCGTTGTTTCTTCTTATCAGTTACTTCAGGTATAATCTTACCAAGGCTTCTTTCCGTCTGACTAACGTTGACATTTCTCTCTCTCTCTCTCTCTGAGCAACCTGGACACTATGCATCCTGACTCCGGTCAAGCTGGCAACTGTGTTCTTTACCAAGAAAGCCAGGCTTTCATTCCAAGTCCATTATTTTAGCCTTCTTTAAAAAAAACAGTACCTAAAGTCCAAAAATCCTTCACTCGCCCGACGCAAAGCCATCCGGATCCCACCGTTTCCGATTTTAACAGAGGCTTCCGGACAGGTCGCCCAAGTCGCCCACCCAAAGCCGGCGGGGTTTCCTGATTACCGTATGCTAATCGAGGTCCGATGATGTCATCGGGCCCCGACAGCGATTTTAACTCCGGCCTGAGTGCCGGAAGCCGCAGTGCCTGGCCTTCCTGCCGGATGGAAGGCCAGCGTGAAGACCATCGGCAAGCTGAAGAAGCTCTCTGGGTACGTTTTTTTTTTGTTTTCCCTTTGTGGGGACCAAGAGGAAGATTTCCTAAGCACAGCCATTCCAGCAGGATTTCAATTCTACGGGAGTGTGACATATTTCAAATTCTAAGAATAAAGGCCGAGATGTCCCATGTCTGCACTCTTCAGCTCACGACCTTTCCCCTATTCCCTATAATTGGCGCAAAATCATGGATCGGCAGCAGAAAATTCTGGCCAAAGGTGTCAGTTGTTATATTTAAGTACAGCACATATTGAAGAGTGACAAGAGTAACAAGATGTTCATGGGTTTCAAGCTTGTGTTCCCTCGAGTGTAGAAGATTAAGGGGTGATCTAATTGAGGTGTTTAAGATGATTTAAAGGATTTGATAGGGTAGATGGAGAGAAACTATTTCCTCTGTTGGGTGCAGTGGGTGGCGGGGGGCACGGCAGTCTAGAACAAGGAGGCATAACCTTAAAATTAGAGCTGGGGCGATGATGCTATGAAGCACTTCTTCACACAAAGGGGAGTGGAAACCTGGAACTCTCTCCCCTAAAAAGCTGTTGAGGCTGGGGGTCAATTGAAAATTTCAAAGCTGAGATTGATAGGTATTTGTTAGGCGAGGGTATTAAGGGTTATAGAACCAAGGCGGGTAGATGGAGTTAAGATACAGATCAGCCATGATCTAATTGAATGGCAGAACAACAATTTGCATTTATATAGCGCCTCTAACGTAGTAGAACGTCCCAGGGCACGTCACAGGCTCGAGGGGCTGAATGGCTTACTCCTGTTCCTATGTTCACATGACTTGTGTTGGCCACCTGAGCACTGATTTTTGCCATTGATGATGTGCACTGCACCATTCATGTCTGTTCCATTACATTAGAAGTAAGAAAGGAAGTCAGGTAGCGTGCTATCGTCCGGAGGATAATAGAGCTGTGCAGTAATTTATCAGGGAAGGCTACTGGAGCAGGCAGTACAAATAGATCCAAGCAACAATTGGAAATGTTTCTGGAGAGAGAAAGGATTAAGGTGAAAAGTCAGGTAGGCGGGTTAAATCTCTGAATAAGCTTGTGGCATCAAATGGCAGTTTCCTGCTTCTAACAATTTTAATGTTGCTGCAGTGTTATTTCCCCCGCAATGCCCATTGTGTATATCAGTTGCACAATTGTAGGAAAAAGATAAAGAGAATAAAGAATACAATTGTGCCAAATAGCTGGTGAAGGGAGACAGACAGCTACCTCCCATGTTCATGGGCATTAGGTTCAGCTAAGCTCCACTAAGCAGAAAATGCTCTATTGATCCACTTAACATCTGCGGTAATCCTAGCCTCCTTACTTCAAATCTAAAACTGCCAAAATGTACTTTGTGTTAACAAATGATGCTGAAAAAGAATTTGCATAGTGCTGATTTAACAATTAATTGCTTTTGTTTTCCCAAGTTTTTTTCAAAAAAATGTTAATTACCACTTTGCTTAATCTTCTGCCATTTTCGCCTCACCTTGTATATTTAATATCCTTTATAATCACTTCCATTGATAACATAGGGATTACCCATCTTGAGATTTACAGTGATTGTGCCTACCGCCAGAAAAAATACGTTATCCTCACTGTGCAGATGACTCAGACAAAGGCATATGTAGAGGCCCCATCGGCGTTTAAATTTCTGGAGAGTGAATGTTGTATTTCGTAGTAAGGAGTCATTCAGAGGTTTTGCTAGATTTGTATGCGGTTTTTCCCATTTGCAGTTAGATACGTGAGGATCTGGGGAATTTTGATGAGTGCTCGAGTATAATGATTGCTTATCACTGAGCACTTATTTAATCAGTTCAGACTTAAGTTTTTCAGAAGGTTTAGACCCTCAAGCAAGACCTCAGTGAGTATTTGGCCAGCTGGACATTCAGACCTTTTCTCTTTCTCTTAATTATTGTTGTCAAAGCAAGTAAAATCTCCAGCGGGAATTGAACCTACAGACCTATGCAGAGCAAACCTGCAGATCTATTTTGTGAGTCGCTGAGTTACCCTGACATCTGTAATAGTTGTGCCTTGATCTGTAATATGTTGGAATTCCAGTTTGGAAAAAAAAAACATTTTTGTACTTGAGGGATTATTGAAGAATAGAGCTTTTATATTCATCTTCAGTTTTTTATATATAAACTGAAATAGCGCTCCTCAATATTTCAATTCCCCATTGCATGCTATATATCTCAATGTACAATATGTATTCAGTAAACGGTGTGTGTCATTTTACTATGTAGAATCATTTACAGTCTGCCAGCTTTCAGAAAGAGCTGTCCACTTAGTCTCTTTCCTCATACCCTTTAAATTTTTTCTTTTACAAATATTTATCCACTTATCTCCATTCAAAGATATTATGGATTCTACTCCATCACTGTTTGTGATGGAATATTCCATGTACTAATAGCCCTGTGCATTAAAAAAAATCTCCTAACCTCCCCTTTTGTTCTTTTGGTAATGATCTTAAATTTGTGCCATTTTGTTGCTGACCCGCTGAAACCGTTTTTCCTTATTCATCCTATCAAAACCCCTCATAATTTTGAACACTTCTATCATATCCCCTCATGACTTTCCTTGTATTAATGAAAACAGCCCGGGTTTCTCAGTCCCTCTTCGCAACTGAAGCATCTCATCCCAGGTATATTCTTAGTGAATCTCATCTGCACCAATTCCATGGCCTTGACATCCTTTCCGAAAGTAATGTGCCCAAAACGGGACTCAATAGTCTAGCAGCGGCCTGACCAGTCATTTAGATTTAGCATTATGTTTGCCATTTGTACACTGTGTCCCTATTTATAACACGTGATTTCTTTTCAAATTTTTAGCAACTTGTCCTTCCACCTTAAAGATTTGTTTATTTGAATCCCCAATGCTTTCTGCTCTACTGCTTTCTTTTTTGACGTTTTACCATTTAGTGTATTTGCCATCTCCTTATTCTTCCTCACAAAATATATCACCTCATATTTTTCCACATTAAATGACTTCTCACCTCTATCTGCTCAATCTACTAAACTGCAGTCAATTACAGTCCACTTCACAGTTAAGCTAGTCACTAGTTTTGTTTCACCTGCAAATGTTAATAATTTGTCTCCTATACCCAAGTCCATATATATATAATTAGAGAGAGAGAAGCAATAGTCCAAACATTCACCCTTAGTATGTTTGCACTATTGCGACCCAAGGCAGACTGCATAGGAACATAGGGACAGGAGTAGGCCATTCAGCCCCTGTTAATTAGATCATGGCTGATCTGTATCTCAACTCCATCTACCCGCCTTGGTTCCATAATCCCTTAATACCCTTGCCTAACAAAAATCTATTGATCTCAGTTTCGGAATGTTCAATTGACCCTCACCCTCAACAGCTATTTGGGGGAGAGACTTCCATTACATGTATTCTGTTTGCATTTTGGGCCTGGTATGTAGAGCATGAATTATTGGTTGTGATTTTAATAATAATCCATTATAAATCACAATTCTTCACTGGTCGAGAAATCATACAAAAATATCCATTTTCAAACGTGGTCCTTGCTAAAGGGTAGATAGAGAGAAACTATTTCCTCTGGTGGAAGAGTCCAGAACAAGGGGGCATAACCTTAAAATCAGAGCTAGGCCATTCAAGGATGATTTTAGGAAGCACTTCTTCACACAAAGGGTAGTGGAAATCTGGAAATCTCTCCCCCAATCTATGATATAATTAAATGATGGAAAAGGCTCGAGGGACTACTCCTGTTCCTATGTTCCTTTCTATGTAACTATCGGGGCATGCCACAGAATACAAAATAATCCTCAGCTTCTGTTTTGGCTGTCACAACTTAGGCGGCCAGGCCCCTTAAATATTTCTGGAATTTAATAGATTACCACTACAATAACTCTTCAACAAGTCACTTCTGGAATCCGGACTAGTGAGCACTTTGGTTTCATTTCACATGGCTGAGGATCTGAATCCCAATGGTGTCTGACATAAACATAAACCTTTGATTGAATGTTGATTGTGCTTTGTGCGATGGATCGAGCGAAGCAATCCAGTTTTGAGGAATGGCTATATTCCTTGTCCGTTATGTGATACCAGCCTTCCAGTAAGCTGCCCTCCTATTGGCTGAGCTATGAAGCTGCCAATGTCATTGAGGCCGTTTGTCCTTTCTTCCCCCCAAGAACGATAAATGGAGACCGACGGAATAGTAAGGGGGAAAAGGATCAAATGAACATAGGAACAGGAGTAGGCCATTCAGCCCCTCGAGCCTGTTCCGCCATTCAATGAGCTCATGGCTTATCCATCCTTAACTCATAGAATCATAGAATCATAGAAGTTACAACATGGAAACAGGCCCTTCGGCCCAACATGTCCATGTCGCCCAGTTTATACCACTAAGCTAGTCCCAATTGCCTGCACTTGGCCCATATCCCTCGATACCCATCTTCCCCATGTAACTGTCCAAATGCTTTTTAAAAGACAAAATTGTACCCGCCTCTACTACTGCCTCTGGCAGCTCGTTCCAGACACTCACCACCCTTTGAGTGAAAAAATTGCCCCTCTGGATCCTTTTGTATCTCTCCCCTCTCACCTTAAATCTGTGCCCCCTCGTTATAGACTCCCCTACCTTTGGGAAAAGATTTTGACTATCGACCTTATCTATGCCCCTCATTATTTTATAGACTTCTATAAGATCACCCCTTAACCTCCTACTCTCCAGGGAATAAAGTCCCAGTCTGTCTAACCTCTCCCTGTAAGTCAAACCATCAACTCCCTTGGCTCCATATCCCTTAATACCCTTGGCTAGCAAAAGTCTATCCACCTCAGATTTAAAATTATTAATTGAGCTAGCATCTAATGCTTTTTGTGGGAGAGAGTTCTACACTTCTACCACCCTTTGCATGAAGAAGTGTTTCTTAACTTTGCTCCTGAATGGCCTGGCTCTGATTTTAAGGTTATGTCCCCTCATCCTAGACTCCCCCACCAGCAGAAAAAGATTCTCTCTATCTACCCTATCAATTCCTTTCAAAATCCTAAAAACCTCAAGCAAATCACCCCTTAAACTTCTATATTCCAGGGAATACAAGCCTGGTTTATGTAATTTCTCCTCATAATCTAACCCTTGGAACCCTGGTAAATGGGAAAACAAACTTGAGTCCTTCCTCAGTGAAACTTCTTGGATGCGGCACAAGATGTCTACCCAAATCTTACAGCCGCTGGGTAGATTTTCAGCTTCATATCTTCTTGCTCAATTTCTTTCTCTCCTTATTTTCCTCTCCCCGGTGGGCAGCAATCTACCCCTGGCTGGCTCTGTACTGTTAAAGTGTATAATGAAAACTGGGACCTTACTCTGTATCCATGTTGTAAATAGAGGCTGCACAGAACCGCGTCCCTGTATAAAAAGGACTACTGCTCAGAAAACAGGAATAATAGTAATCACAGAAGCCAGGCTCCCAAAGAGAGTTCCATCCGACTTTCTTTCATTTCTGCAAAAACCTTAAGGTAGTAGTGAGCATTCCTACTTCATAGAATCATACAGCACAGAAGGAGGTCGTTCGGCCCATCGTTTCCTGTGCCAGCTCTTTGAAACAGCTATCCCATTAGTCCCACTTCCCCGCTCTTTCCCGATAGCCCTGGAAATTTTTCCTTTTCAAGTATTATTCCAATTCCCTTTTGAAAGTTACTATTGAATCTGCTTCCACCACCCTTTCAGACAGCGCATTCCAGATCAGAACAACTCGCTGAGTTTAAAAAAAAATTCTCCTCCTCTCCCCCCTGGCTTTTTTGCCAGTTATCTTAAACCTGTGTCCTCTGGTTACCGACCCTCCCACCAGTGGACTCAGTTTCTCCCTACCTACTCTATCAAAATCCTTCATGATTTTGAACACGTCCATTAAATATCCCCTTAACCTTCTCTGTTCCCAAACAGAACAATCCCAACAATCCCAGTCTCTCCATATCACTGAAGTCCCTCATCTCTGGTACCATTCTGGTATTACTCCTCTGCACCCTCTCCGAGGCTTGTTTCAAACAGATATAAAGATCTCCAATCTTTACTAAAAAAAAACAATCTAACCTTCTGAAAAACATAAACTTCTTTTTCATAATATATCTACACGATGTACATTCTCCGATTTTTTTTCCAGTCCTCCCCAGACACTCATATTTTACTGAAAGGCACAGTTTTCAAGAAACCATTTCTGTTTTTTTGGAGGAAGATCTATGTTTTTAATTTCACCACAGGACATTTGGTGCAAGTGATGCGAGGATGCATGTTGACATGATTTACATTGCCACTATGTTGCTGGAAGTGCAAGCTGGTAACGACACAGCGAGGGCAACGGGGCATCTGGGACCTTAGTGAACGACAGGACCAACAGTCTATCTCCTTAACCCGTGTGATTGAAGGATTGAGAAATAAACACAGGGAGGACGGAGAAGGAGGGTGAATTAGAGAGGGTGAATTCAATGTCAAATCAGGCACGGAAAGAGAAATAAAGAGAGGGAAAGAAAGATTGGATTAAGAGAGAGAGAAAAAAAGAGACAGAAAGGATAAAAGTAAGAAAATACATTTAAAAATTTAAAATTTGACATTTTTAAAATCTCCAACAACAATTTAGAATTGTTCACTTTCTGGGCAAGAGGGGTTGATTGGCAGTCAATTATGACATCATTAAAAGGGTACTTACGCTGTTAATTACCAGACTTATCTTTCTGCGGCGAGTTTAATGGGCAATTAACGTGCGAATGCAGCAACTTCATGAAAATCACGGGGAGGTTAAGGGCGAGATGAAGTTTTCGCGAAGCTAACCGTGAAGCGGCACAAATCGTCCAGCAACTTATGACGATTGGCAATTCACGGGGTATCTCTTCTTCGCCACAAGTTACTGGACGTTGAGGGTTCTATAACAAGGGGACATAGATTCAAGGTAAAAGGCGGGAGGTTTAGAGGGGATTTGAGAAAGAACTTTTTCACCCAGAGGGTGGTTGGAGTCTGGAACTCACTGCCTGAAAGGGTTGTGGAGGCAGGAACCCTCACAACATTCAAGAAGCATTTGGATGAGCACTTGAAATGCCATAGCATACAAGGCTACGGACCAAATGCTGGAATATGGGATTAGAGTAGACAGGGCTGATGGCCGGCGCAGACACGATGGGCCGAAGGGCCTCTATCCGTGCTATATAACTCTATGACTCTATGACTCTATGACTTGTACATTAATAACGGCCTGCATCATTCACACACCGTTACTTTTTTCAGCGAAATCTGAAGAACAGCGGACTCAGTTTCTCCCTGTCTACTCTTGAAAATCCTTCATGATTTTGAACGCGTCCATTAAATCTCCCCTTAACCTTCTCTGTTCCCAAGCAGAACAATCCCAACAATCCCAGTCTCTCCACATCACTGAAGTCCCTCATCCCTGGTACCACTCTGGTATTACTCCTCTGCACCCTCTCCGAGGCTTGTTTCAAACAGGTAAAAAGATCTCTGATCTGTTTCATGTGCTTGCCAAAGCCTTTTAACTTCTGTAAACAGACATTGTTTGGTGAAGCCAGTACCTCCTTTAATGCATATTTCCATTCAGATTGCATGGATGCCATAATTGTCAATCAACCCCTCTTGCCCAGAAAATGAACAATTCGAAATTGTTGTTGGAGATTTTAAAAATGTCAAATTTTAAATTTTTAAATGTATTTTCTTACTTTTCCTTTCTGTCTCTTTTTTCTCTCCCTCTTAATCCAATCTTTCTTTCCCACTCTTTGAGCTCGATTTTCACACCCGCGATCGGGTGCGTTCGTGGCGGGGAGGGGGGGCTGCAAAAATCGGGGATTCCCGGGGCGGGTCCGGAGCCCGGCTCCGACCCGCCCCATTTCCGGGTTCCCCACTGACGCGCTGACATGCGCACGCAGCCCCCGCATGTGGGACTCCCGCCGGCAATTAAAGCCAGCAGGATGCCACTTAAGGTAATTGAACAAGTACTTCAGGTTGTTTACAGACCTGATTGACCTGTTATTTTAGCAGTGATGGGATTTTGCAACTGACTGGGACTGTTTCCTGTACTGGGGGAAACACTCCTGGTTCAAATGGACGTGTTGCAGCCATCAGCCTGTGGCAGCTGCAAAGGTCCATTTGACAGGTTGTGGGGGGGGAGACCCTCACCCATTGCAGGAGGCCACTCTGTCACTATGGACAAAGTTTGGCCTCCACCATCCTCCTCCTAACAATAAAATTCACCAACTTGCACACTTACCCCGGGGTCCAGACACATTTACCTACCTTGAGGACCCCCTCAGATGTACATCTTCCGGATGGGGGCCGCCGTAGCTGCAGTCATGACCTCCTCGGAGGGCGAACAGCATCACCAGCCTCGCCGGCCACGCCGTCCACCTCTGACACATGGAGCTCCACAACACAGTGCTGTGACACATCCACCTGCACAGCAGGAGGGAGGGCAACCGCAGAGAGAGATGCGTCGCAGAGGGCACTACCCTCGCCACAGGGTCCACAGACCGAGGCTCAGCTTCCTGGACCTCTCTGAGCAGCAGTGCACACGGAGGCTCAGAGTCACTCGACATGTAGTCGTGGATATCTGCAGCCTCCTTCATGCCGAGCTGCTCCCGGCTGGCCCGAGCACCATCTTCTTACCTGTCACTGTCAAAGTCACCACTGCCCTCAACAACTTCTCCTCCGCATCCTTCCAGGGTGCCACTGGGGACATCGCCGACGTCTCTCAGTCGTCTGCACAAAAGAGCCCTGCAAATACACCTACACCCACTCTGCAGTGACACAATGGGTGGCATCAGTTGTGGGTCTTCATTGTGATCCTCAGGAAAGGGCATTATTGCACAAACCAGACAAGATTCGCAAAGATGTGGCAGTAGTGGTGACAATATAATGTGAGTTGATCAGAAATGAAGTACAAGTAAAAACCATGACAAACCCTCAAACACCCTTGTTCATCCCCTTCATGCTCATGACACGTTTGCCTTACGCTGCCTACTGCACATATGTGATGCATGCCCTGTGGCTGCAGCACAGGTAGTGGCAGGTTGAGTGAGGCTGACTGTGAATAAGATGCATGAGAGGGTGAGTATGAGATAGAGCCATGAGATTGTATGAGGATTGGGTTGAGTGGTAGTGGCGGGATGAGTACTGGCGAGGTGAGTAAGTGCAGGTAAGATGAGGATGAGGTTTGAGTGGATGTGAGGGGTGATGTGACAGAGTAGTGTTGGCTGTGCAGAAGGAGATGTGGGGTGGGGGCGGTGATGTGGCAGACGGTGTGTAGGGGAATGAGTAAGTGTACTCACTTTGGCTGACCTACTTAGGTCATTGCAGCGCCTCCTGCACTGTATGCAGGTGTGTGATATGTTGGTGGTGCAGGTGACCTCCTCTGCCACCTCGAGCCAGGCCTTCTTGGTGGCAGAGGCAGGCCACTTCCTCCCGCCCGCCGGGGGGAAGATCTCTGTCCTCCCCCTCCTCCTCACCCCATCCAGTAAGAGCTGGAGTGAGGCATCATTAACCTGGGAGCAGCCTTCCCCCTGGGCTGCTCCATGCTGTAATTTTGGAGGACTGCCCCTTTAAATAGAGCTCCTCCAGCTGACAGACCTTACTGCGCATGCGCAGTCCGCCCGACGTGCAGATTAGCAGCGGGGAACCCGGAAGACCAGGTAAGTGGATCCAATCAGCCTGCGATTGCGCGCGGGGCAGACTGATTTCACCGGGCGCGTTACCCACGCGCCCAATCGACCCCCCCGTCGCGAACCCACCGCCCTGGTGTTATCGGGCCCTTTATTTCTCTTTCTGTACCTGATTTGACATTGAATTCACCCTCTCTAATTCACCCTCCTTCTCCGTCCTTCCTGTGTTTATTTCTCAATCCTTCAATCTCATGGGTTAAGACACAAAGATTGGTGGCATTGTAAGCAGTGTAGATGAAAACATAAAATTACAAAGCGATATTGATAGATTAGGTGAATGGGCAGAACTGTGGCAAATGGAATTCAATGTAGACAAATGTGAGGTCATCCACTTTGGATCTAAAAAGGATAGAACAGGGTACTTTCTTAATGGTAAAAAGTTAAAAACAGTGGATGTCCAAAGGGACTGAGGGGTTCAGGTACATAGATCATTGAAGTGTCATGAACAGGTGCAGAAAATAATCAAGAAGGCAAATGGAATGTTGGCCTTTATATCTAGAGGACTGGAGTAAAGGGGGCAGAAGTTATGCTGCAGCGATACAAAACCCTGGTTAGACCGCACCTGGAGTACTGTGAGCAGTTCTGGGCACCGCACCTTCGGAAGGACACATTGGCCTTGGAGGGAGTGCAGCGTAGGTTTACTAGAATGATACCCGGACTTCAAGGGTTAAGTTACGAGGAGAAATGACACAAATTGGGGTTGTATTCTCTCGAGTTTCGAAGGTTAAGGGGTGATCTGATCGAAGTTTATAAGATATTAAGGGGAACAGATAGGGTGGATAGAGAGAAACTATTTCCACTGGTTGGGGATTCTAGGAGTAGGGGGCACAGTCTAAAAGTTAGAGCCAGACCTTTCAGGAGCGAGATTAGAAAACATTTCTACACACAAAGGACGATAGAAGTTTGGAACTCTCTTCCGCAAACGGCAATTGTTACCAGTTCAATTGCTAAATTTAAATCTGAGATAGATAGCTTTTTGGCAACCAAAGGTATGAAGGGATATGGGCCAAAGGCAGGTATATGGAGTTAGATCACAGATCAGCCATGATCTTATCAAATGGAGGAGCAGGCATGAGGGGCTGAATGGCCTACTCCTGTTCCTATGTTCCTATATCTAGAGAGTAGAAACCTATTTTGCTGACCAGATTTCTGCTCTGTGCTCCTTCAGTGAATGTTGTTACACTATCTGTTGTCACTGACACCAATTTGCCATTCAGGATCTTGTTATGCTGTACGTACTTATTTTTTACAATCGGCTAACAACAGGAAGGGAGGCATTTGCAAAACAAGTACTTCCCATGTGTTGAATTATATTGCAGTACTGTTCCACCTTAAATGATTTAACTCCTTCGGTATTGCTTGCACCTGTTTTTTTTTGCTTTTTTTTTAAAAAGAGAAAAGAGCTTTTTTTCTCATTATGCCTTTTGAACCATTATACAGGGAAACTTTTAAATAGTCAGTCAGATGTTACCGTGGAAGTTCAAATTAAAGCATCTCGGTTAGCAATAGACTCTTCCTTTGTTTCCATCCCGTGTGCTTTTCCTGTACCATGCTACCTTGTCAGCAGGGGAATAGAACTCTTAAAAGTGCAGAAAATACCATACATCTGCCTGAAGCATATTTTTACTCTGATCAGTTATTCTTTTCATAGAATCATAGAAAGTTACGGCACAGAAGGTGGCCATTTGGCCCATCGTGTCTGTGCCGGCCGAAAAAGAGCTATCCAGCTTCATCCCACTTTCCAGCAATTGGTCCGTAGCCCTGTAGGTTACTGCACTTCAAGTGCACATCCAAGTACTTTTTAAATGCGATGAGGGTCTCTGCCTCTACCACCCTTTCAGGCAGTGAGTTCCAGACCCCCACCACCCTCTGGGTGAAAAAAATTCTCCTCAGCTCCCCTCTAATCCTTCCACCAATTACTTTAAATCTATGCCCCCTGGTCACTGACCCCTCTGCTAAGGACTTTTGAATCACATCAGGTTCCATCTGCACAGTGCTTGTATCTTTATTAACGCAAAATATCTAGCATTATGCAGAATAGAACCTGTAATATAGTCATACTCTTGCATTATACATGAAGCCTAAAACTGTATTCAAGAAATACAAAAAAATCTAAGGAATTACCTTTCAAGAGGAATCCACTTAAAGGTCGGTAACTAAATTACCGGTTTAATGGTGAAATGTTCTCCCAATACCTGATAAATATAAATCTGTTTATCAACAACAACAATTTGCATTTATATAGCACCTTTAACGTAGCAAGATGTCCCAAGGCGCTTCACAGGAGCGTTATCAGACAAAATTTGCCACCACATAAGGAGATATTAGGACAGGTGACCAAAAGCTTGATCAAAGAGGTAGGCTTTAAGGAGCATCTTAAAGGAGGAGAGAGAGGTAGAGAGGCGGAGAGGTTCAGGGAAGGAATTCCAGAGCTTCGGGCCTAGGCAGCTGAAGGCAATGGTGGACTGGTGAAAAGCGGGGATGCGGAGGAGGCCAGAATTGGAGGGGCGCAGAGCACGAAAGTGCACCTGGTTTGCGACCATCAGAACAGAATTGTGAATGTGAATACCCATAACCTTGGCAGCTCCCATGATTCCTTGATCCGTTGGCAGTTAACGTTATTTGAAGGAGATAAAGAATGAAAAACGAAGCATGTTAGCCATGAGCTTAGGGAAGGCTCTCTGACTCCATCTTCCCCCCTACACACTCTTTTGTCTTCACACCCACAATCTCCATAGCCATCTCCTCATAAAGAGTCCAGGGTCCCAGCTTCAGTGACCCACATCCCATCCCCCACCCTCCTGTCTGTCTGCACCTTCTCTTGTTATGTGCTGCCTTCTCCTGTAACCAAAAAGAAAGAGGGATAGATGTTGGAAGGAGGATTGTGAGAGAGGATGTATGCTGCCCAAGTGCCTAAGCCACCAGCCACCTTTTAGGACACTGTGGGAGAACCGTCACCACACGGACTGCAGCGGTGCAAGAAGGCGGCTCACCACCACCTTCTCAAGGGAAATTAGGGATGGGCAATAAATGCCGGCCTCGCCAGCGACGCCCACACCCCATGAACGAATAAAAAAAAGAACATTCAGTGCTCCGAGTTCTTTGTCCTGGAAGAGTACTTGGTGCTTGGCACATTTAAATGGACTGCACGGTCAACACTTTTTATTGGCAAATTTACGCAGTGCCCTGGAACGACATCAATATGTTTGTGAATTTGGAAAGTTGAACAGTTGTAAAAGTGCAGTACATTCTCCCTCTGTGAAGATAAGTGTCGTTATAGATAACACTTGGTCCGTGTGATCTCCTGGACTGGTTTTGATCGCCTGAGGGGTCGGAGAGGAATTTTCCAGGGTATTTTTTCCCTTATTGGCCTTGGGATTTTTTTCTGTTTTTTTTGGCCCTCCCTGGAGATTACATGGCTGCGGAGGAAGGGGGAAGGCAAGAGGTAGGAAGTGTCCAGTCATGATGCTCCAGTGACCATGAGGTGTGGGGCAGGCTTGATGGACCAGCTGGTCTGTTCCTGCCTGTTATTTTTGTATGATGATGCACCAAGTTTAGAGTGAAGTACAGTTACGTAAGACGATATTTTTTTACCTAGGCAACTTTGTGTAATCCAGCAAATTTCTTTCTTCCTTGCTCCCCGATTCAGGCCACAAACAAGATAACAGTTCCTTATTTCTATCGTCTCCCGACCAAGCTGCTCTTTATTGCAGGGTGGCCCTCACCTCGGGGGTAAAAGAAAGCCACCCTTTTCTGCAGGACCCCTTACAGCAAGATCGCCAAAGCAATGTCACTAAATGGGGCAGCTCCCCACTCTCATCTGCCTTTAGCCATTTTCCCTGCACAATGTGATAATAACCAGATAATCTGTTTTAGTGATGTTGGTTGAGTGATAAATATTGGCCAGGGCACCTTCTTTGAACTAGTGACCGTGGGATCTTTTACATCCAGCTGAGAGAACAGACAGGGCCTCGGTTTAATGTCTCCTCCCAAAGACGGCACCTCCGACAGTGCAGCACTCCCTCAGTGGGCATATAATCTAGGCTGACACTCCCTCAGTGCTGCAGTGGGAGTGTCAGCCTAGATTATATGCCCAAGCCTCTGGAGGGGGGCTATGAACTCCCAATCTTCCTGACTCAGAGACGAGAATGCTGCCCACTGAGCCAAAGACCATTTTATATTGCGTAGGTTTATTTTAATTGTGACATTGTTTCTCTGCAGGGGTTTATAGGTCCTCCTGGGATCGTAGGACCACCTGGGCCAGAAGGAAGAAAAGTAAGTCTGTTCTCAGAATGCCCTGTGGCAGGGTCTCGTATCTTCTACATATAAGAGTCAGATCATTTGGCTAAATGTAATGAACATTTTTTATAAAAATCGAAGCCCATTATAATTTGTCGAAGGCAAACTAAATTTGTTTTTTTTAACAATGTTTTTGTTTTACACATTTGTTGTAAACAAATTGTTACTCATTTTAAGCTCATGGTTTTCACCGGCCAGAAATGCTTGGGTCATATTGTCCATAGTTCAATTATTTGAAAACTTTATTGAATTAGTATTTTTTTAAAGCATATTTTGTGTAATGCAATGAAATTTTCTCTTCAGGGCATTGTTGGACCTCATGGAAAGAAAGGCCCCAAAGGAAGACAGGTGAGTTCTTTGCCTTATTGAATGGCATCTTTTAAACTTAGAAATGCCATCCTATGATTGTAAGATAGCATGGCTTCTGCGAATGCAATTTTTGTTCCTGCGATAATTCTAACCGTGGCCTTGAGCATGGGTTATTGGCGTGTAAATGCTTCTCAGATTTACATGACATTCCTTCCTTAAAGTTAGTGATTATCTCTGTTACAATGATGGTGAAAGGAATTTCACACAAACATACCAAGTATTTGTGCCTTGGACATAACTTCAAAGACTTCCAAAATTCTCTAGATTCTGGAACACTCCCAGTGGATTGGAAGGTAGCAAATGTAACCCCGCTGTTCAAGAAGGGAGGGAGAGAGAAAACAGGGAACTACAGGCCAGTTAGCCTGACATCGTTCGTCGGGAAAATGCTGGAATACATTATTAAGCAAGTCGTAACAGGGTACTTAGAAAATCATAATATGATTAGGCAGAGTCAACATGGTTTTATTAAAGGGAAATTGTGTTTGTCAAATTTATTAGAGTTTTTTGAGGATGTAACCAGCAGGGTAGATAAAGGGGAACCAGTGGATGTAGTATATTTGGATTTTCAAAAGGCATTCGATAAGGTGCCACATAAAAGGTTGTTACACAAGGTTAAGGGCTCATGGGGTTGGGGGTAATATATTAGCATGGATAGAGGATTGGAAACAGAGAGTAGGGATAAACGGGTCATTCTCAGGTTGGCAGGCTGTAACTTGTGGGGTGCCGCAAGGATCAGTGCTTGGGCCTCAGCTATTTACAATCTATATTAATGACTTAGATGAAGGGACCGAGTGTAATGTATCCAAATTTGCTGACGATACAAAGCTAGGTGGCAAAGCAAGCTGTGTGGAGGACACAAAGAGTCTGCAAAAGGATATGGACAGGTTAAGTGAGTAGGCAAGAAGATTGCAGATGAAGTATAATGTGGGGAAATGTGAGGTTATTCACTTTGGTAGGAAGAATAAAAAAACAGCACATTTTTTAAATGGTGAGAAACTATTAAATGTTGCTGTTCAAAGAGACTTATGTGTCCTCGTACAAGAAACACAAGTTAGTATGCAGGTACAGGAGGCAATTAGGAAAGCACATGGCATGTTGGCCTTTATTGCAAAAGGGTTGGAGTACAAGAGTAAGGAAGTCTTACTACAGTTGTACAGGGCATTAATGAGACCTCACATGGAGTACTGTGTACAGTTTTGGACTCCTTATCTAAGGAAGGATATGTTTGCCTTAGAGGCGGTGCAATGAAGATTCATTAGATTAACTTCTGGGATGAGAGGGTTGTCCTGTGGAGAGAAGTTGAGTAGAATGGGCCGATACTCTCTGGAGTTTAGAAGAATAAGAGGTGATCTCATTGAAACATATAAGATTATGAGGGGGTTTGACAGGGTAGATGCTGAGAGGCTGTTTCCCATGGCTAGAGAGTCTAGAACTAGGGGGCATAGTCACAGGATAAGGGGTCGGCCATTCAAGACTGAGATGAGGAAGAATTTCTTCAAGCAGAGGGTTGTGAATCTTTGGAATTCTCTACCACAGAGGGCTGTGGATGCTGAGTCATTGAATATATTCAAGGCTGAGATAGATAGATTTTTGGACTCTAGGGGAATCAAGAGATATGGGGATCGGATAGGAAAGTAGAGTTGAGGTCGAAGATCAGCCATGATCTGATTGAATGGCGGAGCAGGCTCGAGGGGCCAATGGCCTACTCCTGCTCCTATTTCTGATGCTCTTATGTTGAGACTTGTCTGTCATTGAAAGTACAGCAAATTTTACATTTTGATTGGCAGAGTTTATATTGAAATTTTATTGTTTGGGTTATATTTTCTTAATAAATTATTTTATATATACTGCAGATAAGAGCTATGCATTTAATTTAGGTTATGGAGTTTGTTCATTATTGTAGTTATATCTACACTTGTCCTTATATATCATTTCAATGTATTCTCCTCATTTTAGAATTTAAGTGAAAAAGAGCAGGATAAAGTTCTCTAAGGCATCAATTCTTACCTTAAATGTTTCTGCATATTGCTGCCTATATTATTAAAAGTCTTGTATTTGTCTGAATGTAGGGCCAATTTTCATCTGCCACCCCATGTTACCAGGGACAAGGGACTTCAGTTACACGGAGAGACTAGAGAATCTGGGGTTGTTCTCCTTAGAGCAGAGAAAGTTAAGGGGAGATTTAATAGAGGTGTTCAAAATTATGAGGGATTTTGATAGAGTAAATAGGGAGAAATTGTTTCCACTGGCAGGACGGTCGGTAACCAGAGGACACAGATTTAAGGTAATTGACTAAAGAACCAGAGAGGAGATGAGGAGAAATTTTAAACTGCTGGCCGACTTTCCGCCCCGGCATAGTAAATGCCTTAAATATTTAGATCTTTCGCTAACATAGTACTTCCTTGTGCAGCCCCTGGGCGGCCAATGGTATTCAGGTAAGTATGAGGACCGAGACTCCGAGGGTGGGGGAGGGGGGGCTGGTGGTGAGGGGGGTGACCACCGCCCTATGAAAAGTTCCGAGCCCTTTGGTTAGATGCTCCCCCGTCATGGTGCCCCGAAGACACAGCTGGCCTTTGACTGCTCAAGGTTCCGGTAAAAGGCACCGCACACCAGGGCTGGAGATGTCCTGAGTGGATAAATTGCAACGGAGTCGAGGTCAGAATCTTTGCAGCCTCTCCTTGCTGTTCCCCCAATGCGCTAATGAAGATTGCGTTTTTTTGTAGAGGCTGCGCTGCTTCTGCACTGAAGTTTCCTGAGGCCCAAGCTGCTTCTGCACTGAAGTTTCCTGAGGCCCAAGCTGCTTCTGCACCGAAGTTTCCTGAGGCCCAAGCTGCTTCTGCACCGAAGTTTCCTGAGGCCCAAGCTGCTTCTGCACTGAAGTTTCCTGAGGCCCAAGCTGCTTCTGCACCGAAGTTTCCTGAGGCCCAAGCTGCTCACTGTGCGTTTAGAATGCAACTATACCAGAACTCAACCACTTCATATGCAAATTAACTTACCCCTCAAACCTGTGCGCAACTCCCTCTGCTGGTGAATGACACAACTTTCCAGTGCAACAACGGGGCAACAGACATTGAGGAAATTCATGGCCATAGTGATTGGGGATGTCACACTGCAATAGTTAGCACATTTTCCTCATGATCTGTTCTCCAACCTGTTAGTTAAACTCTTCTTGGGTGACATAAAAATATGAGGCATGTGTATTCCATGGGCGGATTGAACTTGGAAAGGGGAAATTGAAAAAGATGTCTTAACTAGTGCGAGCCATAAATAAACATCATAAATAAGTAAGATGCTGGGTTATATAGCCCAATCAGTTGAGTTCAGTTCACCAAGATACAGTTCTGCATCCTGTTCACCCATCACCCCTGTGCTCGCTGACTCACATCTGCTCCTGTTCCGACATCGTCTCTATTTAAAAATTCTCTTCCTTGTTTTCGAATCCCTCCATGACCTCGCCCCTGTCTATCTCTGTAACTTCCTCCAGGCCTACAACCCTCCGAGCCCTCGGCGCTCCTCCAATTCTGGTCCCTTGCGCATCCCCGATTTTAATTGCCCCACCATTGGCGGCCGTACCTTCAGCTGCCAAGCCCTAAGCTCTGGAATTCCCTCCCTAAACATCTCTGTCTCTCTACCTCTCTCTCCTCCCATAAGGCTCTCCTTAAAACATATCTCACCTGTTGCGGTATCTCCTTATGTGGCTCGGTGTCAAATTTTGTTTGATAATCGCACCTGTGAAGTGTCTTGGGACGTTTTACTAGGTTAAAGACGCTATATAAATGCAAGTTGTTGTTGTTGCATATATTTCTGGTCACCACAACCGGGCTGGAGAAGAACTTGGAGTGGGAGGGGGAGGATCCAGTTGTCGTGGTCCATGTAGGTACCAACGACATAGGTAGGACTAAGAAAAAGATTCTGCTGAGAGAGTTTGAGCAGCGAGGGACTAAATTAAAAAGCAGAACCACAAAGGTAATAATCTCTGGATTATTACCTGAGCCACAAGCAAATTGGCACAGGGTAAATAAGATCAGAGAGGTGAATGCGTGGCTCAAAGATTGGTGTGGGAGAAGTGGGGTTCGATTCATGGGGCACTGGCACCAGTACTGGGGAAAGAGAGAGCTGTTCTGTTGGGACGGACTAGACCTGAACCATGCTGGGGCCAGAGTTCTAACGAATCGAATAACTGGGAAGGTAGATAGGGCTTTAAACTAAATAAGGCGGGCGAGTGTCCCGGTGGAGAGAAATCTGGAATTCTAAAGAGAAAAGACAAAGAAGCAGTGCAGGAAAGTGATTGGGGTAAGGATAACCAGATTGTGTCAGGAAGGGACAGAGCGTACAAACAAAAGAGTGCACTAACAAATAGGGTCCGGGTAAGAAAGAATGTTAAGACAAATAGGGCCATAGTACAGAAAAAATGTTAAGATGTCTAAAAATGCTAAAAAGACAAATCATAGAAGTTACAACATGGAAACAGGCCCTTCGGCCCAACATCTAAAAGCATTGTACCTAAATGCATGAAGCATTCGTAATAAGGTAGACGAGTTAACAGCGCAAATAGATGTAAACGGACACGATATAATTGCGATTACGGAGACATGGCTGCAGGGTGACCAAGGCTGGGAGCTGAATATCCAAGGGTATTCGATATTTGGGAAGGACAGGCAAAAAGGAAAAGGAGGTGGGGTGGCGTTGTGAGTAAAGGATGAAATCAGAGCAATAGTGAGAAAGGATACTGGCTCAGAAAATCAAGATGTAGAATCAGTCTGGGTGGAGTTAAGGAGCACCAAGGGGCAGAAAACACCGGTGGGAGTTGTCTATAGGCCTCCAAACACTAGTGGTAATGTAGGGGACGGCATCAAACAGGAAATTAGAGATGCATGTAACAAGGGTACTACAGTAATCATGGGTGACTTTAATCTGCATATAGACTGGCCGAACCAAATTAGCAATAATACTGTGGAGGATGAATTCCTGGAGTGTGTACGAGATGGTTTTTTAGACCAGTACGTTGAGGAGCCAACCAGGGAACAGGCTATCCTAGATTGGGTATTGTGCAATGAGAAGGGGTTATTTAATAATCTTGTTGTGCGGGGCCCTTTAGGGAAGAGTGACCATAACATGATAGAATTCTTTATTATGATGGAAAGTGAAGTAGTCCAATCCAAAACTAGGGTCCCAAATCTAAACAAAGGAAACTACGAAGGTATGAGGAGTGAGTTGCCTATGATAGATTGGGAAGCTTCATTAAAAGGCATGACGGTGGATAGGCAATGGCTAACATTTAAGGAACGAATGCATGAATTGCAACAATTATACATTCCTTTCTGGCGCAAAAACACAAAAGGAAAAGTGGCCCAACCATGGCTAACAAAAGAAATTAGATCCAAAGAGGAGTCATATAAAGTTGCCAGAAAAAGTAGCAAGCCTGAGCATTGGGAGCAGTTTAGAATTCAGCAAAAAAGGACCAAGAGGTTGATTAAGAGGGGAAAAATAGAGTATTAGAGTAAACTTGCAAGGAACATAAAAGTGGACTGTAAAAGCTTCTACAAGTATGTAAAAAGAAAAAGATTAGTGAAGACAAATGTAGGTCCCTTGTAGTCAGAAACAGGAGAATTTATAATGGGGAACAAGGAAATGGCAGAGCAATTAAACAAATACTTTGGTTCTGTCTTCACGGAAGAGGACACAAATAATTTCCCAGAAATGCCAGGGAACCAAGGGACTAGTGAGAAGGAGGAATTAAAGGAAATTAGTATTAGTAAAAAAAGTGCTGGAGAAATTAATGGGACTGAAAGCCAATAAATCCCCAGGGCCTGATAATCTGCATCCCAGAGTACTAAAAGAGGTAGCCATGGAAATAGTGGATGCATTCGTTGTCATCTTCCAAAATTCTATAGATTATGGAACAGTTCCTGCAGATTGGTGGGTGGCAAATGTAACCCCACTATTCAAAAAAGGAGGGAGAGAGAAAACAGGGAATTACAGACTGGTTAGCCTGACATCAGTAGTAGGGAAAATGCTACAGTCTATTATAAAGGATGTGATAACAGGACACTTAGAAAATATCAATGGGATTAGACAAAGTCAACATGGATTTATGAAAGGGAAATCACACTTGACAAACCTACTGGAGTTTTTTGAGGCTGTAACTGGTAGAATAGATCAGGGAGAACCAGTGGATGTGGTTTATTTGGATTTTCAGAAGGCCTTTGATAAATTCCCACACAAGAGGTTAGTGTGCAAAATTAAAGCACATGGGGTTTGGGATAATATACTGGCATGGATTGAAAATTGGTTAACAGACAGAAAACAGATAGTAGGAATAAATAGGTCTTTTTCGGGGTGTCAGGCAGTGACTAGTGGGGTACCGCAGGGTTCGGTGCTTGGGCCCCAGCTATTCACAATATATATCAATGATTTGTATGAGAGAATCAAATGTAATCGTTCCAAGTTTGCTGACAACACAAAATTAGGTGGGACTGTGAGTTGTGAGGAGGATGCAAAGAGGCTCCAAGGCGATTTAGACAAGTTGAGTGAGTGGGCAAATACATGGCAGATGCAGTATAATGTGGATAAATGTGAAGTTATCCACTTTGGAAGGAAAAACAGAAAGGCAAAGTATTATTTAAATGCTGATAGTTTGGGAAATGTTGATCTACAGAGGGACCTGGGTGTCCATGTATACCAGTCACTGAAAGCAAACATGCTGGTGCAGCAAACAGTTTGGAAGGCAAATGGTATGTTGGCTTTCATTGCAAGAGGATTTGAGTCGAAGAGCAAGGCTGTCTTACTGCAGTTATACAGGGCCTTGGTGAGACCACACCTGGAGTATTGTGTGCAGTTTTGGTCTCCTTACCTAAGAAAGGATATACTTGCCATAGAGGGTGTGCAGTGAAGGTTCACCAGACTGATTCCTGGGATGGCAGGACTGTTGTATGAGGGGAGATTGGGTCGACTCGGCCTGTATTCACTCAAGTTTAGAAGAATGAGAGGGGAATTAATTGAAACATATAAAATTCTGACAGGGCTAGACAGACTGGATGCAGGGAAGATGTTTCCCCTGGCTGGGAAGTCCAGAACAAGGGGTCACAGTCTCAGGATACGGGGTAGGACATTTTGGACTGAGATGAGGAGAAATTTCTTCACTCAGAGGGTGGTGAACCTGTGGAATTCTCTAGCACAGAAGGCTGTGGAGGCCAAGTCACTGAATATATTTAAGAAGGAGCTAGATAGATTTCTAGACACAAAAGGCATCAAGGGGTATGGGGAGAGAGCAGGAATATGTTATTGAGATAGAGGATCAGCCATGATCGTATTGAATGGTGGAGCAGGCTCGAAGGGCCAAATGGCCTACTCCTGCTCCTATTTTCTATGTTTCTGTGTAACACAAAAGGCCCTAGAAGCAGTGCAGAGAAGGGTTAGAAAGGTGACCTCTGGTGTCAGTTGTTGGTGAACAGTCTCAGTTAAACTCTGAGGGCCTGAAATCCTGATGGTGCCATCAGAACTCAGATGGAGCATGATTACTGTCCATCTCTAGGCAGCAGTGCCGAGACCCTGCCATAAATGGGCTTATGTCGTTAAAATAGGCAGAACTGTGCAGGCTGTGAAAGTCCAGGGAAGGGGTGGGGAGGGGCGTGTTGGGGGGGGGGGGTGGGGGAGGGGGGAATGAGGCCAGAAAACATGTAGAGGTGCGGTTAGCAGGGTAAGAAAAAACTTTGCTGCTGCTTATGGCGGCCACCTGGGCGACAAGGATGACAGCCAGGTTCAAGGAACAGGTGGCAAACTTCAGGGAGCCGGATCTGCATGTCCTCGTAACAGGAGCAGGAGGGACAGTCCGATGGCGGTCAGGCGCCAGAGACCCACCGAGAACTGGGTGCGCACTTTGTGGAAGGAGGTGGCACCCTCTTGATGCCCTGGAGTCCTTTGCGTTGCAGGAAGAATTCTAATGACCTCACCCATGCAGCCAGAATAAGCTGCCTGCTCTCTGTAAGCCCTCGCCTCTTTTCACGTGTGATGCTCCTTCATTCACCATGCTCGCGGCCCCAGAGGGATCAGAGGTGAAAGTGGGATCTTACAGTGGGGAGCAGAGGGTCTGCAGAAGGCGGCCCCCGACTCTCAAGCTCGTGGCCTTCAGATCTCTGGGGGTGGGGCTCCTGCTCTGAAAGGAAAGGTGCTGGATGAGCATCACGCTCACATGGAGACACCATGTACCATCTCAGAGGATCGGAGATAGATGCCAGGGTTCATAGCAAAATTAGGCAGTGTAATCCATTTTGCTCCATTAACAACGAAACTTGCATTTATATAACGCCTTTAACGTAGTAAAACGTGCTTGACAGGAGCATTACCAAACAAAATTTAACACTAAACCACATAAGGAGATATTAGGAGAGGTGACCGAAAGCTTGGTTGAAGAGATAGGTTTTAATGAGCGTCTTAAAGGAGGAGAGAGAGGTAGAGAGGTGGAGAGGTTTAGGGAGGGAATTCCAGAGCTTAGGGCCTAGGCAGCTCAAGGCACGCCCGTCAATGGTGGAGCGATGAAAATTGGGGATGCGTAAGAGGCCAGAATTGGAGGAGCACAGAGATCTCAGAGGAGGTTACAGAGAAGGGGTGAGGCCATGGAGGGATTTGAAAACAAGGATGACAATTTTAAAATCGAGGCGTTTCTGGACTGGGAGCCAATGTGGGTCAGCGAGCCATGGAGCACTGCTGCTGGCTGGTCATGGAGTTATCAAGGACAATAGTCACTGACCCAGTCAGTTCTAACCTCTTAGCTGGAAAGGTAAACGGAGACTCAAGTAAAGTAAATCCTCTGTATGGATTTTGTTGGTTTTGAAGTGGCCATATTAATATAATAACCCATAATTCAGCAGGATAAAATGTTAAGAATTCTTGCACACTAACACAAACTACCCACATCTGTGACACTTAGGGTTAATGGACCCAATGTCATCCAGTTAGATATATTTCAAAAACCACTAGTCATTGATGTGAGGCCTGTGTCTGTTGGGGAAGTTTAAACACATTCCTGTGACTAAAAGCAGCATCTCAATTACCCCTGCCTTCCAAACAATTGTGTATTATTTTCAGTTTCAAAGTGATCTGACCCCTGTTGTCATTACGTTTTGCTACTCATTTATTCTGATGAATCCTGATGCCAATAGCGTTTAGAAAATTAAACCACGGGCATTTGGAAAAGTTTATTTGTTTACAAATGGAAATGCCGCACTGAATTGCCCATCTCCCATTCTAAGAGCTGCTGCCTGAAAGATTACAGATGGCAAACAACCAGGAAAATACGAATCTCACTTTGAAACTGAAAATAATTGTGTTGAAGGGAGGGGTAAGTAGGACGGTGCTGATAGCCATAGGAATGTGTTTACGCTTGCTGGAGTCACACAGGCCTCACATAAATGGCTAGCGGTTGATGAAATATATCTAACTGGGTGACATTGGGTCCATTAATCCTAAGTGCCGCAGATGTGGGTAGTTTATGAAGTCCAGGTCATGCGATTTTATAAACTACATGTATGCTGTTTATATTTTGGGCCTAGTGTGTGGAGCATGAATTATTGGTAGTGATTATAATAATAGCCCACTATAATTCACAACCCTTCACTGGTCAAGAAACCATACAAAATACACATTATAAAACATGGTCCATGCTATTGGGTAGATAGAGAAAAGCTATTTCCTCTGATAAGAGTCTAGAACAAGGGGAGAAAATCTTAAAATTCGAGCTAGGCCGTTCAGGGGTGATGTCAGGATGCAATTCTTCACACAAAGGGGAGTGGAAATCTGGAACTCTCTTCGCCCAAAAAACTGTGGATCCTGGGAGTCAATTGAAAATTTCAAAATTGCGATTGATAGATTTTTGTTAGGCAAGGGTATTAAGGGTTACGAGCCAAGTCTGGTAGATGGAGTTAAGATATAGATCAGCCATGATCTAATGGAATGGCGGAGCAGGCTCGAGGGGCTGAATGGTTCACTCCTGTTGCTATTTTTCTATAACCTTTCTGAATGGCTCCCAAAAGACAGCAATGTAATAAATATACAGTGTGTTCCTCGTTAGAAAATCATGAATTCCAGTAGTCCTGTTAACGAAGACAATAGGCATTAAGGCAATACTTTTAAAATTCCCATTTTTTTGGAAGCTCTCATATAAACCAAATAGATTGGTATCGTATTAGTTCAATATATAGAATCTTACAACACAGAGGGAGGCCATTCAGCCTATCGTGCCGGTGCCGGCTCTTTGAAAGAGCTGTCCAATTAGTCCCATTTCCCTGCCCTTTCCCCATAGTCCTGCAATTCTCTCCCCTTCAAGTATTTATCCAATTCCTTTTTGAAAGTTATTATTAAATCTGCTTCCACCACCCTTCCAGGCAGTGCATTCCAGATCAAAATAACTTGCTGCGTAAAATAAAATCCTTCTCGTCTCACCTTGGTTCTTTTGCCAATTACCTTAAATCTGGTTACCGACCCATCTGCCAGTGGAAACAATTTCTCCTTATTTACTCTATCAAAACCCTTCATAATTTTGAACACCTCAATTAAATCTCCCCTTAACCTTCTCTGCTCTAAGGAGAACAACCCCAGCCTCTCCAGTCTTTCTACGTAACTGAAGTTCCTCAACCCTGGTACCATTCCAGTAAATCTCCTCTGCACCCTCTCCAAGGCCTTGACATCCTTCCTAAAGTGCGATGCCCAGAATTGGACACAATACTCCAACTGAGGCCCAGCCAGCGATTTATAAAGGTCTAGCATAACTTCCTTGCTTTTGTACTCTATGCCACTCTTTATAAAGCCAAGAATCCTGTGTGCTTTTTAAACAGCCTTATCAACTTGTCCTGCCACCTTCAAAGATTTCTGTACTCAAACCCCCAGGTCTCTCTTTTCCTGCACCCCCTTTAAAATTGTACCATCATAATCAGCAAACCATACTAATACCAATCTGCAATACCCTCAACATCTGTCCAATGGTAGCGCATAGTTTTATCATTCCATTGGTTCGGTCTGCTCTAAACGACCGAGTGTAAGCAGTACCCCATTGGTTGTAAATTGATGCTCATCGGATCATCCATCTGGTATAAATTAATTAATTAAAATAAATTAATAAATAAAGAAATGCCATCAATAAAATAAGTATATAATATTCACAGGAATAAGTATTTTGAATGTGCACTGTGCAATCACAGCATCAGTAAGATGCAGAAGGTAGGGTAAGATAAAATAGGATCAATATAACATAAACCAGCATCACCTTGGTGCTCTGTGTAATATCAGAAATACAAGAATTCACAGATAATACACTCAAGAGTGTCCTGACCAATATTTATCCCTTAACCAATATCACTTAAACAGATTTCTGGCCATTACCACATTGCTGCTTGTGGGGCCTCGCTGTGTGCAAATTGGCTGCCACATTTCCCACAAAGGGTGGTGAGTGTCTGGAACGAGCTGCCAGAGGCAGTAGTAGAGGCGGGTACAATTTTGTCTTTTAAAAAGCATTTGGACAGTTACATGGGTAAGATGGGTATAGAGGGATATGGGCCAAGTGCAGGCAATTGGGACTAGCTTAGTGGTATAAACTGGGCGACATGGACATGTTGGGCCGAAGGGCCTGTTTCCATGTTGTAAACTTCTATGATTCTATGATTCTATTACAACAGCGACTACACTTCAAAAAGTACTTAATTAGCTGTAAAGCGCTTTGGGACATCCTGAGGTTGTGAAAGGCGCTATAGAAATGCAAGTGCTTGCTTTCTTTCTGCACACAGAGCACCTGACATGAGAGTGCTCGATGCAGCCTACAATGGGAAGGTGTTCCATTCCCCCAGCATCGACAACACTCGACGATAAGGGCCTAATTCACAAAAAAAAAGCCCGAAGGAACTTCTATCACCCAAGATGAACGCCTTTCCCTTAAAACAAACCACATCTAAATTAAATCTAGTTTCTAATGAAGAATGTGCTGGACTGACTGCAGTCTAAATCCTATGTTGCTAATGTTGCTCATGCCTGGTGAGCCACAAGGAGGCATCAGATGCTACTTTATCTGCTTTTAACTATTCTGACATGGACAAGAATTACAAAAGGAATTGTTCAAATATTGTATTACTTTCTGAAAGTTGTGGATCATTCCAATTGGCAAGATACGTTTTTATTTTATATTTGTAAAATATATGTATTAACATTTGGGTGCCAATGGGGGTGATTTTAAACCCCAAGAACAGGTGGGTTGGGGGCGGGTGGGAGTTGAAAATAGTTGATTTTTGGGTCGCGACCGCAACCCGGCTTTATTTCCCGGTTTAACGTTGATGCGTAAATGTGCAAGCTTCCCACTGGGAATGCCAAGTCCAAACATTTTGCGGTTGCAACCCAAAAAACCAACTATTTTCAACTCCCAACCGCCCTAACCCACCCGTTCTTGGGGTTTAAAATCACCCCCAATATGTTTGATCATAATAATACTTTATGTGTCAGCCGTTGATGGCACTCTTGCCTCTGAATCTGAAGATCATGGGTTTAAGTACCACTCCAGAGACTTGAACACATAATCTCGGCTGACGCTCCCAGTGCAATACTGAGGGAGTGCTGCACTGTCGGAGGTGCCGTCTTTCAGATGAGACATTAAACTGAGGCCCCACCTGCCCTCTCAGGCGGACATAAAAGATCCCATGACACTATTTCCAAGAAGAGCCGGAAGTTCTTCCCGGTGTCCTGGTCAATATTCATCCCTCAACCATCATCACTAAAGCACATGATCTAGTCATTATCACATTGCTGTTTGTTGGACCTTGCTGTGTGTAAATTGACTGCTGCATTTCCTAAATTACAACAGTGACTACACTTCAAAAGTACTACATTGTCTGTAAATGCTTTGAGACATCTAAGGCGCTATATAAATGCAAATTCTTTCTTTCTCTCTGGTGCAACCTATTGTTGGTGTTAATATTTGTCAGAAACAAAATTGAATTCCAGAAACAAATCCATTCAGAATTCACTGTTCCAAACATTTTCACAAGAGTAAAGAATAAAAGAAAGCTGGGAGTGTATGATTATGGGATTAATCCTTTTCTATACAGCCTCATATTGTTTTTTGCATAGAGACAGTTCTATATTAATTTTAGTTGAATAATTCTGTTTAATATGTATGTTTTGGGGAATGGTTGACATCATTGTTGGTACATGAGTAGACTTTAATGCACCATTTTTTTTATTGTGCATCTTCTGACACAATTGTCCACACGAGAGTGAGGCCCTTAATTTTACATAGAATGTACAGCACAGAAACTGGCCATTTGGCCCAACTGGTCCATGCCGATGTTTATGCTCCACACGAGCAGCCTCCCACCCCTCTTCATCTAATCCCATCAACATATTCTTCTATTCCTTTTTCCCTCATGTGTTTAACTAGTTTCCCCTTAAATGCATCTATGCTATTTGCCTTAACTACTCCATGTGGTAGCAAGTTCCACATTCTAACCACTCTCTGGGTAAAGAAGTTTCTCCTGAATTCCCTATTGGATTTATCAGTGACTATCTTATAATTATGGCCCCAAGCTTTGGACTCCCCCACAAGTGGAAACATCTTCTCTACGTCTACCCTATCGAACCCCAACATAATCTTAAAGACCTCTATCAGGTCACCCCTCAGCCCTCTCGTTTCCAGAGAAAAGAACTCCAGCTTATTCAGTCTTTCCTGATAGGTATAACCTCTCAGTTCCAGTATCATCATTGTGTGTCTTTTTTGCACGTTCTCCAGTGCCTCTATATCCCTTTCATGTTATGGAGACCAGAACTGTTCACAGTACTCCAAGTGTGGTCTAACCAAAGTTCTACATAAGTTTAAGATAACTTCTCTGCTTTTCAATTCTATCCCTCCAGAAATGAACCCCAGTGTTTTGCTTGCTTGAAGCCGTGTGCTTTGTTTGCTGATTTTGGATTTATTCTTTACTTTAATAGGGATATCCAGGTGATTTTGGAGCAAGAGGCCCTCCTGGTTCAGATGGCAGCGCAGTGAGTTATCCATGTTTCATCTTGTTCATTATGCTTTCTGTCAGTGCTTTCTGGCTTAAATAGTTGCGGAAAGATAAGAACCATTTATTGGGGTGAAGTTTCCTGTGAATTCGCGTCCAGAGACGTGTAATTGGAGCGAAAGCAAATAGCCAGCGTAAAAGATTGAGAAAATTCTGGTGCAAGTGTGTTATGCACATAATTGCGCTACGCCCAAATTTCCTCGCTTTTTTACACCTATCTATCGATTCCTGCGCCAGAATGCATCTCAGCTCATTGTAATGGCTCCACCCCTGGGCCAAAGAGCGATGGACGTGAATTTCCTGCAATTATGCTGTTTGAAAATGGGTGCAAAATTAAGCCCAGAATTTTAGGTGCAGCAGGAAACAAAATCATTTTTCTGGTGTTTTGTTGTGATTTTTTTGAGCAATTTTTTTAATATATGTATTTATCCTCACTGAGACCCAGACTGCATTTTCTGTTTCTTGGAATGCGTTTTTATAAATCAAATTAAAAACTGAAAAGCTTCCACGATCGCATGTTCGTAAACATGCTGTGCCTATTGTGCACGAATGATAGTTAGAGGGCTGGAAACTTAAGTTTTCAGTCTTGAGGAAGGAATGTGTGATGTGAGTCTGGCACTTTCCTCAGGCCTCAATTGTTTACTCCGATCTCCACTTGTTCATGCCCATTTTTACATTCCAGTGTATGACAATGAGATTAGCAGGAAATTTGGGTGTAAATAGACATTGGCAAAATGGGCGTAACTCTGGGTGCAACGTCCCGATTATGTCCCCACAGGAATTTCCGCTGCCTTGTTTTTATAGCGATGATATAATGCAGAAACAGTGCAATAATGTTTTCACGACATAATGACATGTTTTGATGTAAATTGCATCATTGCACTGTGATCATTCTCAATGCTTCAATTGTAAAGTCTACAGAACAAAACTTCAGTTTATTCAAGATTTTGTACAATGTGGTTTGCGAATCCAGGGCTGATTCTGCACTCCCTGAGGGAAAGCTGAGCTTACAGGGAGTGTGGTAATAAGAGTTTTGGCTACAACGTTGTAACTCGAACTCTGATCCATGGGAGCACAAGATCATGGAATTAACTCTCATTTGTACGGTTCCACATCGTTAAAGAGAACAGAAAACATTCACAATAGCAGCCATTGAGCTTCATGCGTCTTGAAATGTAACAATTCATTTGGTACAATACAATAATCTCCAATGTGAAAGCAAATCTAACATTCTTTCTCCCTGTTTCCAAACGCTACATTATAAAAATTCTAGATTCCAGTTTTTTTTTATTTGTTCATTGGATGTGGGCTTCGCTGGCGAGGCCAGCATTTATTGCCCATCCCTAATTGCCCTTGAGAAGGTGGTGGTGAGCCGTCTTCTTGAACTGCTGCAGTCCGTGTGGTGACGGTTCTCCCACAGTGCTGTTAGGAAGGGAGTTCCAGGATTTTGACCCTGCGACGATGAAGGAACGGCGATATATTTCCAAGTCGGGATGGTGTGTGACTTGGAGGGGAGCGTGCAGGTGGTGTTGTTCCCATGTGCCTGCTGCTCTTGTCCTTCTAGGTGGTAGAGGTCGCGGGTTTGGGAGGTGCTGTTGAAGAAGCCTTGGCAAGTTGCTGCAGTGCATCCTGTGGATGGTACACACTGCAGCCACAGTGCGCCGGTGGTGAAGGGAGTGAATGTTTAGGGTGGTGGATGGGGAGCCAATCAAGCGGGCTGCTTTGTCCTGGATGGTGTCGAGCTTCTTGAGTGTTGTTGGTGCTGCACTCATCCAGGCAAGTGGAGAGATTTCCATCACACTCCTGACTTATGCCTTGTAGATGGTGGAAAGGCTTTGGGGAGTCAGGAGGTGAGTCACTCGCTGCAGAATACCCGGCCTCTGGCCTGCTCTTGTGGCCACAGTATTTATATGGCTGGTCCAGTTAAGTTTCTGGTCAATGGTGACCCCCAGGATATTGATGATGGGGGATTCGGCGATGGTAATGCCGTTGAATGTCAAAGGGAGATGGTTAGACTCATTCCTGTTGGAGGTGGTCATTGCCTGGCACTTTTCTGGCGCGAATGTTACTTGCCACTTATGAGCCCAAGCCTGAATGTTGTCCAGATCTTGCTGCATGCAGGCTCGGACTGCTTCATTATCTGAGGGGTTGCGAATGGAACTGAACACTGTGCAATCATCAGTGAACATCCCCATTTCTGACCTTATGATGGAGGGAAGGTCATTGATGAAGCAGCTGAAGATGGTTGGGCCTAGGACACTGCCTTGAGGAACTCCTGCAGCAATGTCCTGGGGCTGAGATGTTTGGCCACTAACAACCACTACCATCTTCCTTTGTGCTGGGTATGACTCCAGCCACTGGAGAGTTTTCCCCCTGATTCCCATTGACTTCAATTTTACTAGGGCTCCTTGGTGCCACACTCGGTCAAATGCTGCCTTGATGTCAAGGGCAGTCACTCTCACCTCACCTCTGGAATTCAGCTCTTTTGTCCATGTTTGGACCAAGGCTGTAATGATGTCTGGAGCTGAGTGGTCCTGGCGGAACCCAAACTGAGCATCGGTGAGCAGATTATTGGTGAGTAAGTGCCGCTTGATAGCACTGTCGACGACACCTTCCATCACTTTGCTGATGATTGAGAGTAGACTGATGGGGCGGTAATTGGCCGGATTAGATTTGTCCTGCTTTTTGTGGACAGGACATACCTGGGCAATTTTCCACATTGTCGGGTAGATGCCAGTGTTGTAGCTGTACCGGAACAGCTTGGCTAGAGGCGCAGCTAGTTCTGGAGCACAAGTCTTCAGCACTACAGCCGGGATATTGTCGGAGCCCATAGGCTTTGCTGTAACCAGTGCACTCAGCCGGTTCTTGATATCATGTGGAGTGAATCGGGTTGGCTGAAGACTGGCTTCTGTGATGGTAGGGATATCGGGAGGCGGCCGAGATGGATCATCCACTCGGCACTTCTGGCTGAAGATGGTTGCAAACACTTCAGCCTTGTCTTTTGCACTCACGTGCTGGTCTCCACCATCATTGAGGATGGGGATGTTTGCAGAGCCTCCTCCTCCCGTTAGTTGTTTAATTGTCCACCACCATTCACGACTGGATGTGGCAGGACTGCAGAGCTTTGATCTGATCCGTTGGTTGTGGAATCGCTTAGCTCTGTCTATAGCATGTTGCTTCCGCTGTTTAGCATGCATGTAGTCCTGAGTTGTAGCTTCACCAGGTTTGCACCTCATTTTTAGGTACGCCTGGTGCTGCTCCTGGCATGCTCTTCTGCACTCCTCATTGAACCAGGAAGGGAGTTCTAGGATTTTGACCCAGCGACGATGAAGGAACGGCGATATATTTCCAAGTCGGGATGGTGTGTGACTCGGAGGGGAACGTGCAGATGGTGTTGTTCCCATGTGCCTACTGCCCTTGTCCTTCTAGGTGGTAGAGGTCGCGGGTTTGGGAGGTGCTGTCGAAGAAGCCTTGGCAGCTGCAACTTATGCATACAGCAAGGTATAGCTCTCCACAGCAAAGTTCATTTTGGAAATTGAATCAGCGGCTGGTACACACAGTGGCTGAGGTTGTAGCTTGTGTTGCTAGGACTGGATGTGCAGACAGAATGGCACAAACTTGACGTGAACATTCGGGTGCGACCGGGCCTCAATCTCTGCCCATACTAGCGAACGTTCAAATAAATGCTCGTGTGAAACCTACTCGTGATTTGGGGTTCTTATTTACAAAGGACGTCAGTTATCAGCCAACTTTTATGTGTCATCTCCAAAATGCTGTGAAACGACAGCACCAGACCCTCAATACCTGTAAGATAGCAGCTTCCATTTAGTCACAATGTTGATAGATTTTAGCCAAAGGGGAATCGTAGGTTACTGGTAACTGGGTTCTCGTATTGTACTGTGGCCTAAGAAAATGTAAGAATTAATATGAAATTCTTTTTATTTATAGGGGATAGTTGGTGGAGTGGGCCCACCTGGATTTCCTGGCCTCAGAGTAAGTACAAGGCGTAAACACTGTTTCCAGTCTTTACTCTCAGTATTTTCTGTCTATTTAATGTTTATATATATATATATGTATATATAAAGTCCTAGCACTAACTGTTAGTCTGATATTAGCAGCATCACAACCTCTTGTGTCTTTTTTCTTTCGTCTTCAATTTGGCAAAGGATGCCCAAACCACAAATGTTGCTTTCATTCCGCATATGGCAATAATGGCCAGCTGTGCTTTCAATTAGTACCATATACTCCGAAATTGCTTATGGTGGAGGATGTACTATTCCAAGAACACCATAGCAGAAGAAAGGAAAATCCAAAAATGCTGAAAACCTGAAATAAGACTAAAAAAAAAAGATTCAGAATTCAGCGGCAGGTCAGTTATGATCTGAACGAGAGCGATTAATGATTTGAGTGGAACTGATGAGATTCTGTTGAAGGATCCCACCCGAATCCTCAACCTATCCCAAGGGTTCCGTAACCCTGAATACCTTTGCCTTACAAAAATCTTTGACATTTTCAACTGACCCCCAGCCCCAACAGCTTCTTCGGGGAGAGAGTTCCAAATTTCCACTACCTTGTGTGTGAAAAAGTGTTTCCTGACATCACCCCCGAACGGCCTGGCTCTAATTCTAAGGTGATGCCCCCTTGTTCTGGACTCCACCCACCAGAGACAGTAGTTTATCCCTATCTACCCTAAATATCACAGAAAGATCTAGCATTTTTTTTATTCATTCATGGGATGTGGGCATCGCTGGCAAGGACGGCATTTATTGTCCATCCCTAATTGCCCTTGAGAAGGTGGTGGTGAGCCGCCTTCTTGAACCGCTGCAGTCCGTGTGGTGACGGTTCTCCCACAGTGCTGTTTGGAAGGGAGTTCCAGGATTTTGACCCAGCGACGATGAAGGAACGGCGATATATTTCCAAGTCAGAATGGTGTGTGACTTGGAGGGGAATGTGCAGGTGGTGTTGTTCCCATGTGCCTGCTGCCCTTGTCCTTCTAGGTGGTAGAGGTTATGGGTTTGGAAGGTGCTGTCGAAGGAGCCTTGGCGAGTTGCTGCAGTGCATCCTGTGGATGGTACACACTGCAGCCACTGTGCACCGGTGGTGAAGGGAGTGAATGTTTAGGGTGGTGGATGGGGTGCCGATCAAGTGGGCTGCTTTGTCCTGGATGGTGTCGAGCTTCTTGAGTGTTGTTGGAGCTGCACTCATCCGGGCAAGTGGAGAGTATTCCATCACACTCCTGACTTGTGCCTTGTAGATGGTGGAAAGGCTTTGGGGAGTCAGGAGGTGAGTCATTTGCCGCAGAATACCCAGCCTCTAACCTGCTGTAGTAGCCACAGTATCAGACAATCATTTTATAAATCCATATCATTTGTATAACCTGCTTAAAATTAGAAAACTGATTTGACATTGGGTATGGCTTATAGCTTTTACTATTGTAAATGCTTTAGGATCTGGTTACTTATGTTATATTTAGATATAATGCCAACATTATAGGTGCAGGCTTCCTTCAAGTAATCATTACATTTACACAGCCTTCAGTTGTGGCCAATACTATCTAAAAATACCCTGTAAATACATTATCTTCTTACACAACTGCAGCTTCTAATTATCGCTTTAAAGTTTACGAACATTTTAAAATGATTTTGTCAGGATCTTCTTGTAGGTCCCTGGCTGCCAATCAATCCATGGGTGTCTTCCAGATCTAAGAATCGAACAGCTGTTCTGAAGACAAGTTACTCTCTGTGTTTTGAACGGGAATCTTGCCAGCGAGCAAATTATTCATAAAATACTGTTGTTAATTCAAGAACTTTGAAGGAGCTATCCAATTAGTCCCACTCCCCCCCCCTGCTCGTTCCCCATCGCCCTGCAATTTTCTCCCCTTCCAGTATTTATCCACTTCCCTTTTGAAAGTTACTTTTGAATCTGCTTCCACCTTTCAGGCAGCGCATTATGGAATAATCTACATGACCAGGAGTAATGCCAATTGTTTGCTCAATCAGCGCTCTGGTCGAGGGGTGGCTCTGATTATGGCGCTCCTCTATCTTTGTGCTGGCATTCCTGACCAGATGTCACCAGCTCAGGGGATACCCCTTGTCCCCAAGCAGCCAGCCTGACACCCGATGGTCTACGTGAGGTGAGTAAGTGAGTGGAAGCCCTTCCTGCTCATATAAACTCCGGGTTCTTATCATAGCAACTCGCTGTGTAAAAAAATTCTTCTCATCTCCCCCTCCTGGTTCTTTTGCCAATTACCTTAAATCTGTGTCCTCTGGTTACCGACCCTCCCGCCACTGGAAACAATTTCTCCTTATTCACTCTATCAAAACTCTTTATAATTTTGAACACCTCTATCAAATCTCCCCTTAACCTTCTCTGCTCTAAGGAGAACTTAAGTAAATAAAAGGTTTATAGTAAAACCAGCGGAAAAAATACTTCAGTAGACGGTTGATCATTGAAAAAGAGCCTGTATCTTTCAAATTTTAAGTTTTAATCTAATTTTATTCATCCAATCATGAAAATCTGTTGCTCGTGACAACATAAAATGTTGTCTTAAAATATTTTATTGTTTTATCATCAGTCCCTTGAAATGTTAAAAAAAGCAACAAATTTGTCGATCTTGGAACCCGCCCCACTGTTAGACAAAGGAAAGTTTCTTTAGTGAATTGTCTAGTAACTGATTGGATATCAACACGACCTCTGATGATATTTGGAGGACCCTGTTTATTAATCCAAAGGATATAATTCCTCTTGAGATCTAGACATCAGTGGAGTATCTGAGACCCTTACTTCTGGTTCAGTAACTTGGCAAAATTGAGTCGTATCTCAGGAAATGGCAAAAACATGTTTTCAAGACTTCAGTAGTTTGTGGATAAATCTGCAGCAGATGACCGTCTGTCTTGATAATAAATATTCATTCTGAGGAAAGGATGCTTGCATTATGCAATAATCTACATGACCAGGAGTAATGCCAAATTGTTTGCTCAATCAGAGCTCTAGTCGAGCGGTGGCTCTGATTATGGCGCTCCTCTATCTCCGTGCTGGGGTTCCTGACAGATGTCACCAGCTCAGGGGATGCCCCTTGTCCCCAAGCAGGTTTACCAGACTGATTCCTGGGATGGCAGGACTGACGTATGAGGAGAGATTGGGTCGACTCGGCCTATATTCACTAGAGTTTAGAAGAATGAGAGGTGATCTCATCGAAACATATAAAATTCTAACAGGACTAGACAGACTAGATGCAGGGAGGATGTTCCCGATGGCTGGGGAGTCCAGAACCAGGGGTCACAGTCTCAGGATACGGGGTATGCCATTTAGAACCGAGATGAGGAGAAATTTCTTCACTCAGAGGGTGGTGAACCTGTGGAATTCTCTACCACAGAAGGCAGTGGAGGCCAAGTCATTAGATGTATTCAAGAAGGAGATAGATATATTTCTTAATGCTAAAGGGATCAAGAGATATGGGGAAAAAACGGGAGCAGGGTACTGAGTTAGACGATCAGCCATGATCATTTTGAATGGTGGAGCAGGCCCGAAGGGCCGAATGGCCTACTCTTGCTCCTATTTTCTATGTTTCTATATTAAGCAGCCAGCCTGACAACCGATGGTCTGCGTGAAGAGAGGGGGGGATTGACGTTGAGTGAGTGGAAGCCCTTCCTGCTCATGTATACTCTGGGTTCTTGATATGGAACAGACAAGGCTATGTGGGTGCAGTCAATTATGCCATGCATCTAGGGAAAGCCTGCTATCCTGGCAAAGCCCAGAGCTCTGTCTTTCTGCTTTGGGGAGAATGGATGAATTTGTTTCATTTGGCGAGGAGGACATCTATCACCTGCTTGATACAGCAATGCATGGCAAATTGACTGATGTTGCTAATTCCACCTGGAATGACCCTGAGGCATAGAAATTCAGGGCCACAGTAACCTTCGGTATTTTAACTCACGGGCCTAATTTAAATGCCACCCATGTCGGGCGGAAAGTCGACGTCAAGTGGGCGCAAAGTTTTTGCGGCCCGGAGGCCACCAGCCACGCAGGTACGTCTGCAGGATGGGCTGCCGGGCCGTCCCTTCGATTGGGGAGTTTGGTGTTGGGGGGGGGGGGGGCGGGGGGGAGATCGCGACAAGCGAGATTGTGACAGGCGAGTCCTCCCGTTTCCTTGTGGGGCCTGGAGGGTGCATTCCTGCGCCTCCAGGTTCCACAAGGAGAAGTTGAAAAAATACGCAAACATATCTCCAGGGACCTTTTCTGGCCCCGATCTATTCCCGTGTTGGGTTGGCCTGGTGCGAAACTGACTGCTGGAAGATGGGAGATTGCAGCTCCCACATCAGACTCCTGCCCATTATAAGGAAGTAGGTAGTCAGAAATAGCATGGAAATGACAGCTTCAGTTAGTATACTACCCCTAGTGACTAGATTTTTTTAAAAAATTAAATTGGGGAGAAATATGAATAATATTTTATGAGGGAAACTCCAGGATAAGGTTATTTTACTGTCTTATATATTCTTTGAACTATGGGACTTAAGTCTCATTATTCTTGATGGGAAGACACTCATGTGGAGTATAAACACCAGCATGGACCAGTTGGGCTGAATGGCCCCATTCTGTGTAATGTAATTGTACAACTGTCACTCTGTAAAGAAACATAAACCAGAGCAGATCAAATCAATAAATGCAAGACATGTTTATAATGGAGAGAACTCTAACTGGTTATCAGTAACAAGAGTTTTATTTCTCTTTTCTTGTAGGGAGATATAGGTCCTACAGGATTGTCCGGTCTTCCTGGAATTCCCGGACCTCAGGTACATTTTCTAAAGCATTGATTTATTTATTTTTAAATTTCTTGAATCCCCTAAAGTATCTTTTTCTGACATGTGGTTGATATCTTCCAGATGTTACAAAGCTTTTTCTTCTGCCCCAATTCTTTTTGCAGGGTCTGGTGGGAAATGTTGGACAGCCTGGATTGAAAGGTGATAAGGTGATCTAAATATTTCTATTTTTGGATACTTTAATCTATAGGAAACAAATGATCTAAGGCAGCATTTTGCTAGGGAATTGGATTGTGTTGAACACTCAATGGTTGGTTCTAATTTATCAATGTGTAGTTTACTTCCCGAAGACCCCTTTCTAAAGACAGCAGTTCAATGTCTTTTGGTGTGAATCAAACTTCAGGGGAGAGAGGGGAGAAGATACATGTGGAACGAGTTCTTCCTAAATGTGTTCATTGGTTATGAAATCACAAAAAAATGAATAGCATATTCAATTTATGGATTCCACTGTTCTCATGAGTGATGTTAATGTGACTTACACAATTCATGAAATGTAATTTCAGGCCTGCTCCAACATTAATTGAAGCCACATTGCTTTTGAGTAGGTCAAACGGTGACAGAGATTTCAATACGATGAAAGGGATTAGCGTTTATTCCTACGCATGTCCTAAAGGAATATTTTAATAGATTTTTTCATATATATATGAAGTATTTGTTTATCTACAAATTAACAACATCAAGATCAGAATAACTGCTTTCAAAACCCATAGCTCTTCAGTCACCATATTGAAAATCCCGTGTGTGAATTTAAGTTTAAAAAAATTGGGGTACAACCCAAATTCATCAGTTTTTAAGTAGATGGTCACAGCTAGCAAGTGCTATTCACGTCATCATTGATTTTGAATTAGCACTCCTAATATTGCATTAAAATTAATTGAAAGCAGTGCTGGTATTTACGTCTGCATTTCAGAGCAATACAATATAATTTACATTATGTATTTAAGTACTACTCAGTCACTGAATTAATAACTTTCAAGCAGCCTGCCATCGGGTATAAAACTAGACTCGATTTGGGATTGGACCAGCCTAAATCTCTGCTTGTAGAATTTTAAATATGACACCCAAATGTTTCTGAAAAATGATGAAACCCACCTCCCAGGTTGTGGGAACCATTGAAGACAATTTGTAGTTCCCATTACTTTTTAATAAAAAAAATGTGTAAAATTAATCTATCATTTTTAAACATATTACGTATGTGTAAGCTACTATAAAGTAGTTTAATACAATAACAACTTGCATTTATATAGCGCCTTCAACACAGTAAAATTCCCAAGGCGCTTCACAGGAGCGATTATCAAACAAAATTTGACACCAGGCCACATAAATGGATATTAGTACAGGTGACCAAAAGCTTGGCCAAAGAAATAAGTTTTAAGGAGCTTCTTGAAGGAGGACGGAGAAGTAGAGAGGCGGAGAGGTTTAGGGAGGGAATTCCAGAGCTTAGGGCCGAGGCAGCCAACAGTGGAGCCATTAAAATCGGGGATGCACAAGAGGCCAGAATTGGAGGAACTCAGAGTTCTCAGAGTGTTGTATGGCTGGAGGAGGTTACAGAGATAGGGAGGGGTGAGGCCATGGAGGGATCTGAAAACAAGGATGAGGATTTTAAAATGGAGATGTTGCCGGAGATAATGTACATCAGCGAGCACAAGGGTGATGGTTAAACGGGACTTGGTGCAAGTTAGAAAACAGGCAGCAGAGTTTTGGATGAGCTCAAGTTTACAGAGGGCGATTCCTAAGATTTCACAATATGATGTCCTTTTTGTCCCATGATATTGGGAGGTTTTTTCACACAGACTGGAAGGAAACAATTGAAGGAGGATTGACTCAACCTAATCTTAAAAACATCTTAGCCAGCGCAAGTGACTTTGCAAGTGCCTAGGCGCAGATTATCTGTCCACTTTCTCAGCTGGGAAATAAAATAGACCCAAAAGGGAAATTAAAAATTTTTTTAAAGTTAAAATTGTTAAGATTTGTGAGGAAATTCTTGATAACACACTTGTAACTGCACCATTTGTGAGTTCCTCTTCCTCATCTACACGCTGCCCCTTGGCAACATCATCCACAGACACAGGGTTAGCTTCCACGTATACGCTGACAACACCCAGCTCCACCTCTCTCACCATCTTTTTTGACTCCTCTGTGTTGTTAGACTGCTAATCCGATATCCGATAGGAGCTGCAATTTCCTCCAATTGGGAACAGTCAAGTCATCATCTTCGGCCCCCAGCCATAAACTCCACACTCTTGCCACTGATTCCATCTCCCACCCCCCCCTCCCACCCCCCATTGTTACAGGCTGAACCAGACTGTTCGCAATCTCAGCGTCCGATTTGACCCCGAGCTGAACTTCCGACCTGAATTTCCTCTCCGTCACAAAGACCGTCTACTTCTACCCCATAGCATCGCCTGATTCAGTCTATCTGCCGCTGAAACCCTCATCCATGCCATTGTCACCTCCAGACTGACTTTCTCAATGATCTCCTACCTGGCCTCCCATCCTCCATCCTCTGTAAACTTCAGCTTATCAAAAACTCTGCTGTCCGTATCCTGTCCTGTACCCTCTCCTTGCTCATCCACATTGACTTCTGATCCCCCAACGTCTCCAAATTAAAACCGTCATCCTCGCCCCTCCCTATTTATGTACCCTCCTTCAGCCCTACAACCCCTCCATCAAACTCCATTCCTCTGACTCTGGCCTTTGGTCCGTCTCCCCCCTCAACCCCTTCGCCCCATCGTTGGCAGCCACCTCGGCCCCACGCTCTGGAATTCTTTCCCTAAACCCCTCCGTCTCGCCACCTCCCTCCCTTCCTTCAAGGCCCTCCTCAAAACCCACCTCTGTCTGTGAAGTACCTTGTGATGTTTTTCTACATTAAAGGCTCTATATAAATGCAAGTTGTTGTTACATTGTGTATTGTACGCTAGCTATCCATTGAGTATCCTGTACTCACCAGAGGCCGAGAACAGTGCACCACAAAAAAATAACAGAAGCATAGGCTAGTCTGAAAAACTTTGCATAAAGTATTCCGTTCAATTTGCCAGATCAGCATAAGATTAAATAACTTCAAATTTTATTTACTTCATCCCTGTTCCTATCACTGGGCTTGACTTTCCATCTGAATCCCTGTCTAGTTAGAATCCAAACTCCAACAGGCTAGGCACCTTATCCCTAGGTAAGAGGTCTACCTTGGCCTGTAACCTGAGCCTTACCTTAGTGCATTCTCTGATTCCCTGTCACAATCTCCCTGGCTCTTGGTTTCCGTTCTAGCTGAAAACAAAACCTTATGACTTGAAGTCCTGATTTACCTTGGCTGCCCAACCTAACCCCAGTTCAAACTCTCCAGTCGTCATTTCAAGCACAACAAACATAATTCCAATATCAATATGTACATTCTGTGCCATGACTCCCACACTTGCAACACCGCAGCAGCACTGCATCCTGTTACCCTGTTGTGGAGCAAGTTCCTTGATTCACTGTGGATGGCTCCACATTAAATCCTTCAGTACGCAATGTGATGTCTCTTACAAAGCTCACACAAAGGTCAGGACTGAGATTGTGAAACTCAAATCATGAAATACCACAAACTTCATCACTAGTTCTATAAAATAGAGTAGGACAAGGTTTTTTAGGACAAGTAAAAGCCATCTTCCGGAGCTCATGAATATCGCTCTACTGAAAACAACAGAAGCATGTGCTGGTCCACAAAACTTTGCACAGAGTATTTTGTAAGTCGTTAGGCTCGACAAGCCTGCCTCTTGAGTTTCAGAGGTCCACCTGCCTTCTCACCATATCCCTCAATCCCGCTTCTCTCCAAAATGCATCCAATTGCTTATCGAATCCACTGGTATTGTCTGCTTCAATGACCTTCCCTGGCAAACGATTCCTCAACTCTATATTACTCTTTGAGTGAAAATGTCCCACTAGACCTCCCTTCTTACTTGTAACTTCCCCATTTTTAAATTGGGCCCCCCCCACCGAGTTTTGATCTCTTCATCATAGTAAACAATTTACTTGGAGCACTTTTGTCTATTCCTTTCACGATCTTGATTTTCTATCCAGAAGCAAAAGGTAACAAAGTGGCATTTTTAACATTTTTTATAATTGATTCTATATCTTCCTCAGATTAGCTGGTCGTGCTGGGAGCATAGTTTACTCATACCGCAATATAAAACTAAATCTGACTCTAATATCCATATTATACGCTATATGCCGATTGTAATGTACTGATTTTGTGTGATACATCATTTGGACAGAATGTGTACATCATTTAAACATCGACTGTATCTCCCATACCAGATAATTTGATTCCAGCTCCTCCCATCAAATGCTCGCAAATGATCAATTTCTCTACTGTGGTGGACATACAATGTTATATTTTATATATCCACAAGAATACAAACAAACCATATAGTACCAGATATATTCAGTAGGTACTATAGGTTCAAATTCTAATCTAAACACATGGAATGAAAATGTCCCAGATGGCAGCTAAAGATTGTAAATGAAATCAAATGGAGACTAATATAATAAAATAAATGGGAACATATTCCAATCAGTTCCCAATGTGCACAAGCATAAATCCCAAAACTACCTTATATGAGTCACTAATTGTACATATGCTGGCTTGGTTACAATCTTTCTTTATCCCTCTCTCTTTATTAAGAAGAAGTTATGTTGGCAATGTTATTTATGAATATTTAATGTGCTCATGTCAAATTCTTCTCTGTGCAATTTTAATGAAAGCTTTAACGTATTTAAAACAAATGGGCTGATGCCCCTGTTAAAATAGTAAAGAATGGAGTTTGGTGAGAGTGTGGTCAAAGTGTCTGTACAATAAAATGAGTGACAGTGATTTTCGCTCTCATGCCTAGTGCTCCTCTGACCTTTCCTCTCTTGTTCCTTCCAGCTCTAAAACGCTCTTCCTACATCCTCACTGTGCTAAAATCAAGATTCATTGCATAGATTCCTACTTTGATTCATATGGAACTCATTACCCCCCCCCCCCACCACCCCCCCACCCGACCACCTCAGTCTTCCCCTCCTACTACAATATTTAGGCTTTGAAACCCTGAACTTGCCATCCCATAATCACTACTTATTAGTGTACTTCTCATTCTCTTTTTCTGCTTTCAACCTCAGTGGTACCCTGCATGATGTGCTTTGGCCTTTCATCATGGATTCTCAATTTTTATAAAGCTCTGCTTTGAGAAACTGCAGGAAGAATGTTCTTATCTTTTAAGAAGGATGCTGTAAAATGTCCATTACAGCACTATTGTTTTTCCTTTATTTACTCTGATGCTATTGATGGCCTAGAGACAGTAGCTTGTTTGCAGCACATCTGGGTAGCAGATATTTGGACCAACAGTACACACAAGATCACTATGTGCCTTCATTTTATTAATGAAGCATGGTGAAAATCCATGTCGCTATTATTTAAATGTTCAAGTGGTGTGGCACCAGAATAAAACATAATTTACATCAAGTTATATCGAGTCTACAGCACAGAAACAGGCCATTCGGCCCAACTGGTCTATGCCGGTGTTTAAGCTCCACACGAGCCTCCTCCCACCCTACTTCATCTAACCCCATCAGCATATCCTTCTATTCCTTTCTCCCTCATGTGCTTATCTAGCTTTCCCTTAAATGCATCTATGCTATTTGCCTCAACTACTCCTTGTGGTAGCAAGTTCCACATTCTAACCACTCTCTGGGTAAAGACGTTTCTCTTGAATTCCCTATTGGATTTATTAGTGACTATCTTATATTTATGACCTCTAGTTTTGGTCTCAAGTGGAAACATCGCTACATCTACTCTATCAAACCCTTTCATTATCCTAAAGACCTCTATCAGGTCACCCCTCAGCCTTCTCATTTCTTGAGAAAAGAGCCCTGGCCTGTTTAGTCTTTCCTGATAAATATATCCTCCCAGTTCTGCTATCATCCTTGTGAATCTTTTTTGCACTTTGCTGGTATGACCACTAATGATCAAAAACTGCCCTTTAAGATTGGAGAATTTAGAAATGGAAATGTTGTCATGCTAATAAAGTAGGTGATGAATAAGGTACATTGTTGGATGTTGTTGGTCGTTACATTTGGACTGAGGCGTATCTTACCAGGGAGCACTTGACACTGTTCAGTGTAAAATAGTTCATTTCCTAGTTTGATCAACTCTCCTCTTGATGAGCAAATGTAAGCAAAATAATCCTGAATTAGTTTTTATCCCTTACTAAAAGGGGTGATAAAATATTTTTAAAGCATCGACAAACATCAGTGGAAAGGTGGGAACTGATCCACGAATAGTTGAACTCGCTCGAACCTGTGGACTCTCAGCTTCGATCTGATCGTGTTACGATCACAGGATTCTGGGAATGATAAAGGCTTACTCGGGCTATCCGGCTCAATCTGCCACTAGCGGCCCCTTACATTATCGAGAGTGGTTCCAGGGGAGCAGGGCTCGAACGGAGATTCACACCTTCCGTAAACTACTCTTTCCCATGAACCTGTCTCCTTGCCACCGCCTCTGCTCGAGCCTGGCCGACCGAGGATTGAGAATCTGGCTCAGTGCTTTCAAATTTAACTTGTGATCCAGTGGCAGCTTGCAAGATCCATGAATTTTGGGTCAGCAATGCTGTTGGGGTCTCTGAAGGTCGGGTTATTTATATTGATGAGAGTATTCATGTCTACAGTTGACCCCACTCCATTAATGCAAAAACCAGCTATAAGTCCTTCATCTGAACCTGTGTGTACCATTATCACCTCGGTCCTGTTTTTGAGTTTTCTGTCGGTAACCCCACCTACAAAAATTATGCATAGCTTATATCAGATGCATACAGTTAATTTGGAAGGATATTTGGAGCTGCAAGAGAGTTATTTATTTGCAGCAGTTTCTGAGTAAAATTTAAAAACTACATAAACTCGACCTTTCTTCAAATTTTCGAACAGAAATACTAATACAGGTCTCCGGTTTAAATCATCCACTTACATATTACAAACAATTACATGGAATGTGCAGCACACAAACAGGCCATTCGGTCCAATTGGTCTATGCCGGCATTTGTGCTCCACACGAGCCTCCTCCCACCCCTCTTCATCTAACCCTATAGGTTTATCCTTCTATTCCTTTGTCCCTCACGTGTTTATCCATCTTCCCCTTAAATGTATCCATGCTAGTCGCCTCAACCACTCCATGAGGTAGTGCATTCCACATTCTAACCACTCTCTGGGTAAAGAAGTTTCTCCTGAATTCCCTATTGGATTTATTAGTGACTATCTTATATTTATGGCCCCGAGTTTTAGTGTCCCCAACAAGTGGAAACATTGGGCAGGATTTTAAAAGGCAAAAATGGGTGGATTGGGGACGGGGACAATCAAAACCACTGCTTTTGAAAGCGGGCAGACATCCTGGCTGGGACCCGCACATTTTTGAATGAGACTCCGGCAAATCTGTGTCCGTAAGCACATCAGTCATCAGGAAGTCCCGCCCCCACTTAAACCCGGCGGGCCAATAATTAAAGGGGCAAATGTACCTTTGAGGTACTTAAATTAGTTTATTTTTTGTGTATTGGACACTTAAAAAGATCTTAACGTTACCTGGGCGGCTTTCCCACGGCTTCCAATTCACGCCTGGTGGAACCTTGAAGCAGTGAAAAATAAACTAAATAAATTAACTAAAATTACATTTCCCGTTGTAAAAAAAGTAAATAAACATACCTTAAAAGTGATGTTGCCTGAACCCCGCCCCTCCCTGATCTCCGATGTCCGTGTCTCCACTCTAATCTCAATGTCCAATGTCTCTACTCCAATTCCAATGTCCGATGTCTCTACTCTGATGTCCTATGTCCGATGTCTCTACACTGATGTCTGATATCTCTACTCTAATCCCAATGTCTGATGTCTCCACTCTAATCCCAATGTCCGATATCTCTACTCTGATGTCCGATGTCTCTACTCTAATCCCGATGTCCGATGTCTCTACTCTGATGTCTGATATCTCTACTCTAATCCCAATGTCTGATGTCCCCACTCTAATCCCGATGTCCGATGTCTCCACTCTAATCCCAATGTCCGATGTCTCCACTCTGATCCCGATGTCCGATGTCTCCACTCTAATCCCGATGTCCGATGTCTCTACTCTAATCCCGATGTCCGATGTCTCCACTCTGATCCCGATGTCCGATGTCTCCACTCTAATCCCGATGTCCGATGTCTCCACTCTAATCCCGATGTCCGATGTCTCTACTCTAATCCCGATGTCCGATGTCTCCACTCTGATGTCCGATGTCCGATGTCTCCACTCTAATCCCGATGTCCGATGTCTCTACTCTAATCCCAATGTCCGATGTCTCCACTCTGATGTCCGATGTCCGATGTCTCCACTCTGATGTCCGATATCTGATGTCTCCACTCTAATCCCAATGTCCGATGTCTCCACTCTAATCCCGATGTCCGATGTCTCCACTCTGATCCCGATGTCCGATGTCTCCACTCTAATCCCGATGTCCGATGTCTCCACTCTGATCCTGATGTCCGATGTCTCCACTCTGATCTCCGATGTCCGATGTCCCCACTCTAATCCCAATGTCCGATGTCTCCACTCTGATCCCGATGTCCGATGTCTCCACTCTGATCCCGATGTCCGATGTCTCCACTCTAATCCCGATGTCCGATGTCTCCACTCTAATCCCAATGTCCGATGTCTCCACTCTAATCCCGATGTCCGATGTCTCCACTCTAATCCCGATGTCCAATGTCTCCACTCTGATGTCCGATATCTGATGTCTCCACTCTAATCCCGATGTCCGATGTCTCCACTCTAATCCCAATGTCCGATGTCTCCACTCTAATCCCGATGTCCGATGTCTCCACTCTAATCCCGATGTCCGATGTCTCCACTCTAATCCCGATGTCCAGTGTCTCTACTCTAATCCCGATGTCCGATGTCTCTACTCTAATCCCGATGTCTGATGTCTCCACTCTAATCCCGATGTCCGATGTCTCCACTCTAATCCCGATATCTGATGTCTCCACTCTAATCCCGATGTCCGATGTCTCTACTCTGATGTCCGATATCTGATGTCTCCACTCTAATCCCGATGTCCAATGTCTCTACTCTGATGTCCAATGTCTCTACTCTGATCCCAATGTCTAATGTCTCCACTCTAATCTTTGTTCCCCTCCCCCTCAATCTCTATCCTAACTGCCGATGAGGTCTCTCTCTCTCTCTCGCTCTTTCTCCCTCCCCCTTCACGGATTGGCAGCTCCTGCCGGCAGCCAGCCTGACAAACCTGGAAGAGGCTTTGATTGGCCTCGATCGTGATCCGCCTACTTTCCATCTGGGTTTCGCACCCGCAAATCACCCTCCCGCCCTGGACTCTTCCTGGCAGCATATTAAAATCCTGCCCATTTTCTCTATATCTACCCTATCAAGCACTTTCATAATCTTAATGACCTCTATCAGGTCTCCTCTCAGCCTTCTCTTTTCTAGAGAAACGACCCCAAACCTATTCATCCTTTCCTCAGTTCTGATATCATCCTTTTGAAACTTTTTTGCACCCTCTCCAATGCCTCTATTTCCTTTTTATAATATGGAGACCAGATCTGTGCACAGTACTCCAAGTGTGGTCTAATCAAGATTCTGTACAAGTTTAACATAGCCTTATAATACCACATAGAAATTCTCAGGCAGGCACATTTCAGTTGCAAAGAAAATAACAGTGATTCATATATATGCGCGGAACATGGCTTTTCCATTCGCCTGAGGGTAAGATGCAAAATCTCATCAATTGTTGTAAACTTTTTAAAACAGCTGTTTTCTAATAGATTGCATGCAGTTAAACAATGTTGTTTTTGTTCATGTGAAAATTCTCAGTGGTCATTGTGTATCTCTATGTGTGGCAATGTGATATCTAGGGTGAGCATGGTCTGCTGGGAACACCTGGAGAACAGGGATATCTGGGAGACCGGGTGAGTTTTAAAGTTCAGTCCGATACATTTTTCTTCCAGTTTCTAAATCTGCTAAACGACAAAAGATAACGTGAAGTATAAATTGATCAAATTGACATGTCTGCGGAAAGATCACGCTCACTGCTAGATGTTTAGGTTTGTTTGAACCGAGCTGACCAAGCTGCCTGTCAACCTTGAACCCATTTCCGAAGCTACTTTATTTAAGAGCTTAGCATCTGTAACAAAGGTGAAAGCATCCCTACTTTTCTAACAGGTATGGGTTAGTGTTTCTTGATCAAATACTAAAGATCAGCTGTTTTCCCAAGAAATCTGAATTATGGGGTTCATTTACAGCCCTGCCAAGTTCAGAGAATCAACTTTGACCTGGTACGCTGCTGTTCCCTTCCCCCTCCTATACACAACACACACGCAGATGCATAGACACACGCAGACACACACACACACACTCACAGACACATGCACACGCACGCACACGCACGCACGCACACACACGCACGCACAGACACACACGCACCGACATACACGCACCGACACACACATATGCACGCACAGACACACGCACACGCACAGACACACACGCAGAGACACACACGCACACACATTCACACAGGCACACGCAGAGATACACGCACACACACAGACACACACACACATCTATGGGCATCACTTTCTCAGACCTATGAACTTGGCGCCTAAATGGTTCACAGTCGAGTACATTGGACTGATTTTTATTGCTGAGCTCAGAGAGTAGTAATTACACTTCAGTTTGAAAATGTTTAATCAAGGATCTTAGAAATGTCAACAGCATTAAGTGTGATGACCCCAGCTGGAAACACAGCCTCGAATAGAAAACCCCCACCTCTTAAAAAGAATAACAGGACAAAAGAACATTTTTAATTCTGGATATCGTGAAACCTTTGGCATAACAACTTTGTCCATTTATCCATTGCAGCATAGCTAAGAAATTAAACAGGAAAATCAGACACAGCATGACTTGTTTTTAGAATTTCACAGCCGCACATGTTTATAAATTCTGAGTAGCAGTTAAAATTCCTCTTTGTACTATTTTTAGTACTCTGGTTAATGTGTTTGCATCAATTTCCTGTTTATATCATTTTAAAGATGTTGTTCATCGAAAATGGGTTGTTTAACACATTGTGACCATAGCATATAACTTCTAAATACATTACAGCTACAGAACTTTCCTTAAGTATAAGGGACAGATTTTTTAAAATCTTATGACTGACAGGTAATATGTATCCACATTATACAAAGTTCTCAAATTCCAAGAATGCAAAGTAAATGTGTCCAATTCGACCACTCTGAGTGATAAGTATGTTCCTCAAACCTGACATTCAGTGATTCAAATGACTAACTAGGTTACTAACTAGTTAATGAGAATAAGCCAAATCCCTCTCTCTGACTTAGTATGAGCCAGAGCCACTAACTAAGTGCTCGCTGACCGACATTGGCTCCAGGCCTGGGAACACCTCGATTTTAAAATTCTCATCCTTGTTTTCAAATCCCTCCAAGGCCTCACCCCCCACCCCCCGCCCCCCCCGTCTCTGTAACCTCCTCCAGCCCTACAACCCTCCGAGATCTCTGCGCTCCTTCAATTCTGGCCTCTTGCGCATCCCCGATTTTCATCGCCCCACCATTGGCAGCCGTGCCTTCAGCTGCCTGGGCCCTAAGCTCTGGAATTCGCACCCTAAACCTTTTGACCTCCCTACATCTCTCTCTCTCCTCCTTCAAGACGCTCCTTAAAACCTACCTCTTTGACCAAGCTTTCAGTCACCTGTCCTAATATCCCCTTATGTGGCTCGGTATCAAATTTTCTGTGATAATCGCTCCTGTGAAGCACCTTGGGACATTTTACCACATTAAGGACGCTTTGTAAATCCACGTTGTTGTTGTAGTCACACACATTGAAAAGAATAAGAAGGGACTGTTACCTCTGCGTAGCAAATTGTTTATAAAGAACATATTTACAACTTTGCTGCATCGATCAGACAGAGGAAATGTTCCTCCTTCCCCACATATTCTGTCCTGTGCAAGCTTACCATGGACTCCAGTCACTGACTTGTTTCCTGCTGAATCTAATTTAATGCCTGATGTAATTACAAAGGCCAAGTTTATCTTAGTAGTACAAGCACAATTTGCTCTGATGCACTGTGCTTTTTTGATTGTTACAGCTGGTGTAAACTGAGGGTTGGTGCCTGCAACAGAAATGTTTACATTTTTGCAGGAGTGCTACCACTGGCATTATTGTAACGAGGGGCTGAGAGGTGATGTGATGTCACGGGCCCAAAATGAGTCGGCACTACTGATGATATTGACTCCATTTTTACTGGGCACTGCGTTATCGTACTCAGACTGACGCATAAGACCAGCAAATATCTGCCAAACAAATTCATTCATTTAAACTCCATGTAGAAAAATTTAGTCATTCCATGAAACACTGGGGACAGCAAAATCTTTTCTTTTTACATGTCTTGAGCGTAACATTTAAGAGAGAACAACCTTTTTCAGACATCATTGAGAGCAGAATGGGACAGAATTATCTCTTTATTTATCAGATTCTTTAGACCACAGATTACATGAAATATTAGGGGTGATCACTAAAATGTAGTAGTCAGGTACAAAAAGTAATCGAAAAGGTTGACGGAACTAGAGGGCTAGAATATAGAATCATAGAATCATAGAAGTTTACAACATGGAAACAGGCCCTTCGGCCCAACATGTCCATGTCGCCCAGTTTATACCACTAAGCTAGTCCCAATTTCCTGCACTTGGCCCATATCCCTCTATACCCATCTTACCCATGTAACTGTCCAAATGCTTTTTAAAAGACAAAATTGTACCCGTCTCTACTACTGCCTCTGGCAGCTCGTTCCCGAAACTCACCACCCTTTGAGTGAAAAAATTGCCCCTCTGGACCCTTTTGTATCTCTCCCCTCTCACCTTAAATCTATGCCCCCTCGTTATAGATTCCCCTACCTTTGGGAAAAGATTTTGACTATCTACCTTATCTATGCCCCTCATTATTTTATAGACTTCTATAAGATCACCCCTAAACCTCCTTCTCTCCAGGGAAAAAAGTCTCAGTCTATCCAACCTCTCCCTATAAGTCAAACCATCAAGTCCCGGTAGCATCCTAGTAAATCTTTTCTGCACTCTTTCTAGTTTAATAATATCCTTTCTATAATAGGGTGACCAGAATTGTACACAGTATTCCAAGTGTGGCCTTACTAATGTCTTGTACAACTTCAACAAGACATCCCAACTCCTGTATTCAATGTTCTGACCAATGAAACCAAGCATGCTGAATGCCTTCTTCACCACCCTATCCACCTGTGACTCCACTTTCAAGGAGCTATGAACCTGTACTCCTAGATCTCTTTGTTCTATAACTCTCCCCAACGCCCTACCATTAACGGAGTAGGTCCTGGCCCGATTCGATCTACCAAAATGCATCACCTCACATTTATCTAAATTAAACTCCATCTGCCAGTCATCGGCCCACTGGCCCAATTTATCAAGATCCCGTTGCAATCCTAGAGAACCTTCTTCACTGTCCACAATGCCACCAATCTTGGTGTCATCTGCAAACTTACTAACCATGCCTCCTAAATTCTCATCCAAATCATTAATATAAATAACAAATAACAGCGGACCCAGCACCGATCCCTGAGGCACACCGCTGGTCACAGGCCTCCAGTTTGAAAAACAACCCTCTACAACCACCCTCTGTCTTCTGCCGTCAATCCAATTTTGTATCCAATTGGCTACCTCACCTTGGATCCCGTGAGATTTAACCTTATGTAACAACCTACCGTGCGGTACCTTGTCAAAGGCTTTGCTAAAGGGGAGGAAGTTTTGCTACAGCTATACAAAGCTCTGGTTAGACCACATCTGGAGTAGTGTGTATAGTTGTGGGCACCGCACCTTAGAAAGGATACATTGGCCTTGGAAGGAGTGCAGCCCAGATTCACCAGAATGTTACAAGGGCTCCAAGGCTTAGATTATGAGGCGAGATTACATAATCTAGGCTTGTATTCCCTCCCATATAGAAGGTTAAGGGGTGATTTGATTGAGGTTTTTAGGATTTTGAAAGGCATTGATAGGGTAGATAGAGAGAAACTTTTTCCGATGGTTGGGGAGTCTAGTTCAAAGGGACATAACCTTAAAATCAGAGCCAGGCCATTCAGGAGAGAAGTTAAGAAACGCTTCTTCAGGCAAAGGGTGGTAGAAGTGTGGAACGCCCTCCCACAAAAAGCAGTAGATGCTCGCTCAATTAATAATTTTAAATCTGAGATCGATAGATTTTCGCTAGCCAAGGGTGTTAAGGAATTGTGGAGCCAAGGTGGGTGGATGGAGTTAGGATACAGATCAGCCATGATCTCATTGAATGGCGGAACAGGCTCGAGGGGCTGAATGGCCTCCTCCTGTTCCGATGTGATTTTCACTTTGGGCTGGGGTGTAAATCTGATGGTAGTGGATCCGTTAAACACCCCGCCCGATCTTTCCATTCAAGTGACTTCAAAAAAAATAACAGGCACTGCTGCTAGTTTTTACGAACCCGGCGAAAATGAAAATGACCCCCCCCCACATTGAGACCATGAGTTTATAAAGATAAAGTACAGAGCTGTTCAACATCCAAAAGATCAGGAACCAGAGAGCAAATTTCCAGCTTCAGGAATACAAATCTTACAAGAGGGTCAACACAAGTTACTTTGCACATCAGCATCAGTCCCCATTTCTATCTCGTACAGGACGGGTGGTACAATCTCCAAGTTATCTGGGCCAGGGAAATCCTTTAAAGCCTCGTGGACTGAGTTAGCTGATCTCAGCCAGGGCAGCAACTGAGGCACTGCAATTGGCCTCGGTACCGTTAGACGTGGTTCCCACTACCGATTACTATTGGTACCCCTGTTGGAAAAAGGTGTGCCCGTGGGTATTGAGTGAGAACAGAATTAGGCTCTGATGCAATGCCCTGAACAGCTTGCCAACAATCAGACCTGAAGAATGGCTACTTGAGTCAGAAGGTGCTGCTGGCACCAGCTGGAAACTCTACCCCCAGCAGGGAGTCAGCACCTTCACATGAGGAAGGAAGAAAAGGGGTGGGTAGAATCAGAGAATCGTACAGCACGGAAGGAGGCCGTTCAGCCCATCGTGCCTGTGCCGGCTCTTTGAAAGAGCTATCCAATTAGCCCCACTCCTCTACCCTTTCCCCATAGCCCTGAAAATTTTTCCCCTTCAGGTTCCCTTTTGAAAGTTACCATTGAATCTGCTTCCACCGCCCTTTCAGGCAGTGCGTTCCAGATCATAACAACTCGCTGCGTAAAATAAATTCCCCTCATGTCGCCTCTGGTTCTTTTGCCAATTACCTTAAATCTGTGTCCTCTGGTTACCGACTCTTCTGCCACTGGAAACAGTTTCTCCTTATTTACTCTATCAAAACCCTTCTTAATTTTGAACACCTTGATCAAATCTCACCTTAGCCTTCTCTGCTGTGTTCTGTTGGTTATGCTTAAATAGGCAGACTGACTCGATCCAAAGCATACAAAAACGACATGCTTAAATTTCACCCGCAGTATACAAGCTGTAACAATAGGGATGATTTTAACCCCGCTGGCCCTGTGGGAATGGGGCAGACACATGCTTAAAATTGCTGTAGAGGACTTAACGCTCCATTTCCGCCAGCTGCCATTTTTTTATTATTACTTTCTTTGTATCCCTTTGCTGATTTTTATTGCCCTCCCCTGCTGGATTACCACTATTCCTTGCATTTGCCTAAGCCTTTTCTTTTAGCTGAATTCTGTCTCTTACCTCATTTGTTGACCATATTTGCTGAACAACACATGTGGAGCCTTTGCCTTTTCGGGGTATGTACTGGTTTCGTATTGTACCAAATACTTCCCACTGTTTATCTGTAAGTTTACTCATTAACAGTTCAGCCCAGTTTACTGTGGTCAATTTATTTCTCATCCCTTCGAAGTTTGCCTCAATTAAATTTTAAAAACCTTGGTTTGTGACTCTCCCTTCTCCCTCTCAAATCAAATTCAATCATATTATGGTCAGTATTCTTCCTTTCCGTCAGATTATGAACTTATTCTGGTCCGCTGCTCATCACTAATTCCAGTATGGCCTATCCCCTTGTCGGTTCTAAAACATATTCAGTTCTGGAAAGCTGTGCCGAACACATTCTAGAAAATAGTTGCCTTTGCTACTTGATCTGTTCGGCTTCTCCCAGTCTATGTGAAAATTAAAATCTCCCATTATAAACATGCTACACTCGTCCCTGATCCGACCCCCACTACATCACTTCCTTTAAGACCCACCTTAAAACCCGTCTGTTTGACCAAGCTTTTGTGCACACTTCCTAATCATACCTTCTTTGGCTTGGCAGCTAATTTTTCAGTGACACCTCCTTGAAGTGTCTTGGGGTTTTTTTTTTAGTTCAAGGCTCTATGTCAATGCTTGCAGTAATAGTAATGGTGGTGGTGGTCATAGTAGAAAAATACAGATGTCAAGTAAACTGAAATCTCAGTTGCTAATCAATTTTACTGCATCGTTCACCTGAGGAAGGAGGTAGCCTCCGAAAGCTTGTGAATTTAAAATAAAATTGCTGGACTATAACTTGGTGTTGTAAAATTGTTTACAATACTGCATGTAGTGATGGAGAAGAGAATAATTGATAATATTCACAGGCTAGTGTAATTTGCATTGACGCTACATGTATTCCTGTTTACTTTTTAAGGGCACAATTGGTTTGCCGGGACCACCAGGAGTAAGAGGGAAACCAGGCCCACAGGTACCTTGAATTTCCTATTTAGTTTACTCAAATGCAATGTGTTTTCTCTTGTTTACAAATCTCATTCACCTGCATTAAAATAGCAAAATGCTTGCGTTCATTGAACAAAGAATTCATAGAAGTAGCCATGTAGCTGTACAAGTGATCAAAGATAATGGAAGAGGGTGTATTTGTGTTTTAAAATGGTACCTTTTGCGACCTTTACAAAAAGTTTGAAGTTCACAAATTGAGGTAAAACCCAGAATTTTTTTTAGAGGTATGAACGATGGCTGGTATTCAGGATCATGTTTAATGCGGGGACTACAATTGAACTATAGTAGTTTTAGCAAACAACCGAGGAGAAAGCTACAAGAGTATTTGTAACTGATTGAACATAATTAGATGATTGTTATTAATGATTTGGATTTGAATATTCACTGAAGTCCCAGTTTTACAAGATTCTGTTCGCAGCACGATACCTTGCTAACACCAAACATGTGTTCACCAAATTGCATTCAGTGTATTACAATGGACCTACAAAAATGGTGGTAATAAGTAACACATCAGATTTCACATTGTAATTGCCAGCTCCTCTTGCATGGCCCAGTTTGTCCATATAAAATGGTTGCATGACAGTTTGACTGGCCTGGCCTATTGAAGTAGAGCTTCCAAAAGCTGTGTAGAAGTTTTGAATGTTGGTTAAAAAGTTTTACCGTTCAATGGAAACTTTTTTGTTTATTCTGTAATTTTTCTTACTGTATTAAGTCATGTCGCTATAGAGGGCAGACTTTTTATTTCATGTCGCTATAGAGGGCAGACTTTTAATTCATGTCGCTATAGAGGGCAGACCTTTAGTTAACATTCTTTTTCCTACAGTAGTCTTGCACATACAATTTCACTTGCAGCAAAGAAAGTTGTTCGGATGGGAATTCTTTTTGGCTTTGCGGTAGAACTACACGAGGAAGATGATTCTGTGAGGGAACAAGAAACAAAGGTGCAATGACATCTCAGGTGTTATGTACACACCCTAGGGACCTCTTTTATAGAGCCAGACTACTGTTTTTTTATTTGCTCTCAGCATGTGGATGACGTTAGCATGGCCACATTTATTTCCCATTCCTACATAAAGGGCAAAAGAGTAACTAGGGAGAGAGTAGGGCCTCTTAAGGATCAACAAGGTCATCTATGTGCGGAACCACAAGAGATGGGTGAGATCCTGAATGAATATTTCACATCGGTATTCACGGTTGAGAAAGGCATGGATGTTAGGGAACTTGGGGAAATAAATAGTGATGTCTTGAGGAGTGTACATATTACAGAGAGGGAGGTGCTGGAAGTCTTAACGCGCATCAAGGTAGATAAATCTCTGGGACCTGATGAAATGTATCCCAGGACGTTATGGGAGGTTAGGGAGGAAATTGCGGGTCCCCTAGCAGAGATATTTGAATCATCCACCGCTACAGGTGAGGTGCCTGAAGATTGGAGGGTAGCAAATGTTGTGCCTTTGTTTAAGAAGGGAGGCAGGGAAAAGCCTGAGAACTACAGACCGGTGAGCCTGACATCTGTAGTGGGTAAGTTGTTAGAGGGTATTCTGAGGGACAGGATCTACAGGCATTTGGAGAGGCAGGGACTAATTAGGAACAGTCAGCATGGTTTTGTGAGACGAAAATCATGTCTCACGAATTTGATTGAGTTTTTTGAAGGGGTAACCAAGAAGATAGATGAGGGCTGTGCAGTAGACGTGGTCTACATGGACTTCAGCAAAGCCTTTGACAAGGTACCGCATGGTAGGTTGTTACATAAGGTTAAATCTCACGGGATCCAAGGTGAGGTAGCCAATTGGATACAAAATTGGCTTGACGACAGAAGACAGAGGGTGGTTGTAGAGGGTTGTTTTTCAAACTGGAGGCCTGTGTCCAGCGGTGTGCCTCAGGGATCGGTGCTGGGTCCGCTGTTATTTGTTATTTATATTAATGATTTGGATGAGAATTTAGGAGGCATGGTTAGTAAGTTTGCAGATGACACCAAGATTGGTGGCATTGTGGACAGTGAAGAAGGTTATCTAGGATTGCAACGGGATCTTGATAAATTGGGCCAGTGGGCCGATGACTGGCAGATGGAGTTTAATTTAGATAAATGTGAGGTGATGCATTTTGGTAGATCGAATCGGGCCAAGACCTACTCCGTTAATGGTAGGGCGTTGGGGAGAGTTATAGAACAAAGAGATCTCGGAGTACAGGTTCATAGCTCCTTGAAAGTGGAGTCACAGGTGGATAGGGTGGTGAAGAAGGCATTTGGCATGCTTGGTTTCATTGGTCAGAACATTGAATGCAGGAGTTGGGATGTCTTGTTGAAGTTGTACAGGGCATTGGTGAGGCCACACTTGGAGTACTGTGTACAGTTCTGGTCACCCTATTATAGAAAGGATATTATTAAACTAGAAAGAGTGCAGAAAAGATTTACTAGGATGCTACCGGGACTTGATGGTTTGACTTATAGGGAGAGGTTAGACAGACTGGGACTTTTTTCCCTGGAGAGTAGGAGGTTAAGGGGTGATCTTATAGAAGTCTATAAAATAATGAGGGGCATAGATAAGGTAGATAGTCAAAATCTTTTCTGATAGTCAAAATCTTGTATATTCTGAGACCTGACAGGTAACACCTGTCTGTCTGCACACTGATTGCCTTGGCAACAGGCAGTTGAAAAAACTGTCTGTTATCACCAAGCATTGTTCTGTGAATTATAAATGCGACTTCATTTCGAGGATTTCATTTCCACATCGTTCACCTGAGGAAGGAGGTAGCCTCCGAAAGCTTGTGAATTTAAAATAAAATTGCTGGACTATAACTTGGTGTTGTAAAATTGTTTACAATTGTCTTTTCCCAAAGGTAGGGGAGTCTATAACGAGGGGGCATAGATTTAAGGTGAGAGGGGAGAGATACAAAAGGGTCCAGAGGGGCAATTTTTTCACTCAAAGGGTGGTGAGTGTCTGGAACGAGCTGCCAGAGGCAGTAGTAGAGACGGGTACAATTTTGTCTTTTAAAAAGCATTTGGACAGTTACATGGGTAAGATGGGTATAGAGGGATATGGGCCAAGTGCAGGAAATTGGGACTAGCTTAGTGGTATAGACTGGGCGACATGGACATGTTGGGCCGAAGGGCCTGTTTCCATGTTGTAACTTCTATGATTCTATGATTCTATGATTCTATGATTCTATTTGCCCTGAGAATGTGGTAGTGGGCCTTCTCCTTGAACCACTGCAATCCTGTGGTGATGGTAATTGCACAATCATGTTGGTGATTGCACAATCATAGGGAATTCCAGATGTTGACCCAGTGATGATGACGAAATCAGGACAGTGTGTGACCTGGAAGGGAACTTTGAGTTGATGGTGTTCCCACGACATTATTGCTCTTGTCCTTCTCAGTGGTAGAAGTCACAAGGAAGGGAGTTGCTGCAGTGCATTCTGTAGATTGCACATAAGGCAGCCACAGTGCAGTGGTGGTGGAATGTGTAGATATTTAGTTCAGTGGCAACAGAACTTTACTGTGATTCATTGGTTGTGGGTCCACATAAGTCTGTTTATAGGCTGCTGCTTTTGATGTTTCGCGCAGATAGCCTTGTGTAGAAACTCCAGCAGGTTGGTACCTCATTCTAAGGTTTCTGGGTAGTGAATCAAGCGAACTGATCGGCCCTGGATGGTATCGAGCTTCTCGAGTATTGTTGTGGGTTGTCCACTCGACATTTCTGGCTAAAGATGCTTGCAAAACACTTTGGTCTTGTCTCTTGCCTTATGTGCTGGGCTCCAGCACAATTGAGGGTGGGGATGTTAACAGATCCTCCTCCTCTAGTTCGTTGCAAGAATTCACCACCACTCTTGACTGGAAGCATTAGGGCTACAGAACTTTGCTGTGATTCATTGGTTGTAGGACCACATAACTCTATTGATAGGCTGCTGCTTTTGATGTTTAGCTTGCAGATATCCCTGTGTCGAATCTTCACCAGGTTGGTACCTCAATCTAAGGTTTCTGGGCATCTTAAAGGAAACCTCCCTTCACCACCTACATTTCAGAATGGAGGCTGCACAGAGCTATGGCATGTACTCCAGACCAGCCCATAGACATCAGCAACAGGGATAGCTCTTCCCACAGTAGTAAAGATCAGAAATATATTAAACTTTTATGCAACCAGATCCTTCCAAGCCACCATGGGAATCCTATGCCATCTCTTCCAGCCTGCCGTCTTTGGTGGATCAAGCAAGTGCTTATTAAACTTGCTGAGTTAATGATATCTTAGCAAATCTGAACAAGCACTTAGTCATTCCCATTAAAGTGCTCAGTATCTGATTTCTCATCCCTAAGATGGAAGGGTCACGTAATAGAGGCTTTTAAAATTATGAAGGGGTTTGATAGGGTGGACGTAGAGAAGATGTTTCCACTTGTGGGAAAACGAAGAGTTATAAATATAAGATAGTGACTAATAAATCCAATAAGGAATTCAGAAGAAACTTCTTCACCCAGAGAGTGGCAAGAATGTGGAACTCGCTACCACAAGGAGTAGTTGAGACGAATAGAATAGATGCATTTAAGGGAAAGCTAGATAAGTACAAGAAGGAGAAAGGTTATGCTGATAGGGTGAGATGAAGAGGGGCGGGAGGAGGTTCGTGTGGAGCATAAACACCGTCGTAGACCTGTTGGGCCGAATGGCCTGTTTCTATGCTGTAATTTCTATGTAATTTCTATGCCATTCTATGTAGTAGGAGGGGCTGGATTTTGCAATCTGGCAAGGCTAGTCCTCTGTACCTGGCCTGAGTTTGTCAGTGCCAGCAGCAATCCTGGCACTGATTGTGCTGGGATCCCAAATTGAGTCTTATATCTCTAGTAGAAAAAGTCTATTTTATTGGGAAAGAACCTCAGTTTCAGAGAGAAGGTGTTCTGATAATACTAAATGAAAAGATACCAGAGATCACAGAATCTGTACAGAATCATAACTTTTTTTTTAACCAAAGGATTAAGTGTATTTGAGTTGAAGCTAGTTAGTGTGGAAGAATTGTTTCTTCTTTCTACATTTGTGTCTCTGGCCATCAGAAAGGATTGGTTGATATGGCATTTGCTTTTCATCCTAGGGCAAAATTGGTGATGCTGGGCCTCAGGGTTTACAAGGGCCTGCAGGACCTGAGGTAAGGATTTCAAAGTAATGAATTGTCATTGTGTTTTCTTATTTCAATTTGTAATAGGCAGGCTGCATAAATAAGAACTGAACTAGTTAACTCGAATATTCATGATTCCCCCTCAACCAAGTTCGACGTCAAAAGAGTTTTGCTTATTCCCATTGACTACGCTGTGTGGAATGTTTGGGAAATAACTTGATCGCTGTGCGCAGATGTTCCCATCAACAGGCATGTTAATCACTGTGCAAATTTTCAAAGCACTTGGTTAGAAATGTAGGTCATGGCTTGTGGCTAATGCCACAAGTGTTAGATACTGAGATTAGGGTGCAGTTGTGTACACATCAACCTTTATGAAACATGAATTAGGCCCCAGCTGGAGTATTGTGGCCAATTCTGGGCACCACACTTTAGGAAGGATGTCAAGGCCTTAGAGAGGGTGCAGGGGAGATTTACTAGAATGGTACCAGGGATGAGGGACTTCAGTTACGTGGAGAGACAGGAGAATCTAGGGTTGTTCTCCTTAGATCAGAGAAGGTTAAGGCGAGATTTGATAGAGGGGTTCAAACTCATGAAGAGTAAATAAGGAGAAACTGTTTCCAGTGGCAGAAGGGTCGGTAACCAGAGCACACAGAATTAAGGTAATTGAAGAACCAGAGGCAACATTAGGCAATATTTTTTTACGCAGCGAGTTGTGATGATCTGGAGCGCGCTGCCTGAAAGGGCGGTGGAAGCAGATTTAATATTCACTTTCAAAAGGGAATTGGATAAAAACTTGAAGTGGAAAAATTTGCAGGGCGATGGGGAAAAAGCAGGGGAATAGGACTAATTAGATAGCTCTTTCAAAGAGCCGGCACAGGCACGATGGGCCGAATGGCCTCCTTCTGTGCTGCATCATTCTATGATTCTAACACACAGTGCAAAGTCCTTTGAATTAGATCTCTTTTCGCATGAGAGTATTTGCATTTTTAAAATTCTTATGAGGGAAGTAGTTAGAAGGGGAAGCTCGATAAACACATGAAGGAGAAAGGAATAGAAGGATATGCTGATAGGGCTAGATTAAGAGGGGTGGGAGGAGGCTCGTGTGGAGTATAAACACCGGTATGGACCAGTTGGGCCGAATGGCCTGTTTCTGTACTGTATGTAATTCTATGTAGTGAAAGATTAATGGACCAACAAAATGTTAGATACTGAGGGGCACACTGAGGAAAATGAGGTAGGAGCCTGACATTGTCCCATCCTGTCTCATTGTAGTCCTAATCCTGGCCTTGCTGCATTACTTTGGAAAAGTCCCAGAAATGTGCGGCGGAGATTAACAGATCTCCACCCCTATTTCTTTCTTTGTTGCACCTGGAAGCTGAGTGTTCCCCAGGCACAACAAAGAGGACAATATACCACAATTCTTTGCCCACAACCAAGGCTAAGGCTAACTGGTTAATCATTTTCCCAGCTTCTCCCTTCACCTCTCTCTTGAACACGGACATGGGAATTTATAATGGGGAAAAGATGACACACAAGTGTGACAAATCTGTGACAAGGCGAAGCAGGGTTTTGTACACAGGAAGTGTGCGTAGACGTAACGGGGGGAGAAATTCGTCACAGCCCACGCCTGAACCGGGAGGCCTGAGGCCGGTCCGGTTTTTTGGGCCTCGAGCCTCATCTAAATAATGCGGATGTGCTGCCAGCTGCCTGTCGTTCCTCCACAGGCAGCGATATAAATCCCGTTTTTCCAGAGCTTTGGTTGCTCTTCCCCCAAAGTTGCAGCTGACAAGTGGGAAATCCCCATCAGAGATCCACCCCAAAAGTCTCCATTGTATCAGCACAGTTACAACTACTCATGGGGCAGGCTAGATGAACCAGCTAGTCTTTTCCTGCCCATCAATTTTGTATGTTTGTAACTCCTGTTCGGGGCAAACTCATTTCCTTACCTTCTCTTAGCAAAAACTCACTCTGTTTGACCTGATCTAAGCTTTAAACCCCACATCACTAAGGTCACCTATTTGATTGAATATACCTAGGAGGAAAAGCCATTGCAGGACATACACTAGGAACATAGAAACAGGAGTAGGCCATTCAGCCCCTCGAGCTTGTCCCGTCATTCAATTAGATCATGGCTGACGAAGGAGCAAGGCTCCAAAAGCTTGTGATTTCAAATAAAGCTGTTGGACTATAACCTGGTGTTGTGCGACTCCTTAAATTTGTCCACCCCAGTCCATCACCGGCATCTCCACATCATGGCTACAATTATGAAGTCACTGATGAAATGCTGACTGTTTCCTGAGACCCACCATAAGCTGAGCAATTAACCTCTCTGCAGGAACATAAAGCATGCAAGTGGATGATGGGGGAGTTCTCAATGATCCTTGGCACCATCAGTGAAAGGTTTCCTGGCAAGGCGAAAGATGTGTCATGCATGAATATGGTTTACCTTCTGCTAATGTTAGAGAGAGACAGATGTTGACAGATGTTGACAGATGTTGATAGAGTAAATAAGGAGAAACTGTTTCTACTGGCAGGAAGATCGGTAACCAGACACAGATTTAAGATAATTGGCAAAAGAACCAGAAAGGACATGAGGAGGATTTTTTTTACGCAGCGAGGTGTTACGATCTGGAATGCACTGCCTGAAAGGGTGGTGGAAGCTGGTTCAATAGTAACTTTCAAAAGGGAATAGGATAAATACTTGAAGGGGAAAAATTTGCAGGGCTATGGGGAAACGGCAGGGCAGTGGGACTAATTGGATAGCTCTTTCAAAGAGCCAGCACAGGTACGATGGGCAGAATGGCCTCCTTCTCTCTGCTGATTCTATAGTCTTACAAAACCATTAGGTCAGAATTTGTTTCATTATTAAATATTGCTAGATTTTCCACCCGTTAACTATCAGTGAATGGAAAATCTAGCTCATATAATTAACCTTTTTGAGAGTTCTCAAAAATTCAGTAAGCTGACTTGAAAGAGGAAGAGTAACGTATGACAAGTAACTTGTCTCATTTATGTTTCATTCAGTAATATTCTATCAACAGATTTACATTGCTGCAGAATGGTTCTTAATTTTAAATAATGGCTGATGGGAGGGCAATAAACTTAAACAATATTCCCTTAAATATAGAAGATTAAAGGGTGATCTAATTGAGGTGTTTAAAATGATTAAAGGATTTCATAGGGTAGATAGAGAGAAACTATTTCCTCTGGTGGGGGGAGTCTAGAAGAAGGGGGCAAAACCTTAAAATTAGAGCTTGGCCGTTCAGGGGTGATGTCAGGAAGCACTTCTTCACACAAAGGGGAGTGGAAATCTGGAATTGTCTCCCCCAAAAAAGCTGTTGAGGCTGGGGGTCAATTGAAAATTTCAAAACTGAGACTGATAGATTTTTGTTAGGTAAGGGTATTAAGGGATACAGAACCAAGGTGGGTAAATGGAGTTAAGATACAGATCAGCCATGATCTAATTGAACGGCAGAACAGGCTCAAGGGGCCTACTCGTATTCCTAAGAGTGAATAGTTCCTGGACTTACCCAACATTTCTCGACAGTCCAGCGGTTTAAAAATAAGGTTTCAAACAGATGAAGAATAAACTCATATTTTAAATACCTTTGCATAAAGCAACATAAAACATTTTCTGTGATTTTGCACAAAGTGAGTCAAATACTAGGGGGCATAATCTTAGAATAAGGGGCTGCTCTTTCAAAACTGAGATGAGGAGAAACTTCTTCACTCAGAGGGTGGTAGGTCTGTGGAATTTGCTGCCCCAGGAAGCTGTGGAAGCTACATCATTAGATAAATTTAAAACAGAAATAGACAGTTTCCTAGAAGTAAAGGGAATTAGGGGTTACGGGGAGCGGGCAGGAAATTGGACATGAATTTAGATTTGAGGTTGGGATCAGATCAGCCATGATCTTATTGAATGGCGGAGCAGGCTCGAGGGGCCGATTGGCCTACTCCTGCTCCAATTTCTTATGTACTTATGTTCTTAAATACATTCATGTTAATTAAAAATAAAAATCGGGGCTCTGAATTTGTTGCTATTTCTTCTAATACTTCGAAGAGATACCCAGTTTGTGAATAATGTGAACCCACTAATGGGGCTCAATTTTGAAATGGTGGTGGGTTGGTTGCGGGATCGGGGGGTGGGGGCGGTGAAGGTGCGCGTGGCAAACCCGAATAAACAAAACTTACCGTTTCCGACACGGTCGCATCGTAAATTGATGGTGATTAACGTGCTCTCTCCGGGTTTCACACCCGGCTGGCTGCCGTCAGGAGCTGCAACGCGAGGTGGAGGGGAAGAGAAAGAGAGAGGGCAAGACGTCATCCAGCGCTGGAACGGAAGATCGGGGGTCGGGGGGAGAGGGGAAGATCGGGGGGACATCAGGGGGTGAAGGGGGGAGATCGGGGACATTGGGGGGGTGAAGAGGGGGAGATCAGGGGGTGAAAAGGGGGAGATCGGGGGACATCATTGGAGAAAGAGGGGGAGATCGGGGGACATCATTGGAGAAAGAGGGGGAGATCGGGGGATGAAGAGGAGGAGATCAGGAGGTGAAGAGGGGGAGATCGGGGGACATCAGTGGGGGTGAAGAGGAGGAGATCAGGGGGTGAAGAGGGTGAGATCGGGGGACATCATTGGAGAAAGAGGAGGAGATCGGGGGATGAAGAGGGGGAGATCGGGGGATGAAGAGGGGGAGATCGGGGACATCGGGGGGTGAAGAGGGAGATCGGGGGGGTGAAGAGGGGGAGATCGGGGGACATCGTTGGAGAAAGAGGGGGAGATCGGGGGATGAAGAGGGGGAGATCGGGGAACATGGGGGGGGTGAAGAGGGGGAGATCAGGGGGATGAAGAGGGGAAGATCAGGGGGATGAAGAGGGGGAGATCGGGGGACATCGGGGGGTGAAGAGGAGGAGATCAGGGGGTGAAGAGGGGGAGATCGGGGGACATGGGGGAGTGAAGAGGGGGAGATCAGGGGGTGAAGAGGGGAAGATCAGGGGGACATCGGTGGGGGGAAAGGGGGTGATCAGAGAGAGAGACATCAGACATCGGAGCAGGGTGGAAAGGTAGGTTGATTTTGTGTTTTAACTTTGCGCAATGGTTTTTTATTTACTTTATTTTGTTTCTTATTGCCTGATCCGGCCCTTCACGCCTGGTTCCACCAGGTGTGAATCAGAAGCGGTGGGCAAGCTGCCCAGGTAAGTTAAAAATCATTCCAACTACCTAATATGTCACAAGTAAAGTGCCTTCAGTACCTCAATGAGGTACATTTGGCTCTTTAATAAAGCCGGCAGGACTTCTGGATTCGGGACGCCCACAGGTATGTCCGTGGGGAACTCGGAAGTCGGCAGGGTGGAGCCAGCTTCCGAATCCGAACGGGATTTCCCCGATTTTCAGAGCCCCCCGCCGCCGTCCCCAACACTCTCGCAATTTCCCGGGAAAATCGAGCCCATGGTTTCTGCTCCTCTTGTATCAGACTGGTTGAGTTGAATTGTCCAGTCATTTCACCATTATAAAATCCCCGTGCTGAATCCAGTGGCGATTTTCAGTCGAAAATGAATAATTGGAATAAAATAATCTTTCATCAGATAAAGTACTGGCACCTTTTCGCTGTCAGAACCCGATAATTTCGTCAGTCCTCTTACTGCAGATTGTAATGATAAACTTGCAGCTTTGCTGAGGACCTCTGTTGCCTTTGAAGAGATGTAAGTGAAGAAAGTCTCACAACCATGCTGCCAATATACAGCAAAAGGGCAGGGTTCAGACACTTCCAAAAACCTGCTTTGGGGACTTAATTTTAGTGAAGAAAGATCTGGATTAAAGTTTCTATAGTTTTGTGGCCAGTTTCTTGTTCTGCCTCTGTTACTATTGGCAACCGTTCACTGTGTTTTACTGCATTTGTTTTCAGCAACTCCTGTTACTTCAGCTAATTCTGCTTTTTGCATCACAACTTTGACAACAGGAATTCTGCTGAATGATGTTGTCATCTCATTTTAAATGGTTCACATAAAATAGCAGAGGGAGGAATTTGATATGAGCGCTAAAATAATATCACTCGGCAACATACCCCCAATTCTGCTGTCGTTTTTACTTGTAAAGCCATGGTGTCCATATGTCGACTGTGGAGATTTGTAACAAAAAGGAGCATTTTAAACACTGAATTTCAATCATTTCTTTAAACTATCAACAACAACTTGGATTTATATAGTGCTTTTAACGTAGTAAACGTCCCAAGACACTTCACAGGAGCGATTATCAAACAAAATTTGACACCGAGCCACATAAGGCGATATTAGGACAGGTGAAAGAGGTAGGTTTTAAAGGGCGTCTTAAAAGGAAGAGAGAGAGGCAGAGAGGTTTAGGAAGGGAATTCCAGAGCTTTAGGGCCGAGGCAGCTGAAAGCTCAGCCGCCAATGGTGGAGAGATGAAAATCGGGGCTGTGCAAGAGGCCAGAATTGGAGGAGCGCAGCGATCTTGGAGGGCTGTAGGAGATGACAGAGATAGGGAAGGGTGAGGCCTCGGAGGGATTGAGAATTTTAAAATCGAGGCGTTGCCGGACCGGGAGCCAATGCGGGTCAGCGAGCACTGGGGACTACGCGACAGATTCCTTCTCCCCCACTCCGAGTGGACTGACCGAAGGAATGCACCGGCTGGCCACCCGATTGTTCCAGTGGTCTTTGCCCAAGCTTTTGGTCACCTGTCCTGATCTTATATAGCAATAGGCTTGTCAGCAAAATTGAAGCCCATGGAATAGAAGGGGCAGTGGCAGCATGGATACAAAATTGGCTAAGTGTCAGGAAACAGAGAGTGATGATGAACGGGTGTTTTTCAGACTGGAGGGAGGTGTACAGTGGTGTTCCCCAGGGGTCGGTACTAGGACCACTGCTTTTCTTGATATATATTAATGACTTGGACTTGGGTGTACAGGGCACAATTTCAAAATTTGCAGATGTCACAAAACTTGGAAGTGTAGTGAACAGTGAGGAGGATAGTGATAGACTTCAAGAGGACATAGACAGGCTGGTGGAATAGGCGGACACATGGCAGATGAAATTTAACGCAGAGAAGTGCGAAGTGATACATTTTGGCGGGAAGAACGAGGAGAGGCAATCTAAAATAAATGGTACAATTCTAAAGCAGGTGCAGGAACAGAGTGACCTGGGGGAATACGTGCGCAAATCTTTGAAAGTGGTGAAAAAAGCAGACGGGATCCTGGGCTTTATAAATAGAGGCATAGAGTACAAAAGCAAGGAAGTTATGTTGAACCTTCATAAAACACTGGTTCGGCCACAGCTGGAGTATTGTTCAATTCTGGGCACCGCACTTTAGGAAGGATGTGAAGGCGTTTAGATAAAGTAAATAAAGAGAAACTGTTCCCATTGGCAGAAGGGTCGAGAACCAGAGGACACAGATTTAAGGTGATTGACAAAAGAACCAAAGGCGACATGAGGAAAAACTTTTTTACACAGCGAGTAGTTATGATCTGGAATGCGTTGCCAGAAAGGGTGGTGGAAGCAGATTCAATCGTGGCTTTCAAAAGGGAATTGGATAAATACTTGAAGGGAAAAAATTTGCAAGGCTACGGGGAAAGAGCGGGGGAATGGGACTAACTGGATTGCTCTTACAAAGAGCCGGCAAGGGCTCGATGGGCAGAATGGCCTCCTTCTGTGCTGCAACCATTCTATGGTTCTATGATTTTATGAGGCTCGCTTTCAGATTTTGCTTGATAATTGCTCCTGTGAAGTGCCTTGGGACGTTTTACTACATTTAAGGTGCTGCATAAATGCAAGTCATTATTGTTGAGGGAGGTCTGGTCCATTTTGAGCGCGAGGCCACGTTAGCATCGGAGCCGGTGGGCTGCAGGCAAAACTCGAGCACCCCGGGTCAGCCTGCTTGCTCCGGGCCGGAAGTGGTCGACGGGTGAGAAAACCGGGCGGAGTGTAAAACGGGCTGTCGATTTGCTATCGCGGCATTTTGCTCGCGATTGCCCAAAAACCGTTTTCACCCCCATCGAATCCTAATCAGTGAGAACTGAGAAAAAAAGCCTTTAACTCACATTGACATTCACATGCACAAAACTACTTAAGCGATACGAAAATGCTGTTTACGATATTATCGAAGGAATGCTTAACATGCCAGTATGACATTCCTTTAGTTTGCTACTTTAACCTGTGTCATATAAGCACGTCAAGTTTGTGCAATAATATCGGGAACGTTTGACAGAGTATTCATTATCTGCCACCATGTGGCTGTTGTCAACGCCTGCATATCATGAAGGCTATTAAACTTGAGAACCATTTTAGGTTTATGTGCCTGAGCTTTTAAAAGAAGCTTACACTTTTTCCTAAAAGCTCATTCTTTGCCTTCATTAAACCTCATTCCAGGAAAAGACAAGATTCCCATATAAGTTAACTTAAGACTGTTACTAATAACACTATGTCTTATGGAATGTATTCTGATATTTTTAACAAAGTGTTTGGTATAAATAAATGTGGGGAGTTTTATATATAAATCTGAGAGTTCAGCCTCTCATGTGCATCTGCAAACAATTTCGAAAAAAAAGACGCATGATTACCAATTCCAGGCATTAACCAGAATCATTTGGGCTGCGTCATTATTCTGAGAATTTTTGAAACTAATGAACACTTCCTTATGCGTTTAAGTTTTGGTGACGAATAATGTGGTGGGATGTACCACATTACCTCTGCAGTACACAGGTTGATTAGAGAGTCCGGAAGTAGAGAATTAAAATATCCCAGGACACTGATTCCGAATGACTGAATTCTGTTTTCATTATGTGGGATTCTGGTATTTTATCTGCTGTTTTTGAGAATTAAATCTGACAATTCAGTTAATTTTGCCATAAAAACAGTAAATCAATCGCCCTGAAACTAGGTTTCCAGTTTTAAGCACTAGTTAATTCAATGACTGAAAAGTATAATAATAAAAGCCCACATTTTAACCACCCTAGGCAGCCAATGGTGAAGCGATGATAATCGGGGATGCGCAAGAGGCCAGAATTGGAGGAGCGCAGAGATCTCGGAGGGTTGTAGGGCTGGAGGAGGTTACAGAGATAGGGAGGGGTGAGGCCATGGAGGGACTTGAACACAACGGTGGGGCCCTTGAGATGGTCCTCTCACATCACATCGCTTTGGTACCACATGGCAATATAATTCTAGTGCCCTGTCAAATCTAGTTTACATTTTTTAAACCTACCTTACTTCAATTTAAGTGTCAAGAGCGGGGATTCTACCCTTTATGCTCTCTAAACATTTACATTAATAACTGAAGGGAGCTCTGTGCATGCGTGTATCCCGGGGAGCACGTACAGGTCTCTTTCCTAAACAGGACAGTTAAAAGTTCTGGCCAGGCAGCAGCCAAGCAGTTATAAACTTGGCTCTGCCTGGCTGGAAAATAAACTGCGCCGACCTGTCTCAGACCTCATCACTTGAGGTCAATGCCTGGATTCATACTGCACACTTTGGGAACTCACACTGGTGTGAGACAGCTTCTTGGAGGGAATCTTACACCTGAGGTATTCTGAATTGTTCTGCCACTTTTGCCTTCGAGCATGTTGGTTTTTGGACCGGGAGAGGCCATCGATCAACAACCGGTCGCTTTGTTGATGCCTTAAGTTGTGCTGGTGCTAGGGCTGCCAACCCTCCAGGATTGACCTGGAGTCTCCAGGAATTGAAGATTAATTTCCAGGACACTGCTGCGAGCAACATCTGGGAGAAAAATCACAGAAGCATTAAAACAAACTGTGTATCTTTTTCATTTTCTTTGAACACTTTTGTTTATTGGTTATAAAAATATTGGAGATGGGAAAGAAGGTTGTTTGGCTGACGGTCAAGAATCATCTAATTGAGTAATGAAGAGTCTTTTCGCTTCCCAATTGGCACGGGAAGGCGGTGCGTCATGAGGATGAATGTGTTGGGCAACCAATGGTGGGGACGGGGTAATTGGAGGCAGGAGGTCATATAATGAAACCTCCAGGAATATGTTCAACCAAAGTTGACAGCTTTAGCTGCAGCACTTAACAGAGAGAGCCAAGTGAAGGTTGTCATCTTCCTCTTGACTTTTGTCATGATGTGTATCCAAAAAAGAAAGAAAGACTTGCATTTATATCACACCTTTTTATGACCTCAGGATCTCCCAAAGCGCTTTATTGCCAGTAGTCACTTTAGACATGTAGTCACTGTTGTAATGTGGGACACACAGCAGCCCATTTGCACGTAGCAACGTACCACAAACAGCAATGTGATAAATGACAAGATCATCTGTTTAATGATGTTGGTGGAGGGATAAATGGATAAATATTAGCCACGATAACAGGGAGAACTCCCCTGCTGTTCTTCAAACAGAGCCATGGGACCTTTTACATCCACCTCAGGGGGCCATCTCTTCTGAAAGATGGCATGTCCAACAGTGCACCGCTCCCTCAGTGCTGCACTGGAGTGTCAGCCTAGATTATGTGCACAAGTCTCTGGAGTGGAAGTTGAACCTACAGCCTTCTGACTCAGAGATGAGAGTGCGAGCCACTGAGCCATGGCTGACACCTCAAGCCACTTGGCATCAACAGGAAAGTGCTAGTATTAATGTAGCCTAAATGTTCTGTCCCAACAACCGGACACACAGCAGCAGTTTGTGCATCTGAAGGGTTAAAATATTTTGGCTTTGTTAATGCAGGCTGATGGTAGCAGGAATTTAATTTTTTTTTAAAAAATTGGTAACAGAAGATTGCTATAGCATTTGTAATGGGCACTTGCTGCTTTTAGGAGGATGGTCCTCTAGCTCCATCACATGCCAAGAGTTACTTGGCATTCTATAACATGCCAGGGTCCCTCGAGACCAAACTGGCAAACAGCAGAGAACTCTCCCAATTAAATAATGGTCTGAGTATATCACAAAAATCAAAGGTTTCACCATGTTTGGTAGCTAAGCCCTTGATTTAAAAATTAAGGCTGTTGTGGAACTTAGGAATCTTTCTGCAAGTGTAGTCGATGTCTGTATCCTGTTACTATCGTTGTAAAATTATCCCACATCTATGCTATTGTTACCTCCAGAATCGACTATTCCAATGCTCCCCTGACCGGCCTCCCATCTTCCACCTTCCGTAAACTTGAGCTCATCCAAACCTCTGCTGCCCGTATCCTAACTCGCACCAAGTCCCGTTCACCCATCACCTCTGTGCTCACTGACCTACATCAGCTCCCGGTCCAGCAATGCCTCGATTTTAAAATTCTCTTCCTCATACTCAAATCCCTCCATGGCCTCACCTCTCCCTATCTCTGTAACCTGCTAGAGGCCCTACAACCCTCCAAGAACTCAGCGCTCCTCCAATTCTGGTCTCTTGCACATCCCCGACTTCCTTCGCCCCGCCATTGGCGACCGTGCCTTCAGCTGCCTAGGTCCTGAGCTCTGGAATTCCCTCCCTAAACCTCCCCAACTCTCTACCTCTCTCTCCTCCTTTAAGACGCTCCTTAAAACCTACCTCTTTGACCAAGCTGTCCTAATGTCTTCTTCTTTGACTCGGTGTCAATTTTTTGCCTGATTGCGCTTCTGTGAAGCGCCTTGGGACATTTTACTACATTAAAGGCATAAGAACATAAGAGGGTAGTAGGTCTGTGGAATTTGCTGCCCCAGGAAGCTGTGGAAGCTACATCATTTAATAAATTTAAAACAGAAATAGACAGTTTCCTAGAAGTAAAGGGAATTAGGGGTTGCGGGGAGCGGGCAGGAAATTGGACATGAATTTAGATTTGAGGTTAGGATCAGATCAGCCATGATCTTATTGAATGGCGGAGCAGGCTCGAGGGGCCGATTGGCCTACTCCTGCTCCTATTTCTTATGTTCTTATGTTAAATGCCTTATATTAAGAGGTTTTGACAACTCTTGCAAGAGCGGGCGAGTTGGAGCTGTGAAACTGGCAAATTAGAACTTCCGCAGCTTTGCAATTTCTCCAAACCTCCCCATTAGAAATTTCCTGGGATTACATTGGTGCCACGTGCAAAAAATATGGGAAAAGACCATCTGGTCTGGCAAGCCCGCACTTTCCAGCAACGGTGAATCATCGACCTGCCCTCCCTGGCCCACTCCTTCTCCCCAATCATGAATTCTCCTGAGAGAGGGGAAAAAACCAGACAAAAGACCCATGGCCAAATTAGAAAAATTCCTCTTCAACAGCCCTTAAGGCAATCAAGCAAGCTCCAGGAGACCACGGGTAACTTCTGAGTCTCATATTTTCCCAGCTATCCTTCAACTTATCTTTCATAACCTGAAATGTTCTCAACTCCCAGGAACTTGTCCAGCTCCCTCTTAAAGGACAGCAGAGAGTCAGTACTGACCACATGCTTCATTAATCTGTTCCAGAGAGCATTGACTTCCTAACATCTAACATGCTCTTTGCCTGCTTATTTTATACAAAAAAACCCTGCTTCTCCCATTCTTAACTGTCTCAAATAACCAACCAACTGGACAGAATCTAACCCTTTCGTATTATTATCTCCTCCAATGAGAACAACTCCTTCAACCTAACTAAGAGCCCTAAGCCTGGGTACCATTTTGGTCACCCCCTCCTGTGTACCTTTTCCAGGGCCTCAATATCCACTGACCCATGTGCCTGGACCAAAACTGGATATAGTGCTCCAAGTGCAGCCATACCAAGGACTTGTACAGTCTAAGTGTAGTATCCTTAGTTTTACATCATACTGTACTGATAATACAACATAAAACCCTATTTGCCTTTCGAACGGCTTTTGTCACACTGCTTGTGGACCATAAGTGATTTATCAATGATGATCTCCATCCCCTCTCCTGCTCTGTAACCTTTGGCAGCTACCCCTATATTGTACTGAGTTAGACGATCAGCCATAATCATTTTGAATGGCGGAGCAGGCCCAAAGGGCCGAATGGCCTACTCTTGCTCCTATTTACTATGTTTCTATTGTACTGACTTGCTTTGGGTTTCCCAGACCCCAAATGCATAATACTGCATCTATTCACTTGGAAGGGCATCTGCCACACGTCTCCCATACCTCTAACCTATCTAAATCGACCTGTGACCTACTTATTTTGACCTAAAGCGCCAACTCCCGTCCACATTTTTGTACCGTCTGCAAACTTGTCACTCGTGTCCTTGTCAACTTGTGAAGAAGGGGAATAGCGACGGTTCCAACACAGTCCTTTGGGTCTCCTTTCATGTCATTGCCTCATACAGATCTATTCCCATTGGTAGTGGAAATCTCTTCCCCCATAAAGCTGTTGATGCTGGGGATCAATTGAAAAATTTCAAAACTGAGGTTGATAGACTTTTTGTTAGGCAAGGGTACATAAGAACATAAGAAAAGAACATAAGAACATAAGAAATAGGAGCAGGAGTAGGCCAATCGGCCCCTCGAGCCTGCTCCGCCATTCAATAAGATCATGGCTGATCTGATCCCAACCTCAAATCTAAATTCATGTCCAAGTTCCTGCCCGCTCCCCGTAACCCCTAATTCCCTTTACTTCTAAGAAACTGTCTATTTCTGTTTTAAATTTATTCAATGATGTAGCTTCCACAGCTTCCTGGGGCAGCAAATTCCACAGACCTACCACCCTCTGAGTGAAGAAGTTTCTCCTCATCTCAGTTTTGAAAGAGCAGCCCCTTATTCTAAGATTATGCCCCCTAGTTCGAGTTTCACCCATCCTTGGGAACATCCTTACCGCATCCACCCGATCAAGCCCCTTCACAATCTTATATGTTTCAATAAGATCGCCTCATTCTTCTGAACTCCAATGAGTAGAGTCCCAATCTACTCAACCTCTCCTCATATGTCCACCCCCTCATCCCTGGGATTAACCAAGTGAACCTTCTTTGTACTGCCTCGAGAGCAAGTATGTCTTTTCTTAAGTATTAAGGGTTAACAAACCAAGGCAGATAGATGGAGTTAAGATACAGATCAGCCTTGATCTAATTGAACGGCGGAACAGGCTCACGGGGCTGAACGGCCTCCTCCTGTTCCTATGTTCCTATGTTGATCCTGCGCTACGAGAATGCAACCAATTTCCTGTCCAGCATAATATCTGACCGCAAATCTCACACGATGAAGTCTTACTCAATCGTGAGACTTTATCAAATGCTCTTTTGGAAATCAAGATATTCAACATCTACTGGACTGTCACCTTCCATTAAATTAGAAATTTCCTCAAATAACTCAGTCAGGCTATTGAGGCAAGAAGTCTGCGGACAGCTTGAACTGGTGTAGGAATAGAGTCAATGGAAAGCCACTGCATTGGAAATCCTATGGGGTAGGGGAATGCTGTACAGAAGGAAAATACAGAAAGGGTGCAATGAATCTAGAATGGCATAAAAGCAGATTGATAATTCTACAATATCTTATCATGTCTCTCAGAAATGTGTCAAAGCACTTCACCTACACTGAGTTACTTTGAAGTGTAGTGACCGTTATATTTATATCCAACTTTGGTCCTGACATTACACATAATGGAGTTGTACTTCAGTTGTCATCTGAATGTTAGTGTGCAAGTGGGAGGAAAGCAAGAAGGGGGGAATCAGAATGGAAACATTGACAAGTTTCCCCAAAACAGACACCCAAATTCACTTATCCCTGCAGGTTTATACTGATTGATGTGACGGCTTTCAATATTGTCCCCATGAAAGATTCCCATGCCGCAAAGCTCAAAGTTCTACACAATATATATACGTTGCCAACTGTTGCACAGTTAGTTTAGTCAAGCTGTTATAAGAGGCAGACACATGTCTGGAATGCACTGCCGGAAAGGATAGCGGAAGCAGATTCAGTAGTAACTTTCAAAAGGGAATTGGATAAATACTTGAAAAGGAAACATTTCCAGGGCTATGGGGACAGGGCAGGGGAGTGGGACTAATTGGATAGCTCTTTCAAAGAGCCGACACGGGCAAGATGGGCCGAATGGCCTCCTTCTGTGCTGTAAGATTCTATGCCCTTAAACTATGGTTAGGTTGCACAAGGAATTACATGGGGATGATTAAACATTGCCATAAGGTTAAAAGAAAAGGAAAACATTTGTGAATAGTGCAGGGAAATAATTTGTTTCATATTCCACGCACCAGTATGCCATTGTGTTTATGTTGCCGTTTTTTTTTTAAAGTTTGGAATTTAAATACTTCCAGATCTTTCACAAATGGTTCCAGATCTTCTGAACATTTGAACAGCATCTTCCCGAGTCCCTTATACACTTGAATTGGACAAATGCTGGATTTAGGCTCAGGCTGAGACTGCTTTTCTGTGGTCAGACATTCCTTCCCAGTTTGCATGTGAACATAAAAGCAGACAAAGGGCAATCAGAGGTTGCTTTTGAACTGAATTGCTTCTATTGTGGGTGTATCGTGCAGGAGCATGTGTGCTTATGTCTTGGGTTTAGGTAACTGCACTTTAAACGCAATGGAACAAATGCCTGAAGTGGAATGAACCGTGTTTGGGTTAAATTATACAACTCAACTCGTTTTTTAAAAATTGCTTTACTGAAACACAGGGATAGGAGAAGGCCATTCAGCCCCTCGAGCCTGATCTGCCATTCAATTAGATCATGGCTGATCTGTATCTTAACTCCATCTACCTACCCTGGCTCCACGTCCCTTAATACCCTGGCCTAACAAAAATCTATCAATCTCAGTTTTGAAATTTTCAATTGACCCCCAGCCTCAACAGTTTTTTGGGGGAGAGAGTTCTAAATTTTCACTATCCTTTGTGTGAAAAAGTGTTTCCTGACATCACCCCTGAACGGCCTTGCTCGAATTTTAAGATTATGGCCCCTTGTTCTGGACTCCCCCCCACCAGAGGAAATAGTTTCTCCCAACTACCCTATCAAATCCTTTAATCATCTTAAACACCTCAATTAGATCACCCCTTAATCCTCTATACTCAAGGGAATACAAACCGAGTCTATGTAACCTGTCCTCATAATTTAACCCTTTTATTCTGATGAGTACTTTACCTAATTTCAATAAAATGCAGAATACATGTTAAATCAAACTATATTTTTATTTGATTTTAATGGGCTATTAAGATGCGCATACTTGATCGATATTTTTATGTTTGTTACAGGGTTTTCCAGGAGACATTGGTTTACCAGGCCCAAACGGCCCAGAAGGCCCAAAGGTAAGTTGATATAAAAACCATTATCTGCTCTTAGATAAAAACTGAAACTGCTGGAAACACTCGGCAGATCAGGCAGCATCTATCGAGAGAGAGAAACAGAGTTAATATTTCAGGTCGATGGCCTTTCATCAGAACTGGAAGATGTTGGAGATTTAACAGTTGAGAAGTAAGTGGAGAACAGAGGAAAAAGGGGACAGGGAAAGAACATAAGGGAAAGGGTGTAGGGCAGGAGGGTTAGATCACTAAAGGGATGAGGGGGGGTGATAATGGAACATAAACGGAAAATGCTGAAAACACTCAATGAGTCAGGAATCATCTGTGGAGAAAGAAACAGAGTTAGCGTTTCAGGTCGATTACCTTTCGTCAGAGCTGGAGGAGGTTCTTCCAGCCGCTGGTGGGAGTGTGGGGGCGGGGCGGGTGGAGGCGAGAGATTATGTAATGAAACCTCCAGGACTACATCCAGCCAAAGTTGGCAACCCGAGACAGGGCAGAGCTTCAACTGCCGGCTTGGACCTCCCCATGGCCCCTTCCAAATTCGAAGATGGGATCCTGTAATGGGTGACCACACCTGTAGCAACACTGGAGGTGTGCCCACCCAGTGTTAGGGTCAAAAAATCAAGTGGCACCCTGCTACTCCAAAGGGGAGTACGGCTGACCTGTTGGACCAAAAATACCGAAGAAAGTCGTCATCCTCTTCTTTTACGCCCATTCTCTCAGGCCCTGAATCAAATGACATTTGACAATCAATTCAATTGCTGTTCTGTTTTTTCACCGTGGGGCCCATTAGTGGTCCAGAATGGGCACCTACGCATGCTCTCTGCAGACGTAGGTACCCGCTTAGCCGATTGGCAAGATTCCTGGGGTACGTCCCCAAGTTAGGGGGGCACTGTTACTGTTAGTAAATGAACCAATAGCTGTATTATTGCTCAACATAAACTGTGCAGCGTGTTGTATTGGCCTCTTACTTTTCCTACATTGTACTCATTATGCAAAGATAGGAGGAAATTGGATATCTCCAATTTGACATCCTGTTTTAATCTCTTATGCATTGAAAAGTAAAACGATCTGTATTCCTAATACACTCAACTATAATGATAAAGCTGTCCTTGTTAACAATATCTCTGCCATAGCACTACTGCGCCTTGGCTTTCAGTTTTATCACGTTAGTTTTAATGGTATATTATGTTATGTGGTATTTACTGTAGCTTACACTTCACAATCACAAAAGGTTTTGATTCTAAAGCTTCTATTATGAAGGAAATGTACTTTTTTTAGAATTCTGTCCTTTTGAAGTAAGTTTTTTGTTAAGTCTTATTACGTTTCACTTTTTCAAAAATCTTAATTTCTTATTTTTTTTGTGCATGTGCGTGGAACTGTTTAGGGAGCTCCAGGCGATAGAGGACCACTGGGGCCACGTGGAGCAAAGGGACAAGAGGTAGGCAAGAAAGAACCCACTGAGGGTAATCAGTGGAATGTTAATCTGCCAAACCGCACTACCAATATCTGACGTTTGTCAAAAGTCCAATTTGTCAGATCTATTGAACAGTTCATGTTCACATTAAGGAATTTCCTGATGTGTCTCATTAAATCTGTCGGTGAAGAAATGCAGCAAGTATTTAACTTAAATACTCGTGCACCAATGATGAAATGGAAATCATGCCAACAAGAACAAAGGTTAATTCAGTGGGTTGTCAAGGAGATTATTTGGAATTGCTTAAATCATTAACCTGCTAGATCCGTGGTAGTGTTTTTACTTTGAAGCAAAGATATAATATTTTGCATTCTGTTTGGATCAGTGGTTAGGACGAATGCTGTTGCATATTATATCTTTGCTTTTGCAACAAGTTCAAAACTAACCACAAGTTAATCTTAGGACTGCTAATGACTGGATGGTACCAGAACTGAGAGGGTATACTTAGCAGGAAAGGCTAAACAGGCTGGGGCTCTTTTCTCAAGGAAAGAGAAGGCTGAGTGGTGACCTGTTAGAGGTCTTTAAGATTGTGAAAGGATTCGATAGGGTAGACGTAGAGAAGATGTTTCCACTTGTAGGGGAGACCAAAACTAGAGATCATAGATATAAGATAGTCGCTAATAAATCCAATAGGGGATTCTGGAGAAACTTTCTTACTGAAAGAGTGGTTAGAGTGTGGAATGCGCTATCACAAGGAGTAGTTGAGGTGAATAACATAGATGCGTTTAAGGGGAAGCTAGATAAGTACATGAGAGAGAAAGGAATAGAAGGATATGCTGATAGGGTTAGATGAAGAGGAGTGGGAGGTGGCTCGTGTGGAGCATAAATGCCGGCATGGACCAGTTGGGCCGAATGGCCTGTTTCTGTACCGTAGACTTTATGTAACTATGGACTTGTTGTTGGATTTAAATACAGGTTGATTAGTGTTAAGCATGTGAAGAAATGTTGTGCCTTTGTTTAAGAAGGGCGGCAGGGAGAAGCCTGGGAACTACAGACCGGTGAGCCTGACATCTGTAGTGGGTAAGTTGTTAGAGGGTATTCTGAGAGACAGGATCTGCAGGCATTTGGAGAGGCAGGGACTAATTAGGAACAGTCAGCATGGTTTTGCGAGTGGAAAATCATGTCTCACGAATTTGATTGAGTTTTTTGAAGGGGTAACCGAGAAGATAGATGAGGGCTGTGCAGTAGACGTGGTCTACATGGACTTCAGCAAAGCCTTTGACAAGGTACCGCATGGTAGGGTGTTACATAAGGTTAAATCTCACGGGATCCAAGGTGAGGCAGCCAATTGGATACAAAATTGGATTGACGACAGAAGACAGAGGGTGGTTGTAGAGGGTTGTTTTTCAAACTGGAGGCCTGTGACCAGCAGTGTGCCTCAGGGATCGGTGCTGGGTCCGCTGTTATTTGTTATTTATATTAATGATTTGGATGAGAATTTAGGAGGCATGGTTAGTAAGTTTGCAGATGACACCAAGATTGGTGGCATTGTGGACAGTGAAGAAGGTTATCTAGGATTGCAATGGGATCTTGATAAATTGGGCCAGTGGGCCGATGAATGGCAGATGGAGTTTAATTTAGATAAATGTGAGGTGATACATTTTGGTAGATCGAATCGGGCCAGGACCTACTCCGTTAATGGTAGGGCGTTGGGGAGAGTTATAGAACAAAGAGATCTAGGAGTACAGGTTCATAGCTCCTTGAAAGTGGAGTCACAAGTGGATAGGGTGGTGAAGAAGGCATTCAGCATGCTTGGTTTCATTGGTCAGAACATTGAATACAGGAGTTGGGATGTCATGTTGAAGTTGTACAGGGCATTGGTGAGGCCACACTTGGAATACTGTGTACAGTTCTGGTCACCCTATTATAGAAAGGATATTATTAAACTAGAAAGAGTGCAGAAAAGATTTACTAGGATGCTACCGGGACTTGATGGTTTGACTTATAGGGAGAGGTTGGATAGACTGAGACTTTTTTCCCTGGAGAGTAGGAGGTTTAGGGGTGATCTTATAGAAGTCTATAAAATAATGAGGGGCATAGATAAGTCAAAATCTTTTCCCAAAGGTAGGGGAGTCTATAACGAGGGGGCATAGATTTAAGGTGAGAGGGGAGAGATACAAAAGGGTCCAGAGGGGCAATTTTTTCACTCAAAGGGTGGTGAGTGTCTGGAACAAGCTGCCAGAGGCAGTAGTAGAGGCGGGTACAATTTTGTCTTTTAAGAAGCATTTGGACAGTTACATGGGTAAGATGGGTATAGAGGGATATGGGCCAAGTGCAGGCAATTGGGACTAGCTTAGTGGTATAAACTGGGCGACATGGACATGTTGGGCCGAAGGGCCTGTTTCCATGTTGTAAACTTCTATGATTCTATGATTCTATAAGAATATGGGGGGGTAATACTAACTTAAAGTAATGGGTTTAATTATACAAGATGAGAAATATTTCTGAAACTGGTAAGAACACTGACAGACATTCACATTTTGTAAGAGGTCATTAATTGATGGTAGTGGATGTCCATCTTAAAGCTGTAACCACATTGTGTGCTTTATATTTATTTCTAACTCCTCACTAAACACTTTTATTTTAATACTGATCATTCATCTGGTAATTGCATGTTTGGAGATGTATGTCCACAACTTTTCGGAGCACTCCTAATGGACGCCCAATGTATCAGTGTATTGTGCTACAGAGAAAATGGTCATGCTTGAAATTCACCTACATCACTGGCTGCAGTGCTGGATCCAGATGAGATGTCCAGTTGATGGGAAGGAAGGAAAATCAGCAGTGTTCCCACCTCAGTTGCACTTCTTCACCTCTACCAAATTGTCCACAAAGCAGTAATGACAGAATCTGTCAAGATGCTACGTTCAATAGCCCCGACCGTAATAATGCTGCTCCTCCTACCCAAAAAGTGCCGAATTATTCTTTTTGTTGTTCCTGGAGCTGATTCCAGGCATCCCTTAAAGGGAGATTGGTTCTGACTGTTTCCCACTCTATGTCGTGTCGATCATTTCGACAAGACAACCAATCATTTTAATGATTACAATACAATTAGTTACACACAGCAACATGGCAGTAAGTACAAAAAAGATGGATTTTTACCGTTTAGGATTACAGTAGTGGGCAGGTCCAGCACTCAGCAGGCGACACGCTTAACTGAACCAATCTGGCATTGGGTTCCCAATGACATGATAGAACCGTGATTTGAATTGAATAATGACATTCCCGCCTGGTTGCAGCAGGAGCACTGGCTGTCTAAGGAGAGAAAATTGGCAGAAAATGGAGGAAGGAAATAAAAATGTGAATTCAAAAGAAAATGATAGTGAAAACAAAGAACTTACATTTATATGGTGCCTTTTACGACCTCATAAGAACATAAGGAATAGGAGCAGGAGTTGGCCCCTCGAGCCTGCTCTGCCATTCAACAAGATCATGGCTAATCTTCTACCTCAACATCACATTCCTGCCCGATCCCCAAATCCCTTAGTATCCAAAAATCTATCGATGTCAGTCTCGAACATACACAGCAACTGAGCATCCACAGCCCTCTGGGGTAGAGAATTGTAAAGGATCACAACCCTCTGAGTGAAGAATATCCTCAAGCACTTTACAGTTAATTAAGTAATTTTGGAAGAGTTGTTATATAGAGAAATGCAGCAGCACACAGCAGGGCCTCATGAACAGCAATGAGATACATGAGCAGATAATGTTTTTCTCTCTGTGATTATGGTTGAGGAATAAATGTTGGCCAGGACGCCAGTGTTGGGGGGTCTCCCCTGCTCTTCTCCGAAATAGTGCCACGGGATCTTTTACGTTCAGCTGAGAGGACGGACGGGGCCTCGGTTTAATGTCCCATCTGAAAGACGGCACCTCCGACAGTGCAGCACTCCCTCAGTACTGCACTGGAGTGTCAGTCTAGATTATGTGCTCAAGTCTCTGGAGTGGGGCTTGAACCCACGACCTTCTGACTTAGCGCTACCCACTGAGCCAAAGCCGACACCTGAATGTGCTCCCCAATTGAGTAAATTAAGCCGTACCATCCAGATGGTCCCAGCTTTGATTTCAGCTGCGCGCTGCATTAGATAGGACATAGGAACAGGAGTAGGCCATTCAGTCCCTCGAGCCTTTTCCACCATTCAGTGAGATCATGACTGATCTGTATCCTAACTCCATTCACCCACTTTGGTTCCACAATTCCTTAACACCCTTGGTTAGCAAAAATCTATCGATCTCAGATTGAAAATGATTAATTGAGCGAGCATCTACTGCTTTTTGTGGGAGAGAGTTTTACACTTCTACCACCCTTCGTGTGAAGAAGTGTTTCCTAACTTCGCTCCTGAATGGCCTGGCTCTGATTTTAAGGTTACGTCCCCTTTGTCCTAGACTCCCCCCAACAGCGGAAAAAGATTCTCTCTATCTACCCTAACAATTCCTTTCAAAATCCTAACAACCTCAATCCAATCACCCCTTAAACTTCGATATTCCAGGGAATACAAGCCTAGTTTATGTAAACCGTTGAGTCGCTACAGTTGGCCTCAGCACTCCTGGGCTAAAGAAGGGAAATATGGGCCAGGCTTCCTGCTCCTGATTACTAATCGGTGATCTCAATGAAAAGCGCCCACGCAGACATTGGGTGAGAACAGAGTCAGACTTGGCTGTGATATCCTCCATGGTCAAATACAATGCTGACATTTAATACAGTAAAGCCTTGGAATAATGAACTGGGAAACTATTTTAAACAGGCTAACAACTTTGTTAAATTATCAAACAAAGAATTTACAGCCAGACTTCTTAACCCAGTCACTACAAATAGCACGGAAGAAATCCAACTCAATGTTGACCAGAACGACTGAAGTCCTGGGGCTGAATGTTAAAGAGAAGAGGCAGGCTGGCTTCATTGGTAACTCTCCCACTTGTAACAATAACAACTTGCGTTTATATTGCACCTCTAACGTGAAAAAAAATGTCCTCAGGCACTTCACAAAGGCAGAGCCAAAGAAGTAGATGTTAGGAAGGGTGCCCGATATCTTGGTCAAAGAGGTGGGTTTTAAGGAGGGTCTTAAAGGAGGAGAAGGAGGTGGAGACGGAAGGCTTTAGGTTCTGGAATTCCAGAACACGGCAGCTGAAGGCACGGCCACCAGTGGTGGGGTGAAGGGGAGAGATACACGAAAGGGAAGAGTCAGGAACTGAGCGTTCAGGTGGGGGTGGGGGAGTTATAGGCCTGCAAGAGGTTATCGAGGTAGGGAGAGGCAAGGCCATAAAGGAACTTAAACATGAGGGTGAGAATTTTAAATTGGAGGCACCAGGGCAACAGGAACCAATGCAGTTCAGCAAATACATGGGTGATAGATAAGTCGGACCTGGTGCAGGATAGAAAACGGGTGGCAGAATTTAGATAAGTTTACACAGGTTGGAGGATGGGAGTCTGGCCAGGAGAGCATTGGAATAGTTGAGCCTGGAAGTGAAAAAAGGCACGGATGAGGGTTTCAGTGACAGATGAGCTGAGGCAGCGGTGGGGATCCATCGATGTTATGAAGAGGGAAGCATGGGGTCAGAAGCATAGCGCGGGGTCAAATAGGATGCTGAAATTTCAAGCAGTCTTATTCAGCTGAAGACAATGACAAGGGAGAGGGGAGACTTGGGGGGGGGGGGCAAAGACAATGACTTCCTAGACATTGACAAAGTCTTCCTATTCCTTAACTGGAGGACAATTGTAAACAATTTTACAACACCAAGTTATAGTCCAACAATTTTATTTTAAAATCCACAAGCTTTTGGAGGCTTCCTCCTTCCTCAGGTGAATGTGGAAATGAAATCCTCGAACCTATCGCATTTATAAATCACAGAACAATGCCTGGTGATTACAGATCATCTTTTCAACTGCCCGTTGCCAAGGCAACCAAAGTGTTCAGACAGATAGGTGTTACCTACAGGGCCACCGAATATACAAACGGCCAGAACTAAAAAAACAGATGATGTGGAGATGCCAATTAAAAAAACAGAGCAAGAGAGGCAGAAACATAGAAACATCCGGAAGGAAAAGACAGCAATTGACCCGTTATATTAAAAACAGATAACATTTGTTCACTGGTGGGGTAACGTGTAGCGTGACATGAACCCAAGATCCCGGTTGAGGCCGTCCTCATGGGTGCGGAACTTGGCTATCAATTTCTGCTCGACGATTTTGCATTGTCGAGTGTCTCGAAGGCCGCCTTGGAGTACACTTACCCGAAGGTCGGTGGCTGAATGTCCTTGACTGCTGAAGTGTTCCCCGACTGGGAGGGAACCCTCCTGTCTGGCGATTGTTGCGCGGTGTCCGTTCATCCGTTGTCGCAGTGTCTGTATGGTCTCGCCAATGTACCATGCTCTGGGGCATCCTTTCCTGCAACGTATGAGGTAGACAACGTTGGCCGAGTCACAGGAGTATGAACCATGCACCTGGTGGGTGGTGTCCTCTCGTGTGATGGTGGTATCTGTGTCGATGATCTGGCATGTCTTGCAGAGGTTACCGTGGCAGGGTTGTGTGGTGTCGTGGACGCTGTTCTCCTGAAAGCTGGGTAATTTGCTGCGAACGATGGTCTGTTTGAGGTTGGGTGGTTGTATTAACTGGAGGAAACTGTGGCTCATCCACGATTGGATATCGGACAAGACCTTGGAGTGGGTGCAGAGGAGATTTACTAGAATGGTACCAGGGATGAGGAACTTCAGTTATGTGGAGAGATTATAGAAGCTGGGATTATTCTCTTTAGAGCAGAGAAGGTTAAGGGGGGACCTAATAGAGATGTTCAAAATCATGAGGGTTTTGATAGAATACACAGGGAAAAGCTGTTTCCACTGGTGGGAGGGTTGGTAACCAGACAAGACAGACTTAAGGTAATTGGCAAAAGAACCAGAGGGGAGATGAGGAAAACCTTTTATGCAGCGAGTTGTTTTGATCTGGAATGCACTGCCTGAAAGGGTGGTGGAAGCAGATTCAATAATAACTTTCAAAAGAGAATTGGATAAATACTTGAAAAGAACATAAGAACATAAGAAATAGGAGCAGGAGTAGGCCAATCGGCCCCTCGAGCCTGCTCTGCCATTCAATAAGATCATGGCTGATCTGATCCCAACCTCAAATCTAAATTCATGTCCAATTTCCTGCCCGCTCCCCGTAACCCCTAATTCCCTTTACTTCCAGGAAACTGTCTATTTCTGTTTTAAACTTATTCAATGATGTAGCTTCCACAGCTTCCTGGGGCAGCAAATTCCACAGACCTAATACCCTCTGAGTGAAGAAGTTTCTCCTCATCTCAGTTTTGAAAGAGCAGCCCCTTATTCTAAGATTATGCCCCCTGGTTCTAGTTTCACCCATCCTTGGGAACATCCTTACCGCATCCACCCGATCAAGCCCCTTCACAATCTTATATATTTCAATAAGATCGCCTTTCATTCTTCTGAACTCCAATGAGTAGAGTCCCAATCTACTCAACCTCTCCTCATATGTCCGCCCCCTCATCCCCGGGATTAACCGAGTGAAACCTTCTTTGTACTGCCTCGAGAGCAAGTATGTCTTTTCTTAAGTACGGGAAAAGGAAATATCTGCAGGGCTATGGGGAAGCAGCAGGAGAATGGGACTAATTAGATCGCTCTTTCAAAGAGCTGGCACAGGCACAACGGACCGAATGGCCTCCTTCAGTGCAGTATCATTCTATGATTTACACGTGGAAAACAGCCACCTAGGTGTGGTAACTTAGGGCCACATGCACCCATGGAACTGTACCCCGACAACCGTTAGGAAAGAAAGGGGAATTGAAAAGAATGGGCCAATTGGGCCAAAGAACCAAAGGTGACATGAGGAAAAGCTTTTTTACTCAGCGAATGGTTAGGATCTGGAATGCACTGCCCGAGGAGATGGTGGAGGCAGATTCAATCATGGCCTTCAAAGGGGAACTGGATAAGTACTTGAAATGAAAAAATTTGCAGGGTTAAAGGGATAGGGCGGGGGAGTGGGACTAGCTGGATTGCTCTTGCGTAGAGCCGGCGCGGACTCGATGGGCCGAATGGCCTCCTTCCGTGCTGTAACCTTTCTGTGGCTCTGTGGTAAGTCTTGCAGGAGTGGGTCATCTCGTGGCGTGAGCCGTTAGTTAGACATGTTCCTCCACCTTTCAACCTGACAAGTCTTTTGCCCCCTAACTTGCTGTGAGTGTAAGCTGATAACAGTGTGGCAAGGGCAACAGGGCATCTGGGACCTTAGTGAACGACGGGACCAACAGTGAGATTTAAGGACTGAGAAAGAAACAGAGGAATGTCAGAGAAGGAGGGTGAATTAGAGTCAAAGCAGGTACAGAAAGAGAAACAAAGAGAGGGAAAGAAAGATTGGATGAAGAGACAGATAAAAAAGAAAGGAAAAGTAAGAAAAAAATGTAAAAATTTAAAATTTGAAATTTTTAAAATCTCTAATAACAATTTTCTACCTGCAGGAATGAGACTCAACGGTTTAAATTGTTCCCTTTCTGGGCAGGAGTGGTTGATTGGTATTGCGTGAACAATTATCACAGCGTTAAAAGGGTGCTTTCACGATTAATAACTTTCAGTGGCGAGTTTAATGGGCAATTAATGTGCAAATCCAGCAAGTTCTTAAAAATAATGGGGAGGATGAGGGTGAGATGCTGTTTGTGTGAAGTGTAAATTGACCAGCAAGATTGGAGGTTCACAACTCTTGGCATTTCACTTCATCCTCTGAACTCGCTGGCCAATTTGTGCATTGGTAATGGCGTTAACACGGCATTGTTTTTTCCAGGAAGATTTGGCCCAAGTTTTGTCCTAATGACCACTGTGCATGTTCATGATTACAGACACTATAATCTGTAACAATATTTGCAAATTTGTCCTTGTTCAATAGGGTGATGAAGGCCCATTGGGCCCTCCAGGAAGCCACGGACCACTAGTAAGTTTTAAACCTTACAATTACAATGGGCATGATTTTAACGGTGAAAAACAGGTGGGTAGGGGGTGGGGGGGCATTCAAAATTGCCACCATTTCGGACCTGCCTCCAACCCGCCCATTTCCGGTTTTCACCGGGGCGGGTCCGGTTTTAAAACCTTTCAAGGAGATTTTGGGCCTCCATTTTCCCACAGTTTCCGATTTCAACCCCGGGGGGTCGAGATTCCCGGGCCTTCTCTTTTACGCCTCGTGAAAGGACGAGACTAACAGGTAAGTGCCTTTCTGGCACAGCTTGTGGGCCAGGAGGAGCAGGAGTGCTTCCCCCAGGCCCAACAAGCCTACCTGCAGCGACCCCCCGATGATCGCGGACCGACCCCCGATTGCGGTCCCGACCCCCGACCCCGATCACCAATCACGGACCCCCCAGAGCCTGATCGCGGACTCCCGAGCCCGATCCCCCCCCCCCACAATGATCGCGATCCCCTCGATGACCCCTGATCCCGACAACCCCCCGTGACTGACCCCCGAACCGTCCCCCCATGACCAACCTGTGTCCCATGCCAACCTTTGTCCCATGCCAACCTGTGTCCCATGCCAACCCATGCCCCCCATGCCCACCCATGCCCCCCATGCCTCCCCCCCATCCATAAAAAACAAAGACTTACCTGAACAAGTCCTCTCCCTGCCTGGTCTTCCGTCCGACTGAGGCCAGCCTGTCAATCAACCGGTCAGTCGGACGGCAAACCGACAAAAAATAATAAAAGATGTCCTTACGTCTAAATCGTAAGGACGTCGGGGAAACCCGTAGTTCCGGGTTTCCCATCCCCAATTTGAGCCCCCTCACCCCCTTCCCGGCTCGGGGTCAAAATCATGTCCAATATCTCTCCCAAATCGTACACAGATGCCTCATAGCACCACTATATAATGGTGCTGTAGAAAATGAGTTGAGCATGCAGCATCATTACTTCTCTTATTTAATCCATGCAGGAAAAATATATAATTTATATATCACATATACAATTAGTTAGTCAGGGAAACATTACATCCAAGAGTACTGAGGTGGGGTCACAAGGGGTCAAATGTAGCAGATGCTGGGGTTTGTATTAAAAACAGATAACTTTTTTTTTGCTGGAAATCGCAGCAGGTCCGGCCGCATCTGTGTATGGAGAACAAGCCAACTCCGACTTGAGTCTGGATGACTCTACGTCAGGTGGGGTTACATGTAGCGTGACATGAACCCAAGATCCCGGTTGTGTCCATCACCGGCATCTCCACATCATATACAATTAGAGCAGCCAAAGTGCTGAATTCATGAGCAGGTAGCCCCTGAAAACAGGCAGATCTCCTTTTAGGAATAGGAGCATTTTTTTAAAAACTTTTTGCAGAAAGCCTACCTAATGAATCAAAGACATGCTGATCTTTTATTTAAGTGTGTGTGTTGCTGTAATGTGTGCCAGCAGTTTTGCTGCAACATGTTTATCATAGCTGTCATAACAGGCAAGAAGAAGGATTTATGTTTCTGTTGTAATATTGTATGTGTTCATAGCATTTTTGGCTTCACACAGAGGGTTGCTTGCCACTATTTTGGGTTTTGAACCTGTCATTCATTCTCAGGATAGCAACACTGAGTAGGCTGTAAGAAATTAACTCTAATGTAAGCTATCTCTTTGTACTGCATAATACATTTCTCTCTGAGCAGTTACAGAAATACAGATATAAAATATATGTACCTCATATTACAGAAAAGATATAGAGGCAATAGAGAAGGTGCAAAAAAAAGATTTACAAGGATGATTCCAGAACTAAGAAATTATAACTATCAGGAAAGATTGAACAAACTGGGGCTCTTTTCTCTAGAAAAGAGCAGGCTGAGAGGTGACCTGATAGAGGTCTTTAAAATTATGAAAGGGTTTAATAGGGTAGACGTAGAGAAGACTTGTGGGGGAGACCAAAACTGGGGGCCATAAATACAGGATAGTCACTGATAAATCCAATAGGGAATTCAGCAGAAACTTCTCCCAGAGAGTGGTTAGAATGTGGAACTCGCTACCACAAGGAGTAGTTGAGGCAAATAGCATAGATGTATTTAAGGGGAAGTTTGATAAACACATGAGGGAGAAAGGAATAGAAGGTTATGTTGATAGGGTGAGATGAAGTAGGGTGGGAGGCGGCTCGTGTGGAGCATAAATGTCGGTACAGAGCAGTGGGGTCGAATGGCCTTGTTTCTGTGCTGTAAATTCTATGTAATAGAAATATTGAAATAGTCTTGTTTACTTCTTTGTGCAACAACTTTCTTTGTTTTAGGGACGACTCAGTCGAAGAGGGTACCTTGGAGAGCCTGGACCGGATGGCATTAAGGTAATCGCTATGTCCTTTCATTACAAGAGACTACATATCTATAGTCTGGCTATCTGACACGTACACTGCAGTCGTGTGTCAGTAATATCACCAGTGTTGTTCTACAGTTGCCAGTACGATTTCTTTCAAAATCAGCAGAACAATTCTACATTGCTAATAATAAATATTTTGTATCCTTATTCTGATCAAACAGGGGGAGCAAGGAGACTTGGGAAATATTGGAAAGATTGGAGAACTGGTAGGTTATCATTTGATTCTTTTCCAAATTCAGTTTGTACAAGTTTATTGTAAACGCTTAGGAAGGTTTAGCACAAGCAATGCCATTAGGTTCTGTTGACAATTTAAGTTTTGAATGTAATAAAACTGACTGTCCGTAAATTGAATGTCAGCAATGATTATCTTTCCGTACTTTTCTACAGTCTGGCCATCTGACACGTACACTACAGTTTTGTGTCAGTAATACAATCAATGCTGTTCTACGCCCCACCTTGCAAACTCCATAAACTTGAGCTCATCCAAAACTCTGCTGCCCATATCCTAACTTGCACCAAGTCCTGTTCACCCATCACCCCTGTGCCCCTATGTTGGCCCCCGGTCCGGGAACGCCTCGATTTTAAAATTCTCATCCTTGTTTTCTAATCCCTCCATGGCCTCGCCCCTCCCTATCTCTGTAACCTCCTCCAGCCCTAAAACCCTCCGATATTTCTGCGCTCCTCCAATTCTAGCCTCTTGCTCATTCCCGATTTTCATCACTCCACCGTCAGGGCTTTAAGCTCTGGAATTCCCTCCCTAAACCTCTCTGCCTCTCTCTCCTCCTTTCAGATGCTCCTTAAAACCTACCTCTTTGACCAAGCTTTTGGTCACGTGTCCTAATATCTCCTTATGTGGCTCGGTGTCAAATTCTGTTTGGTAACGTTCCTGTGAAGCGCCTAGCACCTTTTACTACTTTAAAGATGTTATATAAATGCAAGTTGTTGTTGTTTATGGCCCAGTTGTACTGCAGATACCAGTTGGACACTTCATAATCCCAGTGAGAATAAAACGAGCTCTGTAGATGCATGGTTCCATCCATACACAGGACAGTCAGATTTTTGCTAACACTAAAACAATTGTGTCAAATGGCCTGTTTACTTGTTGTAACTTCTATGTATTTTCAAAAGCTCCCCGGCAGACAATTTTTCAAATGCGCTTTACACTGGTTGAAGTTATGCTGCCAATTTCCTCCTGGAAGTGGCTCCACATCACATGTCAGAATTAGATGCGTTTTCAGATTGGCAATTTTATTCCCTATTTGTGCCATAGTTTTAGCATGTGTCGCACTGTCATAAAAGCTGCAGGATAACTGGGCTGTTAGAATGCTAATGTATCGCCTTGCCATCAGCAGCTCCTATAGACTTGCATATGATGCTAGACAGTAGAGCACAGGGGAAGTCTATGGGCACATTTATGCTGCAACTTTTTGGGTCTTGATAGAGTAAATAAAGAGAAACTATTTCCACTGGCAGAAGGGTTGGTAACCAGTGGTCACAGATTTAAGATAATTGGCAAAAGAGCCAGAGGAGAAATGAGGAGAATTTATTTTTATGCAGCGAGTTATTATTGATTTTACCCACATTTTGGATTATGTAGCTATCCTCCACTCACTGCATTTTGCTGGAGAAATAATCCTGCTTTTATCGGGAGAAGTTGCTGCAGTTTCAGTCATGAGCTCTGTTTGTTGTAGTTGGTAGAGAATCCTTTTAAATAGACTCTGCTGAGTAAATAGACTCTGTTTGCTGAGTAAATAGACTGTTTGCTTCAGTGTGCTGTTTGAATAGACTCTGTTTGCTGAGTAAATAGACTTTGTCTGCTGTAAAATAAACTCTGTTTGCTGTGAGTCCTGCCCCACCTCCAACTCATTGGCTGACACAGTGGTGTCAAAGACACTCTAATCGGGATCAGCTGTTAAAGGTGGAAGAGAAGAATTCCTGACAGAAGAGGAGGTCGAGAATCTTTAAAAGCAGATTTCTGCATGGCAGAAACAAATCTGTCAGCATTTCCAAAAAATAACCCAGGACAAAATTAATTGGCACTTGGAAAAGTATGGGCTAATAAATGAAAGTCAGCACGGATTTGTTAAAGGGAAATCATGTTTGATTAACTTGATTGAGTTCTTTGATTAAGGTATGGAGATGGTTGATGAGGGTAATGCGGTTAATATTGTCTATATGGACTTTCAAAAGGTATTTGATAAAGTACCACATAATAGACCTGTTAGCAGAAAAGCCCAAGAGGTTTCAAGGGACAGTGACAGCTTGAATACAAAATTGGCTAGGGGACAGAAAGCAGAGAGTAGTGGTGAATGGTTGTTTTTGAGACTGGAGGGAAGTATACAGTGATGTTCCCCAAAGGTCAGTATTAGGACCACTGCTCTTTTTGATATATATTAATGACCGGGATTTGGGTATAGAGGGTATAATTTCAAAATTTGCAGATGGACACGAAATTCGAAAATGTATTAAACAATGGGGAGGATAGTAACAGACTTCAGGAGGACGTAGACAGTTAGAGGTATTCAAAATCATGAACGGTTTTGACAGAATAAATAAGGAGAAACTGTTTCCAGTGGCAGAAGGGTCAGTAACCAGAGGACACAGATTTAAGGTGATTGGCAAAAGAGCCAGAGGCAACATGAGGGAACATTTTTTTACGCAGTGAGTTGTGATGATCTGGAATGCACTGCCTGAAAGGGTGGTGGAAGCAAATTCAATAGTAACTTTCAAAAGGGAATTGGATAAATACTTGAAGGGAAAAAATGTGCAGGGCTATGGGGAAAGGGCAGGGGAATGCGACTAATTGGATAGCACTTTCAAAGAGCCGGCACAAGCACGATGGGCCAAATGGCCTTCTCCTGTGCTGTACCTACAATGATTCTATGATTTTTGCCATTCTGCCTACAGACACCTGCACTTGCTTCTGACCAGCTTCTCAGAGGGTCGCAGCACCAGCAGATTTTCAGCCCCCCCCCCCCATTTCCCCCCCGCCCCGACCCCTTCTTACCCAATGTCAGGGGGTACTCAGGAGTCGATGTAGCATTTCCCAATGGACAGTTAATCTCGTGCTTTTTTCTCGGTGTCACCTGAGGGCCAGAATTGTAGGAATTGGTTGGCCCCTCATGCTGTACGGAAGGGTCATTGGACTGAGGTGGTTGGTGCTCCTGGGCAGCCTGCGCTCACCTCCCACATCCCACAGCACAGTGCTCTGAGGGGGCTGCGCTCCTGAAGGAGCTGCATCTCCTGGGCAGCCTGCGCTCACCTCCCACATTCCACAGCACCGTGCTCTGAGGGACCTGCGGTCCTGAAGGAGCTGCATCTCCTGGGCAGCCTGCGCTCACCTCCCACATTCCACAGCACGGTGCTCTGAGGGGGCTGCGGTCCTGAAGGAGCTGCATCTCCTGGGTGGCTTGGTCCTCATCGTCCTTCTCACCATCGTCTTCCTCTTCCTGTGCCACCCGTGGCTGTGGTGGATCTGTAGGAAGGGAGGGTAGAAGGCAAGAATGGGTGAACGTCGTCCCCTGGGAATTAAGAAGATAGAGTAACTTTCAACAGGCAATTGGATAAATACATGAAAGGGAAAAAATTACAGGGCCATGGGGAAAGAGCAAGGGAGTTCTACCAAGTCACCCATAAATTATCACTTGTGCCACCCGGAGGGAGGTGGCATTGACTGCCAACTGTGGAACCTCTGGGGGTACTGTTCTGCAGTCCTGAGGGGTAATTGGGCAGCTCTTTCAAAGAGCCGGCGCAGGCACGATGGGCCGAATGGCCTCCTTCTGTGCTGTCTGATTCTATGACTCTAGAAGGGGGAATGAAGTTTGTGGCTGTGTGGTGCTTCACAGGCATGCCAAGGTGACAGTGCAGGTGTTCAGTCAGTGACCTGGTGCCGGCCAAATGCCGCGGGCCTCACCATCTCCCACGGCAAGAGCCTCCCCTTGAGCTGCGTGGCCTTGTCCTTGAAGAGGGCGAGGGGTTCAGATGTGGGGGGTGCCCCCCTTTGGTGGCCTGCCTATTTCTCCTGCAAAGAATTGAATAAATTAGGGCAGTTCGGGAGTGCGTTTGGCATGGCAGAGGTGAAACAATAGATGTGGGGGGTTGTAACGGATTCAGAGGGACACCAATTGGTAATCAATATCTCTTATTAATAGTCAAATCAAACATGTAAAGGTATTAAATATTTAAGACAACAAAGATCAAAACAATATTACCCCGTTTGATCTCTGGGCAGAAGTCGTAATTAAGTTGGCAACGTGGTTGTTTCAAGTTTTCCGACGGTGAGGTAGTCTTCTGATAGTCAGGCGTTCTTCAGATAGCTAAGTGTTCTCTCGACAGTTGGATGATCTTCACTGATTCCTCCACCCTGAGCTCAAAAGACATTGGGTTTTTTATGACCCCCTCCCCTGGCAGGACTCTCCCACCATTTATGGAACAACATTCATAAGACCCTTGTTGGACTCTAGGGGAATCAAGGGATACGGGGATCGGGTGGGAAAGTGGAGTTGAGGTCGAAGATCAGCCATGATCTGATTGAATGGCGGAGCAGGCTCGAGGGGCCGTACGGCCTACTCCTGCTCCTATTTCTTATGTTCTTATAGATTAATGAAGTTGTTTTTCAGAGAATTCAGATGGTCAGCTTGTTTTAACATTCCTCTTTTAACCACAAGACCCTTTAGAAGGTAGCATTGTCAAGCTATCTAGCCGTGGCCCTGGTCTTATCGCTATCTTTGGATTATTGATCCGCTTTTTTGGGTCATTCATCACGTTCTTTTATCATGTAGCTGCCATGTCTAGCAAAGAGGGTGACAGGGGTCAGTCACTGGTCAAAGGTTAGCAGTTCACAATTCAGCAAAATAAGCCACACACTCAGCAAAATACACAGCACAGCCCGCAGAGCATGATGGTTAGTAGCTTTAAGAAAAAAATGTCAATTTTTCCCTATTTCCAATATTCTTACAGGGTGTGGGAGCGTTAAAGTAGAGGGAAGGGTGTTTGGGGGTTGTGCGAGGCAGTCCTTGTGTGTTAGGGGAGCTGAATAGCTGTAGAACAGGCTCGGGAGTTGGAGGCGCCCTTAGCCAGAGAGCCTTGTGAAGGGTTAGTGGTGTAAGTGTTGCTTTGAGAGGGTGAAGAACGTGTCGGCGCCCAGGGGCGGGCAAGGAAGAAAAGGGAGAGGCGAGCAGCCTGTGACCTAGAATCATAGAAGTTTACAACATGGAAACAGGCCCTTCGGCCCAACATGTCCATGTCGCCCAGTTTATACCACTAAGCTAGTCCCAATTGCCTGCACTTGGCCCATATCCCTCTATACCCATCTTACCCATGTAACTATCCAAATGCTTTTTAAAAGACAAAATTGTACCCGCCTCTACTACTGCCTCTGGCAGCTCGTTCCCGACACTCACCACCCTTTGAGTGAAAAAATTGCCCCTCTGGACCCTTTTGTATCTCTCCCCTCTCACCTTAAATCTATGCCCCCTCGTTATAGACTCCCCTACCTTTGGGAAAAGATTTTGACTATCTACTTTATCTATGCCCCTCATTATTTTATAGACTTCTATAAGATCACCCCTAAACCTCCTACTCTCCAGGGAAAAAAGTCTCAGTCTATCCAACCTCTCCCTATAAGTCAAACCATCAAGTCCAGGTAGCATCCTAGTAAATCTTTTCTGCACTCTTTCTAGTTTAATAATATCCTTTCTATCCTTGCCTGCCCCGCTGAGGATATGGAACCTTTTGCAGTACTGTTCCGCAGTCCTGGGTGGAGGGGGGGTTGCGAAGGAGTTGGCGGTCAGTGCCACCTCTCTCCGGGTGGCACAAGTGATAATTCATGGGTGACTTGGTAGCACCCACCCCCAGGGGTCTGTTCTTCCTGCCTTAAATGCCCTTTCAGGAGGTCTGAACAAGCGAAGTTGCACATTCTGCTTCTCTGGCTTGGTGCCATGTACTCTGGGCACAGATGGCACTTAAATATTCATAATTCTGTCCAAATGTAATAAAAAACATTGGCAAGACGTGCAGTGAAGTAATTTGAGGGAGAAATGAAAGAACCAAAGAGCGTTCCTGCCTTCCTTTCTCGGCCCTCAGTGCGCTGCTTCGATAGTACAGACTGAACAGTCCATTTAAAAGGTGGCACAGAAGTTTCCTGCTGGTTCAGCTGCTTGCACCAGATTTACACTGGTTTCACACCATTGGGTACGTAAGTGAGCATACATGTCCGTGTATCTCCCTCTAGAGGCCTTTTTTGAAAGGTACAACAGCAGTGCAGATCACATCGAGGAATATCCAGGCCTTGGACTCTTCTTAGCATGGGTCACGACATTTGAACTTGTAGTCACTGTCTAATACCACTCCTGACATGTAACTACACCACTGCTGTTCTCTTAGTCTTAATGTGCCTGTAAGCAATGGTAAGTAAATGCACCTGTACAGTAGTGTGCTTAATTATGGTACTGAGCTGTCGTGTTATAATGCTACTGTGGCTTAGATTTAAGTAGATATCACATTAAAGGAATACAGTGTGGCAACTTTAGGAAGAATGCAATGTCCGCGAGGAGTGCACCAAATAGTGTGGCGACAGGACCCACAATGGTGGCAAAAACCCTGAAAGATGCCTTAAAGACTCGGGTATACAGGGTATAATTTCAAAGGTTGCAGATGACACTAAACCTGGAAATGTAGTAAACAATGTGGAGGATAGTAACAGACTTCAGGGGGACATAGGCAGACTGGTGAAATGGGCAGACACATGGCAGATCGAATTTAATGCAGAGAAGTGTGTAGTGATGCATTTTTGTGGAAAGACTGTGGAGAGATAATACAAACTAAATGGTACAATTTTAAAGGGAGTGCAGGAACAGAGAGACCTGGGGGTATATGTACACAAATCTTTGAAGGTGGCAGGACAAGTTGAGAAGGCTGTTAAAAAGCATATGGGATCCTGAGCTCATTAATAGAGGCACAGAGTACAAAAGCAAGGAAGTTATGCTAAACCTTTATAAAACACTAGTTAGGCCTCAGCTGAAGTATTGTGAAGCTGGGCACTACACTTTAGGAAGGATGTGAAGGCCTTAGAGAGGATGCAGGAGAGATTTACTAGAATGGTGTTAGCAAAGAGGGGCTTCAGTTATGTGGAAAGACTAGAGAAGCTGGGGTAGTTCTCATTAGAGCAGAGAAGGTTAAGGGGAGATTTGATAGAGGTGTTCAAAATCATGAACGGTTTTGACAGAGTAAATAAGGAGAAACTGTTTCCAGTGGCAGAAGGGTCGGTAACCAGAGGACACAGATTTAAGGTGATCGGCAAAAGAGCCAGAGGCGACATGAGGAAACATTATTTTACGCAGCGAGTTGTTATGATCTGGAATGCGCTGCCTGAAAGGATGGTGGAAGCAGATACATTAGTAGCTTTCAAAAGGGAATTGGATAAATACCTGAAGGGTAAAAAAATTACAGGGCTATGGGGAAAGAGCAGGGGAATGGGATTAATTGGATAGCTCTTTCAAAGAGCCAGCACAGGCACAATGGGCTGAATGGCCTCCTCCTATCTACGATGATACGATGAAGAGACTATCTTTCAGATAGATCTTTAAGTCAACTTGAAGAGAGGTAGACTCAAGGATGGCAGAGGCTAATAGTCATCACCCCTGTGCTCGCTGACCTACACTGGCTCCTGATCAAATCAATCCATGGCCTCGCCACTCCCTATCTCTGCAACCTCCTCCAGCCCTACAATCCTCCGAGACCTCTGCGCTCCTCCAACTCTGGCCTCATGCGTATCCCCGTTTTCCTTCGCTCCACCATTGGCGGCCGTGCCTTCAGCTGCCTGGGCCCTAAGCTCTGGAATTCTCTCCTTAACCCTCTCCGCCTCTCTACCTCTCTCTCCTCCTTTAAGAAGCTCCTTAAAACCTGTCTCCTTCCTATCCTATTATCTCCTTATGTGGCTCGGTGTCAAATATTGCCAGATTTGCTCCTGTGAAACGCCTTGGGACGTTTTGCTATGTTAAAGGCTCTATATAAATGTGTGTTGTTGTTGTTGTTGTTGTTGTTGTTGTTGTGAGTAGTCGATTGCACAGATGGTAATAGTGACCTGCGAAGTAAGGGCATGGGCAATAACGACGTCCACAGGAATGAGACAGTGTTTTCTTGGACAACAGCAGCGATCTACAAAATGCTAAAATGCCCTTTTAGAAACTTACGGAGGCTAGTGTGCATTGTTGAATTGCAGTGACAACACAGGGTCACGGTGACCTCATGGAACACTGCAAGGACAGATGATCACCCTTGTGGGCATTGGTGGTAGACGAGACAGCTGTTCATACTGAAAACCGACATTCTTAATGTTCCTAAGGGAAAAATAGCCATGAAATGCTTGAAGACGCTCAGATTCAGCTAAGTTCATGTTCAGTGTTGTGATAAATCATGTAGACTGACACTCTTTGCTGCAGATTTATGGACATGATTAAAAAAAAATGATAATGCCGACGTAGATATTTAAAATATCTGGCTTATTAAACCATACGGAGCAGATTTTCCTGTTCCTGCATCTGAGCATTTTGGATCGCCTAGGCACAACACAGAGAGGAAAATTGGATAGGGATTACTTGCCCGTGAGAGAGCCCGCCCAAAATTCTGTTCATTAATTTCATGAAGTGTCTATTAGCACCACTGTGTCAGCCAATGAGTTGGTAGCGGGGCGGGACTTACAGCAAACAGTCTATCTTACAGCAAAGTCTATTTACAGAATCTATTTAAAAAGAGTCTCAATGAACTACAGCAAACAGAACTCATGACTAAAACTACAGCAACGTCTCCCGATAAAAGCAGGTTTATTTCACCAGTAAAACGTTGTGAGTGGGGGATAGTTACATAATACAAATTATGCGCGTAAAATCAATCCCAGTCACTTACAGCAGTGCGGTCTCCAGGCGTGATTGATGGGGGAATTACTCAATCATCTCCCTTCTGGACGGAAATAGTGGTGTCACTGTATGCAGCCTTAATTTAAAGCCAATCCAATATCCCCAGGCGCAGGAACAGGAAAATCTGCTTCCAGTTCTCCGATTTGCTTAGTTCTGGAGTCAAAGGGTTAAGAAGCATGAAGATACTTTAAAGTGGATGGGAGCTGTCGTCAGAAAGTCAAAGACAAGGGTCAAGGTTACTTATGACATACAGGTGTAAAAGCCCCACGTGTATGAACAGGTTGTTCTAATTACATAGTACAGAGACATGTCTATAGTTTGATGTCATTCGGAGAGGCCAGCGCACTCTAAAGAGGTTTTACTAAACCGTTTGTGGATTTAAAGTAGAACCAAAAGCTTACGCACAAGAGTTTGGTTTTAGTATTCCTTTGGTCTGGCAAAAGCAGGAGTAATATTTTCTAAAATATATCTCTCAATTGGGTGGTGCTGTGTGTTGGAGCACTGGCCTTTCGCCTCTTCATCATCTTGGTCTGATTCTAAACCCAGAACCATCAGACGGATGTCTCTTTTCTGATTACTGAGCCACTCAGTCCTTCAAGCCACTTCAGCGAGTGCGAGTCCGTGGCACAAATCTGCCCATAATTTGGCAGTCCCATTTGAAGAGGTCAAGGGGCAACTGATGTCAGAAGTGGAAATGTCAGACTGCTGTATCAGGGAGTGCGTTTCTAAGGCTGGGGCAGATCAGAGCAGACCTAACTTGGAACCCGTGCTAGTCCTGATCTGGATGTGCTCGTTGCTGACGGTGTTGAACAAATACCTGGCCACCCCTCGAGTGATGGGATGGTTTAATGACCTCCCTGACATAAACTTCAACAATAAATATCACCTTGGCTCAGTCATAGCACCCCAGTATTTTCTGAGTCAGAAGATTGCTGCACTTCCAGGAGGTGAACAGATAACCTGAGCTGACGCTTCAGGGAAGTACCAAGGGGAGTACTGGGTTGTTGAAACTGATGTCTTTCGGATGCGCTGTTAAACCAAAGCCCTGCCTGCCTGCTCCTGTGGTCCAGGAGGGCGTAAAGCTCAATGGAGCTCCTCGAAGAGGGTAACCCGCACCTGCAGCACTTTCTCGTGCAAATGGCCGTTCTTCACGAGTGAGCCTAAGCAGTGAAAGGTGGTCAGCTATTTGACTATGGAGGGCATCACAGCAAGCCCAATCCTGTGGTTCGTCCAGTGCCCCCCCACACACACACACACACACACACACATGCACTTTCCAGCAGGGATCACTGGCTAGTGATTAAAAATGGGGAATTTTTGTTGGGGTTTTCTTTCCCCCGGTTTGGGACACTGAGGCACCTCTGCTCCTGTCTCAGCTGAAATCAGCTAACGGCACAGACTGGAAAGTGATGCTTCAGGGATCTTCCTGATCTCTATGGTTTAGTACCACATTACATCGTGCAATAAATTGCATTTGAGGATCCCAGGACCCATAATGGGTGGGGCAGTGCAGTCCCCACTGGTTTGAATTCTACGGCCCCCCTGATTTTAACTGCGGGCCAGTTTTCAACGGGCGAACAGTGCTCCAGAAATGAGTGCCGGGGTGTTTTTAATTCCCAGGCCTCATTTAAATCCTGTCAGCTGCCTTCCTACCGGTTCCGGCCAGGAAATCATCGGGAAGCGGTGGGAAATCATGCGGCCCTGGAGCCCCCCCACCCCCCCCCCCCCAACTGCCAGAGACCAGGTAAGTGGCGGGATTGGCTGCCAGAGCTGTGCTGCAGAGGTCGCGATCGGGATGGAGGGGGGTGTTGGGGTGCAGGGCTGGTGAGCGCACAGCAGGGGAGGCCGAATCTTTCCTCATGGGGCTCTTCTGGCAGACCCCAAACCACTTCCCCTTCCGATAGCTTGGCCTGGCGGGAGACGCGCCACCGCTTCCCGCTCAGGCCGACGAGTTAAAATTGCAGTCGGATCTGGATGACATCATCGGGACCTGACAGGCCGCTCAGCAAGTTAAAATTGCAACCGGTCGAGCGCCTGACGGCCGCAGAACGGGTAAGTAACCTTGGCGATTTCAAGTGCCCAGCTACCCGGTTTCTCTGCCGGACAGGCGGGGTTAAAATCACCCCCGCCCCTCCTAGTTTTGGCATTCACCGCCAGATTTCCTCCTGGCTGTTTGATCCCCACCAGTCTCGGCTCGGATTGTATTCGGGACAGTGCACCGAGCAGAACTTAGAACAGCACTGATGTGGGGAGATGTCTGTGAGCCAGGCCAATCTAACCTGATTGAGGAGGATAGTGTCAATGCAGGCCTCAACATGAGGGAAGAATAATATTCTATTTACATTGTACAGTGACATTTAAAAATGGTTAGACAAATTAATCTAGAGCGGAAAGCTTCTGCCGCAGTTATTAATATCTCTGTCTCTTCGCAGGGTCCTGTTGGCTTGCCTGGGCCTGGCGGTCCCTCTGGAATACTTGGCGAAAAGGTAAGCCATCTGGCATTTAAATAACTAAAACCGTTAAAATACCTCTTTAAAAGTAAGCCGTTTTCTTCAACACTGAATGATGCTACCAGCTGTGCACAGCTGTTCCCGAAACAGCTGCACCGCTAACCCTGGGGACAGGTTTGTGACAAAAACGGGCCAGATTTTGCGGGGCATCTAACGGGGCAGCGAGTGAAACAGGGCATCTGGGACCTGAGTGAACTGGGCAAGCATCAGAGTATCTCCTTAACCAGTGAGGTTACATAGAAACATAGAAAAATGGAAAATAGGAGCAGGAGTAGGCCATTCGGCCCTTCGAGCCTGCTCCGCCATTCAATATGATCATGGCTGATCCTCTATCTCAATACCATATTCCCGGACTCTCCCCACACCCCTTGATGCCTTTTGTGAAATTAACAGCGCAAGGACTGAGAATGAAGTGTAAATTAGAGAGGGTGAATTCAATGTCAAATCAGGTACAGAAAGAGAAATAAAGAGAGGGAAAGAAAGATTGGATTAAGGGAGAGAGAGAAGAAAGAGACAGAAAGGAAACGTAATAAAAATCTTCCTGAAAAATTCAAAAGCTGAAGGAATGAGGCTGGACACTTGTAATCGTTAATTTTCGGTGCCAGGGAGGTTGATTAGCAGTAATTATCACGTCATTAAAAGGATACTTACACTTGTAATGACAAGACTTGACTTTCGGTGGCGAGTTTAACGGGCTATTAGGACAAGTTCCTAACAAAAACAGGGAGGCTAAGGGCAAGATGCCCTTTTCACAACGCTAATGGTGGAGCAGTGCAACTCGGACAGTATCTTTCGGATATTCACATCTAACCGCGCATCTAGCCCTCGTCTGAAATTGCTGTACCGTTTGCCCATAAATAACAGCGAGCGCCATTAGCCTCATCACTATTTTGACAGCAAATTCTGGCCCGACCTTGTTGTTCTGCACAAGCCCCACATTGAATGGAATGCGCCACCCAAATGAAACAGTATCGAATCCCTGTTTGCTATTTTAACTAAGACGTTGACTTTGTTAGTGACGATTACTCTTTAAATAGTGGACAAAGGTATTTGATGCAGAAGTCTCTCTAGGATAGTATCACTTAACGTCCAGGCTGTTGTACCTTGAGGAATAGGATGGAAAAGTTTTGAGACAATCCCTTAGTGTTAGAGTTACAAATATCATGCAACATTTTGAAACTAATGTGCAAGCCTACACCATGCAGATTTCAGTTTGAGAGACTGCCTTGGGCTGCCTACCCTACCCCCCATTTTACAGGATAGCTGATAGATTCTTTGGGTCTTACCAGTTGTATTCACAACTATTTTGTGTTCATACTTCACATATCATAGAATCATAGAATGATACAGCACAGGCCACTCGGTCCATCGTGCCTGTGTCGGCTCTTTGAAAGAGCTATCCAATTAGTCCCACTCTCCTGCTCTTTCCCCAAAGCCCTGCAAATTTTTTCCCTTCAAGTATTTATCCAATTCCCTTTTGAAAGTTACTATTGAATCTGCTTCCACCACCCTTTTAGGCAGTGCATTCCAGATCATTACAACTCGCTGCGTAAAAACGTTCTTTCCTCATGTCACCTCTGGCACTTCTGTCAATCACCCGAAATCTGTGTCCTCCAGTTACCAACCCCTCTGCCACCGGAAACAGCCCCTCCTTCCCACTCCATCAAAACTGCTCCGGATCCTGAACACGTTCATCAAATCTCCTCCCAACCCTCTCCGCTCCAAGGAGAACAAGCCCAGCTTCTCCAGTCTCCTCACACAACCGACATCCCTCATCCCTGGCACCAAATCTCTTCTGCACCCTCAGTTAAACGGATTGCTATTCACGCTGCCCCATACAAGATTTAATTCTGCCTGGATCTGTAGCTCTCTTGATGGCGCGGTTGGTAAAGGCAAAGTATAACCAAACGAAACACGCCAGAAGGTCCTAGGTTCAATTCCTGATCTGTGCGGAGTTTGGTGGCCTTAACGACAGTGGGGGGGGCTACAAAATGGGGCTATAATTGGATTCAGTACTAAGAAAGGAAAGCCATCTGCTGTTCCTGTTCATGATCAATATTTCGTGTCACCTACTTGGAAGTGTGCCCATGAGGACATGAATGGGCTTAGCTGTGATGCCTGCCACAGTCAAATATCCTCCCAATACTCAATGTCTACACTCACCCATGAAGAATAGTCTGATGAGGTACCAGAGACCAACCTGTGCTGTGGATCTGTAGGAGTCAGGAAAGGCGAAGGCAGGGGGGAGAATATTTGGCAACAAAAATAATTTTTCATGTCTCCCAGTTCAAAAATGCATTTCTCTGTCAGAAATAACTATTCACAAAGAAGTCAAATTAATTTGTGCAGGTTACGCACAGGCTACTGACATTTATTAAGTGCTGAAAGGTTTACACCTGCCTTTCCAACTAGTTACTGACATGCAGCAGGTGAGATGTACAGCTACCTGATCTCGTTCAGGAATGATGGAAGGGAAAGTTACTGCTTGCTCACAGTTGCGAGGTAAATCCACGGGGATTAGTTTTGGAAATGGAACTATGCCCCGGGCCTCTAGTGTTTCAAATTCTTAGCAATTTACGCGCTGTAGACAGATGTTTGACACACGGCCTGTCAAAAGGGGAAGGCCATACGTCAATGTCGTGACAAATCTGTACTATTGACGCACAAGTCTCCTGGAAACAGATGTGTGTGCGTGCTCAGTGTAGTGAAAAGAACACAAGCTTTCACCAAATCAATATCACCAACTTGTCTGCATTAAAGAAAGAAAGAAAGACTTGCACCTTTCATGGCCTCAGGACGTCCCAAAACACTTTACAACCAATGAAATACTTTTTGAAGTGTAGTCACTGTTGTAATGTTGGAAACGCAGCAACCAATTTGCACACAGCAAGATCCCACAAACAGCAATGTGATAATGACTAGATGTTGTACAGTGTTGTTGGTTACGGGATAAGTATTGGCCAGGACACCGGGGAGAACTCCCCTGCTCTTCTTCGAAATAGTCCCGTGGGATCTTTAACGTCTACCTGAGAGGGCAGACAGGGCCTCGGTTTAATGTCTCACCCGAAAGATGGCACCTCCGACAGTGCGTCACTGGAGTGTCAGCCTGGATTATGGGCTCAAGTCTCTGGAGAGGGGCTTAGTAGTGGCGTCTTCTTCCCTCCGTAATGGCCCATCACACTTAATATTTTATGCCTTGGTCTCAGCTGAGGCCTAAGATAAAGGTTCATAGAATTACATAGAATGTACAGCACAGAAACAGGCCATTCGGCCCAACTGGTCAATGCTGGTGTTTATACACCAACCCCCTTATAAAACCTTGGCTGCCTCTTCAGTTAGTTCTGCGCCACACAACCATCAGAATTTTGCGGCCTTATTGCAGCAGGCTCCCTCTTCGCCCTGGGTAAAAAAATGACCCCTGACTCAGACAAAATGGGTCGGGGTTACAGTGGGGTCAGGCCTCTCTGCCTCGGCTCACACAGCAATGGCCACTCAGGGAGAGTTACTGGCAGACGGGAAGTGCCCGCTGAACTGTACCTCAGCCTGAATTAGAGTTTTCAGAAGACAAACTAAATTGAAGAGGGAAAAAATTTTTTTTTTAAAAATTATATTTACCGCATAGTGCCAGATGCGATTTGAGATAATATTAACATATTTATCGATTGTGCCTTTATGCAACTCCTCACTTCACCTGACGAAGGAGGAAAGCTCCGAAAGCTTGTGATTTCAAATAAAGCTGTTGGACTATAACCTGGTGTTGTGCGACTCCTTACATTTGTCCACCCCAGTCCATCACCGGCATCTCCACATCATTGTACAATATAATACAACAGCAATACAACCTCCTTCAAGTTAAAGAGTATTAAACACTTCCATGTTTTTCACTGAAATAGCTACATAAATCGTTTCAGCTTTATCGCAGACAAGTTCCAAAAATCGCGGCGCCCTGAAAAAATGGGGAAAAGCAATATTATGCAAAAAGTTTCCGTAAACTTGAGGTCATTGTCTAACAGATAATTTTTGCCAGCCATCTGGGTTGTTGTGTAAGTGGTCTTGATGCTGCAATCAGCTTCTATCCATGGATAATCATTTTCCACGAGGTACAAAAACCCCTCAGCAGAATGACCTCCTCGACCTCCCTGAAAACAGTGACGAGGCCAGTTCAGTCGGTCACCTCCATCACATACCCATTGGCCCCGATATTAATGGAGAGCCGGGGAGGGGTACGGGGGGAGCGCCTCGGTGATCGGCCGAGGAACCCGGCAAAGCCGGGGACGTGGAGGTCCTGCCGACCTTAACGGCAGGGCCTCATTATCATCTTTTTGTTCCGTTTCCCGCCCGGCAGCCGGGAACAGATTGACAAACTGGCCGGCGACCGGGAGGCCGCAGACGGGAACATTTGAGGACGGATCACGGCAATCGGGAGTGGGGGATGGTCGGTGATCGGAGGTTGGGGAGGCCGGCGATCACGGCTGGTGGTGGTGCGGGGAGGGGGGATAAAGGCCCCGATCGCAGAGGGGAGGCCGAAGTGCTTCCTTGAGGAGCCTGGGCGGGGTTGGGGGGGTAGGGGCGCACTCCTGCTCCTCTTGGCCCACATGAAATGCTGAGAAAGGCACTTACCTTGTGGAGACGGCAGCTCCCGCCTCCCTTTCACTGCCGGGATTCCCGAGCCCTGGGAAATCCTCACGGCAACGGTGAGTTTTAAATCGGGCTCCCAATTGCACTGTTGGAGCCCGATTTAAATGTTAATGAAGTGTCCCCGTCTCTCCACAGCGGGACAATTGGACGCCACGAAACCCACCACCTTAAAAACAGCAACGGGCGCGTGCGCGGCGGGTCAGGGACATGCTCCCCATGTTTAAGTCTTTAATCCCCAACCCCTCCCCCCGACTCTCTCCCACCCATCATGTAGGGGATTAATATTGAGGCCATTAAGTTGTTGAAAAACTGTGCCTTTCTACAAACACAAACACCTTCCACCGCCTTCTGGGTGAAATCAGGTCCGTGTCGCGATCGAATATGCTGAACAAGACACACCCAGTTTATCTTTGATCTGGCTCCAATTGTGAATATGTTTCATCGTTCACTTGGTGAAATGACAGGAGGATATCGAGTGCGTGCAATGACTTTGATCTCTTGATTACGGAGGAGGCCACTGTTTAATGTGATTTTGTTTTTTCATTCAGGGTGATCGCGGTGATCCAGGTCCTTTGGGTCCTCATGGGGAGAAAGGATCCATGGTAAGCAGTAAGTCAGACATATCTTACTCCAAGATCAACAGGTTTGTCCGTGTTAAGTCCAGGTTCAATCCCGACTGTTCACATTAGGTTTCCATTTGTTTAAACGTACAATCTATGTAATTCTCTGTAATTCTATGTAATCTGGATGCACTGTACAAATAAGAGAGCCTCCCACATCCTTTCTTAGGCAAGGGTATTAAGAGGGTTACAGACCCAAGACGGGCAGATGGAATTAAGATACAGATCAGACATGATCTAATTGAATGGCGGAACAGGCTGGAGGGGCTGAATGGCCTGCTCCTGTTCCTATGTATCATAGAATGATACAGCACAGAATCAGGCCATTCGGCCCATCGTGATCCTAGGTTCCTTTGTCCTTTCTACATCTCCTGTGGGAGATTGAAATTTCAGCAAAGGTCAGGCTTAACGCTTCAAGTACTCAAATGTTCAAATGGCGCATGTGTTTCTAAAACTGTAAGATTTGACATGGGTTTGAATGCACCTCGGTACAAAAGCAGCCGTGTAGCTCTGGAATCAGGTGGGTAGTCTCTCACCACTTCAGTGTTGTATCATTCCAGCCTAGTGCACAGCCAAGTTTGCAAAGAGTTCCCTTGAGGCTTATTGGCCTGTATTTAGTATTGGGAAAGAAGCCATGTTCTCACTGTGCTTTCTTAACGTTAAAACTGACGCTGGGCAGGGGGTGATAGGCAGTCAGCAGCATAATCCAGATCCGCCAGCTTCGCCCACACTCTACTGCCTGAGACTGGCACCTGTGATGTAATGGCACTCCGCATAAGTCACACTGGGCGAACAGGGTATCATGAAGTGGAATAACAGAAAGGATTAACAACAATAACAACTTGCATTTATATAGCGCCTTTAACATAGAAAAATGCCCCAAACATTGCAGGAGCAATTATCAAACAAAATTTGACACCAAGCCACATAAGGAGATATTAGGTCAGGTGGCCAAAAGCTTGGTCAAAAAGGTAGGTTTTAAGGAGCGTCTTAAAGGAGGAGAGAGAGGGAGAGAGGCGGAGAGGTTTAGGGAGGGAATTCCAGAATTTAGGGCTTAGGCAGCTGAAGGCACGGCCGCCAATGGTGGAGCAATTAAAATTGGGGATGCGCAGAAGGCCAGAATTGGAGGAGCGCACAGAGGTCTCAGGGGGCTGTAGGACTGGAGGAGCTTACAGAGATAGGGAGGGGGCGAGGCCATGGAGGGATTTGAAAACAAGGATGAGAATTTTAAAATCAAAACGTTTCCGGACCGGGAGCCAATGTAGGTCAGCGAGCACAGTGGGTGATGGGAGAACGGGACTCGGTGCGAGTTCGGATACGGGCAGCAGAGTTTTGGATGAGTTCAAGTTAACGGAGGGTGGAAGATGGGAGGCCGGCCAGAAGAGCATTGGAGAGGTAAGAAGGGCATGGATGTGTGTTTCAGCAGCAGATGGGCTGAGGCAGGGGCGGAGACGAGCGATTCAGTGGTGGAAGTAGCCAGGGATGGGGGATGAAGTCAGTAACTAAGAAATGGAGTTTGTGGCGGGGCCAAAGACAATGGCTTTGGTCTTCCCAATATTTAATTGGAGGAAATGTATGCTCATCCAATACTGGATGTTGGTCAAGCAGCGTGACAAATCAGAGAGAGGTGGTGGTGAGGTAGAGCTGGGTGTCGTCAGCGTACTTGTGGAATCTGCCATGTTTTCGGATGATGTCGCCGAGGGGCAGCATGTAGATGAGAAATAGGAGGGGGCCAAGGATAGATGCTTGGGGGACTCCAGAGGTAAACAATGCAATGTCTCTAATTTTTTCAAAATTCTGCTGTCTTCAAAATATAAATTAATCCAAAATCACGGAAGGGTAGATTCATCGGTCCCAGTGGGGAAGCTACGCTCAAATAGAACACAGGTTCGATGCACAGGCTCAATTGGCCAAGTGGCCTCTTTCTATGTTGTGTGATTCTGAGGTTGGAGTCGGGCGCCAGCATCTTAGGCCTGAGTCTCTGACACTCACTCCCTCTGAGTGCAGTTCCCTGCCAGGATTGCCAAATTAACCCTGATTTCTTTGGTTCGTAAATTGATATTGATCTGCGTTAAATTCCTGGGTTCTTCGGCTGTGCTTTGGATTTCAAAAGCCATATGCCTTGCTGACTTTGTCTACTTATGGCCTTTCTGAACGACTCAGCAGATTCAATCCTGAAATAGGGGAGTGAAAACTAATTCAAACAGGAGACGCAACTCGTAAAGACCACTTAACTCCATGCCAGTTATAACGAAACAACCCCGGTTAAATATACGTTATAAATAGGGGTTGCCAACTCTGGTTGGATGTATTCCTGGAGGTTTCATCACAGGAATTCCTCCCTCAATTGCCCCGCCCCCACACCACCCACCCATTGGTCGTCCAACATGTCCATTGTCACAGCGCCCCGCCTTCTCAGCCAATTGGAAAGCCAACAGACTCTTTGTTACCCGATTGGATGGTTCTTGACCGTCAGTCAAACGGCGTTTTTACAACTAATAAGCAAAAGTGTTGAAAGAAAATAATTTGTTTTTTCAACGCCCCTGTGATTTTTTTTTCTCCTGGGTTGTCCTAGAGATTAATCTTCAATTGCTGGAGACTCCAGGACACTCCTGGAGGGTTGGCAACCCTTAGTTACAACTGAAGACAATGGGAATGGGATTCAAGATGTCTGCTTGCTTGTGTAGGAGATGTGAGCACCACCTGCTGGCTAACAGAAAAAATGCAAAATCTGGTGCACTCGAATAACTTGATGTGTGTCATCCAATGCTTGTACTCACCTGGGTGGGGTTGCGGGGGGGTGGGGGGGTAATTTTGACTTCAGTGGAAACGAAAATTGGGAGAGGTGTTGAACTGGTGGCCGAGCATATCGTACTTTTTACACTATCGTCTAAAATCAAAACGCCCTCCCTGCAGTCAGAGGGAATTTCACCATGAACTGTATTGGAAACTCTCAACCTGAATTCAAAGGTGACACTTCAAAACTGTTTATGTGAATTGTAATATCCCCAGGGGGCAGGAAATACAATGGAAATGTATTCAGAGTGTTCGCTATCAGAACCTGAAACCTGGTGGTAGCAAGATGGTATCATGTAAGCTTTTTGCCAAATTCAGATGGCTCCCTTTGGACACCAGATTCTGGATCTCGCACTCACTAACTCCACATTTGAGTCAGGTATCAAGTCAAATTATATAAGGATGTGACCTTTGTTTATCATTAAAAAAGATACTGAAACTAAAATATCCAGTATGCAAGCATCTATGGTTTTGTTGCTATTCATTAGGGACATGTTGGCTTTTAAATCATCACTTGTATTCCCTTGAATATAGAAGATTAAGGGGTGATCTAATTGAGGATCTAATCAAGATGATGAAAGGAGTTGATGGGGTAGATGGAGAGAAAGCATTTCCTCTGGTGGGGCAGTCCAGAACAAGGGGACATAACCTTAAAATTAGAGCAAGGCCATTCAAAGGTGATGTCAGGAAGCACTTCTTCACACAAAGGGGAGTGAAAATCTGGAACTCTCTCCCCCGAAAAGCTGTTGAGGCTGGAGGTCAATTGAAAATGTCAAAACTGAGATTGGTAGATATTCTTAGGTAAGGGTATTAAGGGTTATGGAACCAAGGCGGGTAGATTGAGTTAAGATACAGATCATCCATGATCTCATTGAATGGCGGAACAGGCTCAAGGGGCTGAATGGCCTCCTCCTGTTCCTATGTTCCTATCACAATTTTTCAGCATCCACTTTTGGTGCTGGTTCAGTCTTTTAGGTCTTGAATGTTGTGGCATAGGCAAACGTCACATAGCTCATTCATTCCTTTAGAGTAATAGTGTGAATACTATTTGCCCTGACACAATGCTAAGTTCTACCCTTCTTTTTGGAACAAGTAATGTTTGTTCACTGGTTTGCAACACACCAGTTTCCCTCTTTCCCATTACATTGGGTCTGAGGAGCACAGTAACATTCAGAATTACGACAGCGAAGGAATGTATTAGATTGTTACACAATTTGTCTTCCTTTCAGTTCCTCAGTCATAAGGCCTGACATTTAAAAAATACCTCCATCAATAAACTCAGGCTCCATAAAAACCGGTACAGGAGTGCCCCCAACTGATTCCCTAAACAGGACTGAGGGAAACACCAATACAGAGTCTCAAAAGATAAAGAAATTATGTATATATTTTCCACGACAAGATATCCCTCACATACTTTCAAGTTTTTTCTGGTGTGTGTGTGTGTGTGTGTGTTTGTAGCTCTTTCAGTTCAAGGGCCCCAACTCTCGACTCAGTGTCTCCCCTCCCTCCACTGAAGGTGCTGACTCGTGCTGGGATATACTTCCGTGTGTGTTGTTTGCATCGCCTAAGTGGCTATTTTTTTTTTAATGTGTGAGTCTAGGCAATCCATCCAACCACGGCGCAATCACAGCCAAACCCGATCCTATCTCATCTATGGTCCACATACCTGCACTTTGCCGCAAGAGTAATTGGATTAGGAATGAGAACCACGCTGAGAGTTTTCTCCCTTCCCTAGCCCGAAGGCATTGAACCCAATTATAGCGACCTTTTTGCTGCCCCAGCTGGAACTCAGCCACGGACCAGCGGTTTTATGGTCTATACTGTTCAGTTCCACATGGGGCCCTTCTCAACTCATTTACATGCGTTGTCCCTGAATTATAAGCTATGAGCTTCATGTTAGGTTTCAAGGTTGTTTTTGTGACTGGAAGCCTGTGGCCAGTGGGGTACCACCGGGATCGGTGCTGGGTCCCTTGCTGTTTGTGGTCTACATTAACGACTTGGATATGAATGTAAAAGGTATGATCAGTAAGTTCGCTGATGATACAAAAATTGGTAGGGTGGTAAATAGCGAGGAGGATAGCCTCAGTCTGCAGGACGATATAGATGGGATGGTCAGATGGGCGGAACAGTGGCAAATGGAATTTAACCCGGAAAAGTGCGAGGTGATGCACTTTGGAGGGACTAACAAGGCAAGGGAATACACAATGAATGGGAGGACCCTAGGCAAGACAGAGGGTCAGAGGGATCGTGGTGTGCAAGTTCACAGATCCCTGAAGGCGGCGGAACAGGTAGATAAGGTGGTAAAGAAGGCATATGGGATACTTGCCTTTATTAGCTGAGGCATAGAATATAAGAGCAAGGAGGTTATGATGGAGCTGTATAAAACACTGGTTAGGCCACAGCTGGAGTACTGTGTGCAGTTCTGGTCGCCACACTACAGGAAGGATGTGATCGCTTTGGAGAGGGTGCAGAGGAGATTCACCAGGATGTTACACTGGGCTGGAGCGCTTCAGCTATGAAGAGAGACTGGGAAGATTGGGTTTGTTTTCCTTGGAGCAGAGGAGGCTGAGGGGGGGGACATGATTGAGGTGTACAAAATTATGAGGGGCACAGATAGGATGGATACTAAGGAGCTTTTTCCCTTCGTTGAGGGTTCTATAACAAGGGGGCATAGATACAAGGTAAAAGGCGGGAGGTTTGGAGGGGATTTGAGAAAGAACTTTTTCACCCAGAGGGTGGTTGGAGTCTGGAACTCACTGCCTGAGAGGGTTGTGGAGGCAGGAACCCTCACAACATTCAAGAAGCATTTGGATGAGCACTTGAAATGCCATAGCATACAAGGCTACGGACCAAATGCTGGAATATGGGATTAGATTAGACAGGGCTTGATGGCCGGCGTGGACACGATGGGCCGAAGGGCCTCTATCCGTGCTGTATAACTCTATGACTCTATGACTCTATATTAAAAAACATATTATAAAAAGAATATAGAGGCATTGGAGTGGGTGCAAAAAAGCTTCACATGGATGATACCCGAGAGGGCATACCTATCAGAAAAGTTTAAACAGGCTGGGGCTCTTTTCTCTAGAAAAGAGAAGGCTAAGATTCTGAAGGAGTTTAATAGGTTAGACGTAGACAAGATGTTTCCACTTGTGGGGGGGGCCATAAATATAAGATAGTCACTAATAAATCCAATAGGGAATTCAGGAGAAACTTCTTTACCCAGAGAGTGGTTAGAATGTGGAACTCGCTACCAGAAAGAATAGCTGAGGCGAATAGCATCGATGCATTTATGGGGAAGATGGATAAACATATGAGGGAGAAAGGAATAGAAGGTTTGCTAATACGGTTAGATGAAGAGGGGTGGGAGGAGGCTTGTGTGGAGCAATTGGGCTGAATGGCCTGTTTCTGTGCTGTACATTCTATGTAATTCTATGTTAAAAGGATTTAATTATAGATTGTGAGTTACTGGAGTAACATCATGACTGGATTCTTGGCTGTGGATCGCTTTCTATATTTGCCTGAGTGTTACCAGGTGAGGTTTTGCCAAATGAAACCATGAGTGATCTGGATCTAAGAAAGCACGTTAATAAGAACTGTATCAAAATGCCGACATGTTTCCTCAGTTCTGCTGATCCAGAGTGGATTGAGTCTTTTGGATTTTTTTTTAAGTTGAGAAAACGCCCATAGAGCAGGACACTATCAAAGATGAAAAGAGTAAAAGGAGAGACAATCTAAATCAGGAAGTAATGATTGATGCCAAATTTGGGTTCTAAAAGCCTGAAGATTGTAGGAGGATAAGGAAAAAAACAAGGTTGATAAAGAATGCCATAACTTAGAGGTCTTGGGATAGAATAGTGGAGTTGAGGTCGAAGGTCAGCCATAATCTTATTGAATGACGGAGCAGGCTCGAGGGGCCGTATGGCCTACTCCTGCTCCTATTTCTTATGTTCTTATGTTAAACATAGAAACATAGAAAATAGGTGCAAGAGTAGGCCATTCGGCCCTTCGGGCCTGCTCCGACATTCAAAATGATCATGGTTGATCATCTAACTCAGTACCCTGTTCCCGCTTTTTCCCCATATCCCATGATCCCTTCAGCATTAAGAAATATATCTATCTCCTTCTTGAATACATCTAATGACTTGGCCTCCACTGCCTTCTGTGGCAGAGAATTCCACAGGTTCACCACCCTCTGAGTGAAGAAATTTCTCCTCATCTCGGTTCTAAATGACATACCCCGTATCCTGAGACCTTGACCCCTGGTTCTGGACTCCCCAGCCATCGGGAACATCCTCCCTGCATCTAGTCTGTCTAGTCCTGTTAGAATTTTATATGTTTCGATGAGATCACTTCTCATTCTTCTAAATTCTAGTGAATATAGGCCAAGTCGACCCAATCTCTCCTCATACATCAGTCCTGCCATCCCAGGAACCAGTCTGGTAAACCTTCGTTGCACTCCCTCCATGGCAAGGACATCCTTCCTCAGATAAGGAGACCAAAACTGCACACAATACTCCAGGTGTGGTCTCACCAAGGCCCTGTATAACTGCAGTAAGACATCCCTGCTCCTGTACTCAAATCCTCTTGCAATGAAGGCCAACATACCATTCGCCTTCCTAACTGCTTGCTGCACCTGAATGCTCCCTTTCAGCGACTGGTGTACAAGGACACCCAGGTCTCGTTGCACCTCCCCCTTTTCCCAATCTATCACCATTAATGTTCTAATACATTAGCATAGGAGATTGTGCAATGATTTCTGATTTTAACACAGGGAGCTTATAAGGTAGAGGAAGAGCCAAAAGATAGCTTTGAAAACACTGTTTGATGCTGTAATGAGGGACCGTACACTTCTATAGAAGGATGAACTGGATGAGCTGACAGTGCCTCCCTCAACCGGACTTCTCTTTGTGACTTCTGTGAACTGATAGGAGTGCTAGAATTGTTCTCAAGACCCCCGGCTTAGGGAGGCAAAAATGAACCAAGGTTCACTTATTCCAATCCAGCAACCCCTGTCTTTACACAGACGTCAGGTGAGGACAGAATTAGGCTCGATCATTATATGAGATTTTGAAAGTTATGGGGAATCCTATTTGTGGTCAGAACAATGATTTCTTTTGACATTTGATTGCTGCAACAGCAGCCTCATCCCCTTTCATACATCACATCTCATGCAACAAATTAGTTTAATGTGAATTTTCTATTTGCTTGGTTTTAAAGAGAAGTTTGGAGGAAATATATAACAGACATCATGGTTGTACGAGAGACCTCAACTTACATGTTTTTTTTTTCAAATGTGGATTACACAGACCAAGTAAAAACCCTCAAAGAAAATGTTTGCAATTAAGTGTAGCAAATCGCAAAGTCTACAGGGCAATAAACAGCTCGTGCCTCATAAACACTTTGTTACATCGTGAGGTGTTTATTGAGGCAAAGGACCCACTTGCCAAGATCACTCTGAGGTTTCGGTGTTTATATTTTGTACAAGAAGTGCCAGCTTTTATTTAAAAAATAACAATTAAAAACTCTTTTGATTACTATGAATTCAAAAATCTAGAATTCTAAAGTTTTAGTCAGTGGAAGTAAGTGGAGAGCTCTCTCAGAGCACCAACTTTGGTGCGATGGGCCTAAATAGCCTCCTGATCTACTGTAACATTCTATGATAAACCATATTTCTCTTATTTATTCTTGGGATATGGGCTCGCTGGCAAGAACGATATTTATTGCCCATCCCTAGTTGCCCTTGTACAACCGAGTTGCTTGTTAGGCTACTTCAGGAGGGCATTTAAGAGTCAACCACGTTAGTGTGGGACTGGAGTCACCTATTTTTTTTTCAAAAAATATACTTTATTCATAAAATTTGCAGCAATACATACAATATAGTTGTCATATCACATTCCAAACGTACACAATACAGATTATACAATTTGCAGGTTACATCAAGTACAGTTCAATGAATGGTGTCTATAACGAGGGGGCACAGATTTAAGGTGAGAGGGGAGAGATACAAAAGGGTCCAGAGGGGCAATTTTTTCACTCAAAGGGTGGTGAGTGTCTGGAACGAGCTGCCAGAGGCAGTAGTAGAGGCGGGTACAATTTTGTCTTTTAAAAAGCATTTGGACAGTTACATGGGTAAGATGGGTATCGAGGGATATGGGCCAAGTGCAGGCAATTGGGACTAGCTTAGTGGTATAAACTGGGCGACATGGACATGTTGGGCCGAAGGGCCTGTTTCCACGTTGTAACTTCTATGATTCTATGATTCTATGAACACATTGGACATAATTACAGTTCATGACACTCGAGGGTGCCTCATTGCAATACACTCAATACACATTTTTGATAACAGGTACGTTACAGATTCTTTACAGGTTCATTACAGATTCATTACAGTTACATTACATCAATTAAAATTTTACATTCTGCCCGAGGGGATTTTTATAGGACAGACTGGGTAAGGACAGCGGGTTTCCTTCCCTGAAATGAACCAGTTGGGTTTTTATGACAATCCAACAACTTCATGGTCACTTTTTACTGGTACTAGCTTTTTATTTCCAGATTTTTTTCTTTTAAACCGAATTCAAATTCTGAAAATGCTATGGCAGGATTTGAACTCACTTTCTCTAGATTATTAGTCCAGGGCCTCTGGATTACTCGTCCAGTATACCACTATAACCACTATACTACCATACCCTCTGTGTCGGAATAATTGTAACGGTTAACTGATCCAATGAGTACGATGCTCATTCAGGGTGTCCCAAAAAGCTTCACAGCTAATGAAGCTACTTTGCTCACGGCAATGAGATAAATGACCAGATAATCTGTTTTAGTGATTTTGGTTGAGGGATAAATATTGGCCAGGACACCGGGGAGAACTCCCCTACTTTTCTTTGAATAGTGCCATGGGATATTTTACGTACACCTGAGAGGGCAGACGGGGAGTAAAAATATTTAAGCCAAGTTATTTGGTCAGATAGGAATTATTAATTTGTAGAGTGAGTAGCAGACTTTTTTTTAACCTCCTTCTTCTGCAGTTTCTTCCCCGCCTCTTCTCCTCTCCCTGTTTGCTCATATGTGAACAAAGCGGCAATGCTTTCATCAGAGAAGAAGGTGAGCCATTGTTTCATGTTAAGCCGAGACAATGGGTCACAGCTGGCTATTCAACTGTAGGAAGCTCCACAATCGAGCCTGATTCTGCCATTGCCCAACACCTGTGCCTGCACATGTCCAGCAGGGCCCGCTGGGTCGTGATCAGAAGCGGAAACACTGGCTGATTTTCCCCTGCGTAACCCAGGGGCACTGAGGCCAATGGCAGTGCTTCTACTGTCACAGCACAGTCTCAGGATCAAACCTGAGGCCTTCCTGATCTGTAGGACTCAGCTCCTTACTGCCTTAACCAACCGAGCCATCGGCTGATTTGCCTGGGGTTTTTTTTGGTTCCATTCAGATCTTAATTTAACGCAACCAGGATGACGCGAGCCTATTTTTATTATTGTGCAAAATGATAATGAAAATAGCTAATCCTGTTATATTAATGCATAGGAAAGCATTGTGCTTCAGTAAGCAGTATTAGTGAATATCTTCTCAAACAATGGCAAGATACAACACTGATTGATGGAAATTGTTGAATTTACACTCGAGCAGTAACTATGACTCGATTCCGCCAGAATCAAAAGGGCGTTAATGTCACCGGGTCGAATTATTACCAACTGGTTTGTTATTATCTTTGCAATGATATCCTTACGATGGGCAAATGGTGTCCTTCAGTGCTGTATCATTCTATGATTCTATAACCATTGTCAAGGACCACTACTTATTATAAGCCAACAGTTTGGGTCAGTCATGCGACAAAAGTCACCAGGAATAATATTGGAGATTTCATAGTCAATGCTGACAGAGAGGTTTTAATATTATGGGCATCACAGAGACCTGGCGAAATAATTAGACAGAGTGGGGTTAAATTTAAAAATCTATAAGTTGCTCTGGAGGGACAGAAAGAATAAACTCAGAGGGGATGTGGCTCTTAATGTCAAAGGAGTTAGACAAAATTAGAATCAGGTATAGATAAGTTGGTAACATTAAGGATCTAGTTAAATGATATCATGAAGAAGAAACTAATGATTGGAATTACAGGCTACCAAGTTAAGAAAACAAACTTTGGACCTGAAAGGTTATACTCAAATAGAGGACGTATGAGGGGGATCAAACACAATTGTTACGGGAAACCTCAATTTACCAGAGATCAAATGGAAGGATTATTATGGAAATAAGAGGAAAGAAAATATATTTTTGGGCATGATAATGGACTGTTACTTTATCCAATATATTTTTTATTAATTCATGGGATGTGGGCGTCTCTGGCAAAGCCAGAATTTATTGCCCACCCCTAATTACCCTTGAGAAGGTGGTGATAAGCCGCCTTCTTGAACCACTGCAGTCTGTATGGTGAACATGCTCCCACAGTGCTGTTAGGTCGGGAGTTCCAGGATTTTGACCCAGTGACGATGAAGGAGCGGAGATATATTTCCAAGTCAGGATGGTGTGTGACTTGGAGGGGAATGATTAAGGAATCTGCAAGGGGGAGGGGGAGGGGGGGCAACATTGGACCAAATACTGTATAATAACCAGGTGATGATGGAGCAGGTTAGAGTGAGAGAGCACCTTGAAAATGGTGGCCACAATGTGATGGAGTTCAGTGTCAGATTTACATTAGAGGAAATGGGTACTACACAAACTCTCAATTTTTGGAAAATGGGTTTTGAAAGAATGAGGAGTGAGGTTTATGGAGGGATGGTATGCCTATAAGAAAGGATGAACTTTTCTAGTTGGTTTCATGTAGCCGGACTTGAATAGACATTGTCAAGTCATTAGATAATTTAAGTACCCGAAACAACTACTTCAAGAACTCTGGTGCCATGTCACCATATTGGTTGCTGTGATAGCTTGTGTTGCGGAAGGCACTACAATTGCTACATTGGAGCTTTTAAGGGGGACTTTGTCTTTATGAAAACTGTAATTTGATTTATTTGTTTAAGTAAGCGTAAAATCAAAGGAACTTGCAACATTTTTGTCTGTTAGTCACAAGTGAAACAATGTATTTGGCAAAATTTAAGTCCTCACACTCGCGGGTTTGTAAAGAGGTGAAAAGATATTTGCCAAACACATTTTGAATTTGCTGGCCTCTGATCAAGCTGCTTGGATTGCAAAAAGATTTTGTGTTCCACTAAATACTTCCATCAATTTTAAGACTCTGTTTATTAGGTTTTACATGCTATTTGTTACTTGTTATGATGATCTGGAATGCATTGCCTGAAAGGAAGCAAATTCAATAGGAACTTTCGAAAGGGAATTGGAAAAATACTTAAAGGGGAAAAATTTGTAGGGCGGGGGGGAGCGGGACTAATCAGATAGCTCTTTCAAAGAGCCGGCACAGGCACGATGGGCCGAATGGCCTCCTTCTGTGCTGTATCATTCTGTGATTCCATGATACTTACTTCAGACTTCTGTCTTTCTCCAGTCAGCATCGTTTGGAAGAAATGTTGTATGTTAAAACAGTATCAGTGTGGTTGGAGTCAGCCGGCAGCAATTAAATCCACTGAGAAACGCCCAACCACACAGTTGTCACTGCAAGAATCTCAACTCTGGTGGAAAATACTGTGGATAATTTCCAGTTCTTTAATTGCTCTGTTTTTGTTGTTTATTTTGGCAGGGTTATATGGGACCTCCAGGAACTCCTGGGCCAATAGGGCCCCAAGGACTATCAGTGAGTAAATGTTTTATAACATCAACACTAAAACATTCCCAAATTAAACTAATGACGGAACCTAATTGCATTTGACCCAGTCTTCCTCTGTGAGCGCAGCTATCACCGTGCAACATATGAAATTCAAGGGTCCATAAAAGGGGCTGAATGCTTAGACATTGATTGCAATGGCTATTAACATAGAAAATAGGAGCAGGAGTAGGCCATTCGGCCCTTCGAGCCTGCTCCGCCATTCACTATGATCATGGCTGATCCTCTATCTCAATACCATATTCCCGCTCTCTCCCCATACCCCTTGATCCTTTTGTGTCTAGAAATCTAGCTATCTCCTTCTTAAATATACTCAGTGACTTGGCCTCCACAGCCTTCTGTGGTAGAGAATTCCACAGGTTCACCACCCTCTGAGTGTAGAAATTTCTCCTCATCTCAGTCCTAAATGTCCTACCCCGTATCCTGAGACTGTGACCCCATATTCTGGACCCCCCAGCCAGGGGAAACATCCTCCCTGCATGCAGTCTGTCTAGCCCTGTCAGAATTTTATATGTTTCAATGAGATCCCCTCTCATTCTTCTAAACTCGAGTGAATACAGGCCGAGTCGACCCAATCTCTCCTCATGCGACAGTCCTGCAATCCCAGGAATCAGTCTGGTGAACCTTCGCTGCACTCCCTCAATGGCAAGTATATCCTTTCTTAGGTAAGGAGACCAAAACTGCACACAATACTCCAGGTGTGGTCTCACCAAGGCCCTGTATAACTGCAGTAAGATATCCTTGCTCCTCTACTCAAATCCTCTTGCAATGAAAGCCAACATACCATTTACCTTCCGAACTGCTTGCTGCACCTGCATGTTTGCTTTCAGTGACTGGTGTACAAGGACATCCAGGTCCCTTTGTACATCAACATTTCCCAATCTATCACCATTTAAATAATGCTCTGCCTTTCTGTTTTTCCTTCCGAAGTGGATAACTTCACATTTATCCACATTATACTGCATCTGCCATGTATTTGCCCACTCACTCAACTTGTCTAGATCACCTTGGAGCCTCTTTGCATCCTCCTCATGACTCACGATCCCACCTAGCTTTGTGCCATAAAGGTTCAATATTTCATATGTATTTGTATCAAAAATGACTGAACTGCTCAAATGGAGTGATGAATGATTTGTGATATTTTTGCAATGAATCCTATTTTGTCACCAGTTTGTTGCTGTGTGGTATAAATATGAGAGGCCCAGCTCAACCTGTTCAGGCCACAGCTAAAATAGTCCTTGCCCTGTTTTTTTAGGCAGCAATAGCTCGTTTCTGACCCAGACTCTTAAATTTGTTTACCCTCATTGGAACTTGCGATTCTGGGTCTTGAGCAGCCTAACCAGTGTTACCAGAACTGAGAGGTTATAACTATCAGGAAAGATTGAACAGGCTGGGGCTCTTTTCTCTGAGAGGTGACCTGATAGAGGTCTTTAAAATTCTGAAGGGATTTGATAGGGTAGATGTAGAGAAGATGTTTCCACTTACGGGGACGAGCACAACTAAGGGCCATAAATATAAGATAGTCACCAATAAATCCAATAGGGAATTCAGGAGAAAGGGGTAGCTCTTCCCATTGTAGTAAAGATCAGAAATATATTAAACTTTTATGCAACCGGATCCTTCCAAGCCATCGTGGGGATCCTATGCCGTATCTTCCATCTTTGGGTAGATGCTGAGAGGCTGTTTCTCCTGGCTGGAGAGTCTAGAACTAAGGGGCACTGTCTCAGGATAAGGGGTCAGCCATTTAGGACTGAGATGGGGAGGAATTTCTTCAGTCAGAGGGTTGTGAATCTTTGGAATTCTATACCCCAGAGGACTGTGGTTGCTCAGTCGTTGAATATATTCAAGGCTGAGATAGATAGATTTTTGGACTCTAGGGGAATCAAGGGATATGGGGATCGGGCGGGAAAGTGGAGTTGAGGTGGAAGATCAGCCATGATCTTATTGAATGGCAGAGCAGGCTCAAGGGGCCGTCTGGTCTACTCCTGCTCCTATTTCTTATGATCTTATATTCTTATGTTTTTTGCCATCTTTGGTGGATCAAGCTAGTGACCCACATGCTTATTAAAATTGATGAGTCAATGATATCTTAGCAAATCTGAACAGGAATTTGTAAGTCATTCCCATTAAAGTGCTCAGTATCTGATTTCTCATCCCTAAGATGGAAGGATGATTTAATAGATGTCTTTAAAATTATGAAGGGGTTTGATAGGGTAGACGTAGAGAAGATGTTTCCACTTGTGGGGGAGTTCAAAACTAGGGGTCATAAATATAAGATAGGTACTGATAAATCCAATAGGGAATTCAGGAGAAACTTCTTTACCCAAAGAGTGGTAAGAATGTGTAACTGGCTACCACAAGGAGTCGTTGAGGCAAATAGCATTGATGCATTTAGGGGGAAACTAGATAAACACATGAGGGAGAAAGGAATAGAAGAATATGTAGATATAGTTAGATGAAGTAGGGTGGGAGGAAGCTTGTGTGGAGCATAAACACCGCCATAGACCAGTTGGGCCGAATGGCCTGTTTCTGTGCTGTACATTTGACGTAAGTCAAGGGATGGCTAGAGGCCGCAAAAAAAGGCCCAAAAATTTGGAACATTTTTAGTATTTTGTGGAGTCAGAACGAACAACACAAAACCACAGCGGCCACCTACCAGCCCCCACCCATGCCCCCCCCCACCATGATCGCGCCCCATCCCCAATCACCTCTCCCCGCCTCAAGATCCCCCCAACCCCCGATCGCCTCACCCCCCCCCCTAACGACTGCCCCCCAACGAGCACCCGTTCCCCCGATTGCCTCTCACCTGCCCCCCCGCAATGATCACCACCCCCCCAACCCCCGATCGCCTCTCCCCGCCCCCCCACGATCACCCCCCCACCCCCAATCGGCTCATTTCCCAGCAGGCGAGCTGCGTCGGTGAACCTCAATGACTGATTTAATCTATCGCAGCCCGAGGATGAATTTACCTCGATCCTCGGGCCCTCTCTGTTCCAGCGCACCGTCACTGCACGCAACCAGAATCCAGCCCGGTTTTGGGGCGCGAAGGAATTTAGGCCCCAATGTGTTTCTTTTTATACTGAGAAATTTAGCATAAGGTGGGGGACTCCTACCATACAAGATCACCAACACTGAAACAAATAAGACTGAAGAAGAGAGGTAAGTGGACAGAACAGGTGGATAACGGGGAAGCGAGAAGGGATTAAAAAAAAACGATTGCGAAGAAAGAGGGTAAAGAAATGTTATCAATCCCCTCAGGACTATCCATGAGGCACTCACCAGTGCCCATGAGAATTGCTGGTGATGTTGGTGGTCCGAGCGCAAGCAATCCAGAACATCTAATTGTGTGGAAGGATGTATCTCTTCAACCTAGATAGGAAGAAGGAATACCCAATGATTGTTTCACAACGATCAGGCGTGGGACACCCAATGCGACCCAGAATAACTCACAACGAGTACATCATTGGGGAGATCTGTGGTCTTTTAAGAAGGACCTTCAAGTATCTTGAGTTGGTCTGGCCCCTATTCCCCATCAGATAAACAACAACAACTTGCATTTCTATAGCGCCTTTAATGTAGTGGAACGTCCCAAGGTGCTTCGCAGGAGCGATTATCAAACAAAATTGATGCTGAGCCACATAAGGAGATATCAGGACAGGTGACCAAAAACTTGGTCAAAGAGTTAGGTTTTAAGGAGCATCTTAAAGGAGGAGGAGAGAGGTGGAGAGGCGGAGAGGGTTAGGAGGGAATTTCAGAGCTGAAGGCACGGCCAATGGTGGAGCGATTAAAATTGGGAATGCGCAAGAGGCCAGAATTGGAGGAGCGCAGAGATCTCAGAGGGTTATAGGGCTGGAGGAGGTTACAGAGATAGGCAGGGTCGAGGCCAGGGAGAGATTTGAAAACAAGGATGAGAATTTTAAAATTGAGGCGTTGCCGGAAGGGGAGCCAATGTAGGTCAACGGACACAGGGGTGATGGGTGAATGGGACTTGATGCGAGTTGGGATACGGGCAGCAGAGTTTTGATGAGCTCAAGTTTGTGGAGGGTGGAAGATGGGAGGCCGGCCAGGAGAGGCTAAGATTGAGGTCCAGACCCTGTGGCGTAGCAGGCTGTACTCCGTAAACTGATTGGCTGAATCTAACTTATTTTCAGAGGCGAGCTGCAGTTATCGGTCTTGCAACATCTTTTATGTTACCAATACTCCATCATGTAGGTAAAACCGCTCTATAACAATTACCATCAACCTTCAGTCCAGCCCATTAACCGTCACATTCAGCATCACTGAAATTGTTGCATTATGGACCAGTTTCACCGACATCATATCAAATACTCCTTATTGCGCCAGCCAGATCTTCTTAAGTTCACCATTTGCTTTGTTGACGACATCACCGTTCATTGTTGTCGATTTCTAGAGGTTGATCCAATAGCTATTCAAAGAAAGAAAGACATTTATAAATCACCTTTCAGGACGTCTCAAAGCGCTTTACAGCCAATGAAGTACCTTTGAAGTGTAGCCACTGCTGCAGGAAACGCAGCAGCCAATTTGTGCACAGCAAGGTCCCACAAACGGCAATGTGATAAAGACCAGATCATCTGTTTCAGTGATGTTGGTTGAGGGATAAATACTGGCCGGGACACCACGGAGGACTCACTTGCTCTTCTTCGGATAGTGCCATGGGATCTTTTCCGTCCACCTGAAAATGCAGGCGGGGCCTCGATTTAATGTCTCATCCAAAGTGGAGTGTTGCAACAGTGCAGCACTCCACTCGGTGCTGCACTGGAGTGTCAGCCTAGATTTCGTGCTCAAATCTCTGGATTGGGACTTGAACCCATAACCAAAGCAGCAGGGCAGAAACTCGTTACTAAACTTACCTCAATCTGATGTGAGCGGTTATTTGTTGTCTTGTAGGGTCTTCCAGGACGAAGAGGATCACCAGGGCTACAAGGTGCAAAAGGGAGAAGAGTAAGTGACATTTATGATTTAAGATATTTTATTTTGTGACGCACCCATCTCTCTACTCAGTTTTCCCCTCTTTTTTCTGGAGAATTTACGTAAGAGGTGGGATGCAGAGGTGATTTACTGGAACGGTATCAGGGATGAAAGATTTCAGTTGCGTGGAGAGACTAGAGAAACTGGGATTGTTCTCCTTAGTGCCGAGAAGGTTAAGGGGGGATTTGATAGAAGTGTTCAAAATCATGAAGGGTTTTGACAGAGTAAATAAAGAGAAACTGTTTCTAGTGGCAGAAGGGTCGGTAACCAGAGGACACAGATTTAAGGTAATTGGCAAAAGAACCAGAGGCGACATGAGGGAAAAAAAATGTTATGTAGCGAGTTATTATGATCTGGAACGTGCTGCCTGAAAGGGAGGTGGAAGCAGATTCAGTAGTAACTTGGAATTGGATAAATAGTTGGAAAGGAGAAATTTGCAGGACTATGGGAAATGGGACTAATTGGATAGCTCTTTCAGAGAGCTGGCGCAGGCATGATGGGGCGAATGGCCTCCTTCTGTGCTGTAAGATTTTAAGGGCAAGGAGGATCACATGAGCATACTGGAGCCCCGCCCACTTTTCTTTCCATTATTGAAATGAACAGACATGGGTTCCACGCCCAGCTGTGGGATCCTCCCCAGCCTATTTTCCTCTATGTGCTGCATCCGGGTGTTCCCTTTAGAGCAAGCGCATTAACAGGAGATCCTACCTCAGAAAGCCAAGAAGGAGATCAGATCAAGGTGTTCAAAGCTATGAGAGAGTTTGAGTCGGTAACCGAAGGGGCACACATTTAAGATCATCGTCAAAACAAGGAAGGGAAATGGTAGTTAAAAAAAAATCTTTTTTATTAAAACTCTGCTGCCTGTATCCTAACTCACACCAAGTCCAGTTCAACCATCACCCCTCTGCTCGCTGACCTACATTGGCTCCCAGTCCGGCAACGCCTCAATTTTTAAAATTCTCATCCCTGTTTTCAAATCCCTCCATGGCCTCTCCTCTCCTTCCCTCCGGCCCTACAACCCTCCGAGCTCTCTGCACTCTTCCAATTCTGGCCTCTTGCTCATCCCCGATTTTAATCGCTCCACCATTGGCGGCCGTGCCTTCAGCTGCCTAGGCCCTAAGCTCTGGAATTCCCTTGGTAAACCTCTCCGCCTCGCTACCTCTCCTCCTTTAAGTCACTCCCTAAAACCTACCACTTTGACCAAGCTTTTGCTCACCTGTCCTAATATCTCTTTAGCTGGCTCAGTGTTAAATTTTGTCTGATAATCGCTCCTGTGAAGCATCTTGGGATGTTTTTACGACGTGAACTGCGCTGTATAAATGCAAGTTGCTGTTATTTATTCATGCAGTGTTGTTGAGACAGAATTCCCTATCAGAAACAGCGATGGAAGCAGACTCCATAATTGCTTTTAAAAGGCAATAATTGAAAAAGAAAAATTGACAAGGCAAAGGGGGAAAGGGCAAGGAGACGGAACTAAGCAGAAAGCTCTTTCAGAGATCCAGCACAGACGCCATGGGCTGAACGGCCTCCTTTTGTGCTGCAAAATTCTATGGGGTAGATTCCCAACTTGCATTGCAGACTGCCGTCTGATATAAATACTGCCCGAATTTCATTGCCGTTAGTTTCAATGTAAATGAAAATTAAGCCGTTTCTATAATAGGCAACCAACTGTAATTCCATGAGGTGCTTTTATTATCTCCACTAACAATAATTCTGACAATGAAGAAAGGTTATTCCCCCTTCCCTTGTCCATTAGCCCCTTCCTATTCTGTGAACTGCAGCTGGTTCTTCGAGGTAGCCTGTTTTTATTGACACGAGCAGGTGAAAAGTTAACCACCCCTTTTTATTGCTGAAGAAATCACGGGGAGAGGAAGGGGGATTTTAACTCTTCCCCATTCAGTAAGAAAGGACCAGTTAAAATAAAGCGGCCCCATTTCCCACTCTGCTCCCGCTGATTCCCCATCTTAACGCTGCTGGTTTTGGCGGCCGACGAGGCTCCCTCCAGATTATGGCGGCAGCCTCATTAATAAATGCAAATCCATGCCCCAAGATGTACATGCGACACGGGTGGCGTTTTAACCCCGCTCCTGAGAGGGATGCCTGCCGTGCCAGGTAAAACTGTCGGGGAACCAATAAGACCATCTGACTAGGGGTTGCCAACCTTCCAGGATTGCCCTGGAGTCTCCAGGAATTAAAGATTAATCTCCCGGGAGAAAAATAATCGAGAATTTTTTTAAAAATTGTTTTCTTTTAAATTACCTTTGAACACTTTCACTTATTAGTTATAAAAATATTGGAGATGAGAAAAAAGGGAGTTTGACTGGGCGGGGCAGTTGGAGGAGGGAGATGACTCCTCCATAAAGATGTCCAACCAGAGTTGGCAACTCTACCTCTGAGGTAAGTTAAAAAAGCTTTCCTTAGTGGAGCTGGGAGGAGCACGAGGTCTTCTTCGGGTCCCACAAGGAAAGCCCGTGTCTCTGTTGTCCCCAGGATCACAATCCCTCCCCAGCCACAAGACCCTCGCAACACCAGCACCACCACCCCACACTTACCTTCCTCGACAGTCTTTGCATGGTGCCGACATTTTTCGCCCCCTCAATCGTTGTCCCCTTCGATTTTTGTCCCCCCTCAATCTTTATCCCCCCTCGATCTTTGTCCCCCGTCGATATTTGACCCCCCTCGATCTTTGACCCCTTCGACCTTTGTCCCCTTTCGACCTTTGTCCCCCTTGACCATTGTCCACCTCGATCTTTGACCCTCCTCTATCTTTCTCCTCCTCGATCTTTATCTCCTTCGATCTTTGTGCCCCCTCGATCTTTGTGCCCCCTCGACCTTTGTCCCCCTCGATCTTTGTCCCTTTCAATCTTTGTCCCCCTCGATCTTTGACCCCTTCGACCTTTGACCCTTTTTGACCTTTGTCCCCCTTGACCATTGTCCACCTCGATCTTTGTCCCCTAAATCTTTGACCCTCCTCTATCTTTATCCCCCTCGATCTTTATCTCCTTCGATCTTTGTCCCTCTCGATCTTTGTGCCCCCCGATCTTTGTGCCCCTCGACCTTTGTTCCCCTTGATTTTTATCCTCCCCTCGACCTTTGTCCCCCCTCGACCTTTGTCCCCCCTCGACCTTTGTCCGCCCTCGATCTTTGACCCCTAAATCTTTGAACTCCCTCGCCAATCAGCGGCCGTTTTCCACCCAAAATGGCTGACCAGCTGACCAGCATTCAAGTGAGGGCTGACATCAGGGCCTCCGACAAAGACTCTGAGCCGGTGTTGCCGTCTGCTTCCCGCCAGCCTCCCAGCGGGAGTTAAAATTGGCCTCTCACTTGTTCAAAAAACACGTTTGTTGTAGAAACCCATCAGTATTTCGAAATCCTCAAAACAAACTGCTCTGTATTGATAACCTCACCCAGACTGTGCCAGTAGAAGAATTTATCATTGTTTGGTGAGAAATAAACATCAGCAAATGCCTGAATACCTGATAGTATGCAAAATCAAACACTTTGAAAAATGAGCTGAAGGTGACGGGAGTTCAGAGTTCAGATGGCACCCTTACTGTAACTAAGGTGACGGGAGTTCAGAGTTCAGATGGCACCCTTAATTGTAACTAAGGTGCAGCCAGAATATTTAGATCACTAATTAAAATCCACCAAGTAGAAACAGTGAGCTATTTTTTAATGAATGTTATAAATATTTTTTAACGTAATCAGCATTAATTTCACCTCCAATTAGGAACATAGGAACAGGAGTAGGCCATTCAGCCCCTCGTGCCTGCTCCGCCATTTGATAAGATCATGGCTGATCTGTGATCTAAATCCATATACCTGCCTTTGGCCCATATCCCTTAATACCTTTGATTGCCAAAAAGTTATCTATCTCACATTTAAATTTAGCAATTGAGCTAGTATCAATTTAGCAATTGAATGGGTACAAGTCATGGTACAAATGGCGGATATACTGGGCCATTTTTTCTCTGCCTAACACCCAGCGAGCATATATTTACATTGAATGACATCAAATTTACAGCACAGGAAGAGGCCATTTGGCCCAACTGGTCTGTGCCGGTGTTTCTGCTTCACGTGTGCCTCCTCCCACCCTACTTCATCTAACCCTGTCAGCATAACTTTCTGGCGATGCTACCTTCCACACCAGTGCTTCCGATATGTCTTCCTTTTTCCTCAACCGAGGGTTCCCCTCCACTGTAGTTGACAGGGCCCTCGACCGTGTCCGTCCCATTTCCTGCACCTCTGCCCTCACCCCTTCCCCTCCCTCCCAGAATCACGATAGGATCCCAATTGTCCTCAACTTCCACCTCACCAGTCTCCACATTCAACGGATCATTCCTCCGCCATTTGGTTCTGTGATGTGGTTGACTCTTATTGCCCTCAGGGCAACTAGGGGTGTGCGATAAAACCTGCCTCGCCAGTGTTGCCCACATCCCAAAAGCAAATAAAAAGAAACCCCTTGAGTGCCCAGTTCTGTGATGTTAGAATCACAGAATGATACAGCACAGAAGGAGGCCATTTGGCCCATCGCACCTATGTCTGCTGTTTGAAAGAGCTTTCCAATTTGTCCCACACCCCTTGCCCTTCCCCCATAGCCCTGCAAATTTTTCCCCTTCAGGTATTTACCCAATTCCCTTTTGAAAGTTATTATTGAATCTGCTTCCACCGTCCTTTCAGGCAGTGCATTCCAGATCAAAATAACTCGTGTAAAAAAATTTTTGATCATGTCGTCACTGATTCTTTTGCCGATTACCTTAAATCTGTGTCCGCTGGTTACTGACCCTTCTGCCACTGGAAACAGTTTCTCCTTATTTACTCTATCAAAACCCTTCATGATTTTGAACACCTCTATCAAATCCCCCCGTAACCTTATCTGCTCTAAAGGAGAACAACCCCAGTTTCTCCAATCTATCCACATAGCTGAAGTCCCTCATCCCTGGTAACGTCCTAGTAAATCTCCCCTGCACCCTCTCTGAGGCCTTGACATCCTTCCTAAAGTGTGGTGCCCAGAATTGGACACAATACTCCAGCTGAGGCCTGAACCAGTGTTTTATAAAGATTTAGCATAACTTCCTTGCTTTTGTACTCTATGCCTCTATTTATAAAGCCAAGGATCGCATACGCCTTTTTAACAGCCTTCTCAACTTATCCTACCACCTTCAAAGATTTGTGTACGTACACCCCCAGGTCTCTCTGTTCCTGCACTCCCTTTTAAATAAGTACCATTTAGTTTATATTGTCTCTCCTCATTCAAATGTTCCATGAGAGACAATGCCTGAAGTGCAGCATTTAATAGTATTACTGTGACTATTTTCAGGGACCTCGAGGTCCGGATGGTCTCCCAGGAGAACAAGGGCCACAAGGTAACAAGGTAATTATTTGCTTTGCAACATCAAACAGTAGATTTTCAGGAACACCTCTGACAGCCATTTCAAGTGAATCGAAGTTACTAAATTAATAAGTGTCTGTTGCATGTATAATAGCTTTCCTTAAAGTTATTTTTGAACTGGAAATTCCAGCTATTGTATGAAATACGTGTAGAGATGCTGAGACCTGCCTGGATAGCTGACATTTTAGACGGGAGTGTATTCATTTTGTATCAACATGAATTGCCAGAGGCATCACCCGTGTCCACATTGTCAGCTTTTTTCCACTCCGAGCAATGCGGTAAACCTGCAAGTTAGTTTTAGGGGGGAAAAGGGGGGTTATTTGCACCACAGCTATTCCCCGCCAACGTGATGAGTGCGATTATTATAAATGTTAAATTTAATTTCCCTCAGAACCCTGGAGGACATTGTTATCATCTCATACCATAAAGACATGTTTGCTTTGCAGGGAGAAAGAGGCGGACTAGGCAAAAAAGGTGAAAATGGACTCATTGTAAGTGTGAATCGTCGATAAGATTTGTAAATATCTCATTCAAGTCTCCTCCTATCCTCTGATATCTATTCTGTACATTCGTCAACATCCAAGGTCATTCATTTTCTGTATTACAGGGCAAAGCAGGAAATCCCGGAGAAAGAGGAGCTCAAGGACTTCCAGTAAGTATAATTTATCTATTAATCTTTTAATATAAAGAAAGGACTTGCATTTATATAGCACCTTTCACGACCTCAGGATGCCCCAAAGCACTTTACAGCCAATGAAGTAGTTTTTGAAGTGGAGTCACTGTTGTAATGCAGGAAACATGGCAGCCAATCTGCGCACAGCAAGATCCCACAAACAACAATTAAATAATGACCAGATAATCTGTTTGAGGTTTGATAGATGTTGGCCACGACACCGGGGAGGACTCCCCTGCTGTTCTTCGAAATAATGCTATGGGATCTTTTATGTTCAGCTGAGAGGACAGACGGGCCTCGTTTTAATGTCTCATTCAAAAGACGGTACCTCCGACAGTGCGGCACTCCCTCAGTGCTTACACTGGGAGTGTCAGCCTGGATTTTTGTGCTCAAATCTCTGGAGTGGGGCTTGAACCCACAAACTTCTGACTCAGAGGCAAGAGTGCTACCCACTGAGCCACGGCTGACACTATCTATACAACTACCTAGGGGCTGCAGGCACCTCGCTCCATGGATGTGGTCTGGAGTATGATTCTCAGTAAGACTGGACATTGTTGACTAGAAATTCCATCATGCGTTACATCTACCTCGAGGTAAAGTTACAGGCCTTGAAATGAGTTCTCTTTGGGGTCGATTTTGACTTTCGAGCAAGCGACTGGCGGAGAACGCGTTGATCAACCACCCATTCCGGCGGTAAAGTAGCCCGCCCGGCTTTGAGGCGTTGACCTCATCTAAACCTGGCAGGCGAACTGCGATGGTGCCAAACAGGCATCCCGACACAGTTCGCCCAATTGAGGCCTCAAGATCGGGCAACAAGGTACGTTAGGGGGCTGCACGGCGCAGGGTCCGACCAGTCCCGGCCTAAGATGGCAATCCGGGACCTAATTACGTCACAGGATCCCCGATTTCCATATTAAAAGGGGGCCTATCACCTGAAGCAGGCGGGCGCTTTGGACACCCGGCCCCCTTTCAAAATGGAGCTGGCCGCAGAGGGCTGCCATTGGATGCATCGCTGGAGTTTTCGTCACGTGACGTCCCGCCTCGAACCGTCCCACCAGCTCCCCCCCCCTCCCCGCCACACTTCCGTCCATCCTCTGGGCACACCGCCTTCCAACGGAAAACAGGCTCTTTGGGGGTGATTTTAAACCCCAAGAATGGGTGGGTTGGGGGCGGGTGGGAGTTGAAAATTAAAATGCTTTTTTGGATCGCAACCGCAACATTTTCGGACTTTGCATTCCCAGTGGGATGTTTGACCTTTTCCGCACCGACGTTAAACCCGTAAATAAAGCCGGGTTGCGGTGGCTCGAGGGGCCGAATGGTGTCCTCCTGCTCTTAATTCGTATGTTCATATTGGATAGGCTGGGGTTGTTTTCTTTGGAACAAAGGAAGCTGAGGGGAGATTTAATTGAGGTATAGAAAATTATGACGGGACTAGATAGAGTGGATAGGGAGGACCTATTTCCCTTAGCAGAAGGGTCAGTGATCAGATTTAAAGTAATTGGTAGAAGGATTAGATGGGAGCAGAGGAGAAATGTTTTCACCCGCAGGGTGGTGGGGGTCTGGAACTCACTGCCTGAAAGGGTGGTAGAGGCAGAAACCCTCAACTCATTTAAAAAGTACTTGGAAATGCACTTGAAGTACCGTAACCTACAGGGCTACGGACCAAGTGCTGGAAAGTGGGATTAGCTGGATAGCTCTTTCTCGGTCGGTACTGACGCAATGGGCCAAACGGCCTCCTTCTGTGCCGTAACTTTCTATGATTCTATGACCATCTCAAGCATTTGTAAGCGAAGAGCCCCAATTTCAGGGCACTAATGGGAATATGACTTTGCATACGAGAAAAATATAAAGCATGGAGAAATTTCTAGCCATAAGTGAAATCCCATAAAGTCCCATCAAAAATTTATGTGGTTCCTTGGAATTTTCTTTACTCAGAGAGTGGTTAGAATGTGGAACTCGCTACCACAAGTAGTATTTGAGGCGAATAACATCGATGCATTTAAGGGGAAGCTAGATAAACACACGAGGGAGAAAGGAATAGAAGGATATGCTGATCGGGTTAGATGAAGTAGGGTGGGAGGAGGCTCGGGTGGAGCTTACGGGATAGACCAGTTGGGCCAAATGGCCTGTAAGTTCGATGTAATGTAATTTTATCTAATACAGGTAAATATCAGCTTTGTGTGCGTATATAGTGCATGTGGCCAAAAATACAATGAACTTGTGTGATGATGCTTTGACTGTGGAGAGGAACGATGGAACAGGACTGGAATTTGACCTCCTCTGATTGCTGAGGGTAAACACCGTCCCTTTTCTTTGCGCGATGGATTCCCTCACCTTTGCAAGCAGTGTTATTTTTTTTTTCGCTAAAGCTGACCAGAAAAGCATATTCTGCTGCGATTTACAGTGAAAACCGAGCATTGAAAGCATGAACAGTCCAAATCCCCATCAGCAGTCTCCTCACTCTTTAATCCTCCTCCATTTGTGACTCCATTTCTGCTCACGTCCGGTGATCTTTCATTTAACAAGAGTTCAAACGAAGGACAGAATTTCATTTTTTTAATACTTCATTGTTTGATATTCAGTCGTTAGCTTTAAAGAAGCACCATAGCAGACATATCGGGGCACAGGTTCAACATCGTTGTGCCTGTTCTACGCCCGTTTTATGCCCATTTTACGCCCGTTTATGCCAATTTTACACCCGTCTTACGATGACGAATTTAGCAGAGTGACGGCCCACGCCTGATTTGTGCTCCACTAAATTCGACAGGGCCGTTTTTTTTTTTAGGTGGCCCTGGCACCTGCCTGAAATAAACGCAAGCCTCATTTCAATATCACGCGCTCATTTTCAGGAAATTCGTTGTGGCTAGTTTTTTAATTGGTTAAGATTAGCTTTTCGGGCACTGCAGCAGCCCAAGCAGGGGCCCTTAAAGGTGCCACTGGAGGCCGCCCAAGAAACCGGCAGCTAAGTTTTTTTTACACTTACCTTAAGGGGGAGCAAAGAGGAGCAGGAGCCCAATAGCCGCCCGTAGTTTGCCAGATTTATTCCAGCCAGGCCCGAGGCTGAGCTTAGGACAGTCCTCGGACCTCTCCCTTATTGCGCGCGAGTTCAGTGTGCCAATCATATCGGGCACTGTCAAATTGAGGCCCCGTTGAAGCAAGTTGATGTTAGGGGTATCACATAGAAAAGAAAGACTTGCATTTCTACAGCGCCTTTGGCAACCTCAGGACATCCCAAAGTGCTTTACAGCCAATGAAGAACTTATGAAGTGTGGTCACTGTTGTAATGTAGGAAACACGGAGGCCAATTTGCGCACAGCAAGATCCCACAAACAGCAATGAGATAAATGACCAAATAATCTGTTTTAGTGATGTTGGTTGAGGGATTAATATTGGCCAGGACACCGGGGAGAACTGTTCTTCAAAATAGTGCCATGGGATCTTTTACGTCCAGCTAAGAGGACAGACAGGGCCACGGTTTAAATTTGAACTAAAGGCATGTGTCAGAGTCTTGCAGTTTAAAAAATAATTCTACTAGTTCCCTGTCCTCTATAATTTAAAAATTAATCTCTGCTCTCACAAATTAATTAATTTAGCTTAATATAAGTCTACTATAATCATAGTCATCCTTCACAGAATGAATGTAATACCGAATTCTGCGTTTAGTAAATGCATTTTCATAGTCTTCTCAGTTGATTACGCCCTAGGTTCAAAGTTAAACTCAATGTAGCAAAAGAACAGTATTAAAAGTGCTTTCACCTCAAATGATATTATGAAAGACTTCAGTTTTGTCGAGGGACTGGAGAAGCTGGGGTTGTTCTCCTTAGAGCAGAGAATGATAAGGAGAGATTTGATAGAGGTGTTCAAAATCATGAAGGGTTTTGATTGAGTAAATAAAGAGAAACTGTTTCCAGTGGCGGAAGGGTCGGTAACCAGAGGACACAGATTTTAGGTAATTGGCAAAAGAACCAGAGGGGAGATGAAGAGAAATTTTTTTTATGCAGCAAGTTGTTATGATCTGGAATGCACTGCCTGAGAGGTGGAAGCAGATTCAATAGTAACTTTCAAAATGGAATTGGATAAATAATTGAAGCAGAAAGATTTGCAGAGCTATGGAGAAGAGCAGGGGAGTTGGGACTAATTGGATAGCTCTTTCAAAGAGCAGGCATAGGCACGATGGGCCGAATGGCCACATTCTGTGCTGTATCAGTTCTATGATTATCAGACTGTCTGTTATGATCACCTGTTGCTATTATAGCCCAATTTCCATTTGTCATCTTTTCAGCACAAGTTCCCGATCTCAAGATTGCGGCTACGTCTCAAATCAGTATTACATTTATTTCAGGCATTTATTTGTCATTGTAGCTGGATCACGGTCCCTCCTCAACTGCTCCTTGTGGTGGCGAGTTCCGCATTCTTACCACTCTTTGGGTAAAGAAGTTTCTCCTGAATTCCCAATTAGATTTATTAGTGACTATCTTATATTTATGACCTCTAGTTTTGGACTCCCCCCACAAGTGGAAACATTTTCTCCATGTCTACCCCATCAAACCCTATCATTATCTTAAAGACCTCTATCAGGTCACGCCTCAGCCTTCTGAAAACAAAAACTCTAAATGCTGGGACTCTAAAACAAAAACATCAATAGAAATAAAAAGACAGGTTAGCATTTCGGGTGTAATCCTTCCTCAGAATGGCCGTTCTGGTGGTTGATATGGACCTTGTAAATCCCGTGAGATGATTTGAAGGAGAGCAGGGAGTTCTCCCCGCATCCCGGCCAAGATTCCAACCCCCTCAAAAATAAAAAAAACGGCCATTTGTCTGATTACGGTTTGTGAGCATTTCGTATTTGACTGTCGCATTTGCCAGCCTAACAATGACTGCACTTCAAAGTAATTTACTCTGTGAAGTGGTTTGAGATATTTCTGAGAGGTGTGAGAAGGTGCGAGATCAATGCAGGTCTTTATTTATCAGTTAATTTACTGATCTCGTCTTCTGGCTGTTTCGAATTTTGATGCAAGTTGAACGCCAAGTCCTTGCCCTGATTCTAATTTTCATTACGTTGCTAATCGTTGAATTTATCTTTGGGCATATGTGCCCTACATTACAACAGTGACTACACTTCAAAAGTACTTCATTGGCTGTAAACGGCTTTGGGACATCCTGCGGTTATGAAAGGCGCTGTAGAAATGCATTGGAGAGGGTGCAAAAAAGATTCACAAGAATGATTCCAGAACTGAGAGGATATCCTGAATAGACTGGGAATGTTAGGGTAATTGACTGTAAAAGATAGGGGAAAGGTGGAGAAAATCTTTGCACTTATGGGTGAGTCCAAAACTAGAGGTCATAAATATAAAATAGTCGCTAATTAATCCAACAGGGAATTCAAGAGAAACTTCTTCACCCAAAGAGTGGTAAGAATGTGGAACTTGCTACCACAAGGAGTAGTTGAGGCAAATAGCATATATGCATTTAAGGGGAAGCTAGATAAACATATGAGGGAGAAAAAATAGAAGGGTATGCTGATAGGGTTAGATGAAGTAGGGAGGGAGGAGGCTCGTGTGGAGCATAAACGCCAGCATAGATCAGTTGGGCCGAATGGCCTGTTTCTGTGCTGTAGTTTCGATGTAACTCAATGTAAGTAATTTCTTTCAAGGCACAAGATGGAGCACATTGTTCGAATGTTTCCTGTACTTATTTGCCCTCTGCAGTTCACCATGCGTGTTGTTTTGATGGTGTACTGGAAAGGGATCCTGAAATCCATTACTACACAGTCAGTTTTCATCTTTGCTCTCTCTGTTTAAGGGTTTGACAGGACCTTCAGGGAGCACCGGAGATATGGGACCCCCAGGACAACCAGTGAGTTTACCTTCCGTTTATCCATTGCAGAGGAGGATGATTTTCTCTCTACACTATTTGTAATTGTAAACCTGTTTATAAAGATTAGAATCATTGAATCATATAGCACAGAAAGAGACCATTTGGCCCATCGTGCCTGTGCCGGCTCTTTGAAAGAGCTATCCAATTATTCCCATTCCCCTGCCCTTTCCCTACAGCCCTGCAATATTTTCCCCTTCATGTATTTATCCAATTCCCTTTTGAAAGTTACTATTGAATCTGCTTCCACCTGTCAGGCAGTGCATTCCAGATCAGAACAACTCGCTGCGTAAAAAAAATTCTCCTCATCTCCCCTCTGGTTCTTTTGCCAATTATCTTAAATCTGTGACCTTTGTTTACTGACCTTCCTGCCACTGGAAACAATTTCTCCTCATTTACTCTATCAAAACCTTTCATAAATTTAAACACCTCTATGAAATCTCCCCTTAACCTTCTCTGCTCGAAGGAGAACAATCCCAGCTTCTCCAGTCTCTGCACATAACTGAAGTCCCTCATCCCTGGCACCATTCTAATAAATCTCCTCAGCACCTTCTCTAAGGCCTTCACGTCCTTCCTAAAGTGTGGTGCCCAGAATTGAACACAATACTCCAGCTGGGGCCTAACCAGTGATCTATAAAGGTTTACCATAGCTTCCTTGCTTTTGTACTTTCGGAGGGGTTAAATTGGATAAACTTCGAATCCGGGCGCGGGGATGGCAGTGCGCGATTAACCCGCGTCCAGTCATGAGATTAATGCTGCTTGCTCATTTACCTGATTCCAGCGCGGGCAGCCAGGCCTCGCTGCATTGTTCAGTGACTCCTCACCAGCAAGGGGGGCCCGATATTGTGTGAGTGGCTCACACCTCTTCAAGGCAACCTGCACCTCTTCAAGGCAACCTGCACCTCTTCAAGGCAACCTGCACCTCTTAAAGGCAGCCTGCACCTCTTAAAGGCAGCCTGCACCTCTTATCTTCAAAATATAAGATACGGGTCCGCACAGAGTCTGAACGGAGATCAGACATCGCACACGTAAAACACAGATGCAGGTCCCATCCCTATGTTTACAAACTGATGAGTTATGTTAAACCATTGAATAAAGGTTGCGCACTACTAAATCCCACATCCTCCAATCTGCATGCCAGACCTCACCAATCTGCCGACCTGAGTTTGTACCAGGCCTGCGAGAGTGCGTGCACCAAGGTTCTCTGATGATGCACTAGAGGTCTTGGTGCAAGAGGTGGACAGAAAGAGGGGCATCCTATATCAGCAGGGGGGCAAAAGGCCTCCAGATAAATGCTCAAGAGGCAGTGGGAGGCAGTGGGGGACGAAGTCAACGCCAGGCGCACAGCACCACGAACATGGATGCAGTGCAGGAAGTTCAGTGCTTTGACACGAGTGGTCAAGGTGAGTGAGGTCAACAGTCAAGTAGCGTCTCCTACCAACTGCACCACTAGCCGCATCCACTGCTCCACGCACTACACCCCCCCATCACCCACACACCAACAAACTCTTTCCATCAGTACTCAACTCTTCCAATCAGATGCTTCCTCTCACCCTCACACATTATCACTGTTGCAAACAGCACACACACAACTCAAATGTCACACACAGTGGCAGCTATTCAACCATGACAGGCACACCACCCAAACATCCTGCAGGACACACGTCCCGCTTTCTTGCAGGAGAAGGTGGCGCATAACAGAAGGCAGCAAGTGGCCGTGACATTTAGCCCCTCGAGCCTGTTCCGCCATTCAGTGAGATCATGGTGGACCTGTGACCTAACTCCATATACCCGCCTTAGCCCCATTTCCCTCAATACCCTTGGTTCACAAAAATCTATCAATCTCAGATTTAAAATTCACAAGTGAGCGAGCATCAACCGCCTTCTGCAGAAGAGCGTTCCAAACGTCTCCCACCCTTTGCGTGTAGAAGCGTTTCCTAACTTCACTCCTGCAAGTCCAGGCTCTAAATTTTAGGCTATGTCCCCTAGTGCTAGTATTGAAGTCTAGGAGACCTCCAAAAACAGTTACAAATGCATCGGCAGCCAGAAGCAATAATCCAGCAACTAACCTGTAAATCCTGCATGGTCCCTTTAAATAGTGCTGGTGGGGGCCCTCCAGGCACTCTAAGACACGTTCAGCTGTTCTTTTTTTTTATTTGTTCATGGGACGTGGGCATCGCTGGTGCGAGGCCGGCATTTATTGCCCATCCCTAATTGTCCTTGAGAAGGTGGTGGTGAGCCGCCTTCTTGAACCGCTGCAGTCCGTGTGGTGAAGGTTCTCCCACAGTGCTGTTAGGAAGGGAGTTCTAGGATTTTGACCCAGCGACGATGAAGGAACGGCGATATATTTCCAAGTCGGGATGGTGTGTGACTTGGAGGGGAACGTGCAGGTGGTGTTGTCCCCATGTGCCTGCTGCTCTTGTCCTTTTAGGTGGTAGAGGTCGCCGGTTTGGGAGGTGCTGTCGAAGAAGCCTTGGCGAGTTGCTGCAGTGCATCCTGCAGCCACAGTGCGCCGGTACACACTGCAGCCACAGTGCGTCAGTGGTGAAGGGAGTGAATGTTTAGGGTGGTGGATGGGGTGCCAATCAAGCGGGCTGCTTTGTCCTGAATGGTGTCGAGCTTCTTGAGTGTTGTAGGAGCTGCACTCATCCAGGCAAGTGGAGAGTATTCCATCACACTCCTGACTTGTGCCTTGTAGATGGTGGAAAGGCTTTGGGGAGTCAGGAGGTGAGTCACTCACCACAGAATACCCAGCCTCTGACCTGCTCTTGTAGCCACAGTATTTATATGGCTGGTCCAGTTAAGTTTCTGGTCACTGGTGACTCCCTGGATGTTGATGGTGAGGGATTCGGCGATGGTAGTGCTGTTGAATGTCAAGGGGAGATGGTTAGACTCTCTCTTGTTGGAGATGGTCATTGCCTGGCACTTGTCGGGCGCTGGTTAAGACAGGGTGGTTAAAAGAGTGCGTTGGCTGGAGCGTGGAGTGCCAAAATGGTATCTATCCCTTTAAATCAGTGTTGCACACTGATCTACCGCATATGTTCCTTACTTTACATGGTACTGACGTTTGTCATATGTGCGTGCACAAATGCCTTTACCAAGATGGCGTCCGGCGCACGTCTAGAAGCGTGCGCGGGCATTCCGGACGCCATTTTGGGACTTTAGGAGGCCGCATAGCTCCTAAAAAGAAAACTAGCACTACATGGCCCAATTTATAACCCAAGGTACATCCACCCCCAGCTCTGGGCACCCCCTTTGCCTTTACAATTTTGCTATAAATGGCGAACCAAGGAAATCGTTCCCCCAATGTCTTTTCCAGCGATTGTCATTCCATTTGGACTTTGCCCTATCAACAAAGTGACAAAAATTCCCAAGATAGTACAGAATGTGTTCTACAGAACAAAATGACCCATGATCAGGTACGGAACAGAAAACATGGAAAGCTGGAAATCTCCACAAAAAATTAAGGAGAGAAACACAAGTAGCTGACGGTGATTTGTGGCACTAACGCTTATGAAAATCATTCTCTAATTTGAATCAATTTTTTTGTCATAAGTACAATGAACCAAAGAAGGTATGGAAACATTTTGGATCTATATTCTGACAGGTCAGCACAAAGCCTTACAACCCAGAAATAAGTAAATTTGTGCCATCGTTATATTAAGCTGATGGTATGGTCATAATTTAGCCCCTGGCAAGTACTATTTGTACTCACATTCATAATGTTTTATAAAATTAATTATCAACTCCTCAAGAGCATAATGATACAACATGCTTTCTTGCAAGCATTTGATTGAAGGAGGTTATGAGAGATAAGAGTATTGCAGTAAAATTTGAATTCACTTACTTATTGTTAAACTACAACCGTTCAGCCATTTTGTGTGGAATAAATCTCTTACTAAATATTTGCACCGTATTAATAGTCAATGGACTGCTGTATTATTGCCTTTTAAAAAAGGTAATTTATTCATTCATGGCTTAAACTGATGCTATTTTTCCAATGACTTTTCCATATAGGGTCCTCGAGGACAAGAAGGTGAGGTCGGCCCTATTGGAGAAATTGGTCCTGAGGTGACTATTTTATTTGTTTCTGTGATATTCTCAACCTTCGCAATTTTTAGAGTTGAACTCTTTTAGCGGTTAGAAGTAACGGGGGGGAGAAATTCAACTCACGCCCGCCAGTCCTCCCTGTGTAAAATCGGCGTTTATAACACCGAATTTTGTGCTGAGATCTGCCACGCCCAAACTACGCCGGAAATGCCCTGGACACCATGTTGGCTCAATCAGCTATTAGTCGTCCAGGACGCCTGCCTGAAACAGGCCTTAGGCTCCTTAAATACGGAAATTTGGGTCCGACAACTGGTTGCAAAATTCAGGTGCACACGGGCGGAGCTTGAATCTTGCATGGTCTGCCTACTTGTACCAGGCGCTGAGCGGCCTAACCAACGATCCTTAAAGGGACCGCTGGAGCTCGCCCGCAATTGGGCCAGGAAAAGTTTTCCGTTATTTTTGTGGGCCGGCGAGTTCGAGGCCCCTCCTCAGTATCGCCAAACCCTCCGCCCTCCACCCCACCCCCTGGACCCGTCCTGCCGAGCGGTCCTACATAGGAGCTGACTGTTTTCCTGCCCTCCCTGACCGGCGAGCTACAACGGCTGCCCGTTTGGCGCCTGCAGCTCATCGGCGGCATTTAATTGAGGAGCCCAAGCCGAATTTGGTTCGAGGCTCAGGACGGCAGCTGGAGCCTTCGCCCCGTCGATTTTACGCTCGTTTTGGGCGTAAGTCGAATTTCTCAGCCAATTGCTCAAAGGTTTTAATTTAAGTTACAATTACCAGCTAAAAAAAAAATGCTTCACACTATAATGAAGTTGGTCTGTTAATTACACAGGGAATTCCAGGACCTATCGGAGATCTTGGTCATCAAGGGGAACCTGGAGCAAAGGCAAGTACGACATGTCATGCAACTAACCAACCGAGGGGGAACTGTCTTGTAAAGATACAGTGGTGTTGGAAAATGAGTTACAATTTCCTGTCAACATTAACAGCTGGAAATCATTCAGATTCTGCCAGAGATCCAATGATTCTGTTGGCGATAAGCAAATTAACAACTGAATCTAATTGCGTTGTTATGAATTTGGGTGCCTTAAGATGGTAAACATCCAACTTCTAGAAATTGCATTTCCTCTTTCAACGATTCTCTATATGAGCCTTCGTGAACGGCAATATATGATAGATACTGATACATCGCACTCATTTTTATCTTTTTGTAATTGTCCCGTGCAAGATATTTACGTTTCGGTGGAGATCGAGTTTCAACAGAAACCCTATTTATTTCTTCTTGTTGATGCCCAACTTTTGTCAGATCTTTCCAGAAAAATTTTGCTCACCGAAGATTTCTTGGCGTGCGCCGTTATTAATGTGAAAATCGGCAACTTGTGGCGAGGAAGAGATAAGCCGTGAGTTGCGAATCGTCACAAGTTGTTGGACGATTTGTGCCCGCTCCTCCGTTAGCTTCGCGAAAACGGCATCTCGCCCCTAACCTCTCCGTGATTTTCATGAAGTTGCTGTATTTGCTCATTAATTGTCCATTAAACTTGCCGCAGAAAGTTAAGTCTAGTAATTAATAGCGTAAGTACCCTTTTAACAGCGAGATAATTGTTAATGACTGCCAATCAAGCTTTCTGGCCCAGAAAGTGAACAATTATAAGCGTGGAGTCTCATTCCTTAAGGTTGTTGTTTGAGATTTTAAAAATGTTAAACTTTAAAATTTAAATAAAAAATTCTTAATTTTCCTTTCTGACTCTTTTTTCTCTCTCTCTTAATCCAATCTTTCTTTTCCTCTCTTTATTTCTCTTTCTGTACCTGGTTTGACTCTAATTCACCCTCCTCAGTCTTTCCTCTGTTTATTTCTCATTGTTTAAGGAGATAGACCGTTGGTCCCGTTGTTCACTAAGGTCCCAGATGCTCCATTGCCCTCGTTTTCAGCTCGTACTTCCAGCAACTTTGTGGGCAAAATACTTTTGAGCTGAAGGGTGCAGGAACAAGTCTAACTAACGAGGCACGCCGCGAGATGCCCCACTCCAGCAAATTCTGGGCCAATCTTTCATGTGTGTCGTGCCAATTAGGTTGGCTGCTTGCAGCTCCACAGGGACAATGCAATCACTGCAGCAATAGTCTAGACTAAAAGTGATTGTCATTTACTGCCCAATGCTTCACCTATATGTTCCTCTGAGGAAAGTCACACCTCATTGTAGAGACGCCCTATAACGATCACTTATGGCTGTTGAACTTTTGAGGCAATGCTCAGAATCCACTGTTCAGCCTTCAGCGTTAGTTTGTCATCCCCTTCTCATCCATTTTGAATGTCCTGTCCATTTTTCCTACCAAACATCAGTCCCTGGCCAAGAGGACAAACAGAGGACAACTCCAGTTCCAGTCTATAACCAGTTGCTGGGATGTACAGGAGATTAATCTGCGGTATAACGCCCTCTAATTTTGTTTATTTTTTCTGTTGCCTTCCTGTAAAGAAGTTTTGATCTCCCGTCAGATGCCTCCCTCTGATAACACCAGGAAGGAATTCTCCCCTGTAACAAATCACAAGCATCAACCCTGTTCTACCATCCTGTGGCAAAGCTCTTCAATGCTTCGATGCCACCAAATGCTGTTGAGTGATCGAAGTACTCAAGTCAACCAATGTTTTCTGAAACGTTTTTTTCATAGTCCGAGTGGTAAACATTGGACCTGAATGCAGGGTCTGAAGATTGGTGCTTGTTTCACATGGCGGGGTTGGTTTCCCTGTAGCAGCCAGAGCCATTGCCAGCTGGGATTTTTCTTGGAAAGTTCCTTCCATTTTCAAGACTGAGATTAAAACATTTTTTTTTGAGGTCAAGATATCAAGGGATATGGAGAAAGGGCAGTCATTTCAAAAAAATGGCCTCAAGTCTTTTGTGATTTCATTGCTCCTCCGGACTCCACAAGAACATTGGGGCTACCGCCCCAACCTCGCCCCCCACCTCCATAATCGGCTCACCCCGCCCCTCCCCCCCAGACCTAGCTACCTGTTGGCTGGCTCGGAATGCGGACCAACCCATCTGCTGCCGATTGGTCAAAATCTACCCCATTATCCACTATTATATATTCTACCTTAGATGCATTAGAATCATAGAATGATACAGCAGAGAAGGAGGCCATTCGGCCCATTATGCCTGTGCCGGCTCTTTGGAAGAGCTATCCAATTAGTCCCACTCGCCTACTCTTTCCCCTTGGCCCTGCAAATTTTTCCCCTTCAAGTATTTATCTAATTCCCTTTTGAAAGTTATTCTTGAATCTGCTTCCACCACCCTTTCAGGCAGCGCATTCCAGATCACAACAACTCGCTGCATAAATTTTTTTTTCCTCATGTCACCTCTGGTTACCGACCTTTCTGCCACTGGAAACAGTTTCTCCTTATTTACTCTATCAAAACCCTTCATGATTTTGAACACCTCTATCAAATCTCTCCTTAACCTTCTCTGCTCTAAAGAAGAAAAACCCCAGCTTCTCAAGTCTCTCCATATAACTGAAGTCCCTCATCCCTGAGACTATATAGCATTCTTTCCAGTGCTATATAGCATGCGTCTCCAGTACATTTTGGCTCAGGTTCAACTAAGTCTGTATTTCGTTTTCCTCTAATACATCCTTTTCCTGATCTATGGGAGCCCTTTGACCCATGGCCAACAGTCTCCAAACTCCTCACTCTTCCTGACTGCTTAAACCTTTTTCTAGTTATGAGTCTAAAGGAACTGCCTGTTTCCATTTTCCCGAATCGGCCCTTCATGTCTAGACTATTTGCTTTCCTTTTTCTTCATCCTCTCTCTTCTTGCAACCTGCAAAATAGCATATAGTTTGTACAAAATAATGTCCACTGAACTGTACCAATTTAAAGTGGTAAATAATATAAACTAGAGTAATAGAGAAACATGGAACTACAGAATATTGCTGTAGACAGTATGTTCAGATGAAATGAGATGTAGCCTTTAAGTACATGACGTGTTATCCATATGTTAACTACCTAAAACAAGCAATTTGCCAATACTGTCAGACCACTTGCATGCAGGAATGTGAATATTGAACTTAATTTTTCAGTTTTTGTTTTAAAATGTAATTTTGGATAGTTTATTAAAATTGTCTTTGGAATAAAACAGGGTGAAATCGGACCAGCTGGAAATGTGGGAGAACCAGGTCAAACGGGTTTGAGGGTGAGTTAATATAAGTCTGAGTGCTGCACCAATGTCTTACCAATGTCCAAATTCATATTTTCTGACTGATATTCATTATGTGTAAAATCATACACTGGCATAGCCTTCAAGTGCATGATACAAAAGTCAACTATATTTGTTATGATTTTGTGCTGATCAAGGTGACAGATGGAACTGCTGGAGAATGGAACACTTTTCATTTTGGTATTGGCAAGTATTAGCACCAAGCTCTGTAAAGTACCAGTGTTACATTTCGCAGTTCCTGCATTCGCCATCTGATGGCCTTTCCGAATGAAATTGCCAATTTAATACCAAATATGAGCAGTTGTGCTTTGTGCAGCTATTAGCATTAGGAATTGGATGAGTTCGTCCAGATATATTTTGCGTAGCACACTTGCATCAAGCAGTTAGAGGAGACGTTCAGCCATCAGCCTGGACTGGATTTGGACTAGATTCCAGAGAGTATTTAAACCATTGCTTCTCCCATTACTCCTTGTTATGAAATGTTGCTTTAATGCACTAATATGGATATACAAAAATATACATTAGTATTGTCAGCATAGAAATTCCACAGGTTAACCTTAAAAGACAAATTTTGCATCAGTAACGGTAAATATATAGGGATCGAATTCCACTTGTTTATATAAGAACATAAGAAATAGGAGCAGGAGTAGGCCATACAGCCCCTCGAGCCTACTCCACCATTCAGTAATATCATAGCTGATCTTCTACCTCAATTCCACTTTCCCACCCAATCCTCATATCCCTTGATTCCCCATTTGTCCAAAAATCTATCGCTTTCAGTCTTGAATATACTCAACGACTGAGCATCCACAGCCCTCTGGGGTAGAGAATTCCAAAGATTCACAACCCTCTGAGTGAAGAAATTTTTCCTCATCTTGGTCCTAAATGGCCGACCCCTTATCTTGAGATTGTGACTCCTAGTTCTAGACTCTCCAGCCAGGGGAAACAGCCGCTCAGCATCTACCCTATCAAGCCCTCTAAGAATTTTATACATTTCAATGAGATCAGGTCTCATTCTTCCAAACTCCGGAGAGTACAGGCCCATTCTACTCAATCTCTCCTCATAGGACAACCCTCTCAACCCAGGAATCGATCTAGTGAACCTTCATTGCACCCCCTCTAAGGCACAATCTGGGTGGAATCGGCCGAACCAGTGCAAAAGATCGGGGGAATTTTAAACGTGAGTTACACCCAAAACCATTTACGTTCGTATTTTCCACACTCTTTATGCTGGTTCAAGATTCAATTTGCCCGGATCAGGCCCCGCCCACCAAATTGGCCACGCCCCCATGTGGAAATCGCGAGTTTCCTCCGATTGCACTGGTTCAGGAAGGGTCTTCAAATTCTGCTCATTCTCTTAGGAGCACAGGCACCGGTCGGCAGGTTTTAAAAGTTTTTTCATGTCAAAAAATATTTAATTTACTAAGAAACTGACTAGTGTACACCAATGAAACGATTAAATGGTTCAGTATAGTTTTTTAAAATCATTTTCAGTGATTTTAAATCAGTTTACTCACAGGTGGAGGACTGAACACTTATTAAAAATGCCTATTTTTGCTGATAAATCCATTTTCAAAGCCGTATTAATAAAACTGCACCAGATTACCACTCTTAAATACATCAAGGAATACCTTTTAATGGAAAAAAAAAGAAACAATTCCGTTCTATTACACGATGTGGAGATGCCGGTGATGGACTGGGGTTGACAATTGTAAACAATTTGACAACACCAAGTTATAGTCCAGCAATTTTATTTTAAATTCACAAGCTTTCGGAGGCTACCTCCTTCCTCAGGTGAACGATGTGGAAAATCGTTTTCCACATCGTTCACCTGAGGAAGGAGGAAGCCTCCGAAAGCTTGTGAATTTAAAATAAAATTGCTGGACTATAACTTGGTGTTGTAAAATTGTTTACAGTTCTATTACACTGCCAGATTGTGCTGGTTCATGGAAGATTTTACGTTTGGGATTATGCAAATGAATTTTGTAGTGTAACCGAACCAGTGCAATTTCAAGCAGATTTTGGGTGCAATTTCCTGTTGCGTCCAAAGCAGAAACTCGACCCCATAGTGTATGTCTGGCACCTCAAAACAATTTACATTGGAACTTTTATTTACTTTGTGGCAGCACCCAAATCCTGCATTATTGATAGGATGAAGAACTGATAACACTTTCATCCAGCTCCTGCAGTTTTACATTTGTTATTGCAACGGTGTTTTTACACACTATTAAAAGAGTAATATTTGGAAGGCATTTCCCTGAATCTACTGCTATAGAATCATAGAAGTTTACAACATGGAAACAGGCCCTTCGGCCCAACATGTCCATGTCGCCCAGTTTATACCACTAAGCTGGTCCCAATTGCCTGCACTTGGCCCATATCCCTCTATACCCATCTTACCCATGTAACTGTCCAAATGCTTTTTAAAAGACAAAATTGTACCCGCCTCTACTACTGCCTCTGGCAGCTCGTTCCAGACACTCACCACCCTTTGAGTGAAAAAATTGCCCCTCTGGACCCTTTTGTATCTCTCCCCTCTCACCTTAAATCTATGCCCCCTCGTTATAGACTCCCCTACCTTTGGGAAAAGATTTTGACTATCGACCTTATCTATGCCCCTCATTATTTTATAGACTTCTATAAGATCACCCCTAAACCTCCTACTCTCCAGGGAAAAAAGTCTCAGTCTATCCTGCCATAATCGTTTATTTTTCAGAATTTTGCGATTTATCAGATTTCTTTTACACAAAGCAGTTAAGTAATAAAATGGCTTCTTAACTCTTATAATCTGTCCCCCCAGCAGGAAACAAAATCTGAAGCTTTGATACAGATGCACTTCCGTCTCCACATAATTAGGGCTTATGTCAGGCATTATCAAGACCCTAAAATTGCTCTGGCATGAATTAAAAAATATAAAATGGACTTTATAATATTTTTGTATTCGGGGTCTCTAATGTGAAAGGCAATGGTTTATTTTCAGAAATTATCCGTGGAGTCCATGTGCTGTCTTATGGAACTTGTTTTCAAAGTTCGGACATTAATTAGTTATGGTACGCAATTTTTGCACTGAATCTACATACCATGGACCTCCCTAAGGAAAGAAATCTGAATGATTTGAACCATTCACAGAAACAGGCCATTCGGCCCAGCTGCTCCATGCCGATGTTTTTGCTCCACACGAGCCTCCTCCCACCTCTCTTCATCTAATCCTATCAGCATATCCTTCTATTCCTTTCTCCGTCGTGTGTTTATCAAGCTTCCCCTTAAATGCATCTATGTTATTCGCCTCAACTACTCCTTGTGGTGGCGAGTTCCACATTCTAACCACTCTCTGGGTAAAGAAGTTTCTCCTGAATTCCCTTTTGGATTTATTACCAACTATCTTATATTTATTGGACTCCCTAGTTTTGGCCTCCCCCATGATTGGAAACATCTTCTCTAAGTCTACCATATCGAACCCTTCCACCAACAGCTCACACTTTCAATTTACTTTGATTTTATCTTTACTTTTTTTCATTAAAGAAGAAAAATATATCTGATAAATCTTAATACCTCCCCCACAAAAAATAATGGTCTCTCTCTAATCTAGGGAGAACCAGGTCCAGCAGGAGAAGATGGTTTTCAAGGAAAAGATGGAATGAAGGTAAACACTAAGTTTTCAAGCCCTGGGTTTGTTTTGTGTGGCCGACTGTTACAGGCTTACCACTGGCGATTAACAGTTAAATATATTTTTGGAGGCATCTTGGAAAGTCAGTGCCAAGAATATGGCAAAAGGCAGAAATTCTGTTCGCCCCCACCTTGATCAATCTATTCCACCCACACAGGTGGAAATCCATGCTTTCTAGTGTGTATGCTATCAAAATAATGGTCGCCTTGCAGATGTCAAGTGAAGCAGTGCGAAATCAAATGGTACACTTGCAGCCCTTGGAGAGATGCTGGCCTTTGACAGTATGTCAGTTATATTTGATGAGCTTTGGCCGATCTTTCAATATCGTACTAAATTTGGGACAAATCCAATGCAAATCCAAGGTGAACAGGCTACCCATTATACCGCCTGAATTCAGTACATTCAGCTGAAGCTCCTCATCTTTTAATAATTCCAACTTTCATGATGCCCGCTCATCTTATTTTGTCAGTGTAAACAAGGTATTGTACCCACGACTAGAGTAGTTCATAAATATTGGAATTTACAGATTTACTGCACTTTTACAAATTTCAAGTCTGCCCTAAATATTGTCTCGGGTTACATGTCACTGAGTCTTGGGGTTAAACCCGCCTCCCTTACGATCAGGATTGTCCTTTCACCACTCAGCACATCAGTCTCTCGGATGAAACGTTAAACCGAGGCCCCATCTGTCCTCTCAGGTGGATGTAAAAGATCCCATCGAAGAAGAGCAGGGGCGTGTTCCAGTATCCTGGCCGATATTTATTCATCAACTAACATCACTTCAAAGAAAAAAAAACAGCTTATTGTCTGGTCATGTCTCTCATTGCTGTTTGTGGGACCCTGCTGTGCCCAAATTGGCTGCCGCAATTCCCGACGTTACAACAGTGACTACACTTCAAAAGTATTTCGACAGCTGTGGGACATGCTGAGATGATGAAAGGCATTGTATAAATGCGAGTCCCTTCCTTTCCTTTACATAGATCAACGATAGCGTGACCCAAGGGTGTAACAATGAGACTGTCTTGCTGTACGGGCTAGATATCATAATCCTCTGCATATGTCCTCACATGTGTTTGTCCAAAGGTGGACTGATTAATACTTTAGAGAGGTGAAGCCAGACACGAATCATTAAGCTGCTTTATTTTACAGTCAGTAATAGTTATAGCAAACCTCACCTTACTTTAACTTAATTTCAGTCTCCCCTCGTAATAAAGAAAATAATAAACAGTGCTACTCTGTCCCTATTAGTGGGATAATTAGCACTTTTGGTCATCCCAATCAATGGATCAAGCCAAGTCTTTCTCTGGGCCTGGTCAACTATCTTTTTAAAGTAAACTGGACTAGGCCCTTGACTGCCTCGCTCAGTAGAATTTACCAATTGACCAAAAAAACTGCGTTCCCTTGTTCTATTGCTCCCCCTCTGGACAGGAAGTTGAGAGTTTGGCATCTGCCCTCTTCCCTGGCTAGGGGGGGGGTTGGCCTGTAAGACTGCCAATCAAACCAGATTCCGCCCCCTCCTGGGTGGAGCTCCCATCAGCTAACTCTTGCTGCTTCCAAATTGAATGCATCCAGCCCAGCACCATGAACCTGGATGGTTCACAGGAAAGACTTAACAACCTCGTTGTTTGATCGGAAGACACACAGCATTTCACACACCACAACATCTTACTTACTTTAATATACATCTGTTGCCTGACCCTCCCTCTCCCCAGTTTCATACTTTGTGAGCTCAATTTAACTTAAAAGTATCACTTCAATATAAATCATACCCATATTTTCAGCAGCAAAATGGTTGAACATCTCGAAACACAACCTGCACACAAAGGTATTTAACCACAGTACATAATGTACGTTTTATATATATGTATATATTAAATTAGCGTCAACCATGAGGTTCAATTTCTCATCGTATGCCCATTTGAATTCTGGCCAAGTGCCAATTAACTTCAAAATGTTTCTTCTCACACACACACACCAGATTAGGGTCGAGAAATCCATCCAGCACACACTTTTTTCCTTCGCGGCAGAAACAAGTGGGGTGCATTTCAATTTTTGGTTTTTAATTACAATTTGAGGAGACGAATGTGGCCAATTTTCATTATCAGCGGACAGCGATCGCACTGCGCCCGTCCAATGTCCTTGGCAAGAGGCCCGAGCCACTTTGAAGGCCGGGGGGGCGGGAGGGGAGCGGTAAATCTGGCAGCGCCTCTGCAGAGCTGAGCCAGCATTCCAGACTTAATCGCGGCGGGGAGTGGGAAACAAAAGGAGCAGCAGCGGGGCAGAAGATTTATGAGGAACATTTAAGGACTGCTGATTAGGCCGTCCTACGTCCATTGGTACCTGAAAATTGCAAGGGGACACAATATACGTCGTCGGATCTCAATCTGCACGCCCTGTTGTGACACCTACTTGAAACAAGCGGGTGCTCTGGCCGCCCATTTCCAGGGCCGGTTGGAACTCCCTGTAGGCTAATTGGGAACGGTAAGTTCAAAGCACCATCACCCCATTGCTGCCCAGTGCAGGCAGTGAAAATCGGCCCCAATGTATCATTTACTATTCCAAAAAAAGTGCACAATAGCAGCAAAGGTGGGAGCAGCTGTGAATAAGATTGGGGAAACATCACATCGAACGAAGAGCACAGAAACAGGCCATTTGGCCCAACTGTTTTTTTTCATTCATTCGTGAGATGTGGGCGTCGCTGGCAAGGCCAGCGTTTATTGGCCATCCCTAATTGCCCCTTGAGAAGGTGGTGGTGAGCCGCCTTCTTCAACCACCAGCAATGTCTTTTTTTCTTGTAGCAGGATTGTACATCTGAGTGGCTTACTAGGCCATTTCACATTGCTGTGGGTCTGGAGTCACATGTAGGTCAGACCGGGTAAGGACAGCAGGTTTCCTTCCTCAAAGATCATTAATGAACAAGATGGGTTTTTACAAAATCCAGTAGTTGCATGGTCACCATTACTGATACTAGCTTTTTAATTCCAGATGTTTATTTAATTAACCGAATTTAAATTACCCAGCTGCTGTGGTAGGATTTGAACTTATGTCCCACAAATTATTAGTCCAGGTCGCTAGATTACTAATCCAGTAACATAACCACTATGCTACCGTGCCCTGCCGGTATTTATTCTCCACACGAGCCTCCTCCTACCCCTCTTCATCTCACCCTATCAGCATAAACTTCGATTCCTTTCTCCCACATGTTCATCGAGCTTCCCCTTAAATGCATCTATGCTACTCAATGCAACTACTCCTTGTGGTAACGAGTTCCAAATTCTAACCATTCTTTGGGTAAAGAAGTTTCTCCCATAGAATCATAGAAAGGTTACAGCACGGAAGGAGGCCATTCGGCCCATCGAGTCCGCGCCGGCTCTATGCAAGAGCAATACTGCCCCTGCCTCCCCCTTCCCCAATCCTGAATTCCCTATTGGATTTATTAGTGACTATCTTATATTTATGGCCCCTCGTTCTGGTCTCCCCCACAAGTGGAAACATCTTCTCTACGTCTACCCTATCAAACCCTTTCATAATCATAAAGACCTCTATCAGGTCACCCCTCATTAAAGATTATATCGGGCAGACGGAGAGGATTTGAGGCAGAATTCCTTGGGGGTGGGCAATTTAAAAGTCGTAACAGCGTGGAAGAAGAAAATGTGAATTGGCTGAACAGGTCTTCTCCCTATGGGGAGGGAAGGTTTCTAAAATTCGAAAGGGACCTCTGAGATATCTGTGGTGGGAGAAAAGAGCGGGACGTTTCTAAGGGTGTGGAGTAGATGGGGAGAACGTTTGGAGCCAGAAGATCGAGTGGGGAATCTTGGAAATACAGAGGTGAGTATGGGGATGAGAAGGAAATTGACTAATTCATTAAGTCCACATTATTTTCAAAATGCTGCAAAAAAAAATCGTCAGCATCCACGAAAGGATTTTTGATGTTCTTTCTCAACCCCTACCACCTCTACCTCTAATGTCCAAGAAAAGGTAATATGCCCGAACAAAGATTGCCTAATATCAGTAATTGACACAGACTGATAATAGTACAAAGGGCAAAACTGTTTCCGCTGGCAGGAGGGTTGGTAACCAGAGGGCACAGATTTAAGGTAATTGGCAAAAGAACCAGAGGGGAGATGAGGAGAATTTTTTTTACGCAGCGAGTTGTTATGATCTGGAATGCGCTGCCTGAAAGGGTGGTGGAAGCAGATTCAATAGTAACTTTCAAAAGGGAATTGGACTTGAAAAAGAAAAAAATTTGCAAGGCTATGGGGAAAGAGCAGGGGGGATGTAGGACTAATTGGATAGCTCTTTCAAAGAGCCGGCACTGGCACGATGGGCCGAATGGCCTCCTTCTTTGCTGTACAATTCTATGATTCTATGCTCTACATCTTTTTTGTGTGAGAAATGCACAGGGTGGTATTACAGCCGTGACTGTTCAGAGTCAGCTAATTTCTAGTTCTGTTAAATGCTGTTCAGTGGTAATTATTACTCTAGTTCATTGGTGCTAATAATGCATACACTGTTATTATAGGGTGAACTTGGTGATCAAGGTCCTATAGGTGAGATGGGAGAAAGGGGTGACATTGGAGTTCGAGGAGTTATCGGTCCAGTTGGAGGACCTGGGATAAATGGCTTACCAGTAAGTACATAACTTGGAAAATATCTGCTATATAATACAAAAAAAAGGTCAAACAATAGCAACTGTTGAACTTTAATTGCTAAATATTGTGCCTTTGCTCACATGCATCAACCAAGAAGTAGCATTCGTTACTTTTTTTTGATGTCGTTTTGTGATTGTTTTTAGGATGCAGGTTTCTATAGTTCTATGGTTCAGTTTCGCCCATCGCAAAATCCCATGCAATAGTTGCCAATGGTCATCTTTCATTTTTGTCAAGAATTCATAAACAGGACCTCAATCCAAAATATATTCATTGGACTGGCAAAAAATAAAACAAGAGCCACAAGAATTTCTGTAGTGATTGAAGTTTATTTACAGCTGTGAAATGGTTCTAAGGCCAGATGTTGTAAGCAATAACATCCTTGCCAGCGATTTCTGTGAGCGCTCTCCTGACCTCCCACCGTACCTTTGATCAGCGAGAGGTCAGCGGAAACCCTGGAGAAACAACGGAAACGATTGTTTGTGCCGATTCTCCACGGATTCACCCCCGATCTTCCACCGAAACAGTTGGCTCTAGATTGGGGAAGCCCTGCCGAGGTTCTACCCTCCTTGCATTGAGCGAATACGTAGTTGTCAATCACTAACTTTTTGTTGGAGGCCACAGACCCAAGCCAGGTCTTCTTCAAGGGGTTACACCATGGAGTTACGGGAGACTATTTCCTCCGGTGGGGAAATCCAGAACAAGGGGCATAACCTTAAAATTAGAGCTAGGCCGTTCAGGGGTGATGTCAGAAAGCACTTCTTCACACAAAGAGTAATGGAAACCTGGAACTCTCTCCCCCCAAAAAGCTGTTGAGGCTGGGGGCCAATTGAAAATTTCAAAACTGAGATTGATAGATTTTTGTTAGGTAAGGGTATTAAGGGTTATGGAACCAAGGCGGGTAAATGGAGTTAAGATACAGATCAGCCATGATCTAATTAAATGGTGGAACAGGCTCGAGGGGCTGAATGGCCTACTCCTGATCCTATGTTCCTATGACATAGGTTTGCACCTGCAAATTTCCATTTGCTGAGCCTTTCAATCGTGCCACCTTATGTGCTGCTGCTGAATGGACAACAGGCACAAGTCAGCTTTTCACTTGCTCCATGGCTGTTGGGATTAGCTCTGCCTACTTACTTGAAAGGAAGTAAAGGAAAGGGATAACACTGAATCTCAGTTCAGTCGCCATCCTATGGTTCAGCAGGTAGTGAATAAAGTGCCCAAATGTTTCTGGATCGGCAGGCCTGTCAAGGGCAAAGGTGAAGAGGAAGAATACTGCAAGTGGCCTCTAAGCTACTTGAACAACATTTAAATTTGGCCCCATGTAGTCACACCACTATTCCCAGCTAGAATGGAAATGATTGGGTAATTCCCCTGTCAATCACGCCTGCAGACCGCACTGCTGTAAGTGACCGGGATTGATTTTACGCACGTAATTTGTATTATGTAACTGCCCTCCACTCACCGCGTTTTGCTGGAGAAATCACCCTGCTTTTATCGGGAGAAGTTGCTGCAGTTTCGGTCATGAGTTCTGTTTGCTGCAGTTCGTAGAGACCCTTTTAGAATAGATTCTGTAAATAGACTTTGTTTGCTGTAAAATAGACTGCTTGCTGTGAGTCCTGCCAATAGTCCCGCCCCACCTCCAACTCACTGGCTGACACAGTGCAACTCACTGGCTGACACAGTGATGTCAATAGACACTCTAATTAAATTCCTCTTCAGGTCGAGTGGTGGGCAGAAATTTGTCTGTCAAATGCTGCATCTAACAGACATAACCAATGAAAAATATGAATTTAATGTTCATGAGTTTCACTGTTGACTTAAAAAAGGGTGATTTTTAAAACAAAAGTCTCGTTTCTTATCATCCGGGAAAAAAAATACGACTGTTTCATTCTAACTCCACAGGGACTTGAAGGGAAACAAGGCAAACCAGGACAACGAGGGCGTCCAGGAAAAAAGGTGTCCTATATCTTTTCTTTGAGAATTAACTTGTCTAAATATTCAAGTTCTATTGTTTTACGGACAGACTTTCCTCCTCTAAAAATCATTTCAAATTCAGTTATTTGCAAAGTGATTGAAAAACTAAGAACATCTAATCCTGTGTTTTGCTTTGTTCAGGGTGAGAAGGGGCAACAGGCACCTTTGGGAGAACAAGGTGACGCAGGTGAACAAGGTGAACAAGGAAAATCGGGACCCAAAGGAGCAAGGGGCACACGGGGACTGATGGTAATTTTAAAAGAAAGAACGATCTTGCATTTATATAGCGCCTTTCACGACCTCAGGACATCCCAAAGCACTTTACAGCCAATGAAGTGCTTTTGAAGTGTAGCCACTGTTGTAGTGTACGAAATCGCCACTGTCAGTTTGCGCACAGCAAGATCCCGTAAACAGCAATATGATAATGACCAGATAATCTGTTTTAGTGATGTTGGTTGAGGGATAAACATTGGCCAAGGGAGAAACTCCCCTGCTCCACTTTGAAATAGTGCCTTGGGATCTTTTACGTCCACCCGAGAGGGCAGATGGGGCCTCGGTTTAACGTCTCATCTGAAAGACGGCACCTCCAACAATGCAACACTCCCTTAGCACTGGGAGTGTCAGCCCGGATTATGTGCTCAAGTCTCTGGAGTGGGACTGTGAACCAACCACCTTCTGACTCAGAGGCAAGTGTACTACCAACTAAGCCATGGCTAAAAGTATTGATGTAGAATTTATTTACCTGGCGTTTCTGTAAAAGTGCCTACCGCTCTTAGTTTTTCAGTGTCTGATTTGAGATACTGTAGTTGGCAACCCCTTTTAACTTAAGCTAAAATATTTTTTGCATTAAAAATCTCTATTATGAAACATATTCTGAGGCGAACCAGAAAAACCATGTTTAATATAAAATTCATCATTTCCGTGAAAGGGGGTTATCCACGGGCAGGCCTAGGAAAGCGTGATATGGGGAGACGTGTGGTGGGGAAGAGGGCAGCGTTTTGGAAGGTGTGGGTATCATTTTAAAATTTGCTGCTTGCACTCCCCTGCCCAATCTCAGGCGGTCACCTTGGATTATTTGACTTTTTCCACTTCCTACACCAGTCATCCTGTGTGGACTTTTAGAGTGGGAGAGCCTGACCAGGAGCCATGCCCACTGGGTGAGATTGCCCAGGTTAATTTCATGCGGGGCTCTTATGGACTGATGAAATCAACCTGGATTGGATTCAAAAGGTGCAAAGCCAGTGTGCTAATTCCGTTTTGAGACTGGGATTTTCAGTAAACTGTAACGGTGAGCATGTCCTACTTTCATGGACCCATAATCTAGATGTTTTTCCTACTCAGTAAAGTATAATGGCAGATTTGTGAAATTTTCGTATTATCTGTCTACCTGAATTTTGAAATACTGTCTTGCAAACTTTCATTATGGGGTAAAGTATTAGTGGTTACATGTCTGTATTAATACAGGTAGTGACAGGAGCAGTTTGGAATGATGATGGTTTAACTGTATTACACAAAAAACATATTGGAATAACATTGAATTGTATTGGATTAAGTGCAGTTTTTCTTATAGAATGTTGATGTGAATTTTTATCTGTACAGTAATTATTTCTGTCTTTGCAGGGGCATCTTGGTTTGATGGGTCCAATGGGAGAACCAGGACTTCTGGGATATGGGGTGAGTAAATATTGATCAGGGTTAAAAACACCCGTCATTAACCTTGGCCTACTACCATTAGATTTAAAATCATAGAATGGTTACAGCACAGAAGGAGGCTATTCGGCCCATCGAGCCCGTGCTATCTCTTTGTAAGAGCAATCCAGTTAATCCCATTCTCCCGCTCTTTCCCCGTAGCCCTGCAAATTTTTTCCCTTCGAGTATTTATTCAATTCCTTTTTGAAAGCCATGATTGAATCTGTCTCCACCACCTTTTCAGGCAGTGCATTCCAGATCATAACTTCTCGCTGCTTAAAAAGTTTTTCCTCATGTTGTCTTTGGTTCTTTTGCCAATCACCTTAAATCTGTGATCTCTGATTCTCGACCCTTCCACCAATGGGAACAGTTTCTCTTTATTTACTTTATCTAAACCCGTCATTATTTTGAACACTTCTATCAAATCTCCTCTCAACCTTCTCTGCTCTAAGGAGAACAACCCCAGCTTCTCCAGTCTATCCATGTAACTGAAGTCCCTCATCTCTGGAACCATTCTAGTAAATCTTTTCTGCACCCTCTCTAAGGCCTTCACAACCTTCCTAAAGTGCGGTGCCCAGAATTGGACACAATACTCCAGTTGTGGCCGAACCAGTGTTTTATAAAGGTTCAACATAACATCCTTGCTTTTGTACTCTATGCCTCTATTTATAAAGTCCACGATCCCATATGCTTTTTTAACCGCTTTCTCAACCTGTCCTGCCACCTTCAAAGATTTGTGCACATATACCCCCAGGTCTCTCTCTAGATTTGTACAATTTAGTTTATATTGCCTCTCCTCGTTTTTCCTGCCAAAATGTATCACTTCGCACTTCCCTGCATTAAATTTCATCTGCCATGTGTCCGCTCATTCCACCAGCCTGTCTATATCCTCTTGAAATCTGTTACTATCCTCCTCACTGTTTACTACACTTCCAAGTTTTGTGTCATCTACAGATTTTGAAATTGTGCCCTGTACACCCAAGTCATTTATTCCCAGTTGGAAAGCTAACCTAGTTCTTATTCTGCAGCTGTGTCATACTGGTCTTTTATTCAGATTCCAGGAGCTGGCTTCCAATGTTTATGCTGTTGCATCCAATTTTATCACAATGTACAAATCTGCCAGATCAGCAGAAAACAGATTTTATATCATAAACAGTACGAGCTCGTTCATAGATGTCGGGCTTCTGGAATCCGAATTAAAAGACCAAATCGAAAAGTCCTTATTTGGTACAAGAACAGATGGGCATTTTTAGAGAAACTACACCCATACATTTAAACAAATGATATATTTTACTGATTAAACCTGTAATAAGATCAGTGAAGGTAAAAATATGGTACATTCCAGAACAGGAAATCTGCTATAATGAGATATTTCTGTCAATTTCACTTCAAGTTTGATTAATTTCTAGCTCCAATCCCCAAATTTGCATAACCCTACTGTTATGTTTCAGGAATTCAGACTATGTCGTCACGGGGGGTGGGTTTGTAATATCGTTTAATAATAAATTTAGCTCTCAATGTCCTGATACACACAAGGGCTTTTTATATTCGTATTTTAATTCACAGAACAGCAGAGCTGGTTTATCAGTAGAGTAGGTTTTCAGACAAGGCTTGTGGATCAGTGTCCTGCAGACAACGAAAGATCGTTCACACTCATTGCTCCTGCGAGAAGAATCATTGTCAAGTTCGGCTGGTGGGTTCCACTCCATCGGAATAGTTTGGCTAAACATTGATACTGCAGTCAGGCTTTTAAAGCAGAGAGAGCTGAGAAAGCCAAGGGCCAGTCAGAAGGGGGCACAAGTGGATGTTATTTATGACCGTTTATGGTGCACAATTGGTTTAGCCATTCATCGGCAGATCTGGCTGGACCACATCAAGCATTATCGGGTCCTGCTCTCCTCTGTCAAAACTGTTCACTATTCCAGGGTCATCCTGGAATGCATAGACAACCCCCGGCTTCTTTACTCTGTCTCCTTAAACCCCTCTCCTCTACCCCTTCTAACCTCAACCTCCAACAAGTGCGAGGAGCTCATCAACTTCTTTCTCATTAAGATTGCGACCAGCCGTTCAGCTGCCTCTGCCACATCCCTCCCTTCCCCTAGCCCACCAAACCAAACTTCCCTCAAGGTTCCCCCCTGCCCTCGCCCTGAACTCGCATCTTTCTATAGTTTCTCTCCTATCTCCCCTCACGCCGTCTCCCAGCTCATCTTGTCCACCTCCTCCTCCCTTGACCCTATTCCCACGAAACTGCTGACCACCCAACTTTCCTTCATGGCCCCCATGCTTGTTGACTGAGCACTTGGATAAATATTAACTGATCAGAGAGAGCCAGCATGGATTTGTAAAGGGTTAGTCCTGTCTAACGAAGCTGGTTGAATTTTTTGAGGATGTAACTAACATGGTAGATAAGGGAGTGTCTATGGATGTTAATGATATGGACTTCCAGAAGGCATTCAGTAAGGTTCCACATAAGAAACTGTTAACAAAAATGAGAGCACATGGAATTGGAGGTAATCTATTGACATGGGTAGGGAATGGGTTAGGAGGTAGGAGACAGAGAGTGGGGATAATGGGTATGTACTCAAATTGGCAGGGTATGATTATGGTGTCCCCCAGGGATCTGTACTGAGGCCGCAGCTTTTCATTATATTTATAAATAACTTAGATGAAGGAATAGAGAGCCATATATTCAAGTTTGCTGACAATACTAAGTTAGGTGGCACAGTAAATATTGTAGATGGGAGCAGAAATTTGCAGACATTGAGATTAAGTGAGTGGACAAAAGTGGGGAAGTATGAGGTCATCTACTTTGGACCGAAGAAAGGCAGATCAGAGTATTTTCTAAATGGTGAGAAACTAGGAACTGTGAAGGAGCAGAGAGATTTAGGGGTCCAAGTACAAAAATCACTAAAAGCTAGTGGACAGGTACAAAAAATAATTTAAAAGGCGAATGGAATATTGGCCTTTAACTCAAGGGGATAGGAATACAAAGGGGTGTAAGTTATGTTGCAGTTATATAAAGCTGTGGTTAGACCCCACTTACAGTACTGCACCTCAGGAAGGATATATTGGCCATGGAGGAGATGCAGCCCAGATTCACCAAAATGATACCGGGGCTAAAAGGATTAAATTATGAGGTAATGTCCTCAGGTAATGCCCCCCTCCCTTTCAAATCTGCCATCATTCCACCCTCCTCAAAAAACCCACCCGTGACGCCTCTGTTCTTGCAAGCTACCTCCCCATCTCCAAAGTCTTTAAACATGTTGTTGTCTCTCAAATCCGGGCGCATCTTTCCCATAACTCCATGTTTGAATCGCTCCGTCCCTTCCACAGCACCGAAACGGCCCTAATCAAAGTCACAAATGACATCCTACATGACTGTGACCATGGTAAACCATCCTTCTCGACCTATCTGCAGCCTTTAACACGGTTGACCACACCATCCTCCTCCAATTCCTCTCCTCCGTTGTCCAGCTGGGCTAGACTGCCCTCTCCTGGACCCACTCTTAACTATCCAGTTGTAGCCAGAGAATCTCCTGCAATGGCTTCTCTTCCCGCCCCCGCACCGTTACTTCTGGAGTCCCCCAAGGATCTATCCTTGGCCCCCTCCTATTTCCCATCTACATGCTGCCTCTCGATGACATCATCTGAAAACACAATATCAGGTTCAACATGTATGTTGATGACACCCAGCTCTACCTCACCACCACCTCCCTTGACCCCTCCACTACCTCTGTGTTGTCAGACTGCTTGTCCGACATCCAGTCCTGAATGAGCTGAAATTTCCTCCAATTAAACATGGGGAAGACCGAAGCCATCGCCTTCGGCACATGCTACAAACTCCATTCCCTAGCCACCAATTCCATCCCCCTCCCTCGCCACTGTCTAAGACTGAACCAGACTGTTCGCAACCTCGGCGTCCTATTTGACCTTGAGTCGAGCTTTCAACCCGAGATCCTCTCCATCACCAAGACCTGGTCACCCTCATAAACATTCCAAGGGCAATACATTCCACCTTCAGGGTCAGTAACATATTGCTTCAGAGCTCCTGGCACTTCCTGTCATTATCTTCACCAAAATGTGAGCATCACAGTTTCTTTAAAAGTCCGTGCAGTTTTATCCTGGATTAACTACTTATGTGGCATCACCATGTAGAAATAGTAATAATAATCTCCTTAGAACCAGCAAAAACTGTTTTTATGGCAGGGCTAATATTGTTCCCAAGGCTCAGAGGCTGCTGTTCAGAACACATTGTAGTGTTCGTGCAAACATACGAACAGTGATGGACGGGAAAAGACTCTCTGGTCCATCCAGTCTGTCCAACACAACTGTGATGCCTTGTGTATCACAATATATACATTCCCCACCCTACTCGAAACCACGTAATCTCCTGGGAGAGGTAAAAAAAGATAAAAACCCAGGCCAAGGGGGGAAAAATGTGGGAAATTCCTCTCTGACCCCCCCACCCCGCCTAGGAGATTGAAACTAGTCCAGGAGCACACTCTGACCCTGATAATTCTATGAGTTTTGTAAGAGGTGATCTCCGCCCCAGCCAGAAACAGGTCCAGCTCCCACTTTGAAGGAATTCAGTGAATTAGTTCAGTGCCATTCTTCATCTTGTTACGGATTCTTGGATTTTTTTTTTGACCAGGTCGCACGAATCCTCTCAAAATCTTATATGAATGCTTAAAAATGGGCATTACATCTGAAGTTAGAATTGAGCTGCGTTTATAAATATCTTTCTTTCAGGGTCATCAAGGGCCACCAGGACCTCCTGGGCCACCAGGACCCAAGGGTGAAAAGGTAAATACGAAACCTTTAGTATTGCGTTGTCAGCCTCATGCTAGAAGTCAGCAATATCGAGATTGCGATCAACAGCTGGAAGTTCATACTTTCTAGAATAAAAACAACCAAAATTACGCACTTAAACTCAAAAATTAAAACTGCTGAGCAAAATATTTCAGCTTTGTTCTATTTTAAATGTCTCAAGCGGTCCTCGTTTGAACGCAGTTACGCTGCGCGTTGCGACACGATTGTGGGGATGGCCGTGTCGTCAGGATGTTTGCAGTCAAAATGAGAGTAACATGCAACAGAAATTTAAAGATGGTTTTTAATTTATGTAAAATAGATCCTATTTGACTGCTGTAAAGTTGTTGCACAGTTTAGTAAGAATATATGTTCCTTTTCTTTCTGTAATAGGGCTACCCAGGAGAAGACAGTAGTGTTGTGGGACAACCTGGGCCTCTAGGTGAACCAGTAGGTCATGCTTTTTCACAGCAAATTACGTTAATGTTTTGGACTATTTTAAAACATGGATTCAAAGCGATCTTTCAGTATATGTTCCTTCACATCACCTGAATTTCACTGGAAAAACTTAATTGCACAAAATTTGGTAACGTTGAGAACTGTCAGATTCCCGGTGGTGCAGTTTCTCAACAGTATTAGTGCGCGCACTGTGATTCTCCGTGTGCTGAATTCTCACTCAGGCATGCCACATGGGAGAGGCAGTTCTCCCCAGAGAGGGAGAATGAATTAGTGGGGAGCAGGGTGAGGGAGCAGGATTCAACTGAATGTTGCTCTCGTGCTGAGTGGCCTCAGTAAATCTGCTGTATACCTGGGCAGGGAAATGGTGGGCGGCCTCACAGAGAAAAATAAAAAATATTATTGCATCAAAACTTAATATTAAATTGACCTATAAATCCCTTATTTTCACTGGGATATTCTTTGCTATAAACTATTTTTGCAATTTTTTAATTAACGTGAGGAGGAAAAAAAATGCATGCAAAAGGCACAAATAAAATAAAAAAGCTACCTGCATCATTCACTATACAGCCGGATAGCGATATACAAGGATATTTTTCTCACTTGAAAGTCATGTAAAGGAACATTGTGCTGAGGGCTTGGTTAAAAATGATTGTTGTGTTCTAGACTGATAGCAATTGGCAATAATTCACGACAAAGAACTCTAATGATAGCACTGACTCTAATTTGTTTGCATGTTTTCTCTTAAGATGTTATAAAAGAGAACTTGGAGGTTACCTATCAAGCTAGCTTCCTATAGACTTACCTCACCAAGGTAAGGTAACTTCTATTAAAAAGCTTTGCTTGTTGGATAACCTTGTAAATCCACACCATTCCAATTTTTTTTTTGTAAATGAATGGATTTCCTTCTTTCACACGTTCTCTGGTAGGGCAGGGGAAAATATTCCCGCACAACTTCTGTCACTCCAGGCCTTGAGCTAATGGGGAGACATGTTTACCTCAAGACAGGATATGTAGTGTGTCAGTTTTGTCGTCTAATTGAGAACTCACAAAACTCATCAGACACATGGCAGATATGTTTGAGCGAACGTCACTGGTGACAATCAAATACCCTGTTTCAACATGGTTGTGCAAACTTCCAGATTCTGAGCAAATTGTGATAATCTTAAAGAAGTCGCAGGCACTACAACATTTAAGCATAGGAAGTTTCACCGAGAACTAAATAGTGCTTCATTTAACATGAAAAAGTAGCATTGATCGACTAAGAACTTTCATCTACGCAACCCAGCAAATAATACACATTTGGTACAGTAATTTCTCAGCCATCCAGTCTGAATGTCTAAATGGGGTTGAGGAGCAGAGGGATCTGGGGGTACAGATACACAAATCACTAAAAGTAGCGACACAGATTAATAAGGCCATAAAAAAGCAAACCAAGCACTGGATTTCATTTCTAGAGGAATAGAATTGAAAAGCAGAGAAGTTATGTTAAACTTGATTAGATCCTTGGTTAGACCACACTTAGAGTACTGTGAACAGTTCTGGTCTCCATATTATAAAAAGAATATAGAAGCACTGGAGAAGGTGCAAAAAAAATTTACAAGGATGAAACCAGAATTGAGAGGTGATACCTATCAGGAATAATTGAACAAGCTGGGGATGAGGGGAGACCTGATAGAGGTCTTCAAGATTATGAAAGAATTTGATCGGGTAGACGTAGAGAAAATATTTCCATTTGTGGGGGAGTCCAAAACCAAGGGCCAAAAATATAAGATAGTCACTAATAAATCCAATAGAGAATTCAGGAGAAACGTCTTTACCCAGAAAGTGGTGAGAATGTGGAACTCGCTACCACAAGGAGTGCTTGAGGTAAATAGCATAGATGCATTTAAGGGACAGCTAGATAAACACATGTGGGAGAAAGGAATAGAAGGTTATGCTGATAGGGTTAGATGATGAGGGGTGGGAGGAGGTTTGTGTAGAGCGTAAACACCAGCATGGACCAGTGGCCTGGAGCAGTGCTGTAAGTTCGATGTAATTCTATGTTATGTAGAATGTGATGGGGTGATTGCAGCTTTCTATGGAAGGATGACCCAAATGGCCTGAATTACTTACCTCATCTGCACATATCTTTGTGATTTTCTGATATCCAGCGGTTATTTCATCACTAATTCTTTATTATGGATAGTTACATCAATGTTACCAGTTAACAAGGCAGTATAGCGCACAGTACTAAATCATGCAAGAGCTCTCAAAACCATTCACTACTTGACATTGACTCTCTGAATATCAATATACAGTGATAATGTCATATTGCAGTGTGAATGTCAGCAATCATCAATAAAAGAGAACATACTGATGGTCTGTGCGCAAAATCTGACGTGAAATTCAATTTATAATTGTTAGAAAAATTGATAAACATTATATGAATAAGGCAGTTGCCTGGGTGTCAAAGCTTTGGGTTCCCACGATGCTTAGAAGCTGCTTGAGACTTTTCCTTAACAATGTGATGTTACCTTAACCCATCCTCCCTCACCTGCCTGACCGGTTTGATTTACTTTCTTGTAACTCGCTCGTAGAGATCCAGGATTCGCTATATATTAGTTATGAGGTTACCGCATTGCTGTAAGTGACTGGGATTGATTTTACGCACATAATTTGTATTATGTAACTATCCCCCACTCACTGCCTTTTGCTGGAGAAATCACCCAGCTTTTATCGGGAGATGTTGCTGTAGTTTCGGTCATGAGCTCTGTTTGCTGTAGTTTGCAATGGCTCTTTTTAAATAGATTCTGTAGAATTTTCTTAGCATCAGACTCAATGTTGAAAAATGATATTTTCTAGCTCTGCTTCTAAAATAAAATAAAATCAAAGAAAACGTGAATTGTAAGGAGCTAAAATAAGGATGAGTGAGTAGGAACCAATCTACGTAATAAGGGACTGCAGGTTTGACTGAAGAGCCAGAGCTATGTACACCTAGGTACACTGTGAAAAGGTTTCGATGTGTTTTTACATTTTCCGGCTGGTTTTCCAGCAAAAGCTGCTTCTATATTAGGTTTAGTGGGGTGTTAGTGGGCTGCATATAGTGGCACCACTATTCCCGGCCAGAATGGAGATGATTGGGTAATTCCCCCATCAATCACGCCTGGAGACCGCACTGCTGTAAGTGACTGGGATTGATTTTATGCACATAATTTGTATTATGTAACTATCCCCCACTCACTGCATTTTGCTGGAGAAATCACCCCGCTTTTATCGGGAGATGTTGCTGTAGTTTTGGTCATGAGCTCTTTTTGCTGTAGTTTGTAATGGCTCTTTTTAAATAGATTCTGTAGACTTTGTGCTGTTTAAACATACTCTGTTGGATGAGTAAATAGACTTTGTTTGCTGTAAAATGCACTCGTTTGCTATAAGTCCTGCCCTGCCTCCAGCTCATCGGCAGACACAATGGTGTCAATAGACCATCTGGTGCTAGTGCCACTGGCTCCTGACACTTGAGTCTTGCGCACTCAGCCGCAGCCCCAGACTCGGGGAAGACCTGCTTTATTGCACGAGGCTCTCTCCAGCAGCTGGCCTTAGTGAACCCAGCAAGTTTACTCTGGATCCAATATAAAAGCAGTTAAAGAATGCTTCAACATAGAAGAATGTTTCACATTAAAACAAGCTTTAGCATCAGAAATGGTTTGATGTTTTGGAAATTTTTAATGATAAACTGAGAGCTCTCATACTCAATCATAATATGGATGTGTTCTGACACTGGAAAGCAATTGCATTTAAAACTGAAGGATGATAATTCCTTAAAAGATGAGGGATGCAAGTATAAACAGATGGGCAAACTAACGTCAAAAATCATGCACATGGAATGATTTAATCACTTGTGATTGGGTACAACAGACATTTGTTTGCATGCTGTATGTTCTATTTCACAGGGCCCTGTCGGTTCCCATGGGGATCGTGGTGAACCAGGAGATGAAGGTTACAAGGTAATTTCTTTATATTGTTTCTAATTCTAGGGGTTAAGCATAGTTACTCAGACTGGCAAAAAGTGAGAAGTGGTGTTCCACAGAGATCGGTGCTGGGACCACTGTTGTTCACCATTTACATCAACGATTTGGACTCGGGAATCGGAAGTACAATTTCAAAATTTGCGGGCGACACCAAATTGGGGGGTGTTGTTGATACCGAGGAGGACTGCAACAAAATACAAGAAGACATTAATAAACTTGCAGAATGGGCGCGTAATTGGCAAATGAGTTTCAATATAGATATGTGTGAAGTGATGCATAGAGGAGGAATAACGAGGTCACATACTCTTGGGAAATAAGAGTCTAAATGGGGTAGAGGAACAAAGGGATCTAGGGGTACAGATACACAAATCACTAAAAGTAGCAACGGGGTTTTTAATAAGGCCATTAAACAAAACACTGGGGTTTATTTCTCGAGGGATAAAATTGAATTGAAAAGCAGACAAGTTATGTTTACTTGTGCAGAACCTTGGTTAGATCACACTTGGAGTACTGTGCACAGTTCTGGTCTCCATGTTATATAAGAAGGATATAGAGGCACTGGAGAAAGTGCAAGAAAGATTTACAAGGATGATACCAGATCCAAGAGGTTATACCTATCAAGAAAGGCTGAAAAGACTGGGGCTCTTTTCTCTAGAAAAGAGAAGGCTGAGGCGCGACCCGATAGAGGTCTTTAAGATTATGAAAGGGTTTGATAGGGTAGACGTAGAGAAGATGTTCCCACTTGCGGGGCAGATGAGAACTAGGGTCCATAAATATAAGATAGTCACTAATAAATCCAATAGGGAATTCAGGAAAAACTTCTTTACCCAGAGAGTGGTTAGAATGTGGGACTTGCTACCACAAGGAGTTGAGGCAAATAGTATAGATGCATTTAAGGGGAAACTAGATAAACACATGAGTGAGAAGGAAATAGAAGGATATGCTGATAGGGTTAGATGAAGAAGGGTGGGAGGAGGTTCATGTGAAGCATAAACACTGGCATTGGCCAGATTTGATAGGCCAAATGGCCTGTTCCTGTGCTGTACATTCTATGCAATTCTATACAATTTTAATTCATTAATTTCCCACTCCTTCAACTGCTGATCACTTGAAAAATGCATCAAAATCTTTGAAAAGAAAAACCTTGCCTATTCCTGAATGGCTGGATCGCTCAACACCTGGTACAAACCGGACTGGCGTGTACAAGGCATGTCACACGCATGTGTACCTTAACATGGCAATCGTGGTCCTGCAACCAATGTTGGACTCCCACTTTCCACATTGAAACAGCCTCCTGCCTGATTTGGGTGGGAGAAGCTGGGCGCCCACCTAAAGGCCTCCCTGAAAATAGCATCAAGCGGGAAAATGGGTGTCCAAAGTGCCCAGCAGATTTTCCGCTGCCTGTTGCCCATTTTTTCAGGCAAGAAACAGGCGTCCAGCTGTTGAAAATCCCCCCCATTGTTGGTGGTGGTGACGATGAAGTGATAATTAATTCAAAATGGATCCTTTTCTGGAACCCTTTAAAAGTGTGATTTAAATCTCCCTCATAACGCAACATATCTACATCTAACCCTGAACACTGAAGGGGGGAATCTTAACTCCTTGACTGGGAAGCTGGCAGGACGCGTGGGCTTCCTCCTCCGCCGGTGGGAGGGGCGGGGGGGGTTTTGGGGTTAAGTGGGAAGTCCATTCCGGTCCATTTTAACGGTTGGGTCTCACTAACGTCCTGCTGGCCAGTTGCCCACCCAAAGTAGGCAGGCAGCTCGCTGACTTGGGGGCTGATGCAAATCAGGCAGCCTAGAGGCCACCAGGCCAGCAGTCAGGTCAGTCGCGGGGAGCGGTGTTCGGGGGTCAGGGAGGCTTTCGCAGGAGGGAATGGGGGGTTGGGAGCCCAGAGATGAACCGGTCGAAACTTCCTTTGTCCGGCCTGGTGGAGTACTTCCGCTCCTCTGGACCCCACAAAGAAAGTTTTAACCCTTACCGTTAAAGGGTCCCTGCTGGGTGAGCGCCAGGTGTTACTGAGTGGGACATCTGCAGTGAGTTTCTCGCTCAGTAGGCGGTTTAAATATTATCGAGATCCTTTCTAAGTGATAGGACCCATATTTGCATATATATATAGACGAGGCTTCTATCCAAGGCATTCGGACATCCAAAGAAACAACGTTAAATAATTGGTTTGGTTGTTGGGGTGGGGCTGGGAAACGAGCAGTGTGGACTGCTTGGATTTCGATTCCCCTTCCGCCCGGTTTCTGCTGAACGGAGGGAGTTCAAATTGCCCCTTGAATCAATAAACTTGCAGAATGGGCGCCTGATCGGCAAGAGAAGTTCAATATAGATAAGTGTGAGGTATTACATTTTGGTAGGAGTGATTAGAATGTGGAGCCACAAGGAACGGTTGAGGCGAATGGCATAGATGTATTTAAGGGGAAGCTAGAGAGAGGGAGAAACGAAGAGAAGAAAATGCTAGTGGGGTCAGATGAAGTAGGGAAGGAGAAGGCTCGTGTGGAGCATAAACACCGGCATGGACCTGTTGGGCCGAATGGCCTGTTTCTGTGCTGTACGTTCTATGTAATCTTCAGAATAGGCCGCTCATTCTCCCTTCCCAAACTAACACCAACCCCATTCACTCTCTCCGGCCCCAATAAGGGATGGTCGGAGGGTGGGGAAGTGGGGGGAGGCAGCAAGACAGGTTCATTCTAGGATATTTGCCAGCACCTCCCTTTCCAGATGTTAACTTTCCAGATGGAGGCTTCACAGACAAATGCTCCCAAGATTTATTAATGGATGTTTCAATGCTGCCCTTCAGTAAATGTTTCAGATGCTGCAGTTTCTCCCATCAGATCCCCGGGCCCCCCCACTCACCCCACCCCCGCAACGGTGCCCCATTGGCAATGGTCCAAGAAATGCTACAAGCATTGCAGACAGACAATTCAAAGCTTGTCTTATATCCAGTGGCCACAATATATTATGTCAGACTGTACAAGCTCCAGTCATTTGATTAATTCAGAAAATAGCAGTCAATTTTATTTGGATATCCAGCATTCAAAGAATGGGTCTTAGATACATACAGTATGTTTGGGTGAGTGCCAATTATGTGCAGAATTATTTATTTCTGAATGGTGAAGCTCTTTAGCAGTAGTTTTCTCTATTTTTATTTTACAGTTTCTAGGACAAAGAACCAAAGAGCCAGAGGCAAGATGAGGAGAAATGTTTTTATGAAGCAAGTTGTGATGATCTGGAATGCACTGCCTGAAAGGGCGGTGGAAACAGATTCAATAGTAACTTTCAAAAGGGAATTGGATAAACATTTGAAGGGGAAAAATTTGCAGGGCTATGGGGAAAGGGCAGGGGAGTGGGACTAATTGGATAGCTCTTTCAAAGAGCCAACATAGGCATGATAGGCCGAATGGCCTCATTCTATGATTCTATGACACAAATGCAATTTTCTCCACCTTACTCTGAATAGGGAGAAAATGCAAAACTTTGGGAACTATTTCGAAACTAGTAAACGGCCCTTGTGTTTTGACCAGTGTAGTCCAGTACTGTTATAGAGTTATCCTGTAACCATTCACGTAGGCTTGGTAATGAAGCAGGGCCTTAATGGGCCCACATGTCTGGTTTATTCGGCCTCTATGGCTATTTTTGTTATATTTGTTCTCCAGATGTGCCTCTTTGCTTCATAACAACTATTTTTACAACTGAGTGATTTACTCGGCCACTTCAGAGAGCATCAGAAGTCAACCATGCACTGTGGGACTGGGGTCAGGTGTAGGCCAGACCAGCGTGGCTGGTTTCCTTCACTGTCATCAGTGAACCATTTGGGTTTTTATGAGTTTGAAAACTGACGAATTACCATTAAAACCTTACAAACTACCACTGAGTTCAATTAACACCTTTCCATGGTGGGATTTGAATCATAGAATCATAGAAATTTATGGCACAGAAGGAGGCCATTCAGCCCATTATGTCTGTGCCAAACAAAAAAGAGCTTTCATGCCTAATCCCACTTTCCAGCACTTGGTCCGTAGCCTTGTAGGTTTCGAGTGTATATCCAAGTACTTTTTAAATGCGATGAGGGTTTCTGCCTCTACCACCCATTCAGGCAGTGAGTTCCAGACCCCCACCACCCTCTGGGTGAAAAAATTTCTCCTCAACTCCCCTCTAATCCTTCTACCAATTACTTTAAATCTATGCCCCCTGGTTATTGACACCTCTGCTAAGGGAAATAGGTCCTTCCTATCCACTCTATCTAGGTCCCTCATAATTTTATACACCTCAATTAAATCACCCCTCAGCCTCCTCTGTTCAAAAGAAAACAACCCCAGCCTATCCAATCTTTCCTCACAGTTAAAATTCTCCAGTCCTGGCAACATCCTCGTAAATCTCCTCTGTACCCTCTCTAGTGCAATCACATCTTTCCTGTAATGTGGTGACCAGAACTGTACACAGTACTCAAGCTGTGGCCTAGCCAGTGTTTTATACAGTTCCAGCATAACCTCCCTGCTCTTTTTTTCTGTGCCTCGGCTAATAAAGGAAAGTATCCCTTATTAACCACCTTATCTACCTGCCCTGCTACCTTCAGGGATCTGTGGACATGCACTCCAAGGTCCCTCTGTTCCTTTACACCTCTCAGTATCCTCCCATTTATTGTGTATTCCCTTGCCTTGTTTACCCTCCCCAAGTGCATTATCTCACACTTCTCCAGATTGAATTCCATTTGCCACTTTTCTGCCCACCTGACCAGTCCATTGATATCTTCCTGCAGTCTACAACTTTCCTCCTCACTATCAACTACACGGCCAATTTTTGTATCATCTGCAAACTCCTTAATCATGCCCCCTACATTTAAGCCTAAATCATTAATATATACCACAAAAAGCAAAGGACCTTGTACTGAGCCCTGCGGAACCCCATTGGAAACAGCCTTCCAGTCACAAAAACACCCGTTGACCATTACCCTTTGCTTCCTGTCACTGAGCCAATTTTGGATCCAACTTGCCACTTTCCCTTGGATCCCATGGGCTTTTACTTTTTTGACCAATGTGCCATGTGGGACCTTGTCAAAAGCCTTGCTAAAACCCACGGAGACTACATCAAACACACTACCCTCATCGACCCTCCTTGTTACCTCCTCAAAAAATTCAATCAAGTTATTCAGACACGACCTTCCCTTAACAAATCCGTGCTGACTGCCCTTGATTAATCTGTGCCTTTCTAAATGGCGATTAATACTGTCCCTCAGAATTAGGAACATAGGAACATGAGTAGGCCATTCAGCCCCTCGTGCCTGCTCCGCCATTTGATAAGATCATGGCTGATCTGTGATCTAACTCCATATACCTGCCTTTGGCCCATATCCCTTAATACCTTTGGTTGCCAAAAAGCTATCTATCTCAGATTTAAATTTAGCAATTGAGCTAGTATCAATTGCCGTTTGCGGAAGAGAGTTCCAAACTTCTACCACCCTTTGTGTGTAGAAATGTTTTCTAATCTCGCTCCTGAAAGGTCTGCCTCTAATTTTTAGACTGTGCCCCCGACTCCTAAAATCCCCAACCAGCGGAAATAGTTTCTCTCTATCCACCCTATCTGTTCCCCTTAATATCTTATAAACTTCGATCAGATCACCCCTTAACCTTCGAAACTCGAGAGAATACAACCCCAATTTATGTAATCTCTCCTCGTAACTTAACCCTTGAAGTCCTGGTATCATTCTAGTAAACCTAATTGTTTCCAATAATTTGCCCACCACCGAGGTTAGGCTGACTGGCCTGTAATCTCTTTCTCCCTTTTTAAACAATGGTACAACGTTAGCAGTCCTCCAATCCTCCGGCACCACGCCTGTATCCAGGGAGGATTGGAAAATGAACTCGCAATCTCTGGGTTGCTAGTCCTGTGCCACATCCATGACACGACTGAGCCCATATTCTGTGGGGTTTTCCTACATTACATTAATGATTACACTTCAAAAGTACTTCATTGGCTGTAAAGCGCTTTGGGATGTCCTGAGGTTGTAAAAGGCGCCATATAAATGCAAGTCCGTCTTTCTTTCGTTCTATGGATTTGTGATTTTGGTACATTAAGGGCCTGAAAAATGTATCTGCTACCTTCCCTCCTCCAAGTGTACAGTCAGCTTTTATTGGCCATCACCGATGCTCCTTATTCTGCCACCATTACAATGATCACCCGAAAACACGCCGTCAGGTTCCACACGTACGCTGACGACACCCAGCTCCATCTCATCACCACCTCCCACGACCCCTCCACTGTCTCTGATTTGTCACACTGCTTATCCAACATCCAGTACTGGATAAGAAAAATTTGCTCCAACGAAATATTGGTCTCCGCCACCAACTCCGATCCCTAGCCACCCACTCCCCCCTCTCCCTGGTTACTGGCTGAGGCTGCACCAGACCGTTCGCAACCTTAGCATCCTACGTGGCCCTGAGATGAGCTTCCGACCTCATATCCGCTCCATTACCAAGACATTTTAAAATTCTCATCCTTTTTTTTTCAAATCCCACCATGGCCTCACCCCTCCCTATCTCTGTAACCTCCTCCAGCCCTACAACCCTCCGAGATCTCTGCGCTCCTCCAATTCTGGCCTCTTGCGCATTCCCGATTTTCATCGCTCCACCATTGGCTGCCGTGCCTTCAGCTGCCTAGGCCCTAAGCTCTGGAATTCCATCCCTAAACCGCTCCACCTCTCTCTCGTAAGAACATAAGAAAGAAATAGGAGCAGGAGTAGACCGAATGGCCCCTCGAGCCTGCTCTGCCATTGAGTAAGACTATGGCTGACCTTGGACCTCAACTCCACTTTCTCGCCCGCTCCCCATATCCCTTGATTCTCTTGGAGTCCAAAAATCTATCGATCTCAGCCTTGAATATACAATGACTGAGTACGACTGAGAATCGACAGCCCTCTGGGGCAGAGAATTCCAAAGATTCACAACCTTTTGAGTGAAGAAATTTCTCCTCATCTCCGTTATCCTGAGACTATGTCCCCTAGTTCTAGACTCTCCAGCCAGGGGAACAGCCTCTCAGCATCTACCCTGTCAAGCCCCCTCATAATCTTATTTGTTTCAATGAGATCGCCTCTCATTCTCCTAAACTCCAGAGAGTATCGGCCCATTCTACTCAATTTCTCATCCCAGGAATCAATCTCCTCCTTTAAGACGCTCCTTAAAACCTACCTCTTTGACCAAGCTTTTGGACATCTGTCTATTATGTGGCCCAGTGTCAAATTTTGTCTGATAATCACTCCTGTGAAGTGCCTTGGGACGTTTTACTACGTTGAAGGCGCTGTATACATGCACGTTTTTTTTGTTGTTGTTGTTGTTGTTGTTGTTGCAGTCCCTACTTACGAAGCATGTTAGAACCCATAAGGAGGGCCACTAATCACACAGACCGAATAATTCAAATTCCATTCTTATTGCGTGGGATTTGAGGATTTCTACCAGTACTTTTATGGACCACATTCTACAAGTTCATCCATTTTTCCAGGAAAACCACAAAGCTGTAGCTTTCACCATAATGGATTTGATGAGAAACATTTTGAATACTTATGCATTTATCTAGACTTGACTGCACTAAAAAATGCATTTCCTGGATGTATGCCTGATAAATGTTTTACCATTGTGCCCAAAATCTACAGGGTTATGCAGGTTTACCAGGACTTAGAGGGGCTGCTGGACAGCAAGGAGCACCGGTATGGCTTTTTAAAAACAAAACTTTGAATACATGGTCATACAGTTAATATAATGTTAGGTGTCAGCCTTGGCTCAAATGGGTAGCACTCATGCCTGACTCAGAAGGTCGTGGGTTCAACCCCCCCACTCCAGAGACTTGAGCCCGTAATCCAGGCTGACATTTCAGTGCAGTACTGAGGGAGTGCTGCACTGCTGAAGATGCCGTCTTTCGGATGAGACGTTAAACCGAGGCCCCACCTGGCCTCTCAGGTGGACGTAAAAAATCCCGTGGCACTATTCAAAGAAGAGCCAGGGGGGGGTTCTTCCAGTGCCTTGGCCAATATTTATCCCTCAACCAACATCACTAAAATCAGATTATCTGGTCGTTTGTCTCACTGCTGTTTGTGGGACCTGGTTGTTCACATGTTGGCTGATGCATTTCCCCACATTTCAACAGTGACCACACTTCAAAAAAGTACTTCATTGACTGTGAAGAGCTTTTGGACATCCTGAGGTTGTGAAAAGCACTATATAAATTCAAGTTCTTCTTTCTATGCTATTAAAATACTCTAAATTCATGTCAGCATATTGTTTGCTTTTCCTCCATACAGGGAAATCGAGGCGAATTGGGAATACCAAGTCCTAAAGGAGAAAAGGGAACTATGGTATGTACACCAGTCAAAATTAAGAATGGGCCCCACTAATGCTACTAGTGTCGAGAAGGTCCACAGCTGAGATAATAGCAGGTGTTAATATTCTTTTTGGCATATTAGTGCAAGAGTAACATTAGACAGCTTAATGCTGCGTATGTATATGCTACCTTGTTGGCAAATTGGCAATGTAAATATGGTGGCTCTGCTACCGTAGAAGACTGTACAAATCACCAGAAGAATTATTTTCTCCACATGCCTGCAGCAACGTTGCTACCCCAACAGTAACATGTTTGGCCATCGTCAGCCTGAGCCTACCTCTGCATGCTGCTAAAGTGGCTTTGTACTTGCTGGTCAGTATGGATTCTCCCCCAGCCATTGGGGAATGTATGGTTGCAAGCTACAAAGTCACAAACCACAATTTCAAAAGATGTTCCATGACCTGCCTATTGTAGAAACCATTCTGCAATGCAAGCACAAGATAATTATGTGAAGTAAGCAGGGTGCTTTCTGCAATATCAGTATTGCAGACCTGGAGTGGGTTCTTAAGAACCATACACAACCATGGGGACATTCCAATGCTCTTCTGGCCGCCCTCCCACCGTGCACCCTCCGTAAACTTGAGCTCATCCAAAACTCTGCTGCCCGTATCATGCTAAGTCCCATTCACCCATCACCCCTGTGGTCACTGACCTACATTGGCTCCCGATCCGGCAATGCCTCGATTTTAAAATTCTCACCCTTATTTTCATCTAGTTATATCAAGTTACTTTGAAACTACAGCACAGAAACAGGCCATTCGGCCCAACTGGTCTTTGGCAGCATTTATGCTCCACACAAGCCTTCTCCCTCCCTACTTCACCTAACTCTATCAGCATAACCTTGTATTCCTTTTTCTCTTATATGCTTATCTAGTTTCCCCTTAAATGCATCTATGCTATTTGCCTCAACTACTCTTTGTGGTAGAATGTTCCACATTCTTACCACTCTTTGGGTAAAGAAATTTCTCCTGAATTCCCTATTGGATTTCTTAACGACCATTTTATATTTATGACCTCTAGTTCTGGACTCCCGTACAAGGGGAAACATCTTCTCTATGTCTACCCTATCAAACCTTTTCATTATCTTAAAGACGTCTATCAAGTCACCCCTCAGCCTTCTATTTTCTAGAGAGAAGAGCCCCAGTCTGTTCAGCCTTTCCTGATAAGTATATCTTCTCAATTGTAAACAATTTTACAACACCAAGTTATAGTCCAGCAATTTTATTTGAAATTCACAAGCTTTCGGAGGCTTCCTCCTTCCTCAGGTGAATGTTGTGGAAATGTTTTCCACAACATTCACCTGAGGAAGGAGGAAGCCTCCGAAAGCTTGTGAATTTCAAATAAAATTGCTGGACTATAACTTGGTGTTGTAAAATTGTTTACAATTGTCAACCCCAGTCCATCACCGGCATCTCCACATTATATCTTCTCAGTTCTAGTATCATCCTTTTGAATCTTTTTTGCACCCTATCCAATGGATCTTATTCCTTTCTATAATATGGAGACCAGAACTGCTCACAGTACTCCAAGTGTGGTCTAACCAAGGTTCTATAAAAGTTTAACATAACTTTTCTACTTTTCAATTCTATCCCTCTAGAAATTAACCCCAATGCTTGATTTGCCTTTTTTATGGCCTTAATAACTTGTGTCGCTACTTTTATTGATTTGTACCCCCAGATCCCTTTGCTCCCCTATCCCATTTAGACTCTTATTATTCAAGTAGTACGTGGCCTCCTTATTCTTGCTACCAAAATGCACTACCTCAGACTTATCTATATTGAAATTCATTTACCAATTACACACCCTTTCTGCAAGTTTATTAATGTCTTCTTGCATTTGAACACATTCTTCCTTTGCATTAATTATACCCTCCAATTTGGTGTCATCCGCAAATTTTGAAATTGTACTTCCGATTCCTGAATCCAAATCATTAATGTAAATAGTGAACAACAGTGGTCCCAGCACCAATCCCTGTGGAACACCAATTCCCACCTTTTGCCAGTCTGAGTACATACCCTTAACCCCTACTCTCTGTTTTCTGTTTTGTTACCAACTTGCTATCCATTCTGCTATGGGTCCCCTGACTCCACATGCTCTGACCTTAGTCATGAGTCTACAATGTGGTACCTTATCGAAGGTCTTTTGAAAATCCAAATATATTACATCTACGACATTACCCTTGTCCAATCTTTCTGTTACTACTTCAAAGAATTCAATAAGGTTGGTCAAGCCTGACCCCTTTTGAAATCCATGATGACTATTCTTTGTTCTATTTTCATTCTCTAGATGCTTTTCTATTACATCTTTGAGTAATCTTTCCTACCATCAACGTTAAGCTAACTGGTCTATAGTTCCATGGACTTGTTCTATCTCCCTTTTTAAATATAGGAGTAATATTAGCTGTCTGCCAATCCTCTGGCACTATTCCCATTTCTAATGAATTTCTATATATATATATAATAGTGCCTCTGCTATCTCCTCCCTGACGTCTTTTAATATTTGTGGATGCAATCCATCTGGACCAAGGGTCTTATCCTTTCTAAGTTTGATTAGTTTATCAATTATCTCCCCCCTTTCTGTCTTAAATATTTTTATGTCTTTTTTGATCTCTTCTTCTGATCTTGTTTATCCCTTGATGGCCCTATCCCTATTCTGATTTTTCTTTTGTTATTTATTTGTCTGTAGAATACCTTACTATTTATTTTTATATTCCTTGATAATTTAATTTTGTAGTTCCTCTTTGCTTTCCTAGTTGTTTTTTTTTACTTCTTTCCTAACCTCTTCGTATTCCCTTTTGTCATCCTCTCCTTCATTGTCTATGTACTTACAGTATGCCTTTTCCTTTCATTTCAATTTTGCCTTTATCTCTTTATTCATCCATGGTGTTTCATTAGTTTGTTCTTGTTTTTTTAGAGGACTGTATTTCTCCTGAACTCCATTGATCACCATTTTAAATATTTCTCATTGCTATTCTATTTCTTTGTCTGTCAACATTTTTTTCCCGTTTAACTTCCCTCATTCCATTCTCATCCCCTCAAAGTTAGCTTTTTTCTAATCTATTAGTTTGATCTTTGTCTTACTTATGTCTCTCAATCGTTATTTTAAACCTTATTGAATTATGATCGCTATTGCCTGGATGTTCCCCTACGCTTACTTCTCTTATCTGCTCTGGTACATTTCCCATTACTAGATCCAGCAGTGATTCATCTCTTGTTGGGCTTCTCACACACTGGGTAAAAAAGGAGTCCTGTACACACTGTAAAAACTCCATTCCCTTTTCCCTACCTCTTCTTGCCAGTTTATTTGGGGGTAGTTGAAATCTCCCATGATTATTATTCGATGTTTTTTACTCATTTCATAGATTTGTCTACATATTTCATCCTCCACTTCCCTTCCACTATTAGATGGTCTGTAGAATATCCCTATTAATGTGATTGATCTCTTCTTATCCTTTGTCTCAATCCATATGGATTCTATTTAAATTTAAATCTGAGATAGATAGCTTTTTTTGCAACCAAAGATATTAAGGGATATGGGCCAAAGGCAGGTATATGGAGTTAGATCACAGATCAGCCATGATCTTATCAAATGGCGGAGCAGGCACGAGGGGCTGAATGGCCTACTCCTGTTCCTATGTTCCTATTTCTATCTTAATGTTACTTATGTCCCTTTTTTCTACTGCCATGATGTTGTCTCAAATTAGTACAGCTACCCCTCCCCCTTCTACCTTCCCTATCCTTTCTAAATACATTATATCCTGCAATATTTAACTGCCAATCCTGTTCTTTATGTAGCCATGTTTCAGTTAACCCGATCACATCTGGCTCCTTGCTATGAATTATTGCCTCCAGTTCCCCTGTTTTGTTTCGGATGCCTTACACATTCAAATCCCTCCATGGTCTCGCCCCTCCCTATCTCGGTAACCTCCTCCAGCCCTACAACCCTCCGAGATCTCTGCGTTCCTCCAATTCTGGTCTCTTGCGCATCGCTTCATCGCTCCACCATTGGCGGCCGTGCCTTCTGCTGCTTAGACCCTAAGCTCTGGAGTTCCCTCCCTAAACCTTTCCAACTCTCTACCTCTCTCTCCTCCTTTAAGACGCTCCTTAAAACCTACCTCTTTTGATCACCTTATGTACACCTTATAATATCGCCTTATGTGGCTCGGTCTCAAATTTTGTTTGCTAATCGCTCCTGGGAAGCGCCTTGGAATGTTTTACTACGATAAAGGTGCTATATAAATGCAAGTTGTTGTTGTTGACATTAGGAGGATAACTGACTTTGCGAGCACGTGCAACATCACAAGAAAGACATGATTGAGCAATACCATTCAGCACATCCTTGATCATCCAGCCGGAAAAGTCCTTCAGTCCCCCTCAACACCCCATCACAGTATCCAGATGCTTCTTAATTAATTCCAGATTTTTTTGGCTCCACTCTCCTTCTCAGACTTGTTGATTCCTCTTTGTGTGAAGAACTATTTCTAGACATCAGACTTAAATTTGATTTTTGCTGGTTAAAACTTGTATCCCCTTGTCCTACTCATAGAAGTTACAACATGGAAACAGGCCCTTCGGCCCAACATGTCCATGTCGCCCAGTTGATACCACTAAGCTAGTCCCAATTGCCTGCACTTGGCCCATATCCCTCTACACCCATCTTACCCATGTAACTGTCCAAATGCTTTTTAAAAGACAAAATTGTACCCGCCTCTACTACTGCCTCTGGCAGCTCGTTCCAGACACTCACCACCCTTTGAGTGAAAAAATTGCCCCTCTGGACCCTTTTGTATCTCTCCCCTCTCACCTTAAATCTATGTCCCCTCGTTATAGACTCCCCTACCTTTGGGAAAAGATTTTGACTATCTACCTTATCTATGCCCCTCATTATTTTATAGACTTCTATAAGATCACCCCTAAACCTCCTACTCTCCAGGGAAAAAAGTCCCAGTCTGTCTAACCTCTCCCTATAAGTCAAACCATCAAGTCCCGGCAGCATCCTAGTAAATCTTTTCTGCACTCTTTCTAGTTTAATAATATCCTTTCTATAATAGGGTGACCAGAACTGTACACAGTATTCCAAGTGTGGCCTCACCAATGCCCTGTACAACTTCAACAAGACATCCCAACTCCTGTATTCAATGTTCTGTCCAATGAAACCAAGCATGCCGAATGCCTTCTTCACCACCCTATCCACCTGTGACTCCACTTTCAAGGAGCTATGAACCTGTACTCCTAGATCTCTTTGTTCTATAACTCTCCCCAACGCCCTACCATTAACGGAGTAGGTCCTGGCCCGATTCGATCTCCCAAAATGCATCACCTCACATTTATCTAAATTAAACTCCATCTGCCATTCATCGGCCCACTGGCCCAATTTATCAAGATCCCGTTGCAATCCTAGATAACCTTCTTCACTGTCCACAATGCCACCAATCTTGGTGTCATCTGCAAACTTACTAACCATGCCTCCTAAATTCTCATCCAAATCATTAATATAAATAACAAATAACAGCGGACCCAGCACCGATACTGTCACAAATTAATTTGAAGAAATTATCCGGGTTTACCTTTTCTATACCATTTGTTATTTCATGTACACCTATGAGGTCTCCAGGCAGTCAACTCCTTTCAAGGTTGAAAAGGCCAGGTTGGTCCAGTCTTTCCTCGCAATGCTGTCCTCTGACACAAGTAATCAGTCTCCACTCAAGCAACTACCATTAAGGTCTGTAGCAATAGAGTTATTTGGATCCCAAGACAAAATATACAGACCTGCTTATAGTGATGGCCAGTTTGAAATCTGGAGACTGCCAGCAAACTGTGTAAGTGCACAAGAAGTCGCTGGTGCCAGCTACCTCGTTGGCAAACTGGCAGTGCCAATAGGGGAGATGGGTTGCAGGGGAAACTCACCAAAACAGACGTAGGTCGAGATATTTGAGCAGCGCCGGAAACCAGCACGAAACGGGTGTCATGGTGGGAAACGGGGGCCTGAGGCTCGCTGCAAATTGAGCCTCAAGCCTCATCACCACAATTGCTGCAGATGCCAATCAGGCGTCCCGACGCAGCTACCTTGGGAAACTCAGCCAGATCCCTCGCAGGGCAGGCCCGCAGGTAAGTTCTGGGGAGGGGGGTTGGTGGCGGGGCGGAAGGTGAACTAGAGGGGGGGGAGTCATGGGGTGGGGGGGGGTGGTGAGCTTGGGTGGGCAACGGCCCCTAAGTATTTTTGTGGAGCCAGGAGGAGCACTCCACTGTGAAACGAAAGTATAACAATGTTAACTTGCCTTTTAGCGAGCTCGTGCTCCTCCCGGTTGATGACGAATTTCGAGCGGGATCCTAAAACAGGCATTAGGACCCCTGATTTGCACATTCAAAGCACCTAACACCTGTTGCAAGAGGACGCCCTGGGCACTTGGCAGTTGCTGGCTTCCAAATCGGCAGCCGGTGCAATTCCAAGGTGATGGGGTGGGTGGGGGCGGTGGGACGCGAGGATTTGCATGCCCGAAATTGGTCCTCCAAAGTAAAATTGTTGCCCAAAAGAAACGGGTACGACCAGGATCCCCTGTATTTTCTCCACATCTTTCTCCTTTTATGACCAGCGCGCGATTTACATTAAATGGCAATACAATCAATTGCAGCCTGATCCAGGCTGCTGATGTAATTTTGGCATCAAGTTTTGACGTGACCACCATGGGAAATGAGCACAACAAAACAGCCCAGACAGTGAGGGCTTACTGCATAAACATCTGGATACTCTGTGCAATAAAGACTTCAGAACCTTCTTGTTCTTAAGTACATATTAAGCATTAAAGTAGTGTGACTGTCTTCTCAGTCTCACCGCACACCGCTTTAGGGCAGAAGAAAATAGTTGATCTTTATGAGGTACGTTACCATGTTTCATAGATCCCGGAAACACACTGGCTGCAATATTTTCAATATTTCTAAAGTACAAAGCAAACCCCTAACTAATTGGTGTTAAGAGCTCCATTGTACGTCTCTATCAAGTTTTTGAAATGTGAGCTGTGTCTGATGAATTCAAACAAAAACAGATGTGTAGAGTCGGTGATAATGATCACGTCTGGGCAGCAGTGGGGCTGCTACGGTTGGTTTCCCTGCTCCCGTGCTATGGAGGGCAAACGACTCATAATCTTTTATAAAACTCGGGGTATTGTCATTTTTTTTTTGCCAAAGAAATAAACATACTTAAAATTTAATTTTTTTTTTAGCTTTCGGCTTTAAAATCAGCATTGCAGAGTGACAGAAATATTTAAATCTTGATTCTAAATTACATAGAATTACATGGAATTTACAGCAAAGAAAAAGGCCATTCGGCCCAACTGGTCAAAGCTGGTGTTTATGCTCCACACAAGCCTCCTCCCACCCTACAGCATCTCATCCTATCAGCATATCCTATTCCTTTCTCCCTCATGTGTTTATCTGGCTTCCCCTGAAATGCACCTATGCTATTTATCTCATCTACGACTCCTTGCGGTAGTGAGTTCCACATTCTAACCACTCTCTGGATAAAGAAGTTTCTCCTGAATTCCCTATTGGATTTATTCGTGACTGTCTTATATTTATGGCCCCTCGTTCTGGTTTCCCCCATGAGTGAAAACATCTTCTCTACATCTACCTTTCAAATACTTTCATAATCTTAAAGACCTCTATCAGGTCACCCCTCAGCCGTCTCTTTTCTAGAGAAAAAAGCCCCCAGCCTGTTTAGTCTTTCCTGTTAGATATAACTTCTTTAGCCTTTCGCCTTTTAAATTGTCAGTATTGCAGAGTGACAGAAATATTTAAATCTTGATTCTAAATTCTAAAATTCTTCAAGCAAAATAACAGGAACATAACTTAATGCTTCATCACAATATTCTAAGCATATGCATGGACAGGCAAAAGAGAATATTGATTGAATTATATGCTAATTTTTTTAAAATCTCAATGGCAAATATCTCGTAACTTAATATTAATTCTGAGCTGTCTTTAATTTTACAGGGTGCAAAAGGCGCAAAAGGATCTTGTGGTGAAGCAGGAAAACCCGGATTATCAGTGAGTAGTCCTAATTATAGGAACATAGGAACAGGAGTAGGCCATTCAGCCCCTCGTGCCTGCTCCACCATTTGATAAGATCATGGTTGATCTGTGATCTAACTCCATATACCTGACTTTGGCCCATATCCCTTAATACCTTTGGTTGCCAAAAAGCTGTCTATCTCAGATTTAAATTTAGCAATTGAGCTAGTATCAATTGCCGTTTGCAGAAGAGAGTTCCAAACTTCTGCCACCCTTTGTGTGTAGAAATATTTTCTAATCTCGCTCCTGAAAGGTCTGGCTCTAATTTTTAGACTGTGCCCCCGACTCCTAAAATCCCCAACCAGCAGAAATAGTTTCTCTCTATCCATCCTATCTGTTTATATTATATTATATTTATATCATGCACACTTTTTAACCATCAAATGCCTGGAAAAATATTTCCTTTACATATTGGCCCAGAATTTGCTGTAGCCGGTCAGCGAACAGCGTCCGCCGTTGGTTCGACTCGCCATCGCTCCTGTTTAATCTCCATGATATTTTGCCCCTCAAGTTGCTGGAAGTGGGAGATGGAAACGGTGCAGTGCCCCCGACAGGGCATCTGGGACCTGAGTGAACAGGGCAGGCAACTGGGTATCTCCTCCACCAATCAAATTGAAGGATTGTGAAATTAACAATGCAAGGACTAAGGAGGAAGTGTAAGTTAGAATAGTGAATTCGATGTCAAATCAGGAACAGAAAGAGAAATAAAGAGAGGGAAAGAAAGATTGGATTAAGAGAGAGAAAAAAAAGAGTCAGAAAGAAAAAGTTTTTAAAAAAAATTAATTTTAGATTTTTAAAAACAATCTCCAACAGCAATTAAAACCTGAAGGAATGAGACTGCACGTTTGTAATAGTTAATTTTCAGTGCCAGAGAGCTTGTTTGGCAGTAACTAACACTTAGCACTTCGTTAAAAAGCTATTTAGACTGGAATAGACAAGACTTAACTTTCTGTGGCGAGTTTAGTTCGTATCTACTGCGCAAATACAGCAATTTCACGCCGTTCAATGTATTTCAGCGGTGAGGCAGACAGCGAGATACCGTTTTCGTGAAGTTTATGGTGGAGCGGCGCAATTCAGAGAGCAACTTTTGGATTTCCGCATTTAACCGCGCATCTGCTCCACACCTGAAGTTGCTGTGTGACTTGTGCATAAATAACAGCGAGCGCCATTAGCCTCACTGTTACTGTGACAGCAAATTTTGGCCCATTATGAAGCAGAATCGGAGAAAAGAACAAAGTGAAAGAGCATTGCTTAATTGGTACAACCTGCTCAGCCATTTTTGGGGACAATCTTTTAACCCCCCCCCCCTCCCCAAATTTTGCTGTCAAGCTATCTATTTTCCCCAAGGCGTAGCATAGAACAGTGCACAAGTCAAAATAGGTGGAGTTCTTGGGGCCCCCTCAATTCAGTTTCTGGTGACCAGGGGCCACAGCAGAAAAAGCCTCCTACTTTGTCAATAATTGTTGCTAAATTGGTGATCTTATTCACACATTAGTGTAGGAAATAGGAAATGACACATTGGTACAGTAAGATAATGTACTTCTGACATTGGGACCAAAGCACATTGTTAGAGGCAAGTAAACTGTGTTATGTTTGCCCAAACAGTGCTTGATACAGATGCCTGAAATGCTTCCTCGTAGTATGATCCCTTGCCTTTATGAGCAATGTTGAGTCGTCAACAGTGCTATCAGGTGACACTTACTCACCAATAACCTGCTCACCAATGCTCAATTTGGGTTCCGTCAGAACCACTCGGCTCCAGACCTCATTACAGCCTTGGTCCGAATATGGGCACAAGAACTGAATTCTAGAGGTGAGGTGAGAGTGACTGCCCTTGACGTCAATACAGCATTCGACTGAGTGTGACACCAAGGAGCCCGAGAAAAACTGGGGGTGGGGGAAAACTCTCCAGTGGCTGGAGTTATACCTAGCACAAAGGAAGATGGTTGTTGTTGTTGTTGGAGGCCAATCATCTCAGCCCCAGGACATCTATTTAATTGTAAAATATTGTAATGTTTTTCTTATTTTCCTTTCCGTCTCTTTTTTCTCTGTCTCATAATCCAATCTCTCTTTCCCTCTCTTAATTTCTCTTTCTGGACCTGATTTGACCCTAATTCACCCTCCTTCTCCGTCACTCTTTTGCTTCTTTCTCAATCATTAAATCTCATTGGTTATGGAGATAGACTGTGTATCCCATCGTTCACCAAGATCCCCTCACCTTGCCTAAATCGGCGGCACACAGAATCTTCAAGCTGAAGGGTGAGGGAGAAAGTCTAACTCATGGGGCACGCTGTCAGATGCCCCACTCCAGCAAGATCTGGGCTGACTCTTAATGCCCTCTGAAGTGGCCAGGCAAGCCGCTGAGTTGTAAAACAATCGCAATTTGCAGTGGCTCAAGGAAAAATCGTACCAGCACCTTCTTGGGGAAACTGGGTGATAATTGCAGCATTGCCAGCACCGCCCAAGACCCTTACGTTATTTTTTTAAAAAGCACAATGAGATGGTCAATAAACAATAGGGCTTTTAAAAACAAATTCGAAACCATCACTTCTTGGAGCCTTCAGGTTGACCAGCAAATCATAGAATAGAATCATAGAATCTTACAGCACAGAAGGAAGCCATTCGGCCCATCGTGTCTGTGTCGGCTCTTTGGAAGAGCTATCCAATTAGTCCCACTCCCCCTGCTCTTTCCACATAGCCCTGCAAATTTTTCCTCTTCAAGTATTTATTTAGTTCCCCTTTGAAAATTACTATTGAAACTGCTTCCACCGCCCTTTTAGGCAGCGCATTCCAGATCATCACAACTCACTGCCTAAATTTTTTTTTCCTCATGTCACCTCTGGTTTTTGCCGATCCCCTTAAATCTGTGTCCTCTGGTCACCAACCCTTGTCCCACTGGAATCAGTTTCTCCTTATTTACATTATCAAAACCCTTCATGATTTTGAACACCTCTATCAAATTTCCCCTTAACCTTCTCTATTCTAAGGAGAACAATCCCAGCTCCTCCAGTCTCTCCACATAACTGAAGTCCCTCATCCCTGGTCCCATTCTAGTAAATCTCTTCTGCACCCTCTCTAAGTCCTTGACATCCTTCCTAAAATGCGGTGCCCAGAATTGGATACAATGCTCCAATTGGGGAATTAAAGACAATTAGTCAGTACTTGTAGTGTTAAGGCCACTGTTTTGTTACACGGGTATGATCGTGCAGTAAGTCCTATCGTACTGGGAACTAGGACCAAGTAACACACTGCTGTGAATTGCACGACGCAGTGCCCTGAAACATCTCCCAATGCCATCTCCAAGGTGGCATTATTGCTGCGTATTTTTTCTTTAAACTTTTGATTTCCCATTCTAAATTAAAAAGCTAACACTGTACGAGTTTGTATCAGATAAAGCTGTAAAATTAGTTTTCTTATAAAGAAGTCACAGAAGTTGTGCTTTTTTGTCCTTTCCTTAGATAGTGTCGATCACATTGCTTCTGAACAATGTTATTTGATGATATAAAATGTTAAATTAATAATCAGCATCTTAGCTCTGTATTTGAAGAGGTTAAGAGTTTGATTGTGGTATCAGCCACAATCAAACTCAGTGGCTCAGTGGGTAGCACTCTCACCTTTGAGTCAGAAAGTTGAGGGTTCTAAGCCCCACTCCAGAGACTTGAGCACATAACCTAGGCTGACACACCCAGTGCAGTACTGAGGGAGTGCTGCACTGTCGGAGGTGCCGTCTTTCAGATGAGACGTTAAACCGAGGCCTTGTCTGCCCTCTCAGGTGGATGTAAAAAATCCCACGGCACTATTTCGACAAAAGGCGAGGTAGTTCTCCCTGGTGTCCTGGCCAATATTTATTCCTTAACCAACATCACTAAAATAGATTATCTGGTCATTACCTCATTGCTGTTTGCGGGACCTTGCTGTGTAAAAATTGGCTGCCGTATTTCGTACATGACAACACTTCAAAAGTACATCATTGGCTTTAAAGCACTTTGGGACGTCCTGAAGTCGTGAAAGGCATTCTATAAATGCAAGACTTCCTTTTTCTTTCTGATTGTTGATCAGACAGTATAAGCTTTAGTTTCAGGGTTGACGTTTTCTCATTTGGATTTGCTTCTGTTACTTAGATGAGATTTCATCAGTTCCCTGCTAGGTTACCATGGTAACACTTTTAAAAACAATAAAATACTTCTATCTTGAGGTGAGTAAGACACAATTCTGAGGATTTAACTTGCCCTCCTAATAGATGATTGCGTGCTGGCATGAGACTCCTTTGATTCAGACAGCCCTGCCCTCCACTGGGAGCTGGTAAGGAAGATGGATGAAAATTTTGGGAAAAGTTCCTTTGTAGCCATTTTCTTGACTTGTTTTTATAGGGAATCACTGGACCAACTGGTACAAAAGGAGCCCCAGGGTACCCAGGACTAAGAGGAAACCCTGGAAATATTGGAAAGCCGGGATCTCCTGGGCAGCGTGGGCGTCCTGTAAGTATGTTCTGCGATTCAAATGCCTGTAAATCTTGAAAATGCCAACATTTTTTTTTTGCGCGAATTTCGTGCTCAACAAAATGGGAGATGTTTGGACTGTTTGGACACTTTTGGCATCCAGTGTCAGCGTCAAGCACTTCCAGGTCAGGTGTAGCACACGTTAGGCACAAAGTCGAGCTCCTTCTACTCGTCTCAACAATACGTCTCAGAGCCACCCTCAGGAGAAGACCCCCGAATGTATCAACGCCATTTTTACGTGCCTCTGCCCTGTGGCCTCTCTGGACCAATTTAGTGGCAGCTGGTGCTAAATTTGTTTTATGTGCGAACTAGGATCCGGGTTTAACTGCCCAAACTCACTTTGAACTGAACCTTTATAGATAAAAGACAAAGAGGACTTTACTCCATTAAGTCTGGGTTGGATTTGAACCTAAATGTGAAAATCTCGTTGCACTACCGAGTCCCAATTGTCCTAATTGTGCCTGAAAAGATACAACAAGATCAAAGCTGCGTTTTGCAACAAAGACCAAATAACGCCATTGTCTTCTTGGAGAATTTTTTTCATTTTGAAGGTTTTATTACCAAGAAATTAACATTGATCTATATATAAATGAGCTGATGAGTAAAATGAGTGAATTGGATGTCCAATGGAACAGAACATAAGAACATAAGAAATAGGAGCAGGAGTAGGCCATTGGCCCCTCGAGCCTGCTCCACCATTCAATCAGATCATGGCTGATCTTCCACCTCGCCACCATTTTCCCACCTGATCCCCATATTCCCTGATTCCCTTAGAGTCCAAAAATCAATCGATCTCATCCTTGAATGTACTCAACAACTGAGCATTCACAGCCCTCTGGGACAGAGAATTCCAAAGATTCCCAACCCTCTGAGTGAAGAAATTCCTCCTCATCTCAGTCCTAAATGGCCGACCCCTTATCCTGCGACTATGCCACTAATTCTGGACTCTCCAAGCAGGGGAAACAGCCTCTCAGCATTTACCCCATCAAGCACCTTCAGAATCTTCATATGTTTCAATGCGATCACCTCTCATTCTTCTAAACTCCAGAGAGTATAGGCCCATTCTACTCAATCTCTCCTCATAGGACAGCCCTCTCATTCCCAGGAATCAGTCTAGTGAACCTTCGTTGCACCGCCTCTAAGGCAAGTATATCCTTCCTTAGGTAAGGAGACAAAAACTGTACACAGTACTCCAGATGTGGTCTCACCAAAACCCTGTACAATTGCAGCAAGATTTCCTTACTCTTGTACTCCAACCCTCTTGCAATAAAGGCCAACATACCATTTGCCTTTCTAATTGTTTGCTGTAACTGCATATTAACTTTCTGCCTTTCATGTACAAGAACACCCAAATCCCTCTGACCAGCAAGATTTAATAGTTTCTCATCATTTAAAAATATCCTGTTTTTCTATTCTTCCTACCAAAGTGAATAACCTCACATTTCCCCACATTATACTCCATCTGCCACCTTCTTGCACACTCACCTAACCTGTCTATATCCCTTCGCAGACTCTTTGTGTCCGTCTCACAGCTTGCTTTCCCACCTAGCTTTATATTGTCAGCAAACTTGGATACATTACACTCAGTCCCTTCATCTAAGCCATTAGTATAGATTGTAAATAGCCGAGGCCCAAGCACTGATCCTTGCGGCACCCCACTAGTTACAGCCTGCCAACCTGAAAATGTCCAGTTTATTCCTACTCTCTGTTTTCTGTCCGTTAACCAATCCTCTATCCATGCTAATATATTACCTCTTCCCTTGTGTAACAACCTTTTATGTGGCACCTTATCGAATGCCTTTTGAAAATCCGAATATACTACATCCACTGGTTCCCCTTTATCCACCCTGCCAATTACAACCTTAAAAAACTCTCATAGATTTGTCAAACACGATTTCCCTTTCATAAAACCATGTTGACTCTGCCTAATCATATTATGATTTTCTTAGTTCCCCATTACCACATTCTTAATAATGGATTCCAGCATTTGGGTGTACAGGGCACAATTTAAAAATTTGCAGATGACACGAAACCTGAAAGTTTAATAAACAGTGAAGAAGATAATGAGAGGACATAGACAGGCTGGTGAAATTGGCGGACACATGGCAGATGAAATTTAACGCAGAGAAGTGCGAAGTGATACATTTTAGCAGGCAGAACGAGGGGAGGCAATGTAAACTATATGGTACAATTCTAAAGGGGGTGCAAGAATAAAGAGACCTGGGTGTATATGTGCACAAATCTTTGAAGGTGGCAGGACAGGTTGAGACAGCGGTTAAAAAAAACATACGGGATCCTGAGCTTTATAAATAGAGGCATAGAGTACAAAAGCAAGGAAGTTATGTTGAACCTTTTTAAAACACTGGTTCGGCCAGAACTGGAGTATTGTGTCTTTGAAGGTGGCAGGACAGGTTGAGAAAGTGATTAAAATCATTGTTTTCTTTTTTCCCTTGTTTTTTAGATTAAAAAAATGTATCAATTCTGAAATTCAGAAGTGCTTTAAGCGAATAAGAATGTTTCATTTTTAACAGAAATGCAGCACCAATTTTGTGCTTTCCACTTTTGCATTTCCCACTTCAGGCTTTTGATATACTTACGGGGGGGGGGTTGGAGGGGGGTGGGGGTGAAATTGAATTCCTGTGGGGTGGGCGGGCTGCACAGAGCGAACGGCAGCGGATCGACCGCCCGTGTATACCCCACCCTCCACCCCACCCCGTCTGATTTTCCTTCCCATTGATGTCCAAGGACCCCCTGCCAGATTTCCCTCTCCCGGTCGCCTGTTTCCCAAGAGAGAAACGAGCAGTTGGCAATTGAACATCTCCCCCCACTCCTTGTAGCCGAGCAGATTGATATTTGGTAAGGGTGCTCAGGATTTGCGGTGAACACATCATAGCATTTAATACACTCTCCTTTGGAAACTGCACTTTTTATTGCACTTAATGAGGGCAAAACATATAAAGTGGTGGAGACGGTTCTTCGTGAAAGGTCAGCAATTTCCATCCTTTGTTTGTTTCCTGAACCCACAGACAGACGAGAGATTATCAGTCTTCTGGTTGCATGTCTACCGTTATTGCTGTGGTCACTTTCGTCAGTCAGCATAAAACATGATCAAGTGTTTAAAACATGATCTACAGTTTCTATGAATAGATCCCATTGTTCCACTCACTTTGTTCTTAGAGCAAAACAGGCCGACACGCTATGGTGGCTGAAGAGAACAATTCTGCAGGCCAGTTGAATATCGAGTGATACAGCTTGACTTTGAAGTATTGCATATTGAAACATTTGTCTGCAGCACCTCATTTTCTCTTGTATAATGCTTATTTCATAGAATCATACGGCACAGAAGGAGACCGTTCAGCCCATCATGCCTGTGCCGGCTCCTTGAAAGAGCTATCCAATTAGTCCCACTCCCCCCATTGCCCTGTAAATTTTCTCCCCTTCAAGTATTTATCCAGTTCCCTTTTGAAAGTTACTATTGAATCTGCTTTCACCACCCTTTCAGGCAGCGCATTCCAGATCATTAATAACTCGCCGTTTTAAAAAAAAGATCTCCTCATCTCACCCCTGGCTCTTTTGCCAATTACCTTAAATTTGCGTCCTCTGGTTGCCGACCCTTCTATGTAGTTGATAAATAGTAGCATTTGAAAGGCATTGATTTTCATTTTTAATGTATTCAATAGAGTTTGCAATTATGACTTTAATTGAAGCTGAAATGGTGGAATTACTAAGTTCTCGTTTTCATGCTCTTTTTTTTGTACCATTGAGAAAGCAAAGTGGAGGACCAAGTCACCAAGTGTCGGTCGAAAGAGTAGAAGAGAACATAATGTAGTGATTAAATGTTGACAAGTTTATGTTTTAAAGGTCGATTAGAGGATGAAAGAGGGAGGTAAGGAATTCTGCAGTTTTGAGAGCCTGGGAAAGAATGCTTTAGATTAGGAGGTGACGAGTTGTCTTGATTTCAAAACAGTAGGGAGGTAGAGGAGCTCACATACAGGAGGCTGTATTGGCAGTCATCAGGCAACCAAACAAGAAAGCTTACGGGCAGAACTGAGAAAGGTTGAATGCTAGAAGTAAGAGGCAAGAAAGATTGCATTAGGGAGAGAAGTTAGAGGTTGGAGGTGAGTGCATGATCACATAGAGTGATATAAAATCTACAGCACAGTAACAGGCCATTCGGCCCATCTGGTCTATGCCGATGTTTATACTCCACACGAGCCTCCTCCCACTCTAATTACCTCTTCCTACTCTACCCCCATATCTCTCTAATTCCTTCTATCTCATGTATGCGTCAAGCCGCCCCATCCATGCATCAGTGCTATCTGCCTCAATCACTCGGTGTATGGCAGCGAGTTCCACATTCTCACTCTCGCTCTGCGGAAAGAAATTTCTCCTAAGCTCTTTGTTTGCTCTGTTAGTGGCTATCTTATATTTATGTCCCCTTGTTTTAGGCTCACCCTCAAGTGGAAACAGTTTCTCCACAACCCCTCTATTGAACCCCTTCATAATTTCAGATGACTATCAGACCTCGTCTTAGTCTTCTCTTTTCCAAAGAGCCCCTGCCTGCTCAATCTTTCCTGATAGTTGCGTCCTCTCAATTCTGGTTAACATCCTTTTGGATCTTTTCTACACTTTCTGCAGTGTGTCAATATGCTTTTTGCAGCATGGAGACCAGAACTGCACACATTACTCCACACAACTCGCCAAGGCTTCTTCGACAGCACCTCCCAAACCCGCGACCTCTACCACCTAGAAGGACAAGGGCAGCAGGCGCATGGGAACAATACCACCTGCACGTTCCCCTCCAAGTCACACACACCATCCCGACTTGGAAATATATCACCGTTCCTTCATCGTTGCAGGGTCAAAATCCTGGAACTCCCTTCCTAATAGCACTGTGGGAGAACCTTCACCACACGGACTGCAGTGGTTCAAGAAGGCGGCTCACCACCACCTTCTCAGGGGCAATTAGGGATGGGCAATAAATGCTGGCCTTGCCAGCAATGCCCACATCCCATGAATTAGTTAAAAAAATCGTGCTGTCTAACCAAGGTTCGATATCAATTTTAACATTACCTCCCTGCTTTTGTATTCTATTCCTCTAGAAATGAAGCCCAGTACCTTGCTCGCACTCTTCAGGGCATTATCAACTTGTGTTGCTACCTGTGAGACAATGAGATTTTTGTTGTATCCTCCCCAGCCATGTGATATAAGTTTTTGAGTCTCCCCCCTAGTATGGGATAACTACTCCCACTCTGACTCCTAAAGTTCAATACGCTGCCAGGTTCATGTTGGAATAAATCCGGTCTGCAGACAATTTTCCGGCAGGAGTTTGAAACATATAAAATTCTGACAGGGCTAGACAGACTAAATGCAGAAAGGATGTTTCCCCTGGCTGGGGGGTCCAGAACGTGATATCAAGAAACAGCTGAGTGCACTGGATACAGCAAATGCTATGGGCCCCGACAACATCCCGACTGTAGTGCTGAAGAATTGTGCTCCAGAACGAGCTGCGCCTCTAGCCAAGCTGTTCCAGTACAGCTACAACACTGGCATCTACCCGACAATGTGGAAAATTGCCCAGGTATGTCCTGTCCACAAAAAGCAGAACAAATCTAATCCGGCCAATTACTACCACCCCATCAGTCTACTCTCAATCATCAGCAAAGTGATGGAAGGTGTCGTTGACAGTGCTATCAAGTGGCACTTACTCACCAATAACCTGCTCACCAGTGCTCAGTATGGATTCCGCCAGTACCACTCGGCTCCAGACCTCATTACAGCCTTGGTCCAAACATGGACAAAAGAGCTGAATTCCAGAGATGAGGTGAGAGTGATTGCCCTTGACATCAAGGCAGCATTTGACCGAGTGTGGCACCAAGGAGCCCGAGTAAAATTGAAGTCAGTGGGAATCAGGGGGAAAACTCTCCAGTGGCTGGAGTCATACCGAGCACAAAGGAAGATGGTAGTGGTTGTTGGAGGCCAATCATCTCAGCCCAGGACATTGCTGCAGGAGTTCCTCAGGGCAGTGTCCAAGGCCCAACCATCTTCAGCTGCTTCATCAATGACCTTCCCTCCATCATAAGGTCAGAAATGGGGATGTTCGCTGATGACTGCACAGTGTTCAGTTCCATTCGCTTCAGATAATGAAGCAGTCCATGCCCACATGCAGCAAGACCTGGACAACATCCAGGCTTGGGCTGATAAGTGGCAAGTAACATTCACGCCAGACAAGTGCCAGGCAATGACCATCTCCAACAAGAGAGAGTCTAACCACCTCCCCTTGACATTCAACGGCATTACCATTGCCGAATCCCCCACCATCAACATCCTGGGGGTCACCATTGACCAGAAACTAAACTGGACCAGCCATATAAAAACTGTGGCTACAAGAGCAGGTCAGAGGCTGGATATTCTGCGGCGAGTGACTCACCTCCTGACTCCCCAAAGCCTTTCCACCTTCTACAAGGCACAAGTCAGGAGTGTGATGGAATACTCTCCACTTGCCTGGATGCCTTTTGTGTCTAGAAATCTATCTAGCTCCACTTGCAGCTCCAACAACATTCAAGAAGCTCGACACCATCCAGGACAAAGCAGCCCACTTGATTGGCACCCCATCCACCACCCTAAACATTCACTCCCTTCATCACCGGCGCACAGTGGCTGCAGTGTGTACCATCCACAGGATGCACTGCAGCAACTCACCAAGGCTTCTTCCACAGCACCTCCCAAACCCGCGACCTCTACCACCTAGAAGGACAAGAGCAGCAGGCACATGGGAACAACACCACCTGCACGTTCCCCTCCAAGCCACACACCATCCTGACTTGGAAATATATCGTCGTTCCTTCATCGTTGCTGGGTCAAAATCCTGGAACTCCCTTCCAAACAGCACTGTGGGAGAACCTTAACCACACGGACTGCAGCGGTTCAAGAGGGCGGCTCACCACCACCTTCTCAAGGGCAATTCGGGGTGGGCAATAAATGCTGGCCTTGCCAGCGACGCCCACAACCCATGAACGAATTTTATAAAAAGGATACGGGGTAGGACATTTAGGACTGAGATGAGGAGAAATTTCTTCACTCAGAGGGTGGTGAACCTGTGGAATTCTCTCCCACAGAAGGCTGTGGAGGCCAAGTCACTGAATATATTTAAGAAGGAGCTAGATAGATTTCTAGACACAAAAGGCATCAAGGGGTATGGGGAGAGAGCAGGAACATGGTATTGAGATAGAGGATCAGCCATGATCATATTGAATGGCGGAGCAGGCTTGAAGGGCCGAATGGCCTACTCCTGCTCCTATTTTCTATGTTTCTATGAGTTTGGCGATATAACCTTCGCCACTTCGCGGTGTCATTTTTCCATGAGAAAGCATCCTCCACAAGAAGGCTTCATTAGCAAGGGAATGGGATTAGATAGAGTAGCGACAGCTCTGGTTGGAAACTGCCACAGGCACGATGGGCAGAATGGCCTCCTTCTTTGGTGAGATTTTTTTTTACATTTTGGTGCTGCTGGGAGTTCAAAAGAATAACTGCGATGGCGTGCCTGCAGTGGAATACTTTGAATGGAGACCAGCATGAACGTAGCGTGCAACGCAGCAAACATTTGTGTCTGTAGTTTGTGCTATCCGCGGCCAAAATGAGGTTTCTTTACAGTTTCTAACCCACGCCAGACTTCAATCACTAGGTCCACCTTTGTTCTTGCGTTATCTCTTTCCTGCTTCATTACCAAAGTAAAGATTGCCAGTATTTATGCAAATAAATACACTCTACTCAGAAAAATAGAAGTTTCACTTAATTTACAGTCCAGGTCATATGCTGTGGTGAAGATCACTCAGACACACGTTTACATTGCCTGATGTCACACGCCTCCTTGTCTGACTCAGTGGATGCAGTATCCCTTATAATCATAACCTTTTATTCAACGCTACTCACACACAGCCACATATGGCTTTAACTTGCTGTTCACTCATGATCGCCTACTCCTAAGAAGGATTTGCTCCCTCTTGAGTCATGAGCAATGAATATGATTCTACGTAGTAGTAATTTAAGCTTTGAGGAAAGGTTAAGAAAGTTGAGCTTAGAAAAAAAAAAGGGAGACTTTCAGCCGATCCAGTTGGAAGTTTTCTAGATTAGCAAAGCAATTCACAGAATCGATCTGGGCAATTGTTCCCTGCGGTGAAGAGTTCAAGTATGCAGGCACTCGTGCTCAAAACATTAGGAAGTTAAGAATAAGAGAGGAAACCAGACAGAGCTTTTGCACCCAAAGGGTAATTGATTTATGGAATAAGTTATGAAGGAAGGTCATTGACAAAAGACAATGAGATGGATTTCTGTTGAGATAAGAAGATTGAGAATATGGTGAAAAGAAAGACTTGCATTTATATAGCGCCTTTTACAATCTCAGGACATCCCAAAGCGCTTTATAGCCAATTAAGTACTTTTGAAGTGTAGCGACTGTTGTTATGCAGGGAAACTCAGCAGCCAATTTATGCATAGCAAGATCCCACAAACAGAAATGTGATAATGACCAGATAATCTGGTTTAGTGATGTTCCTTTGAGGGATAAATATTGGCCAGGACATGGGGAGGATCTCCCCTGCTCTTCTTCAAAATAGTACCATGGGATCTTTTACATCCACCTGAGAGGGCAGAAGGGGCCTCGGTTTAACGTCTCATCCGAAAAATGGCACCTCCGACAGTGCAGCACTCCCTCAGTACTGCACTGGGAGTGTCAGCCTAGATTTTCTATGAGAAAGGGACAGACTTGTTGGGCCAAAAGGGCTTTTTCTGTTCCTATAAGTATCTTATTACCTTAAATTTGTACATTGCGAGAGGAATATAAATCATTTCAGGACATGTGGTGTAAGGAACCATAATCTGGGCATGACATACAACATGTACTTAAGTATACTTTTTAGACAGTTTCACATGCCTATATTTCTATCAACCTGCTATGCTTTACAGTTTGGTTTGTCCCCTCATTTGGAATCAGCAAACTTTGATATCCTTCCTCTGGTGCCTATGTCCAAATCATTTATATAAGTGAAGAACAAAAGACATCCCATCACAAATCCCTGGGACACACCACTACCCACATTGCAGAAATTATATTCCCAATGCATTTGGCTACATCCCCTTGCATTTTTAAAAAATTATTCTTGTAAAACTTGGAAGACTGCATTTATTGTCCATCCCCAGTTGACCTGAGAAGAAGCTTAATTGCTACCCACTACAGATTTGGTTCTCTCTAGAAAATGACACTGTCTAAATCTAAAACAACTAGTTTCATGACCTCTGCTGGTTTAAAAATGCATAACATTGTTTCGCATACAAATCGCATAATAATAGTAATTAAACTTTTATTAATTTTATTTTTTGGCATAAACGGCATTTTACAAAACAGTTAGTGAAAGGAAGTATGGATTATTTTAATTTCAAGGAGTTAAGCAACCAACGGACAACAGACCAAAATATTTATGATCCAAAGATTTATAGTAACAACAACAACTTACGTTTATATAACCCCTTTTAAAGTAGTAAAATGTCCCAAGGCACTTCACAGGAGCGATTATCAAACAAAATTTGACACCGAGCCACATAAGGAGATATTAGGACAGGTGTCCAAAAGCATGGTCAAAGAGGTAGGTTTTAAGGAGCATCTTAAAGGAGGAGAGAGAGGTAGAGAGGCGGAGAGGTTTAGGGAGAGAATTCCAGAGCTCAGGACCTAGGCAGCTGAAGGCACGGCCGCCAATGGTGGAGCGCAAGAGGCAAGAATTGGAGGAGCGCAGAATCTTGAAGGGTTGTAGGGCTGGAGGAGGTTACAGAGATAGGGAGGGGGGAGGCCATTGTTGGATTTGAAAACAAGAATGACAATTTTAAAATCGAGGTGTTCCCGGACCGGGAGCCAATGTAGGTCAGTGAGCAAAGGAGTGATGGGTGAACGGGACTTGGTGCGAGTTAGGATACGGGCAGCAAAGTTTTGGATAAGCTCAAGTTTATGAAGTTTTTGCTTTTCCATGATAATTGTTCAAAAAAGGGTGTAAGGATAAACCCGGCAACTACAGGCCAGTCAGTTTAACCTCGGTGGTGGGGAAACTTTTAGAAAAGATAATCCCAGACAAAATTAGTAGTCACTTGGACAAGTGTGGATTAATAAAGGAAAGCCAGCACAGATTTGTTAAAGGCAAATCGTGTGCTACTAACTTGATTGAGTTTTTTGATGAGGTAACAGTGAGGGTTGATGAGGGCAATGCGGTTGATGTGGTGTATATGGACTTACAAACGGCCTTTGATAAAGTGCCACATAATAGGCTTATCAGCAAAATTGAAGCCCGTGGAATAAAAGGGGCAGTGGCAGCATGGATATGAAATTGGCTAAGTGACAGGAAACAGAGAGTAGTGGTGAACGGTTGTTTTTCAGACTGGAGGAAGATATACAGTGGTGTTCCCCAGGGGCCAGTACGAGGACCACTGCTTTTCTTGATATATATTAATGACTTGGATTTGGGTGTACAGGGCACAATTTCAAAATTTGCAGATGACACAAAACTTGAAAGTGTAGTAAACAGTGAGGAGGATAGTGATAGACTTCAAGAGGACATAGACAGGCTGGTGGAATGGGCAGACACATGGCAGATCAAATTTAATGCAGAGAAGTGCGAAGTGATACATTTTGGCAGGAAGAACGAGGAGAGGCAATCTAAAATAAATGGTACAATTCTAAAGGGGTGCTGGATCAGAGAGACCTGTGGTTATATGTGCACAAATCTCTGATAGGTGTCAGGATAGGTTGAGAAAGCAGTTAGAAGGGCACACAGGATCCTGGGCTTTATAAATAGAAGCATAGAGTACAAAAGCAAGGAAGTTATGTTGAACCTTTATAAAATACTGGTTCAGCCACAACTGGAGTATAGTGTCCAATTCTGGGCACTGCACTTTAGGAAGGATGTGAAGGCTTTAGAGAGAGTGCAGAAAAGATTTACTAGAATGGTTCCGGGGATGAGGGACTTCAGTTACGTGGATAGACTGGAGAAGCTGGGGTTGTTCTCCTTAGAGCAGAGAAGGTTGAGAGGAGATTTGATAGAAGTGTTCAAAATCATGAAGGGTTGAGATAAAGTAAATAAAGAGAAACTGTTTCCATTGGCGGAAGGGTCAAGAACCAGAGGACACAGATTTAAGGTGATTGGCAAAGGAACCAAAGGCGACATGAGGAAAAGCTTTTTTATGCAGCGAGTAGTTATGATCTGGAATGCACTGCTTGAAAGGGTGGTGGAAGCAGATTCAATCATGGCTTTCAAAAAGGAATTGGCTAAATATTGGAAAGGAAAAATTTTGCAGGGCTATGGGGAAAGAGCAGAGGAATGGGACTAACTGGATTGTTCTTACAAAGAGCCAGCACAGGCTCAGTGGGCTGAATGGCCTCCTTCTGTGCTGTAATGATTCCATGATTCTACTTGATGATACAGAAATAAATGAATTTCCCTAAGACCGTATAACTCACAAAACTCAAGGGATTTCCCTTCCCTGTCTGAGAGGGCACTGCGACCAATTGGAGCACCTCCATTCTCCTTCCTCAATTGAGCTGATGCAAGACAGGAATTGAACCTGTCCCTTTCTGATCCCTGCGGTTGTTAAATGCTACCTTTACCATCTGAACCATCAAGGGTGTTAGAACGTGTTATTTTATGGTTAACGGTATAGGTTTGTATTCGATTAATCTCCTTCCGGCAGCTTTCCTTCTCACCTGCTTTTTTAAAAATTCATTCATGGGATGTGGGCGTCGCTGGCAAGGCCAGCATTTATTGCCCATCCCTAAAAGCAACGTAATATCCTTAAAGTTACATGTCAAAGTAAAAATAGTCGAATGATCAGTTGGCACCTCTGTTAATATATTTGCACAGGAATACTCAGGGATTTTTTTAAAGTATGACAATCAATTGAATGGAGACAGCTCCAATATTTCCAGATAGCAACCAGACTAGAAGATTACTCCAGACTTATATCTGAACATATAAATATATATAAACAAAGTGCATAATGGCAAACCCCTTATGACACACTGTACATAACTCCCTTGTGTTTTGTACGTTACTTACAGCAATTTATTTATTTCCATATCATCAAGTAATCATGGATAACAAAACTGCTATAAATCTTTGGATTATAAATATTTAGGTCTGTTGGGTGCTTAACTACTTGAAATTAAACCAATCCATACTTCCTTTCGCTAATTCATAGAATCTTATAGCACAGAAGGAGGCCATTTGGCCCATCGTGCCTGTGCCGGCTCTTTGAAAGAGCTATCCGATTAGTCCCACAACCCTGCCCTTTCCCCATAGCCCTGCAAATTTTTCCCCTTCAAGTATTTATCCAATTCCCTTTAGAAAGTTATTATTGAATCTGCTTCCACCACCCTTTCAAGCAGTGCATTCCAGATCAGAAAAACTCGCTGCGTAAAAAAAATTCTCCTCATCTCCCCTCTGGTTCTTTTGCCAATTATTTTATGGAATATCTCTCACTCTCTCTCTGTCGTACTTCTCTCTCTTCCTCACTTTGACTAATTCCCCATCTCCTTTCTTTCTCTTGGTTTTAATTTTCTCTCTTTCACTGGCTGAAGTATGTTTTCTGCTGCTACTTTTTTTTGTTGGCTATTACAATTCCCTCTTGATACTTCATTCCCCCTCACCTCATTCCCCGCCCCCCCGCCCGCCCCCACCACTCCCTGTCCCTCAAAAAATTGAGGACCCACCGAGAGCCAAGTGAACTCTCGGAGGTGGTCGGCAGCCATTTTGAATAAGACCAGGCCAAAATGGTAAATGAATGAAAAACTCTGCCTGTGTCTGGCTCCCTGTCATGCAGATGTGGAAACAGTGTGGATTATCTCCGCAAAAATTCCACTGCAATGAAACGTGCACAGAAAGCTGTGGGTGTCCCTCATCTTATCTATGTTAACGTCAAATTGAAGAAAAGAAATTCACCAGCTATGAACAGCAGACTGATTTTTGCAAAGCAATTGTATATCTGAATATTAAAATTGCCGTGTCTTTCTGAGGAGTCCGATTCAATTGAGAATTGCCAATATTTTGAAATTCTAAAAATTTCTAAGAGAAATCCGTCCTATACTATTCAAGATAAAGTTATAAAAAGCAGAAGAAAATAAACCTCAACTATCAAGCAAATGTAAGGAGTCGCACAACACCAGGTTATAGTCCAACAGCTTTATTTGAAATCACAAGCTTTCGGAGCTTTCCTCCTTCGTCAGGCTATTACAATTCCCTCTTGATACTTCATTCCCCCTCACCTCATTACTCCCCGCCCCCCCCCCCCCCCCCCACTCCCCGTCCCTCAAAAAATTGAGGACCCACCGAGAGCCAAGTGAACTCTCGGAGGTGGTCAGCAGCCATTTTGAATAAGACCAGGCCAAAATGGTAATTGACGCAGATTCTGTTCTTTGAATGAGACGTCGAACCCGATGCTCGGTCTTCCCTGTTCCAGCGGTTCGGATTTATTTTAACACCTGACGAAGGAGCAAAGCTCCGAAAGCTTGTGATTTCAAATAAAGCTGTTGGACTATAACCTGGTGTTGTGCGACTCCTTACATTTGTCCACCCCAGTCCATCACCGGCATCTCCACATCATAACTATCAAGCAGATACGGTAAGGTGTTTTCTTTGAAGAATGATTTAGTCTAATGCTACGATTACAGGTAGTTTTTTATTCACTATGCAAGGTAATGTAAACTGGCACCCAGCGCCATTGACGCAGATTCTGTTCTTTGAACGAGACATCGAACCCGATGCTCAGTCTTCCCTGTTTCCAGTGGTTCGGATTGATTTTAACGATCCCGTGGCACTGTCCAAACAAGAGCAAGAAGTTCTCCTGTTATCCATGGCCAACATTTCTCCCTCAACCAGTACAACAAAAACCAGATAACGGTTCATATATCTCGTCGCTGTGTGCAAAAATAGCCTTTGTGTTTGCCGACGTAACAATCACTGCATTCCAATGTGATCCGTTGTGTGTGAAGCACTTTGAGATGTTTCGAAAAGATGGGATACGGTATTCTATAAAATTATACGTCATTTTTATTTTACTTCTCTCCTCAGAGGACAACACTTTCCTTTCTTTATTCACCCGTAGCACCTTTGAACTAGACGTGCGGTGGCGTGAAGAGGCAGTCAATTTGACTTTCTATTCCAAATCTGTTGTCTCTCTCTCTCATTAGGAAGTGGAGGTAACGTGAGGACTGTATCGGGAATCCTGGGGTGAACCCAGGCTTTAGCGTTCCTGATAGACGTCAGCGCCTTACCCTGTATGTGCCATTAGGCCTCCAACCATCAGTAGATTTTAATTTTGTTTTGTTGGGGAACCAAGGGTGAAAGGTTAAGGGGGATACCAAAAAGATTGAAAAGAGTACCAGGAGAAAACAAGCTAAATCAGGATGCAGTGACTAGATGCCAAAAATGGGTTTTAAAACTCAGCATTCTAGAGAAGTGAAAGATTTATGGAGGTAAGGAGTTACACGTTTCTGAGGTCCCAGGGAAGAATTAATTAGAATATGAGGTAAAAACATAAAATTCAGGAAATATACAGCAAATCAGCCACCACCTGTAAAGAGAAAAGACAGGTTATGACATTTCGGATGTGTAACCGCCATCAACACCCCCTCCTCATAAAACCCACTTCGACCCCTCTGACTCCAAAGTCCTCTCCGTAGTCACCTCCCAAATCCATGCCCATCTTTCCCACAACTCCACGTTTGAAAGTCTCTAGTCAGGTTTCTGTCCTGACCACACCACTGGAATGGCGCTTATCAAAGTCACAAATGACATCCTCTGTGTTATAACTGTGGTTCGTTATTCCTTCTCGTCCTCCTCAACCTCTCTGCAGCCTTCGACCCAGTCAACTGCACCCTCATCTACCAATGCTTCTCCTCGTTGTCCAGCTCAATCCGACCATAGCCAGAGCATCTCCAGCAATGGCTTGTCTTCTCCCCCCAACACTGTTGGCTTTAAAGTGCCCCCAAGGATTTAATTTTGACCCCTCCTCATTCTGTGCTACTCGTTACTGCTTGGTGACATCATCCACAGAGTCAGCTTCCACATTTATGTTGATGACTTCCACCTCTACCTTTCCATGACCTCTCTCGACCCACCCACTGCCTCTGTATTGTCTGACATGAGCCACAATTTCTTCCTGTTAAACGTTGGACAGACCGAAGGCATCACCTTCAGCACCCGTTCCCTAGCCACCAATTCCATCCCCCCCATCACGCCCACTTTAGCCAATCTGGTTTAGCCTCAGGCTGAACCAGATTGTTCGCAAATTCGGCGTCCTATTCAACCCGGAATTGAGATTCCAACCCCATATCCGCTCCATCACAAAGACCGCCTACCTCATTCTCCGTTATATTGCCTGCCTCCAACTCAATCTCAGTCCATCTGCTGCTGAAACCCTCATCCATACCTTTGGCATTTCCTGTCTTGACTATTCTAATCCTGGCCTCCCATTCTCCACGCTCCATAAAGCTCTGCTGCCTGTTATCTTATCCCACATCAAGTCCCAGTGCTCACTGTCCTACATTAACCTCCTGTCCCCGAACGGCTCCAATTTAAAATTCTCAACTATGTGTTTAAATCCCTTCACGGCATCACTCCTCCCTATCTCTGTATCCTCCTTCAGTCCTACACCGCTGAACTCTCTGATTCCCCACATTTCGCCCCACCATTGATACTGTGCCCTTAGCCACCGAAACCCCACAGTCTGGAATTCCTTACCTATGTCCCTCCGTCTTCCCCTCCGGGGAAGGTAGATAATCACGAGGGAAAAAGGAATAGAAGGATACGTTGATGGTGGTTCGATGAAGATGGGGAGGGAGGAGGCTCGTTTGGAGCATAAACATTGGCATGGACCAGATGGGCCGAATGGCCTGTTTCTGTGCAGTACATTCTATGTCTCGCCACCTCCTTCTCCTCCTTTAAGAACCTCCTTAAAACCCAGCTCTTTGACGAAGCTTTTGGTCACCCTTCCTAAAGTCTCCTTCTTTGGTTTGATATCTAGTTATTTCTGATTAGGCCTCTGTGAAATGCCTTGGGGACATTTATTCTTACTTAAAAGTGCTATAGAAATGTAAGCTGTTGTTGTGTGTACCCATCAGCAGTTAGAGTATGAGACTGTGCAATTGCTTAATTGAAAGACTGTGCGGGTGCAGGGAGGAGGAAGAGTATCGTGTAGTAAATACAATGGGATATTTTCAGCAACAACCAACTCAAAATTCAAACTGCTTGTTGCTTCCATTATAAGACTATAAGAAATAGGAGCAGGAATAGGCCATAAGGCCCCTCGAGCCTGCTCCGCCATTCAGTCAGATCATGGCTGATCTTTGACCTCATCTCCACTTTCCCGTCCTATCCCCATATCCCTTCATTCCCTTCGTGTCCAAAGATCCATCGATCTCAGTCTTGAATATACTCAAGGCGGAGCAGGCTTGAGGGCCAGAAGGCCCACTCCAACTCCCACTTCCCACGTTCCCATGTTCAACAACTGAGCATCCACAGCCCTCTGGGGTAGAGAATTCCAAAGATTCACAACCCTCTGAGTGAAGAAATTTTTCCTCATCTAAATGGCCGACCCCTTATCCTGAGACAATGACCCACTAGTTCCAGACTCTCCAGCCAGGGGAAACAACCTCTCAGCATCTACCCTGTCAACGATTTGATTATTGCAATGTTGGGGGGCCAAACATCATCGAATGTGTCTAGTTCATTTCAACTATTTACCGGGATATATTTCCTTTTCAGAAATATGTGCACCGTGTGATTAAACCTGTTCTTTTGGACAATGACTGCTTCCTGTTTAAATGAATGTTTAATGACTTGATGTACTCACTGCAGGGCGATCTGGGCAATCCTGGGTTACCCGGGCTGGCCGGTTATCCTGGACCACGGGGAGCTCCTGGACAACTAGGTGTACTGGGTAACAGAGGTCAGCGAGGACCAAAGGTAATTAAACCGCAACAGAAATTATCATTGCAGTGCTATTAAGGAGCAAAATAATACTGTTCCCTTCAGCTTCTGATATGAAATTGGCTTTGCCCTTTTGTTTAGTGAGAGCACTGCAGCTAATCCGGTCTGCAGTGGAACTCTCCGTTTCTACTTTAACAAACACGTTTTATCCTAGTTATGCAGGTACTAATCTATCCCCTTGAAAAACTCAGTCTTTGATGGAAAAACCTGGGCTCAATAGTCATAAAAACACATGAATTTGTACAAATAGGTATAGGCCTTAAGACATTAAAGCCTGTCTCTTTTTGTCAGGCCAATTCCAGCGAGGGTGTAGACATCTCGGAGGAGTGCAGTCAGGAACAAATCCACGGCACCGTGGGAGACTTGGCTGCACAGGGGGGCAAAAGAAATGCAGTGGTTATTGGGGTTAGGGGGATAGACAGGCATTTCTGCAACTGCCGCCGTGAGTCCCACATGGTGTGTTGCCTCCCTGGTGCCAGGGTAAAGGACATCACTGAGAGGGTGCGGAACATTTTGAGGGGGGAAGGGGCACAGCCAGAAGTCGTGGTCCATGTGGGAACCAATGACATAGGAAGGAAAAGGGTTGAGGTCCTGCAGCCAGAGTTTCAGGAGCTAGGGAGGAAGTTAAAGAGCAGGACCTCAAAGGTAGTAATCTCTGGATTACTCCCAGTGTCTCGTGCTGGTGAGTGTAGGAATAGTAGGATAAGACAAGTTAATGCGTGGCTGCAGCAATGGTGCAGGAGGGAGGGCTTCAGGTTCCTGGGGCATTGGGACCAGTTCTGGGGCAGAAGGGATCTGTTCAAGATGGAGGGGTTGCATCTCAACAGAGCTGGGACCAGTGTCCTCGCAGGGAGGTTAACTAGTGCTGTGGGGGAGGATTTAAACTAATTTGGCAGGGGGGTGGGCACCAAGGGGAAACATTAGAGAGGAGAAACAAGGTGCACAGAGGACTGGGAGGGACAAGTAGCACTAGAGTAAAGAATAGTTCAGAAATAGGGATCAGTCAGGGGGCAAATGCGAGGCAGTCTGAGATGAGATTGGAGTGCATTTGCGTAAATGCACGTAGTGTGGTAAATAAGGTTGGTGAGCTGCAGGCTCAAGTCGCCACATGGGACAATGATATAATGGCAATAACAGAGACCTGGCTCAAAGAAGGGGAGGATTACGTACTTAATATTCCTGGCTACAAGGTATTCAGGAGAAAGAGGGAAGGATAGAAAGGAGGGGGACTAGCAGTGTTGATCAAAGAAACTGTTATAGCACTGGAAAGGGATGATGTTGTTGAGGGGTCAAAGACAGAATCCATTTGGTTCGAATTAAGGAACAATCGAGGAACTATTATGTTACTGGGTGTACACTGCAGGCCACCAAATAGTGGGGAGGAGAGAGAGGAGAACATTTGCAGGCAAATTACAGAAAGATGCAAGAACTATAGGGCAGTGATAATGGGGGACTTCAATTATCCTAATATAGACTGGGACAGTAACAGTATAAAGGGCAAAGAGGGGGAGGAATTCCTGAAATGTGTTCCAGAGAGCTTTCTGGAAGTGTGTTTCCAGCCCAACCAGGAAGGAAACAGTGCTGGACCTAGTTCTGGGGAATGAAGTGGGGCAGGTAGAGCATGTTTCAGTGGGGGAGCATTTGGGGAACAGTGATCATAATATCATTAGGTTTAGAATAGTAATGGAAAAGGACAAGGAACAATCAAATGTGAAAATGCTTAACTGGAGGAGGGCAAATTTCAGTGAGTTAAAAGAGATCATGCCCAGGTGGAGTGGAATCAAAAATCGGCAGGCAAAACGGTAATTGAACGATGGGAGGCCTGTAAGGAGAAGTCTGTTCGAGTGCAGAGTAGACACATTCCAATGAGGGGAAAAGGGCGTTACAAAGCTAGAGCTCCCTGAATGACTAAAGATATCGAGATTAAAATGAAACATAAAAAGGAGGCTTATGATGAATGTAAGGTTCATAATACAGTAGAGAACCAGGCTGAATAATGGAAGTACAGTGGAGACCTTGTTTAAAATAAAGGGAATAATAGGGGCAAAGAGAGAGGATGAGAATAGATTAGAGGCTAATATAAAAGGGAACGCAAAAGTCTTTCATAAACACACGAATAGTAAAAGGGTAGTCAAAGGAGATCTTCTTGTGCAGGCAGAGGATATGGCTGAGGTACTAAATGAATACTTTGCATCGGTTTTCACTAGAGAAGAGGATGCTGCCATTGTACCAGTAAAGGAGGAGGTGGTAGTGATGTTGGACAGGATAAAAAAAGATAAAGAGGAGATACTTAAAAGATTGGCAGGGCTCAAAGTAGAAAAGTCACCTGGTCCAGATGGGATGCAATCCAGGTTACTGAGGGAAGTAAGGGTAGAAATTACAGAGGCTCTGGCCACAATCTTCTAATCCTCCTTCGATACGGGGATGGTGCTGGAGGATTGCAAATGTTACACCCCTGTTCAAAAAAGGGGCGAGGTATAAACCCGGCAATTCCAGGCAGTCAGCCCAACATCGGTGGTGAGGAAACTTTTAGAGACAAAAATACTGGAGAAAATTAATTGGCACTTGGAAGAGTATGGGCTAATAAATGAAAGTCAGCATGGATTTGTTAAATGAAAATCGTGTTTGCCTAATTTGATTAAGTTCTTTGATGAAGTAACGGAGAGGGTTGATGAGGGTAGTGCGGTTGATGTTGTGTGTATGGACTTTCAAAAGGCATTTGATAAAGTGCCACATAATAGACTTGTTAACAAAATTAAAGCCCATCCAATTAAACAGTCGGTGGCAACATGGATACAAAATTGGCTATGGGATAGAAAGCAGAGAGTAGTGGTGAACGGTTGTTTTTCAGACTGGAGGGAAGTATTCAGTGATGTTCCCCAGGGGTATTAGGACCACTGCTCTTTTGATATAAATTAATGACCTGGACTTGGGTACAGAGGGTATAATTTCAAAATTTGCAGATGTCACGAAACTCAGAAATGTAGTAAAACGATGTAAAGGTTAGTAACAGACTTCAAGAGGACATAAACAGACTGTTGAATGGGCAGACACATGACAGATGAAATTTAACGCGGAGAAGTATGAAGTGATGCATTTTGGTAGGAAGAATGAGGAGAGGCAATATAGACTAAATGGTACAATTGTATAGGAAGTGCAGGAACAGAGAGAATGGGGATGTACGTACACAAATCTTTGAAGGTGGCAGGACAAATTGAGAAGGCAGTTAGAAAAGCATATGGGATCCTGGGCTTTATTAATAGAGGCATAGAGGCAAGGAAGTTATGCTAAACCTTTGTAAAACACTGATTGGGCCTCATCTGAAGTATTGTGTTCAATTCTGGGCACCACACTTAAAGAAGGATGTCAAGGCCTTGAAGAGGGTGCAGAAGAGATTTACTAGAATGGTACCAGGGATGAGGGACTTCAATTATGTGGACAGACTGGAGAAGACTGGATTGTTCTCCTTAGAGCAGAGAAGGTTAAGGGGAGATTTGATAGAGGTGTTCAAGATCATGAACGGTTTTAATAGAGTAAATAAGGAGAAACGGTTTCCAGTGGCAGAAGGGTCGGTAACCGGAGGACCCAGATTTAAGATGATCAGCAAAAGAACCAGAAGGGAGATGAGGAAACAATTTTTTACGCAGTGAGTTGTAATGATCTGGAATGCACCGCCTGAAAGGGTGGTCGAAGCAGATTCAATAGTAACTTTCAAAAGAAAATTGGATAAATACTTGAAGGGAAAAAATTTACAGGGCTATGGGGGAAGAGCAGGCGAATGGAGCTCATTGGATAGCTCTTTCAAAGAGCCAGCACAGGCACAATGGGCTGAATGGCCTCCTCCTATGCTGTACCTACTATGATACTATGATTTTTCTTTTCAATTTTTAGTGTGTCTTGAATGTAACAGTTATAATCCCAAGGCAATTAAAGAGATTATTTTGAATGATGCTTGATTATAACGAGGCTGAACTCTTCTTTCAAGTCAAGTACTTCTGCCCTCAGCAACTGTTAACTCTCTTTAAGCCTGTCCAAGACTTATATATCTCCAGTATTTTCTTTGAACCGTGACATCTGATGCTATTTATATCTCGGGCAGGGAGAGGAAGGTTTACCAGGTCAACCTGGACACCAAGGTATACGGAGAGGTCAAGTTGGAGTGCAAGGTGATCAAGGAGCATTTGGGGAACCTGGTCCAAAAGGACAGGAGGTAAGTGTTACCCAAAAGCTTACAAAGCTTAATATGTGAAATTGTGGCCAGTTCCTGGCCCCATGGTTAGCCAAGCCAACATATAGCTGAGCCATGCAGTCCAGACAGCCCCATGCTCAATTCCTAGTCTGTGTTGCGTTAGCTGAAATCCCAGTGGAGAAACAATTGGCCTCCACGTCTCTGAGCTAGATCGAGGAAATTCAGTCAGGGTCCCTGGTCCAGATCAGAAAAAGAAAGAAAGACTTGCATTTATATCACACCTTTCACGACCACAGGACGTCCCAAAGCGCTCTTGCATCACAATGAAGTATTTTCAAAGTGTAGTCACTGTTGTAACATAGGAAACGTGGCAGCCAAATTGCGCACAGCAAACTCCCACAAACAGATAAATGAGATAAATGACTGTTTTTAGGTGTTGGTTGAGGGATGAATATTGGCCGGGACACAGGGGAGAATGCCCCTGCTCGTCTTCGAAATAGTACCATGAGGATCTTTTATGCCCACCTGAGAGGGCAGACGGGGCTTTGGTATAACATCTCATTGGAAAGACGGCACCTCCAACAGTGCAGCACTCCCTCAGTACTTCACTGGGAGTGTCAGCCTAGATTATGTGCTCAAGTCTCTGGAGCGGGGCTTGAACCCACAACATTCTGACTCAGAGGTGAGAGTGCTACCGACTGAGCCACAGCCGACAGTATCCAGTGAACCTTGCTGGAAAATGTGCATTTTTTTTTATTCGTTCATGGGATGTGGGCGTCACTGGCGAGGCCAGCATTTATTGTCCATCCCTAATTGCCCCTTGAGAAGGTGGTGGTGAGCCGCCTTCTTGAACCGCTGCAGTCCGTGTGGTGACGGTTCTCCCACAGTGCTGTTAGGAAGGGAGTTCCAGGATTTTGACCCAGCGACGATGAAGGAACGGCGATATATTTCCAAGTCGGGATGGTGTGTGACTTGGAGGGGAACGTGCAGGTGGTGTTGTTCCCATGTGCCTGCTGCCCTTGTATACTTGATGTTTGCTGAGGACAGGACTGGACTTAGCTGGGATGCTGTCCACAATCGAATAGCATGCTAGCGTACCTGTCTAGAATGCCACTCGAATGAATTACCAGAGAGCGCAAGTGCCCGGGAAACTGTGTCCCTTCAGGAGAGGAGAAGGGGAGACAATTGGCAAAACAAAATTAAATTCCAAGCTGATAAAAGCCTAACTACGAGTAAAAGAAGAAAAAGCTTGCACTTATACCCTGCCTAATTATTTCTAGCAGAAATATCCCAAAGCACTTCATACAATTAATTACTCTGAAGTGTAGTCACTGTTGTTATGTAGGTAAACGAAGCAGCCAATTTGTACACACTAAAATTTGATGAATCGTCGGTTGATGTGTTTTCGGTGGTGTTAACTGATGGAAGAATGCTGTTGAGGACACAGAGAGAGCTCCCTGCTCCTCTTTGAACACTGTAATACCATGGCATTATTAATGTCCATTCAAACCACAGAAAGAAGTTTTTAACTTTGCATCTGAAGCACAATGCCTTTAACCATGTAGCATTCCCATAATGTCACCCCAGATTATGTGCTGACGTTCTAGTGCGGGACTTGAACCCATGACCTTCTGATTCAGAGGTCGTAGTGCGTGTCAACGACACAAGCTCAAATCCACAATGTGACCTCGGGTTGCCAACTCTGGTTGGATGTATTCCTGACGGTTTCGTCACATGACCTCCTGCCTCCAACCTGATGATTTTTCTCCCCTGATTTTGCTCACAGCAGTATCCTGGAGATTAATCTTCAATTCCTGGAGACTCCAGGTCAATCCTGGACTGTTGGCAACATATGTGACCACATATGTAAAGCTTCACTCAAAGCCTACTTCGTTGAACTGTGTATTGTTACTGAAATAGTCACTATGGAAACGTAACATTTATGAATTCATGATTTTAGAATTAAAGGCCATGTTTGTTCTTCCAGGGGGAACCTGGCGATCAAGGACTGATGGGTTTTCCAGGCTTTATGGGCCCAAAAGTACGTAATGCAAAATGGATGAATTAACACAAAGAAAGCTTACAGATGAATATATCATCGCTCAGAAAGATTCTTGTAGCACTTCAGAGAAACTGCAAAGGAACTGCTGCAGATCTAACTTCTAAAGCTGTTTTTGATCTTGCGACATGTGAAGGCAGTTTACATTGTCCTACTTGTGTTACCATTTATTTAAAGATGTATTGGGGGTGATTTTAAACAGCTGGCTTCCCTTTTCTTGTCTGATAAATGAGTGGGGGTAGGTTGAAAATCTCGGAGTAGGGGGAGGGAGGGAGGGAGTGGGAGGGGCAACCCCGCTGGCCTATTGATGCCCAAGCCTTGTGCAGTTTTCGGATGGTCCTGTAAAGGGGCGAGCAGCATGCCCGATTGTTTCCGGCGGAATGCATTTAAATATGTAAATCGAGGGTAACACAGGTCGTGGGGCCCCGATTGCAATTTTCAGCTGCAAGTGTGTTCCAGCAAGTGTGGAGAAGCTGGGGTAGTTCTCCTTACAGCAGAGAACGTTAAGGGGAGGCCTCAAAACCATGGGGGAGGGGGGGTTTGATAGAGTAGATAGAGATAAACTGTTTCCTCTGGCAAGTGGGTCAGTAACCAGAGGTCAGAGACTTAAAATAATTGGCAAGAGAGCTAGAGGGGAAATGAGGAGAAATTTTTTCACACAGAGGGTTGTTAAGATCTGGAACGCACTACCTGAAAGGGTGGGGGAAGCAGATTCCATAGGAACTTTCAAAAGGCAATTGGACATGTACTTGACGAGGATTAATTTTCAGGGTTATGGGGGAAAAAGCTAGGATTGTGGACAGCTTTCAAAGAGCTGACACAGACACGATGGGCCGAATGGCCTCCTCTTGTGCTGTAAGCTCTAAGTGCATTCCACCCCTTTGTACCAGGCAACGCACGGACTAACCAGCGGTCCTTAAAGGGGCACTGCCGGTGGCCACTCAAGGAAAGACCCAAGAATTTCGGACAAGTCGGGGGGGGGGGAGCACCTCCTAGCTCCGCAAAAAATAGCGGCAATTATTTTAAATCTGCGTCCTTTGGTTACCGACCCACATGCCAGAGGAAACAGTTTCTTCCTATTTGCTCCGTCAAAACTCTTCATAATTTTGAATGCCTTTATTAGGTCTCCCCTTAACCTTCTCTGCTCTGAGGAGAACAACCCCAGCTTCTCCACACTTGATGGAACACACTTCAACCTGAAAATTGCAATTGGGACCCCACGACCTCCGTTACTGTCACCGTAACCGCCCCCCCCCCCCCCCACCACTGGGATCAGCTTCGCCCCCCCGCCCCCCCCCCCCCCCCAGCCCCAAGCTGCCGGCTGGTCTGGTGCGGGAGCTGGGCCAGCTCCCTCCGCTCCAGCGACTGGCCGTCCATTCAGCCCCTGCTGTTCACCGGCGACATTTAAGCGAGGTTCATGCCCGACAATGGTTCAGGCGTCTCGATGCCGCTATCGGGTGGGCAGCGCGGCCACGTCCTCTGACTTGGCGCTTGGTTTCAGGCGCATGTCTAAAAGCCCCCATTTTGTGCACGCGCTGTAGAGTTTCGAAGAGAGAATGGAAACGTCAGGATGGTTCAGTAGGGAGCTCTGTTCTGAGCTTGAGGTAGGGTTGTCTTGTCGGGCAGTAAAGAGGGAGCTCTACTCTGCACCTGGCCCTGGAAGAACCTGAGCATGACCCTGGATACAAAGAGGAAAAATATTCAATCCCAGCACTCACACCTCTTCCCTTAATCAATACAAACTTGTTCCGACCAGTTTAACAAAAAGATGTAGAAAATTGCCAAAATCAATCATTGCAAGAGTTCAAATTGGTGTAAATTATATAGAATTTACAGAAACAGGCCATTTGCCCAACTGGTCCATGCCGGTGTTTATGCTCCACACGAGCCTCCTCTCACTCCTCTACATCTAACCCTATCAGCATATCCTTCTATTCCTTTTTCCCTCATGTCCTTATCTAGTTTCCCCTTATCCATGCTATTCGCCTCAACTACTCCTTGCGGTAGTGAGTTCCACATTCTCACCACTCACTGGGTAAAGAAGTTTCTCCTGAATTCCCTATTGGATTTATTAGTGACTGTCTTATATTTATGACCTCTAGTTCTGGTCTCCCCCACAAGTGGAAACATCTTCTCTACGTCTACTCTATCAAACCCTTTCATAATTTTAGAGACCTCTATCAGGTCACCCCTCAGCCTTCTCTTTTCTAGAGAAAAGAGCCCCAGCCTGTTCAATCTTTCCTGATAGGGATAACCTCTCAGTTCTAGTAGCATCCTTGTTAATCTTTTTTGCACCTTCTCCAGTGCCTCTATATCCTTTTTATAATATGGAGACCAGAACTGTTCACAGTACTCTAAGTGTGGTCTAACCCAGGTTCGATTGAAGTTTAACATAACTTCTCTGCTTTTCAATTCTATCCCTCTAGAAATGAACCCCAGTGCTTGGTTTGCATTTTTTCATGTCCTTATTAGCCTGCGTCACTACTTTTAGTGATTTGTGTATCTGTACCCCAAGATCCCTCTGCTCCTCGACCCCATTTAGACTCTTATTTTCCAAGGAGTATGTGGCCTCCTTATTCTTCCTACCAAAATGTAATACCTCACACTTATCTATATTGAAATTCATTTGCCAATTACACGCCCATTCTGCAAGTTTATTAATGCCCTCTTGTATTGTGTCGCAGTCCTCCTCAGTATTAACTATACCCCCCAATTTGGTGTCGTCCGCAAATTTTGAAATTGTACTTCCGATTCCCGAGTCCAAATCATTAACGTAAATTGTGAACATCGGTGGTCCCAGCACCGATCCTTGTGGAACTCCACTTCCCACCTTTTGCCAATCTGAGTAGCTACCCTTAACCCCTACGCTCTGTTTTCTGTTCTGTAGCCAGCTTGCTATCCATTCTGCTCTGACCTTAGTCATGAGTCTACAATGCGGTACCTTATCGAAAGCCTTTTGAAAATCCAAGATGTTAATAGCAATGCTTGGCTTCGGAATAATATTTTATATTGAATCAAAGTAGTGGCTAATTGTGTGTACAGCAATGAAATGAAAATATACAAGTATCAGCTGAAAGCTCATGTATTTTATTTTGGTAGGGTCCTATTGGCGATATTGGTTATACAGGAGTTCCTGGTCCAAAAGGCCCTACAGGATTATTTGTAAGTAAACGTCTTTATCTTATAGTATTTTTAAAGTTTAAAATGTATGTGCTAGGACAGGCCTATGGCACAGCTTGTTTTGGTGATTTTATATTGTTGGTTTGCCCTCAGTGACAGACTTATGTATTCCCACCAACAACAGCACCCATCGATATAAACATGGTAAACTCTGCCTCCAGTGACAACCAGAATCCAACTTTCCCGGGCCCCAAGAGTAACCATCAGAGATACAGGAACTGTGTGTGTCTCCATTCTGTTGCTCCTTCAATCTGACACAAAATCACTGGCAGGATGCTGCCAAAATAAAACTGGAGACTATTGCTCATAGAATGACGCAGCACAGAAGGAGGCCATTGGGCCCATCGTGCCTGTGCCAGCTCTTTGAAAGAGCTGTCCAATTACGCTCGGAGCTGGTCTCTGCTTGCACAATGCTCTCCCAAGGACCCTGCCTTAATATAGAAGTGCCCTTAATTAATTCACTGATGGGAAGTTCTTGATGTCAAGAATTTGCCGATTGGGATGGCGTATCTGGGTAGGTACCAAGCTGAAGATCACAAGTCCTTTCACAGAACCTTCGTGCCCGTCCTGTTGGCTGATTCAAGAGCAGCAATCGGTAGAGTTCGTGGAACTAGTTGTCTGTCCACCGTCTCGGTTTAAAATTGATGCAATGCCCAGAGAGACCCGAGGAGCAATGAAACGAGAGAAAGTAACTTTCTAAAATGGGAATGTGGAGAGAGAAAAAAAAACAACGCGAGTGAACCATTTTTAGATATTTCTTCAATTTTGAAATTCAGTTATCCAAGAATTCTATTGTCTTTGAGTATATTCAAGACCGAGAGCGATAGGTTTTTGGAATCTTGGGGAATCAAGGGATTCGGGGATCGGGCGGGAAAGTGGAGTTGAGGTTGAAGATCAGCCATGATCTGATTGAATGGCGGAGCAGGTTCGAGGGGCCGTACGGCCTACTCCTGCGCCTATTTCTTATGTTCTTAGATCATAACCTATCAAAGGGAAACTAATTCTAATCCAGCTTGAAAAGTATGAATGCCTAATGTACTATTCCTACTCAGATATTAATTCCAATTTTCCTGTTTTTTTTCATAAAAAGGGAAATACTGGACCAGTTGGGCCGGCTGGGATCATTGGTCCTGTAGGAACACCTGTAAGTACAACAACAACTTGCATTTATATAGCGCCTTTCACATAATAAAACATCCCAAGGCCCTTCACAGGAGCGATTATCAGATAAAATTTGACACCGAGCCATGTAAGGAGATATTGGGACAGGTGACCAAAAGCTTGGTCAAAGAGGTAGGTTTTAAGGAGCGTCTTAAAGGAGGAGAGAGGGGCGGAGAGGGTTAGGGAGGGAATTCCAGAGCTTAGGGCCTGGGCAGCTGATGGTACGGCCAATGGTGGAGCGATTAAAATCAGGGATGCGCAAGAGGCCAGAATTGGAGGAGCGCAGAGATCTCGGAGGGTTGTCGGGCTGGAGGAGGTTACAGAGATAGGGAGGGGCGAGGCCATGGAGGGATTTGAAAACAAGGATGAGAATTTTAAACTCGAGGCGTTCCTGGGCTGGGAGCCAATGTAGGTCAGCGAGCACAGGGAAAACGTATCTGGCTCCTTTATAACAAACAGCTTTGACAGCAAATGACTTGTGACCCATCATCCGTTCCACGCTGATCGAAACAGAATATCCTGCAGTATTGGTCAAATGGATAATTTTGATCGTACGAATAATTATCAACTGTATACTCTGAAGTAATTTTACACCCCATTTTTTTTCTTTTAAAATTGAGCATGAAATAAATATTTCGTTAAACATCAATGTGTGTGAATCGAACGGCGAATGTCTAACCTAGTTTGCCACCGAACGGCCAGCGTCTAACCTACTGCACCACCATGTCCTCCATACATCATTATTTTTCAAATCACACGTGTTATTTTTCTCTTCCTTCATAGGGTCCAAAAGGGTTAAAAGGAACCAGAGGGGAAATGGTAAGGCCTTTTATTAAATAGCCACTTGTTAAGCTGCCATGCTCTTTTCACCATATTTACAAGAATATATAAATATTCTTAAGAACAGTATTGCTTAAATGTTGACATGACAAACAAGTGCACCACAAAACCCACAGAAAAAAGCCAGCGGTTTTGTTATACTTTACATCGAATGTACAGCACAGAAACAGGCCATTCGGCCCAACGGGTCCATGCCGGTGTTTATGCTCCACATGAGCCTCCTCCCACTCTACTTCATCTCACCCTATCAGCATATCCTTCTATTCCTTTCTCCCCCATGTGCTTATCTAGTTTCCCCTTAAATGCATCTATACTATTTGCCTCAACTGCTCCTTGTGGTTGCAAATTCCACATTCTAACCACTTTCGGGGAGAAGAAGTTTCTCCTGAATTCCCTATTGGATTTATAGGTGACTATCTTTATGGCCTCTAGTTCTGGTCTCCCCCACAAGTGGAAACATCTTCTCTACATCTACCGTATCGAACCCTTTCATAATCTTAAAGACCTCTACCAGGGGCTCAATTTTGAAATGGTGCCGGTTTGGCAGCGGGGGGTGAAGGTGCGCGTGGCAAACCCGAATAAACAAAAACTTACCGATTCCGACGCGATCGCAATGTAATTGATGGTGATTAAAGTTCTTTCCGGGTTTCGCGACCGGCAGCCAGGGTGATTGACAGGAGCCGTAATGCCGAGGGGGGGAGAGAGAGCGAGACGTTATCCGGCACTGGATTGGAAGATCGGGGTGGGGGGGGGGGGGGGGGAGTGGAAGATCGGGTGGAAGAGTGGAAGATTGGTGGGGGGGGGGAGGTGGAGTGAGAAGGGAAGATCGGGGGCAAGAGTGGAAGATCGGGGGGGAGGGGAGGGAGAGGGGAAGATCGGGGGGGAGGGGAGGGAGAGGGGAAGATCGGGGGGGGAGGTGGAGTGAGAAGGGAAGATCAGGGGGCAAGAGTGGAAGATCGGGAGGGAGGGGAGGGAGAGGGGAAGATCGGGGGGGAGGTGGAGTGAGAAGGGAAGATCAGGGGCAAGAGTGGAAGATCGGGAGGGAGGGGAGGGAGAGGGGAAGATCGGGGGGGAGGTGGAGTGAGAAGGGAAGATCAGGGGGCAAGAGTGGAAGATCGGGGGGGAGGGGAGGGAGAGGGGAAGATCGGGAGGGAGGTGGAGTGAGAAGGGAAGATCAGGGGGCAAGAGTGGAAGATCGGGGGGGAGGGGAGGGAGAGGGGAAGATCGGGGGGGGAGGTGGAGTGAGAAGGGAAGATCAGGGGGCAAGAGTGGAAGATCGGGGGGGAGGGGAGGGAGAGGGGAAGATCGGGGGGGGAGGGGAGGGAGAGGGGAAGATCGGGGGGGGAGGTGGAGTGAGAAGGGAAGATCAGGGGGCAAGAGTGGAAGATCGGGGGGGAGGGGAGGGAGAGGGGAAGATCGGGGGGGGAGGTGGAGTGAGAAGGGAAGATCAGGGGGCAAGAGTGGAAGATCGGGGGGGAGGGGAGGGAGAGGGGAAGATCGGGGGGGAGGGGAGGGAGAGGGGAAGATCGGGGGAGGGGGGTGAAGTGGGGGTGATCGGGGGGGACATCAGAGGGGGGAAGAGGGAGAGATCGTGGGGGGACATCGGAGGGGGGAAGAGAGGGAGATCGGAGAGGGAGACATCGGAGCAGGGTGGAAAGGTAGGTTGATTTTGTGTTTTAACTTCGTGCAATGGTTTTTTATTTAATTTATTTAGTTTATTTTTGCCTGATCCGGCCCTTCATGCACCAGGCGTGAATCGGAAGCCGTGGGAAAGCCGCCCAGGTAAGTTAAAAATCGTTCTAACTACCTAATCTGTCACAGGTAAAGTGCCTTAAGTACCTCAGTGAGGTACATTTGGTTCTTTAATTATCGTCCCGCCGGCTATAATTACCAACGGGACTTCCGGATTCGGGAAGCCTGCGCACACACAGGTGCGTCCGTGGGGAATTCGTACGTCAGCGGGTTGGAGCCGGCTTCCGAACCCGCTCTGCATTTCTGCAATTTTTGCAGCCCCCCCCACCGCGCCCCCCACCGTTCTCAACGCACCCGCAATTTAAGTTTAAAATTGAGCCCCAGGTCACCCCTCAGCCTTCTCTTTTCCAGAGAAACGATCTCCCGTCTTTTCAGTCTTTCTTGATAGATATAAACTTTCAGTTCTGGGATCGCCCTGTTTGCACCGTCTCCAGTGCCTCTATATCCTTTCTATAATATGGAGACCAGAATTGTGCTCAGTACTCTGAGTGTGGTCCAACCAAGGTTCGATGCAAGTTTAACATATCTTCTCTGCCTTTCAATTCTACTCCCCTAGAAATGAGCCCCAGTGGTTTGTTTGCTTTTATATGGTCTCATTACCCTGTGTAAGGTGCCTCTTGTGACCCACAATTAAACCTTCGTGCAGGATTCATTGACAACGACGAGCATAGTTTTGCTCCAACTTTGGCCCATTGTTATGCACGGATGAATTCACCAATTCCACATTTCCATTGGGATGCCGTGCTCAGGGGGAATGAGTGTGAGTCAGGGAATTAGGACAAAAGCGTCACAGCCCTGTCGCTACGTTCAAATACAGATCCCCCCCTCCACCCCTGGCAGCACAGGATTACTCACTTCACCCTATTCTTTGTACTCAGGGAGTATTAACGTGGTTTTATACATCAACAACAACAACTTGCATTTATACAACACCTTTAACGTAGTAAAACGTCCCAAGGCGCTTCACAGGAGCGATTATCGAACAAAATTTGACACCGAGCCACATAAGGAGATATTGGGCCAGGAGACCAAAAGCTTGGTCCAAGAGGTAGGTTTTAAGGAGCGTCTTAAAGGAGGGGAGAGAGGCGGAGAGGTTTAGGGAGGGAATTCCAGAGCTTAGGGCCTAGGCTGCGATGAAAATCGGGGCCAGAATTGGAGGAGTGCAGAGATCTCAGATACTATAAGAGTTCAGCTGACAGGAGATGCAAAAGTCTCTCTCTGTCAGCTGCACTCAATAGTGTCAACGTTCCAATGTTCAGGCATTGCAGACCAATGAAACTGTGGGTCTTTGAATGTGCCACTAAGGTAAGGTAACTGTTTGAGTAAGTAAAAAAAGAACTTGAATTTATTTAGCACCTGTCATGTGTTCAGGATGTCCCAAAGCACTTCACAACCAATTAAAGTGTACCTTGGAAGTGTAGTGACTGTTGTTATGTAGGCAAACGTGGCAGCCAATTTTTGCACGAACAGCAAATGATGACCAGATCATATTGGTGTTTGTTGAGGAATAGATGCTCGCCAGGATATTGGGAGAACTCTCTTGCTCTTCTTCAAATATTAAGAACATAAGAATAAGAAATTGGAGCAGGAGTAGGCCAATCGGCCCTTCGAGCCTGCTCCGCCATTTAATAAGATCATGGCTGATCTGATCCTAACCTCAAATATTGTCATAGGACCCTTTATGTCTACCTGATCAGGCAAATAGGGTCTCGGTTTAACGTGTCATTCACAAGACGGCACCTCCGACAGTGCAGCACTCCCTCGGTACTGCATAGAAGGGTCAGCCTAGATAAAGTAAACAGGAGGAACAGTTCCCCACATTTATACCTTATTAAACAACTGGGTCTTCACATTGCACAGCAGAGTCCAGCATGTCCATGACACAACTAAAAAGTAAAACGGGGGGGGGGGGAGGTCAGGAGCACACTGAGTTCTGTCTCCTTAAATAGGAAATAGGTGGTGGAAAAACACTACAAAAAAATCTTGTTTAACAGAGCTTGTGCTCAAACCTCCAGCTAATGGATACATAATGTGAACAGGCATATTTATGCTGCGTGTGTGTGTGTGTGTGGTTATGTGTGTATGAGTATGTGTGTGTGCGTGTGTGTATGTGTGTGTGTATGCGTGTGCTGTCTGTCTGTGCATGTGTGATACATGCTCCTATATGTCTACACCAGAATTAAGGGCGTTGCATTCACTTACCATTGCGACTGATTGGGAAAAGGCAATGATTCTGGATGTGTTGGTCCCACTGGAATGCTGCCACGTGTTGCTATTTAAAGGGAGAAAGTAACTCTACAGGTGAGTTCAATTGCCAATAAATACTTATCCCACTCCAGAGATTTGAGCACAAAATCTAGGCTGACACTCTCAGCGCAGTACCGAGGGAGTGCAGCTCCGCCGGAGGTGCTGCCTTTCAGATGAGACATTAAACCAAGGCCCCGTCTGCCCTCTCACGTGGGTGTAAAAGATCCCATGGCCACTATTTCGAAGAAGAGCAGGGGAGTTCTCCCCGGTGCCCTGGGGCCAATATTTATCCCTCAACCAACATCACTAAAAAACAGATTATCTGGTCATTATCACATTGCTGTTTGTGGGACCTTGCTGTGCGCAAATTAGCTGCCACGTTTCCTACATTACAACAGCGACTAGACTTCAAAAAAGGTACTTCATTGGCTGTAAAGCGCTTTGGGACATCCTGAGGTCGTGAAAGGCGCTATATAAATGCAAGTTCTTTCTTTCTTTGTCCTGAGGACATTCCCCTAACTCACCCTGGAGCCATGTATGCAGTCACTTACGGCAAACCCGAGTGTATTAGACACACTGGAATGATTCTCAACAGATGGGCTGCAAGGTGATCTCCTGTTGCCTGAGGTCAGGGCAGTCCATCTACTCACTTGACAGTACCTGAAATGGCAGTCTGCGGAGTCCTTTGGGGAGCAGCCAGAAATGTAGGAATTTTGTCAAAGATTGAAAGTGGGAGGTGCCCATAGAAATTAGTAGCTGCAGCATTCCTGCCTGATTCAATGTTATAAACTGGAAAAAGAACAGCTGCTGTAAATCAGAAATATTCTGCAAATCAGGCAACTATTTTCAATATTTAAGATTCACAATGCAATATATAAAAAAAGGAACATAGGAACAGGAGGAGGCCATTCAGCCCCTCGAGCCTGTTCCGCCGTTCAATTAGATCATGGCTGATCTGTATCTTAACCCCATCTATCCGTATCCATAATCCTTAATACCATTCACTAACAAAAATCTATTGATCTCAGGATTTAGAAATTATTATTTTTTCTTCGATTAACTAGTAAGTTGACTAGTCTGCAATGTCACAAAGAAAGGCTCTTCCTTCTGTA